>NW_024881316.1:4460000-5108805 GCF_018691265.1 Tyto alba
CTGTCACTTCAGAAAATGCAATTTTCTTCACAATAATATTTCAAACACATTAAAATTCAGAAAATCAAATGTTCCACTTTTATGCTCTTAATGTAATGTTAAAACACCTCTCGTCTTAAAATTCTGTACTTGACAAAGAAATGTTTCATTTCGTTCTTCAAAGCAATACTGACATGATATTCAAAAAAGTTGATTGGGTTCTAATTAAACATTGTGACCCGAATTCTTCTAGTACTTTATAGCAAAACTAGATCAGAAGTTTACCGTCTCATTAAAAAGTATTTTTCACATCATTTTATTGTCAATACAACAACTTGGAAACCAAGAACTCAATGAAACTGAAGCAGATTTTTATACTCTTTTGCTGAGAGATATTTGAAGATGAAATTGGAAAATATCTTATTCTTGTGAGGACAATGTTTGCTAAATAAACCAAACATATTTTAGAGATTTAAAATAAATATCAATCTGTAAATGTTATTTTTAGTGGCTACAATTTTACTGAACAATCTAAAAGATAAATTGATAAATTTACCATTTTGTTCTGATATCTTATCTTGTTTAATAATTTTTATATTGTTATGAAGAGCATAAAAATGGTCCGTATTTACAAAAAAAGGAAGAAACAACCTGACACAGGAGCTAGCTTTGGGAAGAAGAAACACTGAAATCTGAGTCCTAGACTCAGTCTAGGACCAAGTCACATCCCATAGTTTTAGAATTCTCTAATTTTCATTCTTCAGTCTACAACATAGGATAAAAAGTGTCTTTTTTTTTTTTTTTTTTAAATGTCTACTTAGGAGTGTTTAAAAATGCGTAAGAAAAAAATAAAAGAGAAGTAAGGAAAATAAAACTGGCCTATTATAGATAAATATTGTCCCACCTCATTTTAATGTCTAGTTTTAGATTGATGCAAGACTCGTAAGCTACAGATTCATTAATTAATTTTTTGTATGCAGTATATGTGTGTACAAGTTTTATGCTGTTTAACCGATTGCAATAATTATTTGTAAATCACAGAGTTATAGAATAAATTCAGGCTCGCTCAGGAAGTCATATAATCCAGCATCCCGCTCAGGGCAATGCCAACCACTAATTCAGAACAGGAGGTTGTCCAGTCAGGTTTCAAAAACCTCCAAAGATAAAAATTACGCAACTTCTCTGGGCAACATTCTCCTGTGTTTAATTGTCATAATAATATTTTTTTTTTTTCCTTTTTTCATTAGGTCATGCTGGAAACTCCCTTGTTTCAAAGTATAAAGCACTACTCAGCTTTGGAAAGAGCCTGACTCCATCTTTTTTGATCAGCTCCTGTTATTAGAAAGTGCCTAGTAGGAAAACTCCTCCTGTGTGATGCTAAAAAAACACAGCTCCCCCAGCCTCTTTTCACAAGTCTTGTGTTCCACACTCCCGGCATCTTGGTGCCCCTTGCTCAAGCTTGTTTAAGTATTGGGAGGGTCCAGAACTTCTCACAGTATTTAAATGTGGTATAATAAATGCTGTAATGGGAATAATCACTTTCCTTGATTAACTGACTACATTCCTACTAATGTAAATGCAGAACACTCTAGCTCAATCAAGTAGACAAGCATAAAACAAAAAGGAAACTTCAGTACTCAAGTGAGTTAATGTAATTTTGAAGACTGATCTCCCTGATAGCTGATAACAGGTACTCTTCCCATTTACCCATCTCTATTAGTGTTTATTCTAACATTTCAGATACAGACTGTTAATCTTTAACACTTTCAGGTGTTTGAAGTACTTGAAAAAATAGACTTTACAAAACCTGTGCTCTGCTTTTCCTCTTTTCTGCTACACACTGAAAAGTTACAATTACTCTTCCAGAACTACTGGCTAGTACAAGGAATGTTTAGAAGTTAGCAATATCAGCAGCCTACAGGAAATGGAAGATTTGTTTCAAATAAGATTCTATTTTAGGGACGTTCCATGATATTAGAAATTAAAATTAGTATGCCTAATGAGCAGACAGAAGATCTATTCCAGGATTGCATCATTTCATTTACAAATGATTTGAGTCAGAATATAATTTATTTAACCTCTGTGTTTGGAGTAATGGAGCCTTGATCTTACAGGACAGATAAGTAAAAATAATAGTGAATATTTGAAAAATAAGAACAGCTTTTTAGAAAAACCTGCTCAGATAATTCTCTAATCAGATACTGGATTTTTCAGTGCAGCCTCTGAGTTTATGGGAAGAATAGAAATGATCCTAAACAGTGTTTCATGAGAGGTAATACTGTGCATAGCTACATAGTTAGAGTCATGAATGAACAGTGTAAATGAAGACTGACTATACTTCATACTATGCTGTCCGGTTGTCAAACCTCTCAGTGCCTTTTATGCTACAATGCACATAAAGAAGTCTTGCTTTAACAAAGCTGCTTCTTTATATCCGGTGGAAGATGGTATGCAGGGGCAGAAAGTGGAAAATATCTCACGTCTCTAGCCTTTGAGATTCTAGAAAGTTCAGTTCAACACAAAACTCTGCTAGTCCTCAAAGGCAAGATATATATTGACAATATCAACAAAGGTATCCCTTCTCAAGCATAGACTTTCCAGTTGTCTACACTGAGAATGCCTGTTTTTAGACTCAATAACTGTCCATTTTGTGCCTGTTTGGCTTAAGGACCTGGTATGGTATCAGCTGTACTCCATTTCAGGCTTCTCAGCCTCCTTTTTTTATTTAGGAGCTTTTTTTTTTTTTGCACACTTTGGGCACGGGAGGTCTTCTTGCCATTATGATACAAGATTCTGTTCCTGAATTCTTGACTTGCAGGCACCCACTCCTCCAGTGTCCACAGTTTGAGACAAACTCAGGAAGCCACACATGAATTATGAATAAACTAGAGTGGTTTCTACAGTTTTGATCAGTAAATAAAGATATAGTCTCATAGAGAGTTAGAGGGCTCAATCTGGATGACCTTAAATGTGATTGTAGATACAGAGTTTTGTGCTCACAAACTATACTCAGTGCAGTACATTCTGTCACACACTGACTACTGTTTTCAGTTGCTTTCATAAAAGATGTGGTCTAGCATGTCCTATACAATTCAAAGCTGCAGAGAACTTATGTATAAAAGTGTACGCTCCACTAATTTAAGTAATTTTCAACTCAGAAGCCTATCCCTTTCTCCCTGATAACATTTTGTTTTAAAAGCATATTAATAGACATGCTTAATACAGACTTTAATATCTGGAGGTGAAGAGCTCTATTCTCTGGAAAGCACTGCAACTTACTAAAAAGAGAAGAAAACATAAAATCTGTAATTTGGGAAGGAAGAGAAAATGGATTAGTGGAGTAATATTTGTAATTGTTTTTTCATTATACCAACACATGGCTGTCTAAGAGTACTGGGCAGAACTGAATTTACACCAGTTGGGAACATACTTTTAGTCCTGGTGAGATAAAGACTGACTGGCCCCATTAATAACATTTACAAGCAATTTTAGTTTTCTGTGTTGTTTTCAGATATTTGCAAAACAAGTGTGTACTGTTGTTAAATCACACTCAACATGTTACCTGTTAAACTATTACAGAGAACTTTCACTGAAAATCTGAAACAGTATCTCTGTTTATG
This sequence comes from Tyto alba, assembly GCF_018691265.1. Classification (NCBI taxonomy): domain Eukaryota; kingdom Metazoa; phylum Chordata; class Aves; order Strigiformes; family Tytonidae; genus Tyto; species Tyto alba. The sequence continues at coordinate 4,463,600 of NW_024881316.1, forward strand.
ATGGGGACAGATGCAGGGATTTTTTTTGTTTTGTTTTGTCTGGGGATCAAAAAAGCAAAACACATGGGATCTTTAAATCACAGGCTGATACTGAATATAGAACTAAAAATCTGTTATAGTTATCAGTTACCATTATAGTGCCTGGGGTTTAATTCTTGTTTAAAAATCTGTACTGATTTATAACTCTTCATCCTTATCTCAGACATGATACTGTTTTCCATTCTGTCCCAAATAGGAACCACATAATGACTATGGAAAGAGTAAGAAGAATCTATATTCTACAGGATAGTTTGAAATTACAAGAAAAAAATCAAATGTAGTAAATTGAATTCTTGGTCTGATGCAGTCAGATAGATTACTTCCCTATATTCATGGAATTATGAGTAATTTTGGGCAGGGGAAGGGCATGCTGATTGTAAAGCAGTATGGTGCAAGTATGACTTAAAGGGCTAATGAAATTACTTACTGTTAGCTGTGATGAATTTATTTAAATTATATTCTTTTAAGTAATAATATAAGACAATGGTGCTACTGTGTTTTTGAAAATGAGCATGTATACCAATTAGGAGAAAATGGTGTTACAAAACTATTATCTAGAGCATGACTTATAAACCAATATACTCCATATAGCTCAGCAATGTATGCCACAGACACAGATAGCACACACAGTGTGCATACCATTCTAGTATTATTTCAAACCTGCCAAATTAAGCTGGATACCTTTCTTTCATTCCCTCACATTTGGTTGGATAAGGATTATGAAAAAACATGAGAAATATTACCCACTTACATGAACACAGACACCTCTCTTGCACAATCAGACTAAGAGGTAGGCAGACAACAGCTTTCTCTGCAAAACCTTTAGCACAGCTTTCACAGGCTGTAAGGCTTCATGTAACAAGCACAATTTAAAAAAAATAAAAGAATTTTACCTCATCTTCTTCATGAACTTCTGAGCATACTGATTCAATACTGGATATTGCCAAACACAACAAAGTATCAAGGCATTCATGTGAGATACCCTTAGCTCTGGGAAATTACATATTCTGCCATTCACCAGAGCAAAATGTAAGAATGATTCCTCTAGACATTGTTTTTCAGGGTTTCTGTACAGGACTACACCCTCAATACAGATCTTACAGCATCAGAACTGAAAGATAAACTATAATATTTTAAAACTTTTTCAAGATTATCCAGGATATGACACAGATACTTTATTATAATGTATTACACTAATCAGCAATAAGACGTTTCTTCTTCCCTTTATTAAAGCCCACATTTCTTTTTTTCTAAATTATGTTTTTTTTAGAAAAAGCAAGATTTTTGTTTGGCTATTTGGAAGTCTGACCCAACTACTTAACTTGCCTTATTCTAATGATTTCTGGGCTGTGAACAGAGCTTGTCATTGTCAACAGCCCTGACTTTCTCTAATATCCTTGTCAGTGCAGTAGTAGTCCTGTCTGTACTGTGATTATCTTCCACATCCTCTTCCCTCATCGAGCTGCTCTGCTTTTGCTGCTTCCTGACAAGTACTATTCATCCAACAATTCTTTTATATACAAAAATCCCCATCTAAAATAGCTGCATTGAATCACCATCACCTCTCCATTGCCTATGAATGGAACTTAACGTGACTGACTTTTTAGTTACCTAAAAGACTAACTTTATAATTTCCAAACTTAAGGGATATCAATCCAAAGTCTAGAAAGACACAAAATTCATATGCAAGTTGTGTACTGTCTTTACAGAAGTGTGTTCTATAGCTTTACCCCTACCCTTTTAAATGGCTTACAGGCACTATTAAATTTAAACATTGATAAGATCCTGTTAAATCCAACTGAGTCAGGGATTAAATACAAACACAGAAGTTATTGCAAAATCAGGACCAAAATCTTCACTATGTGAATGAAAATATCCCATCCCATTTTCCTACAACTTTAGATTCTTGGTTAACATTCAAAAACTAAACACTCAATTAGCTTATAAGCGAGTAACACAAAAACTATACAGCAAACTTCTGCTATTAATGACATGAACCATATAGGAATAATATCATACAGCAAAAGTGGATATGTGATGATTTATGCAGGTTACCTACATTTACTGCTGTATTAGATAGTAGTCCTGAAGTTAAATCTGAAGAAATGTACCCTTGGGGGGCTACAGAATTGTGCAGGTTGCTCATAGCTCAAATTTGAACCAAAACTAGGAAAGGCTATTTTCTTTGTTGAAAAGAAATACTGTCGAGCATTTACTAACTATGCATCTGTTCGCAAACCTGCTGAAATAGAATCTTTCTTTTTATTGTGATATGCTTAGGCATTTAGTACCATTATACTCAATGATATACACTGAAGATAATATAAAAATATCAGAATTATTAAAAATTTCTTAGACCATTATGTGATAATTAATACAACTATATAACTGAAACATTAATTTCTACAGAAGTGAATATAGGGTTTATTAAAATTCAAGATATTCTGTATTAAAGAAATAGTATATTATAATCATAATTAAAGACAACTTATGCTAGAAATTAAGAGTCAAAGATACAAATACAGCCTCATTTTTGCAGCACTAATCAAGTTCCTATTGTTTAATGTATTAAATATACTGGTTTCAATCCTTAATTAAATTTTGAACTTCCAAAATATTAGTCCATCCATTTCTTGAACAGAAGAAATGTGGATAGAGTTAAATGATAAATGACAGTCAAGACTGAAGAAAACTTATTTAAAATGGCTTTCCTTAATGTATGCTAACTTTACATTAATCGTAGACTTCGCCCACAGTCAATGTATCCTTACTTCTGCTAATTATATTGAAGTCTTGAAAAACAAATATTCTTGGACTAGCCAGTTCTGAGATATCTCAAACAAGGAACAATAGGGGAGCTGTCCAAAGAGTTGCTCCATGGTTAGTTTTGAGCCAATTTTAATGAACATTTTTATTAACAATCTGGAAGAAGGTATAGCAACACACTAATTAAAACACAGAGGGCAGTACTTTGGAGGATGTTGTGAACACTAAGGAGAGCAAAGAACTGCAAAGAGGTTAGAAATATTAGATGAATAGTTTAGGAGAACAGAAAGTTGATCTGAACTGTATACTGTTACCCAACAGTACAAAATAAAGGACAGTATTATTGTAGCAGTTGAATACAGAAGACAATGCTATTCATAACAGAACAGGCAAAAAATTAAAATGACAGTGGAAGAAAGCCTAATAGTGGATAGAAGCAACTCAGAAGTTTTCTACTATTTGCCTGTAAGTTAAGCCCAGATATGTCATTAGAAATAGGAAAAAAAAAAAAAAAAAAAAAAAGACAAGATTTCCTGAATGGAAAGGAAATTGGTGTGGACAATCAGCCAGTCTAGTTGATTTCTAGAGCAGCGTTGGTAAGGAGAGGGACATTAGCAAGGACCCAAAGCATGCATGTGGTTCTCTGACAATCCCTAAGAACTAGGGGGTCCCTCAGGGTTATTAATCAGCTAGTTTCTCTTGTCTGTTGCAAATTCTGCCAAGGTCGGAGAGTCAATACATGATGTTTAAAATTGACTTTATACATAAAGGGTCACAACATGTCCAGACTTCTGTATCTGAAGCAGAGCTCAGAGAAACAGAATATTTGTTATGTTAGAAAACATTTTGCCAACACAAGTAAACCGATATATCCATATGATTTTCCCCTTTGTGTGATTTGCTCTTTAGTGCTTATAATATTCTTGAGAATCTTTAATTCTCCATTTGTGTTCCTTTATTCATATATCTTGATAGCTAGAAACAATTGGCTGTTACTTCAAAAATAGGTTATTCTCAATATTTATTATAACTTTTATTTTAATTTTCCTTCTAAGTAGAAAATCTTACTTCTTTACCAGAAAGCATTACCACTATTTACCCAAATATGAGTTTCCCTAAGTATATTAAAAAAAAAAAAAAAAAAAATAGGAGAAATAGAAAACTGAGTACTTTGGAAATCTCTGTGTCTAGAAAGATCTTTGAATATCCAGGCAAACAGTAAATTCTTTTCTCAGCCTGCATTCAAAAACCAGAGTTGTGGATTCAAAACAATTAAAAAGAAGAACAATCTATACAATACAAACTGAACTGAAGTGATACTAATTCCACTGTTATTTGAAAATAAGGATGAGGCCAGAAGAAGGCAGGAAAAAGGAGAATGGCTGAAACCAAAGTTATCTCAGCAGAAAAAGTGGAGATGTAGAGCAAACATTAATTTTACAGCCTATCCATTCCTGATTCTTCTTAGACATACCTGCCTCTGGTGGGCCAGAATTGGAAAGATTCTGTGCAGCCAGAGATACTGCAGTACAGTTTTCCTGGCTGGGTGGCTGCTAAGCTATCACCTATTCTAGGTGCTTGGTCACTCTCTGTTCCCTCTTTTTCCATTTTTTCTGTATTTATATTTGATGTCTGGTTCTACTGACAGTGGGGTAATGGAAGAAACAAACCACACAATCTGTCTTGCTAAGCCAAGATTAATTTCAGCTTCTACAGCTCTACAGTGCAGTCAAAGAAAAACAGCAAAAGAGCATCCAAACCCCATATTACTGTCTAACAAGCAAACCCCTCTGAACTGTCCAACTCTCTGGCCCTATATCTGGCCTAAACACTTCTGGCAACTTAATCTTATTCTGCCTGCAGGAGCACCCTGGATTTGCACATCTTTTCCTCATGATTTATAAGTTCATATTGAAGAGTGACTGTCCTAGGCCTGCAATCATAAAACAGAAAACATTTAGGACCAGGGACCTGAGCTTCCTCAGCAGATGCCTGGTGCAGGGATACATAGTATGTGTCTCTGGTTGACAGTTCTGAGCCTTCTACTGAGTCATGTGCCTAACAGAAGAGAAAAATTTTTCCAAACATAAGTAGTGGCTAAAATAGCCAGCTAAAAGACTTTTGGATTCCAGGCCCCCCTCAGCTTGAGCAGTTTTGAACTCACTGTTTCTAATGTCCAGGAGAGCACGAATTTAGAGGGTGAAAACATAGAATGGAAGTCCATCTACTGAATTTTACCAGTAAACATGCAAAGGTGGGTAAGGAAGATGGAAAGGAAAAAAAAAAAAAATAAAAGGAAAAAAAAAAAAATCTGTATTGGGTATACCAGGGGCTGTCCTGTTCTGGACATGGATTATCTCAGTTGACTTCAACAGACCCACCACAGGACACAGCTAAGCCCCTCAGCCAAGATGGTAGCAGCCTCTGGGAAAGTGTATTTAAGAAAGGGCAAAAATTGCCAAACAGAAAGAGAGGAGAAGGGAGGAAAAAAAGTAAGAAACAGCAGAAGGAACACCAAGGTGAGAGACGGAGGAGTGGAGGAAGTGCTCCAGGAACCAGAGCAGAGATCTCCCTGAAGCCCGTGGAGAGAACGACAGTGGAGCAGGCTTTTCCTGAAGGATTGCATGATAAAACCCATGCTGGACCAGAGGAAAAGTGAGGGGGAAGGAGCGAGAGAGCAACTGCTATGTACTGACCACAAACTGTTCCCATGTTCCCTTCACTGCTTGGGATGATTAGAGGAATCTGGAGTGAAGGAGTGAAGTTGAGCTTTGGAAAGGGAGGTGGAAAGGTGGTGTCTTAGTGTTTGTCTTCATTTCTCACCTTCTGGATCTATTTTAGCCCATGGCAGTAACTGGTAAGAAATCTCCCTGTCTTTATTTCAACCCGTGAGCTTTCTCATCTTATTTTCTCCCCTTGTCCTGTTGCAGAGGGGATCAAGTGAGTGGCTCAGTAGGCATTTGGCCCTTAGGCAAGGTTAACTCCCACAATATAGTATTGGCTCGCTTCCTCTAATGAGAATCCTCCCTTGGGAGGTGAGATCTGAGTTCTGGTCAATAGTTTGAGCACCTGCCCTTGCACAGCACAGAGGACCTTCCCATGCTCCATCCATGAACTACAATAAGGCTTAAAAGCTTACTAAAACAGTTGTTCTGGAACTATTCAAGAGAGCTATGTTTAGATAGCCAGCAAAAGAGAAAGTCTAAAATGTAAATGCCTCCACATATATAACACAAGACTAGCCATCATCTGAATGTCTTTGAATGTCTTGAAGGTCACACAGAAAAACAAAAGAGCCTGTACACATAGACCATTATTTTCTCTACAGAACTGATTCCCTTCATCACCTCTTTTACTTCTGCTAAATTTTGTACACATTTCTCCCTCTTTTCTTTCCATTGTCTCTCCAGCTACTTCTGGAATATTTACAGAAGCTTTAGAAATGTTATATACAAATGAAACAGTGATACTATCAAGATATGCATGAAATGAACCTAAGTAACCATGTAATCTTCTTAGTGTGATCCTCTTCAGCTCCCACCCTCCCCCACTATTTGTTGTGCTCACTTGTTCTGTCATGTTTAAAATTAGACTTGTATGCTTCTCCAGGCAGAAACCACGTCTTATTTGCTTTGTGAAGTCTGTAGCATATTTAGTCATGGGTGAGAAAGATCTTCCTCAGTCCACAATACTTTTCAGGTTTTCAAAGAAATCTTAATCATTATAAAAAAATACATTCTTCCAAGTTGAGAGCTACAAACTGTTGTGTTTGCGGGAGTGTACTTGAGAGAAGTACTGCTACAGACTTCCTTATGCTTTTAACTCTTCAGTTGACATCTACTTCTGCCCACAGTCAGAGACAAAGTACTTCTCTAAATTAATTCAATCTCTATTGCATCCTTGGTATTTACCAGGGAATGGAGAAAGTTCAAACTCAAGTCCTTGTTTTATTTCAGTCAGTGACTGACATAAACAGGAAAAAAAATTTTACTCACTTTCATGGGGCACCTATTTCTCATTCTACTCTCTTCTATTATTTTGACTCAAAATTGTGCTTGGAATATGAAAGTTTCAGAAAAAAACTTCACATTTCCTAGAAATGTTTTGCTATGGCACATTTCCCACTAAAAAATTACATCACTGGTGATTCCTGGACAGCTCTGCTCAATATATAAATTATGTCATGAACAGTAATGAATTTGGAGAGCGTTAAAATATAGGCAATTACTTTTCTGAGTCAAAATCAAACATTACCACCTTATGATTACAGTTTGAAGACCACCATAAAGAACAGAAAAAATTATAGCAGGAAGGTGTTTTCAGACACAGCTTTTGTCCCTTTATTTCCTTTTGATTCGTTCATGTCACTTCCAGTTCAGAGTATTTTCAGCTTTTTGCATCCTAAAATGATATATTCTGATCTCTAAACACACTTGTTTCAGAGCTTAGCTCAAGAGTCTAGGTTTCAGTGTTGCTCAAAGTGCCTAAAATTTCCTTTCTCATTTAATAATCCTGTTGTACATCATGTAACAGAACTTCAGCTTCACAGCAGTATTTAGTTAGAGTATTGTAAGAGTAGAGAATTGTTATCTGCCTTACCTGTTTCTTATAAAACATAAACTAGACAAAACACCTTTCCTTCCTTGGCTTACATTACAATAGGCCTGAAAGAAACTCTAAAGATCACTGTTTGCAAAGAACTTTGATTTCTTTTTGCCTAAAAGAGAGGAGATATGCTCCTGTATCACAGTGTGTCTTTATTGATCAATACCCGCTCTTAACAAAAATATTAATGAATACTCTAAATTATGTGTGTAATACTTGAATTTTCCTTAGAGCTCTTCCAAGTATTCACTAGCATACATGATTTCTTTTGCTTTAAACATCTTCAACAGATTTTCAGACCCAAAATTATATTATGCAAAAAAATAATTTCCAATTTCCTAAAGGTTCATATTTGACAGGTGATTGACTTGCTTATCTTCAGAGCTTATAAATTAATGTTATACATTTTATAAGGCCTCCATTCCCTGGGCTCAGTAGCACTCTGTTGCACCACTGCTTTTGGTTTTGATACATGAAGTAACTGCTGAACTATTTAAAAATTTGCTTGCCAGAGGGAGAAGACCTTTACGGATCTTTTGCCTTCTCAGAGAAAAAAATACAGTATTATACAGTGTCTTGTGTGTAGCTATAAAAAACAGACATAAATTTAGGGAAACTGAATTCAAAGAAAGTATAGAAAAGGCTTAGTTGACACTTAGAAATAAAGCTTGGTCTCCACTGTTTGGGGGTGAGAGGGAGTACTAGGTATTTTGGTATTTTTAGTAGAAAAAGAAATTGCTCTGTTTAAATGTGAAATGCGGACAGCAGTAAAATGAAATCAGTTATATATAACACCCTGGTTAAACCATAAATCTAATCATATATTATTCTGCTTGTGACTTGAATATGTATAAAAGATAATGATTTATCTACAAGCCTGATCTCAGAAGGAGTGAGGGGATAAGGCTGTGTAGCTATGGACATGTTTCTGCATCATATGTCTAAAAATATGCAGCAAATGAAGTGTTCCTAATTCAGGAATAGATATATCTTCCCATGATAAATCTGTGCTTACATATACATACAATATAATAAGCTAGGCTATAATTCAGGTTTTATTAACACTCATCATGAAAAATACTGTGGAAGACTGTTTTTCTCCCTTAATTCTTTGTAATTTGGCACCAGAGATAAAATTCCAAGAATGCTGTGTTATGGTATGAATTGTTCTAAAATCTCATATTTTCAGTTATTTTAATTAAAATAGACAGCAGCCAGAAAACTCTCATCACCTATGCTAGGATTTTAGTCCACTTTCAATGTGGAAAGAATATTAACAGAAAACACAAACCCTTGGAAGCCAATGTCTCTGTAAGTCTTACATTCAACATGTTATAAGGATACTGTTGTATGCTTAAAGCACACAAAAACATGTTCTGGATCAGACCAACTGTAGAGATTAAGTCTACAGTTTTGTTACAGGCTGTAGAAATTCACACAGTAGTATATAACTTGAACCAGCATAAAAAAACCCCAAACACATGATGAAGCAAAGAATTAGTTGGGAAAAGAAAGAGAATGGGCAAGGGAAACAAAAATTTTGAAAATAGTCTGTGACAAGGGCTGTCAGCAGAAATTAGAAATAAGAAAGTCTCAGAGGATCTGGGATATAGTGTTATATCCCTATCTGATTTATCTGACACAAAAATTGATCAAAGGAAATAAAGAGTATAATCCGAATGAATTCAGTCTTCATTCTGTCTTTAAAAGTAACATCTTTCTAATAGTGACCATTCTTATATGTGATTCAATTCATATTGACTTAAATAAAATATATCTATTTTGTCATAGTAAAGAAACCAATACAAAAACTAGAAATAATTAAGTCTACCAGTATTCAATTAATTTTCCAGTTGAACCTGGCAAGGGAAGAAAAGACTGAAAGAGTGGAAGGAATTAACTGTTTTTTCCAGGACTGTCATCTGAGTGTTTGTGTTTAGTGCTGAAAAAAAAAAAATTACATATACATTCTATATATAAAAGTTTACATGTAATATATTTAGTTCAGTTAAAAGACAAACATAGCAAGGAATGTGTAGAAGGAGTACGCTACAGACCTGAAGGCCACAACAGAGCTCTATATGATTCCTGTCCCACTGGGGTTCTGAGAATCAACTAGCAGAAGCATTAGACCTGTCTGATGGATATATAATAACTTAATAAATGCTTATAGAAGTCCAGAAATGATATCATCAGCTACTCTGTATATTCCTGCTACTCTCTATAGAAAAGACCACTGTGTGTTGTAAGTTTTCACATGTGTTAATGAACAGGTTTCGCTTATGGTAGCATATCCACTGACAGAAGCTTATCATTAACCCCATCACAGGGCTGAAGTGAACACTGACTCGAAATGAAATAAGGCTTACCTTTATAATAATGCATTATATAAACAGTCACTCCTACCTGATACCTATCAGTGAAATAAAAGTACTGCTGGCAACCATCTTAATTTGGCTGATTAGAATTTACCCTTTGATAGCCCTGGAAGTTTTCTGTAAGCAGGAAGAGTTAAACAATATTGTGCTGAAAATACTTATAAACATGTCAACATTACTGAATGTAAGAACACTACCTCTCCTCCCTCTCTCTGGTTAGAGAATGTTCCTTGTAGTATTGACTGCTACAATTTTTTAGGGTGGTCCTCATCTGATATAAACCAGGAGATTTACAGTAGGTGGGTCCATGAGGGCAACCCCATTCGATACTGATTAGTTTTGAATACTTTATCAAGCTAACCTCTTCTCTATTCATTGTTTTCATTACAAACTGACTATTATAGCATTGTCAGAAGATAGGCATATAGCTTCCAGGAATTCCTCAAGAAAAGGGATTATTTTCCACTGTCCCACTCTAAATTTAGTTTTAGTAAATTGATGGAGAAAGTTTGTAGAGACAGACCTCTTCATCAGGTCACATTCATCAAATGAAATCCCTGATGTCTAGAAAAGTAAAATGTCACCCTTATCTTCAAAAAAGGGCAGGGAGTAAGATCCAGGGAATTACAGACCAGTAAACCCCATCTCAGCCTTTGGGAAGATTATGGGAAAATTCCTCCTGAAAGCTATCACCAGATAGAAAAAGGACAAGGTGTTTCATAACAGCCAGAGGAGATTTACCAAGAACAAATCATACCTAACTTAACTACTTTCAGTGATGAGAAGACTAGTTCTGTGGATGAGAGGAGAGCAGCAGATGTTATCTCGATTTTAGTGACTGTTTATCAGTGTCCTATAGCATCTCAATTGCCAAACTGGGAAGGTAATGCCTGAATGTCAGTGGACTGCAAGGTGGAGAAAAAACTGGATGAACTACCAGGCTTGAAGAAGAGTGGAAATGATTAAAAATTTAGCTGACAGCCAATAATGACCAGCATTTCTCATTGGGTTGATACAAGAGCCAAAGTTGCTCAACAGTTTTATCAACACCCTGGAGAGTGGAATTTAATATACCTCAGCAGCTTTCTGGGTAATGCCAAACCAGGAGAAAAGAGGTTGATGCACTGAACAGCAGGGCTGCTGTTCAGAAGGAATCTGGCAAGATGGAAGCACAGTCTGACCAAAACCTTATGAGGTTTAACAAAGGCAGATGAAAAGTCCTGCAGTTTGGAAGCAGAGGCACCATGCACAGTACAAGTGGGTACTGACTGGCTGTAAGAAGGCTTTGCAGAAAAGGATCTGGTGGACAAACTAAACATGAGTGTCCTAAAAACAATAAATGCTAACCACATACCAGTCTGTACTAGCAAAAATAGAGCCAGAAGATCAAGAGAAGTGATTGTTCCTCCCTATTGGACAATTGTGAGGCTACATATGGAGTACTGCATCCATTTCTGGGACACCCAATAAAGAAAGACATTGACATCCTGGAGTCCAGCAGAGATCATCAAGATGGTTAGAGAACTAGAGTACATGATGTAGAAGACGACAATGAAAGATCTGGGTTTCTGCCCGCAGAAATAAAAATAGGGGAAGATCTAGTTGCTGTTTTCATCTACCTGAAAGGTAGATGGACTCAGATTCTTTCTGGAGATGTACAGAAAAAGGACAAAGAAAAAGAAATTCTGTCTGGAATTAAGAGTTTTTTTTTACAGTGAGAGTGCTTAAGCACTGGAAAAAGTGACAGGGAAGTTGTGCAATCTCCATCCTTGGAGATGTCCATAACTTGACTTGGGCACAACTCTGGGAAACCTTCAAAGTTCCCCATGCTTTCCATATTGAGGATTGCAGCAGATGACAACCAGCGGTCTCTTCCAACCAAGTCTATTCTATAATTCTATCATATTCACTAGGAGACATGTATTTATATGAAAGGACAAGACTGAGGTGAGCAGCCTTTGTTAGCACTGTTCAAGTGAGGTTGAAGATTGCTATGTAACCTGACTGAAGGAGTTAACATGCATGTTGCTCTTGGGTACACGGATGTAGGAAATATAGATTATATGCAAGTTTGTCTTCAAGCATGAGCTTCAACTGTGGGCTATGCAATGGAACAGACATAAACCAGATACTGGAGGAGCCTGGACTCCCTGACATGTTTGAGCCCTAAGATATTACAAGATTGACAGCCTTCCTTTTCCAGGAGCTTGATGTGAGGTATTTTCTAAGGACCAGGACATATTTCTGATTTTTTTAGTACAGGATGATTATGCATTTTAAGGCAGGCATCTCAGAAATCAGGAACATAAAATTATTAATTATTGGATAGGAATTTATATTGTTCAGTATATAAAAATGTATATTAATATTTATTATTTAGCATATGGAAATATTATTATAAAAAGATACATATATTAAGAAAGATATTTTTGCCAGTTTATACATGAGAAAATCTTTTTTTTTAATTAAAGGGAACAATACAGATAATTGTTCATTCAATCGGATAATTATTGCTACTATTTATCCAAGTAGAAACTAATCTCACAAACTGTTCTGTTTTGAACAAAATAGGTCATGTGGGAGATAAATAACATATCTATGATGGAAGCACTCCTAGTCTATAAGGTCTGTGATAGTAAAGTTAACAAATATGGTCAGAGTACTAAGTGTTAGGGCCGTTCACAGAGTGTCCAATTAGTTAAATCTGTCTGATTATAATTTAAATGAAATAATCCCTTTCTTTCTCTATAGTCCATTTCAAAGAATTTCCAACATCAACCTTTAATGTCCACTAAATGCACAATCTCAAAGCAGCAGAAGTAATTTCCCACTTACAACTATTTCTTCTTTTTCTCTTTTTTTTCTTTAGGAAAAAAAAAAAAAAACAACAAAAAAAAACACCTTAGATATCAGTTTCTTTTCAGTAGTGTCTTTTCTAGAACTTAGAATATTAAAGAAAAAGCTGGGAAGTAAAATTGTGAAATATATAGGTCAATACTTCCTAAAATATAGTATAAAACAAACCTGCATGGGCAAGCTGGCAGAGAGTTTTGTTTCTCTGTCATCTGATATCACTTTTCTCTAACAACCAACCACTTTTGCGCTAAGAATCTTGAAGAACTTAATGATTTTGTAGAAGGTTAGCAAACAATGGAGTACAGCATCTAAATCTACACTGCAGCACACCATTACTAAAAGGCAGCTTTCATAGACCAAGACAGCTTTTAGTCAGGCTAAATGTGCTGTGTTGCAGGCATGCATTGCAAGCAGTGTAGCAATCGCTAAGGGTTCTGACAGTCTCCCTTGCCTTGATTTTTTTGAGCAGTAACTATTATTATGAGAAAGATACTTGTCCAGTATACCCCAGTACTACTCAGGTTATTTATTATTTATCCAACTATAAATTTACTCTGCTTGCAGATGTGAAATTTCTTTTGGGGAAAAAAAAAAAAAAAAAAAAAAGAGTTAAAACCAAGGTGCTATGCATGAGATTATTAGGAATACAGAGCCACAATCAAATATGATTAAGTGATCATTTCTTAATGCCAGGCAGGCAACTACAGTCATCTGTGTATTCTCCTTTTATCTGTCCCATTGATTGTAAGGTCAAATTCATCAGTTTAAACTACCTTCACTGAATTTAAGCTAACACACATTATCTTGACACAAGGATAACCTACGAATATTGTTACATTAGTATTGGTTGCAAAGGATAACTTCAGAGAAGGAAAAAAAAAAAAAGTAATAGAAGTAATTGTATGCCCTTATCCTTACTATGGACTGGAAAGCATGATGTGAATTTTGCCACTGATATCAGCAGTTCCTTTAGCTTTTCACCAGGCTACATTTTCAGACTGTTATTTTTACAGTCTGCTTTTAGTAGTTTCGAAGAATTACTCTTCTCTCTGTGAGTGTGAAATGCTCTGTGCCTTGAGTGATCAAGTGTGTACTTACAACATAGATAAGACACTGATATAGCTCATAGATGCATGAAAGCAAATCATTAAAGATAATCCATTAAAATATTTTGTTTGAATCTGGGTTCAGTCAGAGTGTGTCTTAGCAAGAAATACGTAACAGTTTTCTAAATACCTCAGAGACTCCAAGAAAAATTCTGAAAGGGGGATACCATCTTTCTTATATTTTCTTTTACAATAAACATAAAATTGTTTAATTAATTCAATCCATTATATTGCTAAAAAAAAAAAAAAAATTGAAATATTTTAATTTTGTATTTAGAGTAGCCTAAATTCACCAAGATTATCACTCATCTCAAAAAATAATCATAATCTAAACCAGGATAGTTTTCTTATACCTTCTGCTGCTTTAGCTTTCTATCCATATTCCTCTCTCAAATAAGAGAAATATTTCTCATAAGAAGGTATTTGTTGGTGACCAAATCAGCAATTCAGCTGCTTTACAACAGGAACTATTATTTTGTTTATATTGTACTTGCTTGCAAATAATTCCTGATGGGATCCAGGCTATAGGGTGCTGTAAACTAATTACTACATGCAAAGAGATTTTGCCTGTCATATATAGCTGCAGGGAAGCATCTTGTTATTCAGCACTCAACTGATAGAAAAAAGATGATGAATGATACTTATTCTATTTTAATTCTTAAAAACAATGTTGGCTATTTTTTACCCACATTGTAATCCTCTAAAGCAGCTAGAATTATAGCTTTGTTTTTCTTAGTTTGTTTTTGGTTTTCTTTATAGTGTGTACTACATAACCCTGAGAAACACAAAACAAATTGTAGTATTCTCATGATTAAATAAATCATTTTACAATTATAAGACAGTTATCCTATATTAGCAATCTCTCCAACATTGCTTGAGCACTCTTCCCATCCTGTTATAATATAAAGCTACAATAATTATGGTCAGTTTCTATACTAATTAAACTGATATCAACACAACCCACTAAGACTTAATTGGAAATCAGATGGTTTTTTTCTATAATCACAAACTTGATAATATAGTGAGCTTTTTAAAAAAACCAAAAAAGGTATTATTTTATCTTTTTAATGCTTACAGAATCCTTTTAAATTCTCTGATTGTTTAAAAGACAGGCCCAGCTGAGACATAACTGTCATGACTGAAGTGAGTATTATTATTTTATTGTAGCAGTGAGGATAGATTTATTTCGGGCAGAGGATTTAGCTATAATATGAATATTTAGTAATACTTTCAAGAAAAAAATCAGCCATTCTTGTATTACACTCTTACATACTTTCCTATATCAGGTTACAGGCCAACATTACAATAATTCTAATCTTTAAAACAAATACTTATAAATAAATAGTGAGTAGTTATTAATTTAAATTCTATTCTTAAGAATAACTCATTTTATAATTAATGTGAAGGCTAAATAACCTGAAAAGTAGCAGTCACTCTCACTTGTATTTCATCACACTTTATTAAGATACCGTCTACACATATAAAGTACCTTTTTATGTAAAAACACAAGATTGAATTTTGAGAGTAATTCAACAAACACTTGGAGGCTAATGAGAGATGCTGGGTCCATGAAACTTATTATAATTTGAATCCTGTGTTTTACAAAAAAATAAAAGTGGGTTTAAGTACACAGGGAATTTGTATTTTGTACCAAAGAACATTTTTACGTAATTATATTCTTTGGGGGATAAAATTATCTAAGTTTGCTACTCCTCTGAGGATCTGATTGCTCTCCAATCATATTTAGAAATATATTATCCGGTTTCACCAAGTCAAAATCTTGACTCTTTCCCTAACACTAGTGAAGTTTCTCCCTAATGTTCTACTTTTAGCAATAATCCAACTCAAGCTTTTAAAATTCTCTAGTATAATCCATTTTCACAGAATTCTCCATCCTTTTTTTATCAACAAAGTGACAAAACACTACATGATGGGTTATAATTCTATATGTATTTCTAGAAAGACAAGGCCATATGGCTTAAGTGAATATTTGAACTGCTACCCTGAACCTGAAATTATTTACAGCTTCATTCATCACTAATCATCTCCTGATGTTTTGAGCAAGTGATTTTAAGAGATGATACTAAAGAAATCTTCAAAGTCAATGTATTGTATCTACTGTCAGGAAAAGAAAAATTGGAGCTAAGAACAATTGGATAGCTCTGATGAACTGTAAAAATAACCATAAACTTACAGCCTATATGGCAAATTATTTACCAAGAGGTTTATAGTGAATCTCATACTTTAATGGTGAAATAGAGACAGAGAAGGAGATTTCCCTTTTACTGACAACTTAGAAACAGGGAGGTAGGTGTGGGGAGACAGATCATTACATCCACTTAAACTCTTACAGATGAATTTCAAAAGATTCCTTAATGATTCCATAATATATGAGGCACATTTTTATGAAGAAACACAAAGACCACTTTTGAGGGTAATTTACCAAACAGTTGGAGGTCAATGGAAGATAGATGCAGTTGCTTTCAATGAGCCTGGCTTAAATTACTCCTGTATAATGCTTATCATGGGAACAGTACTAGTGGTCATTATAATGCTGGTAAATGCTCCCAGAGGACCAACTCTGTCCATGTAAATTGGAATGGTATCAAGTAAGTTGTACTTCACCCTAGAACCTGCTGTCCCCCATAGGTTTTGATCAGCTGAGATGTGCAAAGAGCATCCAGCCTTACCTCCACTATAGCTGTGGGAAAACCCACAACACGTGAGGGGCCAGGAGAAAGGCATTTTCACCACTGACATTGAAAAAAGCCATGTCATAGTAGGATTTGCAAAAATACTGGGATATTTAAATACAAATCACACACAGAGTCTTTCATTCATGTATATACACATCCATACACATATGTAGATATAAATCCGCAAATATATAATGTATATGAACAAAATTATTCACCTCACTTAGTCTTATGCTGGAATTACACTTCAACTGTTATCTGGATAAATGTGTTCCCTAAATTGTTTCAGATTAATTACTTTTTAAACATTCAATGCACAATTTAATTCCATTCTGACAAAAACAGTATATACTGACTCAGTACACCACCCCCATTTTACAGCCCCTGTATTCCAGCTGATAATTCATTTTATACCACATGATATGAACACAGCGAGTCATATTCAAAGTTGAGTAGGAAAAACTATTAGCATAAACAAAGCCAAGTTATAATTAGGAATAGTTAACTTGAAATAAACAGAAATAAATTCTGAATTAGTTTCTAAACAGATTGAGAAAAGAAAGATGCTTCAAGCAAAGGTAAATTAAGACTTCTATATTCTATATCCAAACACTCTCACGGTCTTGAAATTAATCTCTGTACCTCAGGTCTATACCTACTATGAAAACTGAACAAAACACAAGGTTACGTTATAGAAATATCCAAAATTTTTGATATCTAAAAAGTATCAACATTTTTTTCTTGGAAGAGGGGGTAGAGCACATTAAAAGACTACTTTTCTAGAAGTCAAAGTATTCAACTTTGGCTCATATCCAATAAATAGGATTTGTTTATATTTAGAATTATTTTACAAGTTTGAATGCAAATGCAAAGCATCTTCCAAGATACCATTCTTTCTGTTGTCAATTCACCCCTTTTATTTCTACTTCCTACTACACTACTAATTCAGGCAAGAAAGAGTCCAACCTTTTATTGTTTCCTTCTTTGCTCTTTAACCCTTGCCTGGAGTGCAACTGAAAAATGGCAAGAAGAAAGCTGCTTACTATTGTTAGTGGTGCACTGGTACACTAGATATAACTGTCAGAAATAGGAAAATGAGTTAACAGCAGGTTGAACTGCCTTCTGGGATTCTATCAACTGCATCAGAACTTTCTTTCCTTTCTTCAGTCTGTAGTACTACCTGTAAATGACTTAAAAAGCCATGAGGAAGATCTGTCTCTTATTCACTGGAGATATGTTCCTTATTTTCTTTTTTTGGTTAGTAGTATTATTTCCCTTTGTCTAATCTTTAAATGTCATGAAATAAAGAAACTAACGTTGGCCAAAAAGGGTGTGCTACTATCTAAATGGAAATTGAACAATCCATGATGTTAAGAGCATCAAAAGAACAAGAACTACAGAGAACAGTATGCTTCATTTATATATTTTGTCTATTATGTAGTCTAGGATGTGTATAAGGAAGAACCTGCTCATACTTGCTTGGAGATTTCTAAAGTGGTAGAAGATAACACAGCCCCACTCAATACAAAACACAAATATAAAGGCTGGATTTGTTTATGAAAGAAAGAATACTGGTATTCTGAAGATTTTTTTTTTAACTATAAAAATAGTTAATTTAAATATTGTTATTGCTATTGCTGCTATTAATAAGCTATAATGTCATAATGTATATTTCTTTGCAAAGAATGGAGAAAATCAGTGCTGTGCATCTGGAAAACAAACTGTCTCTTAAATTGCAGAGATTTGTGTAGATTATATCTTTGCATTTTATATGAGTGTGAGCATATCATAGCATTCACTCCTGGTTAAATTAGCAGTGTTTGAGTTCTACTGCACAATATATCCTTTTGAATAATTTTATTTTTTCTGATTCCCTAAAGATTTTTTTCATGTGTGTTCTGGTAACTTAGTTTAATTGTATGTTTTCATATGTATATATTTCCTGGAAGTACATTAGAAGACAAAAGTGTCATGTTTTATATTTAACAGATTCTGCCTTATACTGCCATCACTTAAGAGCTACTGAATCCTCATTAATTACTCTGTAAAGGTTTTGGGGAACTGCATTATACAAGTTTGACATAGTTTTCAATTAATGTCAATGAAGCCACAAAACAATGGCAAAATGCAGAAATGCACTCAAACTCATACTCCATCACTTTAATGAATGTATATTCATAAATTACTTTATTGAGAAATTAACTATTTGGAAGCAATCTCTCAGAATTATGTGTGAAAAGGACACTTGATTAATTTATTGAATAGTTTAGTGAGGATATAATTTTCAAAGCTCTTAGTCAACTGCTTATTTTATTCTGAATAGGCTAAAACCTGAGCTTTCCACTAGCATACTACAGGAAAGCATGAGAAATGCTGGGTAGCTGTAAACAAAAGATTAAAATGCATGGATGCCTTACATGGTAGACTAAATGGTTGAAGTTATCACAGGATTATACAAAGATGAGGCATTCAAAATCACCACCTGTCCACTTCCTGAAGAAAAGCAAATAAGATCTGTGTAAGTGGAAAACTGGTCTGTCTTCCAATTAACATTGCTAACAGAATCTAATCTTCAGTTTTAAGCCCTTTGAGATGATTGTCGTGTTTAAGTTCACTCATTCCCCTAAGGAAGAGTAGTGTCTTTACTGATTGTATATTCCACATGAGTAGACAATTGTTTAAATATTATATACAGGTTTCTTTAATATATAAGTACGTTTAACAACTATTACTGTCAAACAGACCTGTACATAATATGGTTACACACAAAATCAAAATAATATTACTAAACAAATTAAACAAGAAGACCTCATACAAAAATTACTCATGGAACAAAGCCAATAGAATACTATTGGCATCATGGAAGTTACTCAAAAAAAAAAAAAAAAAAAAAAAAAAAAAAAAGTAGCACAGTAATCCCTCTTTCTTGCAATGAGAAATTGATAATTTGGGGACTGTGGGGGGTGGGTTTGAGTTTTTTGTTTTCAGAACACATTCTCTGTATTGTGTGGGTATCTATAGTTTTGTTAAGAGAAGTCTTTTGCTATTGATAGAGCTTAGGTTCCAATAAGAATATTCCTGCTGGATGTACTTTCTACTTATGGATTGTTACTGCAGCCACCAGACTGCAGAATTCATGTCAACTCGGTTGTAGGAGAAAGGAAACACCAGCAGAAATGCACTGGAGCATAATAATTATTGCTCTAGGTTTTCTCTCTGGGTGGTTCAGTTGTACCCATGTAAGAATTTCAATTACAATTACTACAAACTTGGAAGAGGCAAGTATTGCACATGTATATATTCTGAATGTTCTGGTTTTATACTATTGGAATTGTTTGCATGATTTTCTTCAATTCGATTCAACTACAGAAGTTGTAGAAATTATCAGGAATTATATTGTTATCATGCCAAACTGATCTTGTCTTCATCTTACTAGCAGTGGTATTCACAATGTCTAGTAGTTCTGGTCACAATGAAAAAAAAAAAAAAAATTGTTGTGCAGTTCATGTAGCTACTCCTAGTTAAGCTGAGAACACATCTGGTAGCTTTGTTCTAGCCCAGCTATGTTTATTCACCTGGGCTGATCTACTGTAAAGCTACTATGAATGGCAGTGATTCTTTCCAGTTTTGAGAACCAGAAAGAAAGTGAAAAGGGCATTAATTAATTCTATTATTAAGTCAAGCAGCAATCAATATCAGCAATACATGATCTCCAGATCTCTTGAGAGAACTGAAAAAACAAATCGCTTCTAGTTCATGCTCTTAAGAATCCTGCTTAATTATATTTTAACACTCATTCAGCTACAAAATTCCTCACACTCTTAGGCAATGCAATATTTCTCTTTTCATTTATCTATATCTGATAACATCAGCGAAATGAAGCAGCTCAAGAAATACTGCCTATTCCTTTCAACTTTGCCTGAGCAATTACTGTCTACCTACATGAAACAGAATTAGTTTTTCATACTTTACAGTCAAACAAGAGGAAGCTGACATCTAAAGAAATATATGCTTTCAAATACTTGTATAAAAAGTTTTTAATTTGACTCTACACTTTAAAACTTCAAACAAAACATTTGCTTTTCATTATAAACAAGGAAGAACTGTTCAGAAATATAAAAAGGATTACTATATTGTCACAAACATTTCTCAAAAGATTCAATTTGATTTTTAGTTTTAGAGGATAGATTAGCCACAAAAAATTAAAACAGACAACAAGGAAGAGCTAAATGTTAAGGAGATTGATTATATTTCTTATTCATTTTCAAATACAAAATAACCCTGCTTTAGAATTTTAAAGAAAAAGAGAGAAAATTGCTGCTTTGGTTTGAGCAGACCTTCCTGAACACACTTACTATGTAATGTACTTCCAACATATTGCACTTTCAGTCAAGTTCAACTGAAGTAACTTAATCTTCAAGTCATATTCTCCCTGTAGAAATACACATCTAATTCATTTTGGTTTATCCTTCAAAAAAACCCCTCTAACTTTCATTAAGCAATAAAGAGATAACAAAATCATTAACTAAGGAGAAACTACCACTACTTTATCCATGCTTCTTTGATTAAGGACTGACAGAATGGACCCAAATCTTACTGAAGCTCACTTGGATATAACACTACAGTTCATCCATCCAAGTTTAAACTGCTTTATATTATGAACGAATAATTTTGCCCTGTTATAAAGCAAGATCTTACACATACATTCCTGACAGCAGAGTGGCTTTAAATTTGAGAATGAAGCAGGAAAAAGTTCATGCAAAAGAACAGTTTTGTTTTCTGTAAATGAAGCAGTCATAACACATTAGGCAATTGAGTAAAAATATTTTCACCTGACCACAAACTCTCTTTTCTTGCTGTTCTTTAAAACCAAACCAAAAAACAGTGGTTAAACTATTGTACTGATCTTTTTTTGACCTGAAAAAAGATATTTAAATTTTAATCAACTGGAAAAAATATTAAAAATAATGCAAAGAACTAAATTTTCCAGTGGATTTTCTTGGATTAATTGGGTGAAAATGCAAGCAGTATTATTGTAAACATCAAACAACTAAGTCGTATTTTGACTTTATGAAGTTTTCTCAATCAAAAGAAAGGATGTCACTAACAATTTAACTAAACATATTTGCTTTTATGTTACCATTTAGTATAATATAAGACTGCATGAGACATAGCAAATTCATATCTAGATTGCCCCAGCAATATTTTAAATTTATAGGCACTAACTTTCACTGAATCTACATAGTCAAAGATAATATATGGATAAATATATGTTTAATTTACACAAAATTATTATTTAGCATATAAAATACACACTAACACATTAACTTTTATGATTAGTTATCTGCACCAATTATTTTATGTGCATTTTTATGCCTTTTTAAAGCTGAATGTCAAAATTACATACAATAAATAAAAGTCGAATGATATCTGTTTGTGTGGTTTTTAATAGTGACAGCACAGTAAACAGGTAGAGACACTTTTAAAGATACCTATTCACAAAGTTTTTCTGATTCTTGGACTTAAAAAAAAAAAAAAAAAACAAAACAAAACCCAGTAACATTTATTACTATTGAAAAAACTGCTCCAACATCAGCAGTTATTCCATGTGTCTGGAAAAAAACAAACAAACAAACCCTTTTCCTAAATTGAAAGTTCCCTGTACTTTATTAAGAATCAGATTTTTGTTTTTGTTTTTGTTTTTTTTCACATTGGTGTCTTCAATTGAAAAATGCATTAACCAAAATATTTATCATTCTTGAAATTTCTTTTTCACAAGAGTGAAAGCCTACCTGTTTACCACTCTGTCTGTCATGATTTATTAATTATTTTAATCAACAACAGTTTTCAGTCTCAACACATGCCATTTAACCTAATTGAACTGCTAGACATAAATTTGTCAAACCAGGAATTATTAACAGGGAAGTAGGGAAAAACTTACCTAATTGTCACTTACTACAATAAAATAAATATTCAGGTGCATATTCTGAACCAACTTAGATGACAGTTGCAGCTTTTGTTTCATAATGGTCATGATGCCAGTAACATTCATAAAGGCCCAAATTCAAGGCCATATTTTTCACCATTGCTTCAAATACTAACTCAGAACATTTTACCCTGTATGTGTTCACCTCATTGAATTATCATTTTCTTCTACTTAGCTGCATTCCATGTTATCTTTACTGTTTTATATGTACAAATGGACCTAAGCTGATGTCTACAGAAGTTGCTGGAAATATTTTTCATGATCTTTGGTAGACACTGTAATAAACTTATGGTCTGCAGTAATATTTCACAAATCTATGATTTAAACTGTAGATTTACCTGATGCACAAAGAATTTACACAACAAACATTGGAAACGGGTTAATGAAATGCATAGAACATGAAATAAAGTGACATTACACAACACCAGCTATGAATTAGATTTATTATTTCACTAGAGTTGTCATAATCAGTAGGAATGCTGTTTTTAATGGAGCATAGGAAATACTAAAATAAGAAATTCATGGTACCTCCTATTTTCCACACTAATGAATGATTTGGGGTTTTTTTTCTCAACTCTACTGCTCTCTGTACTAGGGAAAATATAATGAAATTTTCTACAAAAGCTTATTCTGTTTCTGACTAGTATTAGTACTAGCATTTCATATTAACCTGCAAAAACCTTGAAAGTTGGAAACTACAACAAAATTGCGAATTGCCCACACACTACAGGGGAAGTTTCTTTATAATCTACACCAGTTGTTTTACACATGAAACATTATCTCAGATGTACTTACATTTCTAATCATTATAGCTTTATTACAAAGCACTCATTTTTTATTTCAGTCTGAAACAAGTTCCAGAGGTTAATTATCAATTTACAAAAAAAAAAAAAAAAAAAAAAAAAAAAAAAATCTCTTTTCTGTTTTAAATCTGTTACTTTCAATTTGATTTAATGTTCCTTCCTTTTCTGCATTCTGAAAAAGGGTAAATAGGAAAGTATGATTTATCTTCTTCACATGATTCTCTATTCCCTATAATTTCATCTTTTCCTCTTAGATGGTCCTGTCCTCTAATCTGAACAGTTTTGCTCTTTTAAAAAGGATTTTTCTAATATAGTAAAATTTGTGTTATTTTAGGCTAAACGAAGAAATACTTGGATTTTTTATTGTAATAAAACTGCAAACGTGAACTACAGTAGTTATCTTTCTGTCATGTGGCAACAACAACAAAAAATAATACTATTATGTGTATTATGAAGAATTTTCTTTTAAAAATGCCATGCCTATGAATAACTAGTAAACACTTTGACATCCTGAAATTATGATACATTACTCTCATTTCTAAAAAATTAATGCATGTATTATTTCCCAATTTCTAAATTACTTCAATATATAAAAATATTGCAAAACATATTCCAGAAAAGTATAACTCCATTTTATTCAAATTTTCCCTGAATTAAGAATCATTCATTAAGTAACCCTAAAATGATAAGAAAAACAAAATCATTTTCCTAAATTAATAAATAAATGAATATATAAAATAACTTGCTTCCCTGCTACTATAGTCATTGATCTGCTCCTAGAGGTAGACTGTCAAATCTACCAAAGAGTAATTTTAGCATAGATTCTCTTATTTAACCCCCAAAACATACCTTCAAGAAGTTTTTTTTATACATCCTAGAAACTGAAGTCCTGATCTGGAACTTAGAAGTTATTATAAAATAAAATCAGCAAATCTGTGTCTGCTGATATAAGAATATTCAAATATGCATAGTGTGCAGTAGCAAAATGTTAGCAGTATCTTAGTTCAACAGCTTGAAATAACATGGATATTTACCCCATGCTCTACCACATTATTAAAAAAAAAAAAAAAAAAAAGGAGATTTCTGTGCTTCAGGAAAAAAATTTATATATTTTATACAAGAAATAACAAAAGTTTGTAAACATTACTGATCAATATGATTCACCTCATTTTGTCTGAAGAATGTTAGTGCTTGTATTTCTGATGGTCTGTAACCTAAAACTCCCTGTACGATTACTGTCATGTTCTTCACTAAATTTTGTAGTGTTCCTAAACTGAAGCAAATTTTGTCAAGGGTTGACTGAGTTCTCAGAAACTAGTTTACCAAAATACTTATAAAGCTGACACATCTTCAAAGATTACATTTAGTCTGTCTTCCTACCTCAAGAAATCTCAACATCCTATGTAGAAGATAGATGTGCAGGCATTGCATTAATTTGTCATTTAATTTTTTTTTTTTAATAAAAACAGATACCAACCACTGTATCTGCAAGATTACTTTGAAGTCTTAAACATTATGATATCATATCCTTTACTTGCCTATATCTCCAGACATGTGTTATTAGAAAAAGTGGTCAACAGGTGTTTGGCGTAGTTTAATATAACATTGTGTAACACTATTGGCCTTTGCACAGTTGCCTATGCTGTTAATTGCTGTGAAAGATTTAGACTTGAATGACTGGCATGTTTGCAATAATAAGGGACTTGTATGCACTACTGATTTGAAGATCTTACAATCTGGCCCAAATGATTTTTTTACAATTGTTACTCTGTATCTATAGATAAGACAGTAAATTAATAATATACAGCAGTGATACTCCATTCTATATTAGTAACATAAAGTAATAAGTTAATTAGTATTTCTCTTTAAAAGAATTAAACACGGTAAAAGAAAGAAGGATACATGAGAAATTCAAATGCTCCCTCTTTTAAAAGTGAAACACTTATTTGACTTCCTCAATACATTAAAGAGATTGTCACAAGTTCAAGGGAAGAAGTAGAGTGCTATAGAGGACCTCCTAAAGGCGCATAATGAAGTTTGAAATCATATTTTGCAATGCAAAAATATATAGGCTTCTTAAAAAAAGATAGTGTGAGCTTACTCTAAGGTTGTACAACGAATTTGGCATTTCTATTCAATATTGTAACAGCGTTCTTGACAGCAGATTAGTTTAACATTGAGCATCACAGCAAAGGAGTTCTCTAGTTTAGAATGCATAATAATACATTGTTGCCCTTCACCGTACATTAAATGTCACCCATAAGAATGACAAGAATAAAAAAATAATTACACTAGAGTCACTTCCTAATAGAATATCTGTTAATATAAGCACGTTGGATGAGATTTTTACATGCAGAATAAACCATTAAAATATTCCCAAGAGTAACATAATATTTCTTTAAGTATTTAAAACTGTCAAAATAAACCATCTTTTAAATAAAGACAATAAATTACAAAATTTAACTGTGTGTAAAATGGGGTCATGCGGAATATTTTGGAGTATTTATTTATAGTGAGTTTTGTTTGCACTTATATGGCACTCCAATACTAAAAACTAAAAGTTTTATTATCACCAAATAAGACTTGGAGAATTTTGTGAAATTTTTTTCAAAATAAGAATCAAGTCCTTTTCTTTTTTACTAACTGTACATTAAGGACATCACCAAAATCCACAGAGATGTCAAATGGAATTCTTCACAAAGTAACTTTTTTCCTGAGTAAATACAAGACTATGTGAGATCCTCTGTGCAATTCAACGTGTTTTTAAACATATTTTATTCTGTGAATACAACTATTTTCATCAATTTAAACAGAGCAATCACATGCTTAAAATTTAAGACAGCCTGGTAAAGCTTGATGAATTGAGATCTTCAATCTGATTTGAAATAAGAAAAAAAAAAAATGCTAACTTAAAAGAAAATCCATATTTGGATTTATAAGGCATATAATGTTGCCTCTTGCTGGCCTGTGACTCCTAATGGCTCTCTGAAGGAATAGAATAGCTTTCAGATTCGGGTCAATAGATTTACCAAAATTCACCCCATAACTAAGCTGGTTCTTTTTTAAGTAAACATAAATTAACTGTTTATAAATTTGTTTATATTACAGAAAATAAATAAATCTGTATTTAAAGCAATTGGTTTAGCTAAAGTCTTGTCAAAAATTTACTATAAATAGGAATCCAAATAATTCTACGAGCTTCTGAGGCTACATCAATATCAGTAAGTGAAGGGAAGGAGGGAAGTACTCAGGTTTCAGCAATGTCATGAAATCATCCATACACTTTACTTGTTAGTACATTCCCATTCACAGTTACGGCTTATGGTATACTCAGATAGTGCCCAGATGAGGTTCAGAGAGACCAGAAGCGCTGGTAAGCACTGTGGGTGGGATAACTGGGATGATGGAATATTAATCATATGAAACACAGGCCATGCCATGCCCTTAAAAAGTACATACATAGTCTTTGGGATCCAGTGTGCTCCTATCAAAATCAGTGAGAGTTTTCACATTGGCTTCTACAGGAACACGATTTACTGTCTTAATGAATTTAACATTTGATTACAAAATGTTTCGTCCTTTCTGATTATTCCATTGCAATTCTCACCTGTACCAATAATTGTACAAATATTTCAGTTACTACTAATGGAACACATAGGCTTTCTTAAAGAAAGACCATGATTAAAGGAATTTAAATGCATGACTCATTTTAAGTTTGCAAGTAACTTAAACTGAACGACAAGTGTCTACCTGAGTACCTTGAGGTCTGTGTGAGCACAGGGAATCTGATGAATTGCAGCTCCACATCCTGATGGTGAATAAATACTTTAAGCTTTTTCCTTTCTTCTGTAATCTAGAAACCTTTCTCTCACCTTCAAACAAAAAACTGAATCAGAACTACCTATAAAACAATCAGCTAGATACCGATGAGATACCAATGCTTCTTTAGTTGATAGCACTGACAGTTGGGAACTCCCATCCTCACACACTCACCACCCAAGTGTTTCCTTCATAGCAATATCAGTGAGCTGGAATTCACCCATCCACCTCTCCAGTTTGATAAAACCTTGTCAGGGTACTGAGTATACCAGGTCTTGCTTCAGGTCAGGATTTCTTCCAGGCTATGTTTCTAAGAAATTGTGATTCTAGAAGTAGTATTTAGACAGTGCAGGGACTAGATCCAAACCACTTCTTGACACATACAGTAACTCATTCTTTTCTACAGAAATATACCACAGATACTCCTATGTCTCTTCTTCTGAGGAAAGACAATTACACTAACATTTTCATTACCAAGGAGCACTAACTTGACTTCATTCTGTATTTAATCCTATTTTTTGACTCAAATGTACTGCTTCTAGTACCATATGGACTACCTGAATCTAATCTATTATCTTCCTTCTGACCAGCTTACCAAAACAACTGCTTGTGACTTAAAGAACATCAAAGAAATTCAGCTGCCTAAACATCAATGTCTCAGAATTTTCAGATTTCCCAACATATTTGATATCTTCAGGGATCTGGTATATGTGATGCAGGACCCACAGGCAACTTGTATATTCCCATAATGACAGTGCATGCTCCTGTCCCATGTATCTGCACAGTTCTCCATCAAGTTTCAACACTTACAAACACATCCCTTTCCACAAAAATTAATCTGAAATGTAACTAACTGTTAAGATTTTCTTTTTATTTGTTCCTCATATCTACTGCTCTTCCCCAAGACAAAGATAAACTTGGAAGTGATTTTAATGACATTATCATAGCCTAACCTGTGCAGTTATTCCACTAGTGTCATTTGAATATCATCTAGACTTCATGTGAGAAAAGCTTCAAGGCCAAAATCAACACCTGTCTTTCAAAATCCTCCTCAAATTTCACTTGCTTTATAATGTAGACAATAAACTGAAACATGGTCCTGCCTAGGTAGCTGATCAGCTGTGACTGCTGAGCCTGACTACTTAAGAAACATTCTAATTTTTCACTTCATTTTCTTCAGGCCTCATAGAAATTTTCATCCTATTTAACTATTTCACCGCTCTTTCTGAACTGTCAACTCTTTAAAAAAAGAATTTGGTATTTGTTATGTAACAACAAGACATAACCCTGCTTGGACATGCTCTTTGAAAGCTGTTCGGTGTTACAAGAAAGCCCAAGTAAGCTTTCCATACCACTCAGAAATCTCCCTCGCCATCACCTGTGGAGTCATTTACATTCATGCATAGAGACACACCACCATCATTTTTCTTGGTTTTGATATTTGCTTTTGCACAGGCACAAACGACTATACAGTATGAAAGTCAGGATGATGAGGAAGGTGTTACAGACATTAACAATCCCCATCGACATTTAAGCTGGAGGCAGAATTGGGCTTCTAGCAGCAGCAGAACAGAAAGATATGAGGAGCTTCTGGTATCCATCTATCTAGTAACTTTATCTAATTACAGTTACATTTGAAGCAAGGTGAAAATTCCTTTCATTTTGGTAAATGAAGGGCACACTGACCAGGATTTTGAAAAGATTAACTACTCACCCTCCTCTAACATGTCCGTTTATAAGAAGGGAAGAGCAAGAGAGAGAAAGTAAGAGAGAAGTGTGTGGAGAATAAACGTGAATAATTAAAAGTCTTTTTCAGATATTTTTGCAAGTTGACATTAACTTTGCCATGCTCTGTGAGCACGGCAAAGTAGCACAATGATCAAAATTCTGCTAAATGCTTCCATTTTTCTTCTGGACAGGGCTTATTGGTTACATTGTGTCAGCCACAAAACCAGAGAATTTTCTAAGCAGTGGAATTCTTTCACAGGAACTTCTCTGAACTTGCATCACACTATAAACCTTTCTAATTTTCACTCCAAAATATCTACTAAGAAAATTGCTCCAGAACATGAACTGACTGCTGCGGTACATGTTAGATGAAAACTGCTTTATACAATTGGTGATGGTGTTCTGGTACGGAAACACTGTACCTCTACTTCTACAAAACAAGTAAGTTAATAACAAATAGACATTCTATTCTGCGTAAAGTTAAAGCTATTTCTCATGGGAAAGGACCAGAACTTCTTTAAAGATCTAGAAGAATTGAACAAAACTGTATCACCACTTTCTGCTATCTACCACCTCACTATTTTCCAGCAGCATTCCTGCTCCACATAATTGAGGAAGGAAAGTGAAATGGAAAGAAGCAGTAGCTCTGGGTGGTTTGCTATCTTTGGTCTGCTGAAATTATAAGGACGATCCCATCAGGCTGAAGTGACATTGCCTTGATGGTTCTCACAGCTAGAGGCTATCTGCTATAAAGTCTTTAGGCAAGTCCTATTTACAGGTGCAGGTGCCACACATGTCTAACGGCCACACAAAACAAAACAAAACAAAACAAAACAAAACAAAACAAAACAAAACAAAACAAAACAAAACAGTGTAATGAGTGAAGTGACAGAACAAACCTATTTAATAAAAATTTCTTATATTTAAACTCCTCTCTGATGTCCTATAAGAATGATGAATATTTTGATACTTTAAAAGCTTATTATTTCCTAATACAATCAATTATATCCTTTAGCTAATGTGGAGTTTTTAACCATTATGCTGAAAATTTTCAATATTGTATAATTATTTCCCTATAAGAATGACAGCTCTGTTGCTAAAGGCAGAACTTCTGATAATACTATAATAAAAAAAAAAAAAAAAAATAAAGGAAAGGTGTTCCCCTTTGTCCTTAAGTCTAAAAAATGCATAAATAGCTTTCCACTAAAGCAATTTCACCACCATTAGAACTAACACAGGGTGATTTCCATAGATAAAACAGAAATGCATGGAGGACACACCACTGATTTAGTTTCAGCATCAAAAACAACTACCATACTTCTATTTTCAGATTGATTCCCAGTCAAGCACTCTTAGTGCTTAAATGACTCATAGTCTTTAATGAGTTAGAGACTGGAGGCTTGCATAAACCAGGAAAACTTCTGGGTAACAGCTAAATCAGGAAGATAAGCAGGAGATAAATAATTATCATACTTCCGCCTACAGGAACTTGTAGGGAACAATCTTAATTTTCTCCAGATACTGAAAAACACTTAAAGATAAGAAATATTCTCTATTTCCTTATTTCTCTTAAATATATGCTTCTGTTTTGAAGTATAACATTTAATCACAATCCAAATCTAACATTTTTTTCCTCCAAGAACAAAATACTCTATCTTTAAAAGAGATAAGGTTCTGGTAAGTTGATTTTTGGGTTTGGGTTTTCATTTTCTGTTTTGTTTTTCCTCCAATTTAGCTCTATTTACATATTTTCAGAATACAATGGATAATCATGATTGAGAGTCAGAAGAATTTAAGAAATCTAGTTTTAGCTAAATTTGCAGAAACTAAATAATTTCCAGTTTTGAAGTCAGAGATTGATACTTAATTTAAAAACAAAACAAAATAAAACCACCTTATATTCTAACAGACATTTTAGACTACTCCAAATAATTGGACATTTGACTATTCAGTTACAAAAATATAAAAGTAATCTAAGTTTGTATCTTCATTATTAATATTGCACAACAATAAAAGGTCTGTTTTAGAGAATAAAATAGTAAAATCCATGAAATGCTTTAGTTACCCAGGTTTTCTTATCCTTCAAGTAATACTGAAACCAAAGAAAGAACTCTGAAATACTACCCTACAAACACTGTTCTTCTGAAATTCTGAAGCTAGGATTTTCTACAAGGTTAATAACCATTATATCATATTGGCTTTGTTTCCAATGGTTTATGTCTCCTTCATTTAGATGATATAAAGAAATTCATTGCATATGGGTCCACATACCTAACAAACAAATAATGCTCATTTTCATATGTTTGGCTTATTTAGCGTAAAATTTGCCTTTCAATCCTTACAGTCATTTTTGCTCAATATTATGATATGTTTCTTGGCCCTCTAGAAGAAAGGTAAATAGAAATCATGACTGCTAATGTTCCATTTTCTATCCTATTAATATAACCCCTACATTTTTCTTGAGGAAACCTTTCATTGTTAAGTCAAGGTGTTCCAAACAGGATGCATGTGTGATATTACTTCAATAAATAATCTCTAACATCAGCTTTACTGTTTTGATTTTTGAGAAAAAAAAAAAAAAAAAAAAAAAAAAAAAAACCACCAACAGCTGAGCTGCTATTTGAATTAAGTTTCTGATATATCAGGCAATCTGTCAATTCGGTCACTGGTACTAATGGAAAAAGAGTCAATCAGTGACCTGGGTTTCAGTGAGTGGTGGGGGTTTTGGGTAGCAGGGGAGGGGGCTACAGCAGTGATTTCCTGTGAGAAGTTTCTTGAAGCTCTCCTGACTCCAAGTCAGACCTGCATCTGCACCAAGGCTGAGCCAGTCAGCTGCTCCTCTGCAATAGCATATTTAAGGGACCTGGAAGGAGGAGTTGGAGTTGTGAGGAGGAGTTGCAACATCTGTATGAACACCAAGTTCAGTGGAGGAACAGAGGAAGAAAGGGGGGGGGCAGGTGCACCAGAGCAGAGACCCCCCTGTATTCTGTGGTGAGACAGCAGGGCAGCCCCTCCCTCCACCCATAGAGGTCTACAGTGGAGCGGATGCTGATATACAGTCTGTGGGGGGCCCCATATGACCAATTAAGTTGGCTGCATTAGAAGGCAGATGAGACCCTGTGGGAAGCAGCAGCCCCTGTTGTTGTTGTTTGGTGCCGGGTGGCTTGCAGCATGGCAGGGCGTCCCATGCCAGAGCAGCTCAGGAAGGTCTGCAGCCAGTGGGAGGGACTCAAGTTGGTGAAAAGTTGTGATGGGCTGTCTCCTCTGAGAAGGGGACCATGCTGGAACAGGGAGAAGAGGAGGTAAAGATATCAGGAACAAAGCTGAACCCAGGAAGAAGGGAGCAGTGGGGATAGGTGTTCTCAAAATGTGGTAATGCTTCTCACTGTCCCACTCTGTCTGTTAAGTGTTGTTGTTGTTAGTGTCTATAATAAATTTATGTTCTTTTTTCCTTCCCCTAACAAGTCTATCTTTTGCCTGTGACTGTATTGGGTGATTCTTCCGTCCCTGTCCTATCTCGAATCCTGAGCCTTTGTTTATTTTCTCCTTCTCAGCGCTGGGGGGGGGAGGGGGAAGTGAGCAGCTGCATGGTGCTCATTTGCCCTCTGAGCCCCAACCACGAAAACCAGTTAACTTGCACATTTTCAAATTACCATTTGTATCCAATTATTAACAAAATCTTTTGACAGCACTGTGGTACCTTCTTGGAATCTTATCGACTATTCGCATTCCACTAGATTTTTGTGTTTTGTTCTTAAGGTTAAAAGACTACATGTTTTTGCACATCTCATGAGAAATTATGGTGAGGCTTACAATTTCCTTCTACCCATTAATACTATTTATGCCAGAATAAAACGCACACAACCCCCCCCTAAAATAAAGCAAATGAGCCTCCTTACCCCTACTTCCAAAAACATAAGGGACACTGGTCTCTCTCAAAAGTATCATTTAAGCTTGAAAACACTCCAATTCATCTGTAGAGGAACCCTTCTCTTTAGTCACATTTAACATAATTACATGCTATGATTTGTTAAATAAATATGCAGAGTGCCAAGCCTAGGCTAATGTCTTCTTTTCTTTTTTTTGTCACATGTTGTCAAAACATTTTTTTTTCCCCAAAACCAAAATGAAGTGATTTGATATCAGAAAAGAATGTTCAGCACTTTTTCTGAAGATACTCAACTTCTTTTCAAACTGCTTCATACAAGCAATCCAACAGTCTTCTCTGGTACTATATGTGCTGGTAATTAACAAGGGCTGTTAAAATTAAGTATGAACCACTGCATATGTTACCACAGTGTGAAGATCTTTCAAAACTCGTTTAAATTGTCCCTCAGACTATTTTTTTTTTTACCTTTCTTATCAAGGACTATGAGATTATTTGTTAGTGGATGGTAACTCATTACATACAAACAAATCACTGTCCATGGTAGATATGAAACATTATTTTGTGTGATGTTCTAGAACTCTTGACTCACCTATAGAAGCTGTTTACCCAAGGCATTTGAAGACATGAAATAACGTAGATGAGACATACCTTGCTTGTAGTTAAACTCAATTAGATAAAGACAAATGTAAATTTCTTATGAGAAATGTCACTGTTTTGACTTCTGAGATACTTTCAGAGACAAATTCCATAGTATGTATTTTTATAATATTTTGAACTCGGTCATATAGTGTGCAAAATAATGACAGAAAACTGACCATGTAAACTCAAATATGAATATATGAGCTAGGATTATATGTGTGTGAAAAGAAATGGCAATGTACATGGCATAACTTCCAGCATCTCCCAGCTTCTTCTAGAGATGAAGGGAATGCAAATGTAATTATTAAACTGTCACAGGCTGTTTGAAATAATGATTTAGAAAAACAGTAAATGGCATTCAGGCAGATATCTAGCAATGAACTATATGAAACAGAATTAATCAAACAGAACAATTCTGGTGAGTCAAAGCTCAAAATAGTAGAAGGCCAATGAATAAATACATTATTTCAGAAGCCATTCACCAATGAAAACTTATGAAATTTTACTAGTAAAGATGGTTTATCCAGATAGATGCTTTCTAAGAGCTTCAGCAAACAGCCTTTGGTCCTAAAATACAAGGCACTGTTAAGATTCAAACGATATCTAAGATCCTGATCTATTTGGGCAGTGAAATATTTAGTGTGACAAGTAAATGAGAAACTGAAAACAAGAGAAATAATGGTATAAAAAATAGCTCAAGATGAGTTTTGATACAATTTTCCATAAATACCCCTCAGACTCTATAGAAGATTGTGTTACAATGTTCCATCAAAAGGGAGACGAAATATATGCTTATAAATATGCAACATCTGTATGTAATAAGGTTTAAAAAGTAAAGTCAGAATGAGTACAGACAAAATCAGCTGTCCACCTAATTGGAGATAATGAACTATCTATAACTATCTAAAATTTAATTTCTGTCTTTGCACACAGGTACTTAAGTAAATGAGAATGAAGAGATTGAATTGCTGGTAGTAAGGGACAGTAAATTCCTTAAGGATGAACAGAGTTATGATTCAGTTCAAACATTCAGAATCCCCAGGTTCTTGGATAATTAGTGATGAATTGAAGTACCTTGTGACAGTTTTCAGAATCATGAGAAAAAAAAAAATAACAGAAAGGATGAAAAGAGTTTTTAAGCTATATTCAGTTTTACCCAGCATAAAGATACTGTTATGCTCTGCATAAAAAAAAAAAAAAAAAAAAAAAAAAAAAGGCATTTTCTTATTAGGTTAATCTACAAAGTAACAAGAATTAACATAAAACATACTGGTGAAGCAAATTCTACAAATAGATGCATATTACAAGCTGTTTTCCTTATAGCAGAAGTCACCAGACCTACTGCTTAATTTCCTAAGAAGGCCACACACACTTATTAACTCTGCAGAAGACAAAGTTTGGCTGGAACTCCATAATAACCAACCAATCAAAACAAAAAAAAAAAATCATTTTCTTGACAGAAGTATCCAGAATTGACCAGATGTGTTGAAGTGATCATAATTTTCTTCTTCAAAGTGCATATGGAGATTTAGCCAATGGGGGGTACAATGGGGTAGGTAAGTTATGAGTTCTTCAGTCATCCTCAGATAAAACATTTCAATTGTTTTGCTTGAAGTATTCTTATGTTTGATGCATAGTAAGTAATATCTGGTATGTCAGATCTACCACCAATATAATTAGGTTTTAGAGTACTGGTTTTCCCCCTAAAATCTAAGGAGGTTATTTATGTTAAGAAGAGTAAAAAGAACTTTTCTTTTACTTTAACCTCTAACTGTATTCTAATAGAGGCTATTCTGTAGATGCTGTGCTTATATATAAACTTGGAGACCTCTTGATACTCTTGTCTCTCCTTGAACATCTGAAGGAGATTGAGAGCATTCAAAAGAATCCTGCACGGTTAGGATGAGGAGTCCATACTGAGTTGTTTATTTATATAATAAAGACGATATAAGCTGACACTGAACCTAGATAAATCTCTTGTGGAAGAGGTCAAAGAGATCAAAGTGTCTTTTCGAATGTCAAGATGCAAAGTGCGAGATTGCTGCTTAACTCATTGGTACATATGTTGTTCCTTTAGCTATATATTCTCATCTACAACATTTAGACTTTATAGCATTATTATCTGTATCATAACTTCTCAAAATAATTACACAACTTAGATGATGACTCTAAGAAAGGATTATAATTCCAGTATGCTTTGCATTTTTGATACAGAAAAAAAGATAGAATATAATATCTGTGTGCTGACCACAGGAAATTAAACTTAAATACTATTACAGATTATGCAGATTTATGGTAATATTAATGGCATACAGCACAGTAAAATCCCATTCTGTTTGATCAATTTAAAGCTGTCATCCACATTTTGTGAAAAATGATACTCAGAAATACCTGAGCATATTTCAAACATTGTGTGCAAGTCTTGTTTACATTTGCAGTGATTGCTGTCCAGACAAGATTACTGTACAATTTCATTGCTATAAAATATAGCAGAATAGACTAAGTGAAAAACATGTTTAACAATTTGCTCATGAGTGCAAAAATAAAGGTATAAGTGAGTTATCTGCTCTATATCAACCTCAGTTATTGAAATTCTATTTAAATGATAGAAATCTAAAATTAGAATTTTCCAGGTCTGATATAATGAAGTAGAAATTTAGTTCAGAAATTAAGCTTTCAAAACATTCTCACCTAGTACTAGGATTTCTTGATATACCTACACAAACATATCAGTTAATAAAAAGCTAGAAAAGCCATTTAAGAGAGAGAAAAACTCTTGTCATGTGGTCCACCTGGTTCACCTGACAAAAAGCCCCAGTGTTCCAGATGCTGGCACATTTGTTTTCTGTTCACAATAAAGATGATCTCTAGCATTAACAAGGATTTCCTTTTCAACCAGAAAACTTGTATGAAAAGAAGCAGATTATATTGAATCTTTTGAAAGCAATCAACTAAGGGTCATAAACTGCAGCTCGGTTTAACAGAAGTAAAAATCTCTGAATTTGAAATAATTGTTATAGAACAGTTTTGGAAAGTGGGCAGATTTTGTCATGCTTTTATCCTTGTCTATTTACACAGTATTTTATAGTCAAGTGGCAGTATCCCCACTTGCACTACAACTGAAGCAAAACTAAATTTTTGCATTTCAACTGAGGAAAAAAAAATAAACAGCAACAACAAAACAAAACATAAAAACCTGTAAAATAGTAAAAGAAGCAGATTTCAGAGTTGTCATCTGGATTGCCCTACTGGATGATGAATCCATTCCTGAAAACACTTCACAGCATATGCTGTAGTTCTCTATGGAGGCCTCAGGAGATAAAATTCTTGTAGGGAGAATGCTTCTTAAGAATAAAGGGCAAATATGCTAACTTCTTACTTGAATAAATGTCAACATAGTAGTTCAGTAACCAGAGTTTCATAGTAACTGGAAAAGCAGTTCCCCCTCATTCTGCCATTAATTCCTTTCCTTCAAGGTAGTTTTCAAGAAGCAGTTTGAAAATCAGTCGGACAAGCCCAAGGACAGAAACCAACTAATCAAGAAATATGAAATAAAAATGAAGACTGATGAGATGTAAAAGGATATGCATGCACTCCAGAGAGAGATAATGCTCAAGCGTCTGTTCAAGTCTGAAGCAGCAGGCTTCTTCACAGAGAAAATATTAAGATAAATGTGTGGAGACATTTTTAAAACTCTTGTCTTCTTTTATTATGTTTTATTCCAGCTGGTAAGAGAAAAATATACTTTGGTGATGAGGCAATGTTCACTGCCCTTTTATCACTGCTTACAAGGAAATGGAAAAATAGTTGATACTAAATGCTTTGACAACTGAAATCAGCGCAAGGGCTTGACTTACAAGAAGTAGGATAGTATAATTCTGCGGAAAGGAGGAAAAAACAGAAAGTCCTAACATATAGAATATGGTACAAGTAAAGGTGAATCAAACCCTTTAAAATGATAACCCATGATTAAATATTAGCAGCTAGGGCAGTGAGCAGTTTAATGTATATTTACACAATATTCAATGATACTCCAGACGGCTCAGTATAAGAAACATAAGAGCTCATAAGTGGACCATTTTGCCCAGGGTAGTTTATCTGCTTCACAACTGATCTGTGGAGGGAAAGAATCAATGCTAAGGCAGGCATATCTCTTCCAGTTATGAAGATAGGTCACTTAAGAGTAAACTCCTTTATGATCGACAGACATGATCACAGCAGACAAGACCTTACTACACAGAGAAATACTTCAATGTGTAAGGAATAACTTGATATCCAGTAAATTGTGTTGAAAATGATTGTATAAAAATATCTGAGGAGTTTAGCCTCCAATCTGTGTTTTCAGAAAAGATTCATGGAGACATGGATGTTTAAAATCATAACTAAGAGACTCTGAAAAATGTATTACAATCATGAGGAATGCCAGCTAAAGATTAATTTTGAAAGTCATTAATTGGAAGACCTATGTAAATGAAACATATTTACCATTTTTAAAAGTATGAAACTGATATTCTTCATATTGCCCATGCAGAATGGGAAGTATCCTCCAGTTACCAACACATCAGATTTTGAAGAGACCAAAAATAGGAAACAGCTGTTTCATATACACAGACTAATGGAAAATAAGCGACAATATGTCTCTATGAAGTTGATATACAACACTGTAAGAAATCAGCATGTTTCTTAGAAATGAAACAATGGTTTGCACCAACAGACATAAATGAAACAAAATTCTACTAATCAAGATTTTTTCATTATACAGAAGAAAATGTTGTGTACTTGACAGAACTCCAAAAAGGAGTTGAAGTGCTTTACTCCTGTCTTAGTTTTCCTTCTAATCACATGTTAACTGTGAATTTAACTGGGATTCTAAATCAAAAAAACAAGCAAAAGCAGAGGCATAAAGGGCAGATATTGGAATTGGAATGCAGTAAGACATCAGATGACACAAGACTCTGCTAGCAATGACACAGACACTGCTAACTAGCATCTGAAACTGATCTATTACTGTTACCACAAGAGGAAAAAAATTCTATATGACTTTCTCAGTTCACAGAAAAGTAATAGGCTTAGTGTCAAGCAGACTGGTTTTATCTATCAGTCATCAGTCTGTATGACAAAGAAAGGAACTTTCTGAGACTAACTACCATAAGTACTTAGATTCAACAATCACAACAAACAAGATTAGGAGGTTTTTCATATATATGGAGAAATCACAGCCTACTATAGTTCCCCACAAAGAATGACAATTAGAGAAAACACCATGTAGAACACGCAAAGATATGTTCATCCTATCCACAACGCAAATCTGTAATGCCCACAAAAATATATGACTAATAATTTAAGGGGGGGGACTATAAAAGGAAAATGACATAGAAAAGCCTTCCGGCTGTCAAATAAAACTATCTCCTAGCCTTTTGTCTTGTTAAGTATGCAAAGATTCCAGCTCTTTATATCTGGTTCTCAAACTGAAGGGAAAATCCAACACTTTTTCAAATAAAGGAAAAAAACTAATAAAGATTTATATTACATTTTTCCCCAATTATGTCTAAAATGTTATTATGTGTAAGTCTTTTCAGCAATTCTCTCTCAAAGATTTTTGAACCTTCTACTAAATTCCTCATCTTTCTCTAAATATGACTATACCAGTAATTAATGGGTAAAATCCAAGTAACACAATAGAACTGTACTTCCTATTTTCAATGTACCACACTCTTAGATTCCAACACTGTTTGAAAGACATGGTAAATCAATAAAATCATGAAACATTTGACACAACAATGGGAGGTTTAAGTCTAAAAATAAATATTCTACACTGAATACTCTGATGAGCTGTAATTACAAAACATCATATCATAAAAGACATACTAAATACTGCTCAAAACATATATACACCTTATTATGAAACACATAGTAATTACTATGAAACACTTGTAGTTAAACATTAATTATGGAAGGATTGTTATGAAATAGGAATCTTCTTCATAAGACACCCTATGTGAAACCTATTTAGTGGCATACAGTCCAACAGTTTCATGACACCAGGACTGAAGAATACACCATCAGATGTACAATACTTAATATATAATCTGTATGGAAAATACATAGTCAGCACTATGCTGCAAAGTCCTATTCACTACCACACTTCTGTTAGAAGTATCTCACTTTACATGACAGATGTATTTTGTGAATTATATTCACAGAAGTCTCATTTACTTTTGAATAATGCTCTTTTCTCTATTATTCATCAGCATATTAGATTTTTAACTTAGACCTGTTTCCCTATATTAACTATAGTGTTAGAAAATGCTATCACATACTATTAAGTCATTCTATATTATTAATAAAATCTGTAGATTGTTTTACATAATCCTAGATCCTTTATTTCTAAATGTGTTATCAGTATTTGATTGTCCAAGCTAAGATGTATTGAAAATCTTTAGATCTGAAGGCTGATATAAACTTAGATGTAAAAAAGGTATTTTATACACCTCCTCAAAAAAAAAAAAAAAAATATCCCTGCTCAGTATAAAACATTTCATATTGCTTTACAATGAAGATAATGCTTCCAAGTATATAAGAAATTTATGGTGCTGGTCACAAAAACAGACGTGACAAAAAGTTCAGCAATACTGGTCTACTATGTCAAACTTCTGTTTCAAAATAAACATTCTTTCCCATTCTGCTAGTGAGATCAAATGACTGAATAGCTTAATAAAAGACTTCAAGCAAGCATATCTTTCCTACAAAATATGACAAGATACATTTTCAAAGCATAAGTAGGAACTCAGCCATACAACTCCTACTAGCATTACTGTGAGCTGCCTGTCAAAAGCACTGTGCATCATGCTGAAAATGTCCTACAGTGATAACAATAGGGTTAGAACTTTTGGACATACACGTAATTTACATGAGGTGTTTCACAAGGCAACATTTGTGATCTATGTTCAACTGTTCTTTCAGAAGTATCTGTATTACAGGAACACCTCAGAAATTAGTTTACTCTCTGGTTATATATAACCACTAAAATCTACTGTTCTTTCAAGAAAATTTCAACATGAGTCTGACTCTTTAAAGCAGACTTTTAAAGAAAGCACACAAGCAAAGATATTGATTACAGGATATGTTTCATTATTATCTATATTACTTCAATATCTCATCTACCCTATGTACAAGTGATCTTGCTAAACTACTTTTAAACCAGTTTCTAAAAATGTTGCCTCTCCCCTTACTAGAGGAATGATTCAACTTCTCCTGAATGAATCAGATAGTACCAAAGAAAGATAAAGAACCCTGATATCAACTACAGCACAGTAGGGAAAAAAAATATGAAAATTCTACTGTGTACCACAGAATGAAATTATAAAAGTCTTGGTGCTGAAGTGAGATTGCATTATCAAGTCAAACATTAAAAAAAAAAAAAAAAATCTCATTAAAGAGATAAAAGCCAATATGGTTTGTGTGTATTTGATTTAAAAAAATATTTTAAAGTGACTACTAGGAGGAATCTGCAAAAGAGATTACATCTATACCCCTGGAAATCGCTGATTTACTGTTCTGAATTTGGTTTTGCTGTCACAGCAAAAGTCAAAGTTACAACATATAAGACTATAATTCTGTAAGCATCTGGAGTCAGTCCTAATTACTTAAAAGGAAAAGGTAAATATAATAGGATTTTGAGACAAAAAATGTGTTCCTGCTTGTCTCTGTTGAAGAAAAAAGATAACAAAGGGAGCCCTACCTATCACATCAATTTATAATTTAACAATTGTTGTATTGAGTTCCTTAACTCTAAAAGCTCAACTAAACATGTTTCCAAATGCATTCCAATCTGGGTCTTTAAATTATATGAGGTATCTCAGAGATTCTACCTACCACACAATTAAAAATGAAATTTGGTTACCCTACTTCTAAGATACTTATCCACATAAAGTAACTTGTTTTGTAACGGATAAAGACCCAGTTTGGACATCTAGGATTAACATGGGCAGCTAAGTACTCAATTTGAGATTAACCAGGCTAACAAAATAAGATATGTCAACCCCTGTCTTTCTAAACACAGCATAATTGGGAAAAGACATTTCGCAAACTTTCTACTCTCTCTAAATTTGTAAATAAAAGGAGAAAGCTAGCTACCATGCTCAAGACTTAGTGACATAACAAACTGGAGACTTAATATGGCAGTGGAGAAAATTAATAGTGAGAGCCCTCATCATTAATTATTCTTCTGTACATCATGAAGTTAAAATATAAGAATATGAAAGTAAGAAAATTTTTGTGACTTTTGACAATTATTAGTAAGAAAAAGATGATAACAATTGCCAAAAAAATCACAAAAGTTGACATGTTACCTGGCTATGACAAAGAGCACACAACTGACACCCAAGTAAGCCAGCAGAATATACATCCAGATATCAGGGGAGAGAGGATTCAGGAAGGAGAAGACGCCCGGGTTTGTACCATTGGGCTTGCGGTACAAGATACTTATTCCAAGAGTCATAAAGGGCTTGGAAAAGTCGATGACCTTCTCTCGAACATAGGTAATTGCCAATGGTGCAACTGCAAGGTCAGCTTTCTGTTAACAGAAATACAAAAAGAGAAACAGGCCATAAGTCAGAAGAAACAGGCTGAATCAGACAATCAGATTAGGCAAAACACAAACTTAACATGGAGGAGGTTTGTTCTTGTACAGGCAAGCTAAATCTGAAACACTCTTCACCCTATAAGTAAGGAGACAGATATATCCTACTTCCTGTTTGTTAAACTGATATAGCAGCACTTAGAGAAAATTAAAAGCACAATTACAGTGACAGAAGCAAAGAAAAATATTGCATCTTGCAGATAACACAAACATCCATTATGACGTCCTTTAAAACTTTTCAAAGTGTACATATCAACATATATTTTCATTTTGTCACTCCTCCTCTGTGATCTTTAGAAGCCAATATATTTGTGAAGCAGATATGAATATGCTTGTATAAGTATAGGGAAAGGGCTAGGAAACAGGTTTGCTTATTTTAGCGTAAAAGTATTGCTACAAAATGAAGAATGTTTTAACATGGGAAGTGCTACACCTGAAAGGTTGGTACAGGGAGCAAATTCTAACAAAATACAACTGTCCTTACTAGTTTGCAGAAATCAGTATGAAACTTGTAGATAAATCAATTGCAGCATTTAAAATCAAATCTTACAATAGAATGCATTTTGTGAATTTACATCTGGTTTTAGTTATTATGGCAGTAATTCACAGGAGATTAGTAAATGGTCTATATTACTTTTTATTCAAGGCTTAGTGAAAATCATAGTGACAAATCTACAGCATCTACTTTTTAATCTCTGTCAACAGCTTTTGAAAGACTACTGTGTATATGTGTATGAGTACATGTGCATGTATGTACATGTGCACATATGAAAGAGGAAAGTTCAGAGCAAGAAATAATATAGTACAAGACCTGGCAACCTGTAAACTAAGAATTCCTTGTAAACTATACATAAATATAGGGATGTAATGACAGAAATCACATAGCTACCATGAAATACCGTTATCCGACATAGTTGCAAATAACACCATTTTCAGAATGCCTGTTCTAAACTGAAACCAAGAGATTTTATTCCCAACAAAATCATATAAATTCATACATCTATATACTTTATTTTTCTCAGTTGGTATTGTGTAACGTATGTGTGGTGCAATATATGTAACAATCAGAATCCCACATAATGTTATAACATTTCAATGTTCCTTTTTTTTTATTGTTGTTGTCTCACCTTCTACAAAGCTCTACTATAGTCTGTTGTTATAAGCATTTATCATGTCA
Organism: Tyto alba; assembly: GCF_018691265.1. Classification (NCBI taxonomy): domain Eukaryota; kingdom Metazoa; phylum Chordata; class Aves; order Strigiformes; family Tytonidae; genus Tyto; species Tyto alba. The sequence goes on from NW_024881316.1 coordinate 4,506,728, forward strand.
TTAAATCTACTCTGGTAAAGTACTTCTACATTGCAATGTAAAACTTTGTTGTCACTCTTCATGTAATTTGGTAAGGATTTACTGGTCAAACACATACCATGAGTTTCATTTCCATTGGTACTCAGAACTTACAGGTTCAGACCAGCAAGGCTTTATTCCACAGCAGCTGCTTTTATGGGTTACATATTATTGATGATATTCCAGCTGATGCAGAAAGAAACCAGTAAAGTAAGAAACTAAAACTAATTTAGATTAAAAATTATAGGTCAACATGTAGATATTTGAGAAAGGTAACAACTCAACCTATTAGTTTGCAAGGCAGCTAACAGTCTTCACCCTAAGAGTCTGAAGCCAACTCACTTTTGGAAGATCTTTTGGAAGGCTATTGGCAGTTGTGAATTTTGGTCTTAAAGCATTAACAAAGCCTTAATGAATAATAAATCATTCATTTTAACAAATACTATAGGAAATCTAACCCTTTGTAATTAGGTGAAAACAAAACCTTATACAAGTGAATATAGGTTGTAACTATCTCCAGTGGAGCAAAGCTCTAGGGAAGCTACAGATGAAAATAACTGAACAAGAAAAAATGTATGTCTTAATATGACATAACAGGAAAATCAGATATCCCAACGTGGGAGACACACGTCCAAAATATAGCTCTATATCTTGATATAGAGCTGATTTTCTTCAGAGCTTTAGTAACTCTGTTTTAAAATTCTTGAACTGGTATATCACCAGAAAAGCAAAAATTAAACATCTCAACAAATTAAAATCCAGAGTCTTTACTGACTGAGGAAATGAAAAGCTGCTAGAATGACTGACATAAAAATGTAATACTGCCACATGTAACTACTTCTGCTAATATATGTTATCTCAAAAATATTAAATTCTCTTCGAAATTATTTCATTCTGAATCAGCAGTACTTGAAAGTAAGAAATAAGGCACCAAGTTTCTAGAAGTGCAGAATCAAGGTCTCCTACACTCTTCTACAATGAAGAAATACAAGTAAAAGAATTCTTTTTAGTTAATTTCTCAGGATGAATTAGAGAGGAATGGTGTAAAATTAGGATTTTATCAATCTACATTTATCAACATTAACAAATGACATCTCAAAATAGATTTCTGATAAGTTCCATAACAAAGAATAATTGTCTGACTTGGCAATGATGTATGATTCCAATTTTTAGAATTAATGTATGTATGATGATATTTTGTAAAAGAAAAAAGATTTATCTATCTGAAAGCATAACCCTAAACAGCACTTATTATTGACCTTAGAGTACTTGGGATGAAGGCCTTTTTATGATAGCTTCCAAGGACTGGTGAAGATAAGCTAGTTGTTGCAGTGTAAAATTTTGCACCAACTAAAGGTTGCAACAGCAATTAGAAACAAATAAGTCTGACAAGGACATTCCAACACAAGGAGCAGTCCTGAGGAAAATGGAAGAGTTGTACAGCAAAACAAATAATAGCCATACCATGTGATGAAGGAGCGCACTGCAGACAATAATGCCAATGGTAGATGGCAAAGACTGGAGTAGAACACTCCTCACAATAAATTCTTACTTTAATTATGTCAAGTGTGAGGAAATCACAGTCCTGCATTCACTCCACCATTCAAAGATATGGCATGATAAACTGGAGAATGGCACTCATATTCTGAATCCATCTTGATAGGTTTTCAAAGAGAGGTCCTCTAGCAAGGAAGAGAATGTTCAGGACAAGAGGGAGGAAGAAACAGAATTTATCATACTCTACAGGACACTTTTCAAAGTCAACTGAACAGTTATTCCCACCCTGTTTTCTCAAAGTGTATGTCATCTTGAACATTACTTTTAACATTACATTCTTAATAGTACTTGATCTTCCTTATTCACCCTCCATCTTAAAGGGTAAGGATGTGTTCTGCTTTCACACTAGCACTGCACTCTCAGTACAGTCTCGGTACAGTCTACTTTCTACATTACTGCAGAACTCTGTGGGTAGGCACTGACCGGCCTTCCCTTCCTTTTGTGCCATGAAGACTGCACATACACTCTTCACAGTCATGTAAATGTTTCCCTGTCTTGCAGTCATGTGCAGTTGTACAATGGTTACTCACCAACAAACTCAAGGTATACACAATTTATTTCTGCTACAAAAGCCCTTAAGGCATGCTAAAATCCTCCTCCATTGCTTTTTCATTTATGTTTTACTCCAAAGCAGCTTGTTGACTGACTGTTTTACATAAAATAATATTTAAAGAAAAAAGGGAGGACTTTTTTTTCAGTTGCACAGGGCTGAAATTTGGTACCTAACCTTTAAGAAGACAAATTTTAAAATTATACTGAAGTCAATCTATGCATGCAGCTACAAATAATTTCAATAAGAAATCTGTATGTAAATGTTGAGCATTGCTTGGGCCATAGCATGTATAGTAAGTTGGTATTTGAAGATATTGATACTTTGTACATGAAAATTAACTCTATAAAATATAACCCAGAGAAACTGTCACATTAATTTTTTGGGAAATTGAACTTTGAAAGCATTTAATAGCTTCTACTAATAATGCTGAGGAAAGGAAAAAAAAACACTGATTGAATTTTCTTTTGATGATCCTTTTCTGAAAATCTTTTGTCTCACCTATTTTATTAAAAGAAATTAAGAGTTTAAATACAATCTTGCTAGAGTAACCAAAAAAATGGGTAATGGTTATTTTTAATTAGTGTCTATAACTACAGAATATTCCACCATAATAATGGAGTTCCTTAGTCTATGTAAATGGAGTCTTCTGTTAAGAACTTTGTTGTTAACACTTTGTATTGATTTAACAACCATGAATATTTATGTTAAAAATGCAGGGTGAATCATAAAATCTATATCCATTCTTAGCTTCTTATATAGTCAGTCAGTACAATCAGATTGTGATTGTATAATATACACAAAAGTATGCATATACACTGAAAATTCATTTTAGTAATTTTACTTCTAGATGGCTAACACTGCACTTACTGCCTGTAATTACTTCTAAAAATAAACTACTTTTTTTTTTAAAGGAAAAATGTATAAGGCTTCTTTTTAATCCACTATGTCCATTCTTCAGCCTAAAACCCTAAATCAGTACTTAAACTCCTTCAGCCACCTCAAATTTTTGGGACTGTTAACCTGAGAATTGGATTTCAGTTACATTCCCTTTGGAGAAAATGTATTCCTAAACTAAACAGAGGAAGGTTAATGTTTAGCTTCAATTCTTTAAAAACATGTAACAGGCCCTCAATGCACAGAGAACTTAGGCATTATTCCTGTTCACAGAAATGCATTTCCCTACCACTGATTTGAAAAACTAAGATCTGTATTTTGCCTTTAAGCTTGTGATCTGTCCTAAACTGCCTTGTTCATGCTGCTACATTATAAAAAATTTCTCACCCTATGAAAAGCTTTTGGTCTTGACACAGGATCTTCATTTCCCTTTGAAACCACTAGGACTTTATTATGGCTTTACTGTTATTATTTTAACTAGCCACTTACATTATTTTGACATAAATTATTTTTCATATATTTCTACTACTTTTCACAGGATCAAAGGACAATTCAGGTGGGGAGAAATATCAGGTCTCTATTCCAATCTCCTGTTCAAAGCAGGATCATCTACATGATGAGACCAGGTTGCTCTGGTCTTTACCCAATCAGTTTTGAAAACCTCCAAGGATGAAGACTACATAACCTCTCTGGATACCTGTACTGCTTGTCTGTCCACATAGTGAAAAAGTTTCTACAGACAAGCAACACCAAGGTCAGTGGAGGAACGGAGGAAGGAAGGAGGGGGGGAGGTGTGCCGGAGCAGAGACCCCCCTGTATCCTGTGGTGAGATGGCAGGGAGGCCCCCCCCTGCCACCCATGAAGATCTACGGTGGAGCAGACATTGATTCGTGGCCTGTTGTTCCTGCTCGGATGATCAAGGTTCTGTGCCCGAAGAAGGCTGGGGTCTCATGGGAAAAGGCAGCCCCGCTGCTGTAATTCAGCGCTGGGAGGATTGCAGCATGCGGGGGAGTCCCACACCGGAGCAGCTCAGGAAGGGCTGCAGCCGTGGGAGGGAATCCAGTCCGAGGAAGTTAGTGACCCATGACAGAGCAGTGTGGGGAACGCTGCAGCCCGTGGGAGGAATTCATGTCAGAGAAAGTTTGTGGAGGACTGTCTCCTGTGAGAGGGGGACCACGATGGAGCAGGAGGAACAAGTTCCAGACACTCCCCTCACTGAAGATAAGGGAAGTGGCAGCGCTGACTGCACCCCCCATTCCCTGCCCCTGCACCACTGGGGGAGGAGGTAGAGATATCGGGAGCAGAGCTGAGCCCGGGAAGAAGGGAGGGGTGGGGGGAAGGTGTTCTCAAGATGTGGCAATGCTTCTCACTGTCCTACTCTGTTATGTGTTGTTAGTGTCTGTAATAAATGTATGTTCTTTTTTTTCTTCCCCTAACGAGTCTGCCTTTTGCTCGTGACCATAAAGGCGAATTTTCTCCCCATCCCAGTCCTATCTCGAACCCCAAGTCTGGCTCTCTGTCCCTTCTCATTGCCGGAGGGGAAGGGAGAAAGAGCTGCTGCATTGTGGTTAGCTGCCAACCAGGCCCAAACCACGACACTACACTGAAAAATAATTTTCTTAAAGACACCTCAAACTGACAAATTTAAACATTTAAATATTCAACAGAAGTTCTAGAGATAAAATGATATCAAGTTAGATGCAGGACCATTAAGTCTAGAATTGAAATGTATTATTTCTCAGCCCCACAAAGAATGGTTGGTACAATGGCACTCTTTGCTGGAGCCTGGTTCAAGTTTTCTGCTTCAAGCATACTTGAGTGACATCTTAAAACATGGTCCTACTGTAATCTAAGATGCTACTTCTCTTTCAGCAAACCTTTATCACCTTTATGCAGGTCTCGAATAGGAACAGGATTAGTCCAGAGAAGAGCAATAACACTGTGCTTCTATGGTGGCTTTTCCTAACTGACCTGTATTTTCTTTGTTCTTGCGCTGGACAATACTGCAAGCATAGATCTTATGTTAGTTTTGCTTTAACATTTTGGAATTATGAAATACTACAGTATTTCAATGACTCTTTTGAGGGCCAGAAGGACCATTTTCAAACTAACTTAAAAATTATAAGACATGTAAGTGACAGGACTGAATGTTGTACATGACATTTTGAAAGAGATCAATTATATTTCTATCCAGGTAAACTAAATTTAAAAGCTAATAAAGATAATCAATTTCCATGCATTTAAATAATGACTTGAGGATTTGTATATAACAAGATTTTGATATATTTTTGACATGACACTTTCTAGAATAAGTGTAGCATTCTTTACAATACCAACACACATAAGAAAAATAATCTTAAAAAATACATCTACATAAGTCTTCTGTTAAGGCAAAATCCACATTGCCTCAGACACAAAATAGTTTTCTAGTTAACAACCTATTTTCCACACTGTAAAGAAACATTTTACTTCCAATAACAGATTCTTGTATATACTTCTAAAACAGAGAAAGAAATAAAATATCTTTGTTCAAGATTAATACTTCTCAGTTCTTTAAACTTGAATTTACAACCTGAAAATAAAACTTTTAACCATTTTTTAAAATTGTATTTATATATAAAATATTGTCTCAGTATGTCACTTTTTTACCCAATATCCTGTGCAAAAAAATTTTAACTGATGACTATAGTGTTTCACAGTTTCTACTGGCACTTTATGAGAACCATGACCCACACATTCACACAAAAATATACATTCATTCTTTACAAGCACCTATATGAAGTCACTGGTATGCGCACATGTGTGTATATAAATTTAGTTCACGCTAACATACATTCTCAGGAAGAGAAATTACTCATCTTTGGAAGTTCCACACATTACTGATAATAAAACCCTCAGAGGTCAGGAAATAACAAGATAAAAATAGGCTGTGCAAGTCAATTTCAAGCTATTGTGACAAAATAACATTAATTTCTTCCCAACACACACACACACACACACAATCGGTTTCATTTGGTGTATTTTGGACTTAAGTAAGGCTGCACAGGCAGTTTATTTTTTTCCTTTTTAACTCTCAATGTTTGACTTGTGTATAATTTTCTTAACTGAATTATCTTTGATGCTGTAAGAATACCAGATCAGAATTAATACCTTTCAGTTCCCCAAACAGTATAGAGGACATTGTGTTTTGGGCATCATTTCCAGGCACATATGTCCTGCCATCCTGAAACTCTTATATCAAAACGCTGTTTTGTTGAAAGCTGACATACTCCAGGATTCCCCAGTCTCTCCTCCTTACCTTCCATGAAATGTTCACTTTGAGATATGTTGAAATTCTTTGGAGATGAGCAAAAGACAAACTGCAGCACAGAGATTTTGAACCTTTTTGTTTCAGTAACAATATTAAGAATTCATTTGATTGTGTTAATTGTGCTTCATGAATACATCTCTAGTTGACTTATAAAGGTCCCCAGCAAATCTTTCAAAATCCTTCTGTTATCATTTCCAAATGAAGAAAATCCAAGTGGAGGTTAAGTAGCAACATTTCTTATGAACATGTTCAGAGTGTGCTATGTTCAGTTATGAGCAGAATTTTTGAATTCCTGATCTACCAAGCATGTAATCAAGTTCCTTAATCATTACTTCTGGGAGGAATTAAGTTAAAATAAGATCTGAGTAGGCAGAGAGGAGTAAGGAAAGATTGAGAAAACTAGTACTAATCAACTTTCCCTGTACAGCTCAACTTATTTTGATCTTTGCAGTGATCAAGTACTGTACACTGATGTATAGATATTGTAGAAACAGACTGAATGAACAGATTCATGATAAACTCTAAAAATATCTTGCTGAAGATTTGACATGAAAAACAGAATTGCAAATCACATCCTAGGAGGAAAAGCACCTATTAGAACAGAGAAGATGGTTCATCAAATTCCTCCAGGTAATTTCATTTCTATCAAATGAGGTCAAACCCAACAACCAACATTGGGTAAAGTCCCAATGGAAATTAACTCTGGTATTAGAGAATTCTAATTTTCACATGCATTTCACTTCAGCAGACATACACATAGAAACAGTAATTCCTATGTTATTTTTTACCATTGTTCACTATCATTATAACAACAAAAGTAATTGTAAAGATCAGATAACTGTATGAGGCTATGAAAAATGTAACACTTATATGAATACAGCCCTAGCCCTGGATCTACTCAGGTCCTAATCGTTGCCATAAGCATAGATGATGCTTGAGATAAGGAGTCATGTTTCCGTATCTCATTTGAAAATCTTCATGTAACTGCTTTGATGGACTATGATTTATTTCACTGGAAGTGCAGTGAAAATGAATTTCAGTTATTCACTGTACAGTTTTTCTTTGTAACTGAAATGCAATCATTTTATATAAACAAGTGCATTAACCAAGAATGTCCAAATAGCTAATAATAATAAATGTGGATTATATTGGTTAGACTTAAAACATGTTCTGTGTTAAATATTTATATACTAATTCTTTTACCCAGCCTCTAAAATATTTGGTCCCTAATTCACACTTGATTTGGACCAATGCTAGCATTCTTTTGCCAGTAACATCTCAAGGAACATTTGAAATGATTTTCCACCATTTCCACAAATTTGTAAAACAGTGACTGGCCACACCTAGAAAAAAAAAAAGAAAAAAAAAAAAAAAAAGGTGGGGAGGAGGAAGCGGGTGAATATCCTGTTTATGAATGTGTACAGGTAGGAAAATGCTGAAGGCAAGGAATAGTAAATACAAACTAACAATTTTACACAGCGAAACGTTATTTGTCATGAAGGATCCTTGTTACTAAAGTAATGTAGTGTACTTCCTGAATTCAATCTAAACTTTAAAAAAAATTCTTAGTTATTTATCAAAAGATAGAGCATGGATGTTGGTCCAAAAAGTAAGTTCAATTCTTTGGTAATTCACTGACAGGATTTGGTAAGACTGATATAATGAAAAAGAGAAAAAACAGAAAAGGAAAAAGAATAAAGGTTATTTTCATATAGCAACAGAAAAAGGATTTTAAAATAAAAATTTCACTAATAGTAGTTAAAATTGTTAAAATTAAAATTAGAAAGCCATAATATTCTGTTTTGGGTTTGTGTTTGTGTGAAGGGGGATTTTGGTAGCAGGGGAGGGGGCTACAGCAGTGGCCCCTGTGAGAAGCTTCTCAAAGCTCCCTCAACACCAAGTCAAACCCGCCTCTTTCCAGGGCCCAGAAAATTAGCAATGGTAGCCATGCCTCTGTGATAATGTATTTAAGAAGGGGAAGTTGGGAAGAGGAGTTGGAGTTGTGAGGGAGCTACCTATGCAAACACCAAGGTCAGTGGAAAAAAAGGAAGAAGAGCACAGGGTAGGTGTGCTGGAGCAGAGACTCCCCTGCAGCCTGTGGTCAGAGGGCAGGCTGTCCCCCTGCTGCCCACCGAGGTCCATGGTGGAGTACATGCCCACCTGCAGCCCATGGAGGACCCCATGCTAGAGCAGGTGCTGCACCAGAAGAAGGCCAGGACTCTGAGGGAAGCCTGCACTGGAACAGTTCATCGCTGGAAGGATGGAAACACTCAAGAGACCCCCACACTAGAGCAGCTTGGAAAGCACTGTGGGCCATGGGAGTGACCCATGCCAGAGCAGCTCAGGAAGTGCTGCAGCCCATAGGAAGAACTCATGTCAGAGAAAGTTCTTTTTCTTCCCCTAATGAGTCTGATTTTTGCCTGTAACCATAATTGGTGAGTCATCCTTCCCTGTCCATATCTTGATTCCCAAGCCTTTTGTTGTATTTTCTCCTTCCCATCCCTGAGGGGGAAGGAGTGATGGAGCAGCTGTGTGGTACTCAGTTGCCCTTTGGGATCAAACCATGACATAACGTAACTGCAAAAAACTTTACTTAGGTACAGTGTAGTTAAACAAACAAGAATGCAATATTCATTTACTCCTAGTCTCAAGAAAATTCAGATAATCAGCCCCATGGGTACAGACCATCAGAAACAGTCCACACGGAGCACTTATTGAGAAGACCGTCCTCTCAGTCTCCTACTACCTCTGGTGTCAAATAACTGATAATGTACTTAGAATTTTTCATCCAGTTACTTTGGGAAACATAGGATGTGATCAGCTCAAAAGATCATGTAATAACATTTATAACTATTAAGAAAAAGTGTATACATTATTATTCCTTATGTCTTACTGTAATATTAAAAATATTTATGGCCCTTGCTTTACTAAATGCAGACTGTGTGTAATTTCCTTGCACTTTGGAAAATAATTGCTCACTCCCAACTGCTGTTTTGTTGTAAACTACATTTTCAGCTTGTCCTGTACTTGAAATCAGAAACACACCCCTTGCCTCCAATTTAGTAGGGAATTCATACATGTACTTCTACTACGTTCCTCACTGAATTAATATATATATATTGTATACTTGACCTAAGATTCTGGCTTAGGATTTCTTTGACATTTTAGCTTATTGAGTTTTTGGAATTCCCTGGCATTTTTTCATGGCTTTCTGCAATACTTTCTGCTGCACTCTATCTGAAGTTTATTTACTATTTAACATTTACTGTGAGTTAGGATCTGTCTGTACATTTTTCCATAGGTATATAATATGCAGATTTTATTAAAGAGTGACTAAATAAACATGCAAATTATTTGTCATCTTGTGAGTATAGAGACCAATGTTTGGCTGTTGGTTTGAACTAGTAGTAAAGCAGTAGCTCCTAATAATTCTGTGGTCATGTAGAAGACCATCTCTTTGATCTTTCACCTTAAAGCAAACCACACACACACACAAAAAATGAACAGAAGATGCATAGTACAGCATATTTGAGTGAACTATATTGATAAATTCAGACATGCAAGATAGGGACTTGCAGAGAGATTCTGTAAGTTTATGAACATATTCAGTTTGCTTAAAATGAAAAATAGAAGCTCAAGCAATAGAGAAGAGACACAGTTAGTTGCTTGTTAGGGAGATACCTGCTGCTGCTTAGTCAGCTTGGGACAAATGACATTGGAAATAAAAGATCAGAGCACTTGAAGATGAGGATTAATGAATTAGCAATTAGACAGAAAGGCACAAAAAGCATAAATGATAGTTTCTGGCATATTACAAATTATCATAATAAATTATCCTATAGACCCCAGGAGAGATTTCACACAGAAGTGAAATACTGCTTTAAGGAGGAAAAGAAAGCATGCAAACAATAACAACTGGAAGATAATATGAATATTTAAAACAGTAAGCATGCACATTAAAAATATTTTACAGGCTAAGAGTTAAAGAATTATGGATACTTTATTGTGACAAAGAATAACTTGAAAATGTTGGAATACTATTTTTAAATATTAAATATTGTGATTTAGTAGATTTGTTTAAAAAGAGAGTTGTGCTGGAAAAGTGCCAATGTAACTTAACAAATGTAATAATGATTACTGGAAAATCAGAGAAGAATAATTCAGCACAGATCAGGAATACTTAATCTGCAAGGTAAATAAAAGTATATCAAGAAATAAAAATACATTCAGAACAGATGGCCTTCAGATAAATCAAGAAAGAGATAAAGTATAAAAAAAACCATAAGAAATCAGAAAACACAAGCAGATAAGGATAACAAAACTGAAATACAAGCAGTAGTATTTTAAACATATACAGAGAGTATAGAAAAAAGGGAATTCTGTCTTTATTTTTAAAGAGAGTAGCTAAAAATAAAATAAAATGCCAAGATATTAGAAAATAACATTAAAAAACTTCAGCAGAAATCAGCAGGGATTCAGTTTACCATTTATCTATATTCACCAGTGTTGATGGTTCATGCAACAGATATACCTTAACTGCAGACTTACCAAAACACCATGTGGTTTATGGAATGTTACCACTCAAAACATCATCTCCCCAAAGGATCAGAGTTCAAATTTATGTTATATATAGAAAAAGTTTAGCATTATTAAAATTTTCATCATGACACCTTAGAGTCAGTTGTAGATACTAGCTTAGACCTAAGGTTTGAAAAAAAATTAACCAAGTCTCACATATTTCGTCAAAACCGTAACCTAAATTTTGTACTTACAGAGGAGTCTAAGCTATAAGACATTATGTATTAAATAATAATTTAAGTTCCACTTCTGTAATGCAAAAGTGCTCAGTGTATCCCATGTAAACTCATACAGGGAAAAGAGTAATTATTATAAAAATTATGAAAGCTTTATAGCTGAACAAGACATTTTTTCATGAAAACTAGGAGCCAAGAAGACTTAGAAACTCCAACAGCGAGATAAATTTATGGATTCAGTGATTGAAAACTATTCAAAGACAGTTAAAATGTTACAGTTTCCAATGAGCTGAGTATTTATCTTCCTCGCGATGATATTAATTCAAATTAAAATCCTATGAGTGGTTTCTGAGTGCTCAGAATTTAGTATATGTTTTTATATCTTATCTACTGAGCTAAGATTTCTCAGTGTACTAGGGACATAACATTAAAATATTTCCCTGTAATATAATTTATTTGATGCTGTTTTGCCTAAAGTTTCACAGTTTTAAAAAAAAAAATTTCTTTAGCATTATTTCTAGACCTTGAAACCCTTCTTCTGAATGAGTCCTGAACAGTTTCAACCTTCATTTCCAAAATACAGAGGAAAAGTGTTAAAAACCAACATCAGTGGATCACAAAGACAGACTCAGACAATGGAAAACCATTGTGACCCAAGCCTACCGATGAACTCAAAGTTCTCAGAACAGCAACTAGCCAGAATCCAGTACAAAATCACTCCACCTGCACAGATTTAGAACAATGAAGATTAACATACATTGCTAACCAACTCTACAGCGCACACACACACTGATCCTGCATTGAATAAACACGTGCTTATTACACAAACAATGGTAAGCGGTTAACCTACCCTTTAACACGGGTGATTTGATTAGTCTTCACAACTGTATAACAACATATATAAACCCTGTTTTCCTCCATATCACATTCCCGAAGCATTAGGCTGGGGTACTGCATGCTCATTGCTTAAGAACAAATCCTCTGTAATTTTGCAATTTTTCCATGTCTCTCTCCTCAGTCCACAGTGGATTCACAAGGCACAAGTGTGAGTTTGAGTCCCACAAGAAACAGAGGTGCACTAGTGGCTTTGAGTCCCACTAGACCTGCTGATGTGTTAGTGGGCTCAAGTCCACTAGAAGGGAAGTAAGTACCACTGGAATTTCCTTGACATAAACATATAAACCTGTTACATTATCTACTACACTCACATGATCACTCACTCCTTATTCATTAAAGATCTGTGTGACGCTTTGACACCTCAAATAGTAGTACCTATATTCTCCCTCCACTTTTTTACATATTTCCGTTAGCCTGAATAGCCTGAAAACTCCTTAAGAAATGAAAATTAACTTTTTGTCTGTGAATATAGTTTGTGTTAATGAGTAACATTATGCATCATGCAAACTGTCCATCAGTCAAAATAATGTATTTTTAAAAATAATAATAAAATAAAATAGGCCTTATTAAGCCTATTTTTGAATGTGAAACTGAAGTACATGCAAGATGGTTGGGTATTATTTTCATTTTTATGATGAATAGATGTGGTTACTCAAGTAAAAATGGACAAAACCCATGATTTTTTATCTGAGAAACAAGTTGATTAATTTAAACCAAGATTTGTGAGATAATTTATCTTATGATATTAGCATAACTAAAAAAAAAAGCATTTTTTTTCATCAAACTATACAACCAGATGAAAGACAAGACTTTTGTCCAAACAGCTTAAATTATCTATTTAAAGGTAGAGAAAAATTAGAAACAAAAAAAAAGAACCTTGTGTTACAAAGGCACCGTTAGCAAAATTAATCTTTTATAATGGATAAAGATTCTCAGACACCTGCTTTTCACATTATAGTTTCTCATGGTAATCCTTATTTTTTCCAGCTCCTAATACAAACATGATAGGTGACAGGGATAATTAAAACAAATAATTAGAAAATAGCATAATTCTGTGATAAAACAGCTATGTTTACTTGCATAAACAACAGTCAGCATTCAGAAAAGTCTTAGTATATTTTGAGAGAGGAATCTATCTACTCATATTTACTGACAGTAATTAAAAAAAAAAAAAAAAAAAAAAAAAGAACACTCATGAACACTCAATTAATACTGTAGCATGGTACAAATAGTTTTGCAAAGACAGAATGTAACCTCACAATTGCTTCAAGCAAGACTTAAGTGTGATCTAACACCAAAAGGCAAACATCTTGAGTGCTTATTCCATACCCTTTTCTGAACTGGACTAGAGTTTGTGACAGGTATCCCCATGCCTCTAGTTGTTGTTCCATCAGTGAAAGACTCTCCCACTGGTCTTAGATCTGCCAGTGCTATGTGGGTGTCTTGGACACCTTAAGGAAGGCTCACCAGATTTACGTGTGGGCTACTGGCTTAATCGGTAGCAGTTTAAATTCCCATCACAGACCCTGAAGGTCTAATCAATACAGATAATGGAGTCTAAAGAACAATTTAGCTGACTAAGTTCTAGAAAAGTGGCTTGGGTTTCTGATTAGTATTTCCTTCATAAGAGATACTTTGGATACCCAACCCCTCCTCAGATGTGCTGCTCTAGAATAGGACAGATGTCCTCTGTCATATCTGCTGCTTTATGCACATGTGCTTGAGATCAAGGAGCACCTAACCTGAATTATTCCACTGAACAGAATTTATAAGTAAAATTTATCTCTTGGCTCTAGTATGATTTTCACTAGGTCTCTATTGGATAAATCAGAAGCCTACATAGCTAGTGCTCCAACAGACACTTATTACCAAAGCATTCATTTAGGCCTTTTAATACTGAACTTTTGTCTCTCAGAGACTGTTTTCCCCTCTGAGGAAAAACATTCTAATCTGTGGAACTGTACTCCAGATTCAATTGATTTTATGAGTCCTGATGTAAGTTCTGAGGTCAAGTAGGTTCTAAAAATGTATCTAAAAAAAAAGTTCATATCAAAATCCTGTGTTCTTTTTGAGAACATCTGCAATTATTAGTACTTTGCTTATGTAATAACACCGAGAGTAAAGGTAGGCATTGTCAAAAATTATCTTTCACATATATTCCATGAACTGCCCTTGTTTCATAGAACTATCACATAGCTTACCCTCTCAAATTCCATGCTTTTTACATATAAACCTTCTTTTTTTTTTAATGAGGCAAAATTAACAATATTACCATAACGTTAATTATCTCAGCAAGTAATTTGACATGCACAGAAGACAGTCATCAAAGATGTATCTATTCTAATATGATTATTCTCTGAATAAAGAAAATCTTCTCAGGATTACCAGGGCTTTAGAATAATATTATTAATGGGGGGGGGGGGGGGGGGGGGGAAGTACATTTAATGCACCCAACACAGCTTCTTTTTAAGGGAGGACAGAATAAGAATTTATTTTTTTGTCTTATATTGATGATCTATCGTAAATTTCAATATACAATTTATGTGTAAAAGAAGTAAGATCTCTTTTTTAAACTGGTTCTTATGTATATTGTACTTAGGTTTTCAATAGTTAGTATATTTAAAGAAAGAAAAGTCCTTCAAAAAAAAAAGAAATGTAAAATAACTCAAAAACTTATACACTTATACTAAAGAAACTTTACCACCTCAAGAGTGCAGAAACACATTTCAGACTATAAGAACTAAACTTTAAAGTGTTAACAGGTAACATACTGCAATTACATGCACCCAGTTCCCCCTTCTAAGAATGCAGATAATTATCTTTGTGAAAAACAGAAAACAATGCAAATTACTGAGTACTCTGAGTTTCTGTGGGTTTGGGGTTTTTATTTAGTTTTGTTTGGGTTTTTTTGAACAAATACTTTCATAGAAGTTGCACACTTGTTTTGCAGGTGCTGGTGGAGATGTACTCTACTCTGAAGTTGATTCTTTTTCACAAAAGAAAAGTGTTAAAAATAGACTCAACAATTATTTTTCAGTGCTTGACATATTATAGTGTATTTTAATATAATGTGAATAGTATCTGTTCTAGAGTGTTTAAAAATAACACTGCAGGTATGGAGAACTAAGAGAGAATAACATCAAAATGAAATTTTTTTTTTTTTTCTTCTTTTGCTGGTTTACTCAAGTAGCAAAAAATGTGAAATATGTGTATTACTACCTGGTATCTCACTGTTGACATGATATAGTAACAGGGTAAGAATTATTTGTAAGATAGTTGATAAAAAATTTCTATCCTAGAATTCTTCTATTTTATTGAAGTCAAAATTTTCCATGACAATCAGTATTTACCCAGTTCCTCAAAAGGAAAATCACTAAAACTCCAAATTGACTAGGAGTCAACATATGATCCTAAACTCAATATCTAATCCTAAAGTTCTAATTTTATCATCACCTCTTTTAATTAACGTATTGAAGAGATTTTTTTTCCCTTTCTCTATAGTGTATTAAAACCAGAACAACAATTTCAAAGAGAAATTCACTTATTAATTGATTGAAAAATACCTCTAAAAGAATTTCTAATACTTTTTTTTTTTTTTTTTTTTTATATATATATATAACAGTTACGGTCAGTAAATTCTCTTAACTGGGAAACAAAACCAACCTACTTTAAGATTCATTTTAAGGTCAAATTTTCTGTTGAAATATGAACAACTCTTATTAACAGTTTCTACAGAACACAAAAGTAAAATATCAAGGAGTTTTAATGATACTTTAATGATTCAAACAGGAATAGTGATGTGGAAGTAAAGCACTTAAAACATAGAACCATAGAATTGTTTATGTTGGAAAAGACCTTTAAGATCTTAAAGTCCAACTGTTAACATAACACTACCAAATCCACCACTAAACCCTGTCCCTGAGCACCACATCTACACTTCTTGTAAGTACCTCCAGGAATGGTCACTTGACCACTTCCCTGGGCAGCCTGTTTCAATGTTTGATAACCCTTTAGGTGAAGAAATTTTTCATAAAGTCCAATCTAAATCATCCCTGATGCAACTTGAAGCTGTTTCCTCTTGTCCTATCACTTGTTACTTGGGAGAATAGATTGACAACCACTTTGTTACAGCTTCCTTTCAGGTAGTTGTAGAGAGTGATAAGGTCTATCCAGAGCCTCCTTTCCAAGGAACAAGTCCTAAGACTTGTTCTATAGACCCTTCACCAGCTTTGTTGTCCGTCTTTGGACATGCTCCAGGACCTCAATGTCTTCTTGTAGTGAGTGGCCCAAAACTGGACACAGTATTCTTGGCCCATCGATTCAGCCTGTCCAGATCCCTCTGTAGAACCTTCCTACTCTCAAGCAGATCAACACTCCCACCCAACTTGGTGTCATCTGCAAAATTACTGAGGGTAATCTCACCCAGATCTTTGATAAAGATATGAAACAGAACTGTCCCAAATAATGAGCCATGGGGAACACCACTTGTGACTAGCCGCCAACTGGATTTATCTCCATTCACCACTACTCTTTGGGCTCGGCGATCCAGCCAGTTTTTTACCTAGCAAAGCATACATCAGTCCAAGCCATGAGCAGCCAGTTTCTCCAGGAAGATGCTGTGAGAAATAGTGTCAAAGGCTTTACTAAAGTCTAGGTAGACAACATCCACAGCCTTTCCCTTATCCACTAAGTGGGTCAACTTGTCATAGAAGGAGATCAGGTTAACCAAGCAAGACATGCCTTTCACAAACCCATGCTGACTGGGCCTAATCACCTGGTTTGGTGATGGTCCTGTATGTGCTGTGAGATGGCACTCAGGTTGATCTGCTCCATAACCTTCACCAGCACTGAAGTCAGACTGACAGACTTCTACTTCCCCAGATCTTCCTTCTGGCCATCCTTGTAGGTGGACATCACATTTGCTAACTTCCACTCAACTTGGACCTCCCCAGTTAGCCAGGACTACTGATAAATTATTGGAAGTATCTTCGTGACCACTTCTGCCAGTTCCCATAGGCCCACAGACCTATGTGTGTCTAAGTGGTGTAGCAGATCACTAACCACCTCCCCTTCGATTATGGAGGTTTCATTCTGTTCCCTTTCCTGCACTAATGCAGCATAAGGGAAAAGTATGCATATAAAATGTTAGGTCAAACTAATGAGGAACGTGGAGTTCACAAAATGGATTCATGAACTTCTTAGACTACAGAAACAGGGTCACTGCTGCAGACAAACATACAAAAGAAAGTCCTGGAGTGAGAGCTATTTTAATGTGTGGGCAAGAAAAGAAAAAAATAAAAGTTGATTTTTCAGGATATATAGAAGACATGGAAAGATGTGAACACAGTCTCTATAGAAAGGGAAATAAAGAGGAAGACATGTAAAATTACTCCCTTACGGTCTTGAACATTTATGAGAATGTTTGTGTTAGGAACAGTGACAGGAATGAAGGAAAAAAAAGGACAAGTAAAAAATAATGAGATAAGTTTTGGTGATGTTCAACTGAAATTTACATTAAGATAGTCAAGGTGAACATTAGAGAAGTCTGAGATGCAAGTTTAGGTATAGAAAGATAGGTCAGAGACAAAAGGTCAGTTTTTGCAGAAGTATGAGTTAGAATAACTACTGCATGTTTCTAGTTTTATTTTCTGATATAACATTATGTGATGGGGTGGTTAATCTATAATGTGAATTAATGGAAAATGTGTTAAAGAAGGAGTAATAACCATTTCTGGATTAAAATTGATAACTTTATAGCTTTTAATGTGATTGGAATAAATATTTTAAAAGACTGATATAGAAAAATGTTTTAAATTTAAGGTCTAAATAATTTGAAATCTTTCTCACAAATCCAAAGTAAAATATTACAATACTAGTTCACTATTTTTTTATCAGCACCTATTTAACTTCTTATCAGCAGTGCACTCAAATGTTGTCATATATAAATGCATTCTCTAGAGAATCTTCTTTTTTTGAATCTCCACTTATCTCAGATTTCAGGCATTTTTTTTTTTTAAAAAAAAAAAAGCTTACTCAGTTGATATATCTGTTTAAACTATGGCATCTATAATTTTAAAGAAATATGAAATGAATGACAGTTCACAGTCATAAGTATTGGCCACAAGGGAAGAGAGATAAACCGTTGTGCCAAAGTCCTGTATTTTCCAGACTGAGGTATGTAAGGCAAAACACATTTTTGAAGTCACTTCTGATATTCTGCTCCTGATTTATTAACTAGTTTGTCCTGTGAAACATTCTTATTATTTGCACCTGACGATAATGACTAGTAGAGCAGCCCTGAGCTAAAGTCTAGGGAGTTTTGAAAAAAACAACTAAGTCACTCTGAGAAATACAGAAAAGAGAAGGTAACATTGCATTCTATTTGATTAAAAAAAAAAAAAAAATCATTAAATTAAAATGTTACAATCCATTAATCCTCTACAGAGAAATATTTTGACAATGGACTAATAATACTAATGTTCAATAATTAGTAGCATATGAGTAAATGTCAGTCCATTAATTCAGGAGCAATATTTGGAAAAAAAAAAAAAAAATCAGGAGTTAAGTGTTATATAAAGATCTGAAAATGTCAACATCAGACCACATCAACTCAGTAATACAACGAGTCAACCATAAAGCAGATATAGTACTCTAAAGAGCACTGACATACCACAGATTTTATTGTCCAGCACATATAATATTGGTGCAAAAAGACAGAATGCTTGCTCTTTCTTTCTCCTTAGGAGTCTCTAATTCCCTACTGCTGTCAAATTTTCTGAGATTTCGATTAATGAAAGAGACATGGCTAAACTGTCCTGCACTGTGTATTGAAAATCTCAGCTGACAGACCTTTTGCATGAAAGTTACGAGGAGGAAGGCTGTATCTATCCTTGAGGAGAAGAGTCAAGAGAAGCTCCTTAGCTTTTATGAGGCTCTATATAACAGGACTTGCTGTAAGTATGAAGGAAAGATATGGAGTCCAAAATATATGATGAAACTGTATTTGAAAAGGGGAGGAAGAGAAAAGAAAAAGTGGAAGAAACCTAAATTCCTTTACACATAGAGTTTTCTTTGTCTCAGAAAGGAAGTAACATAAAATCTATAGTTTCTTATTGGAATCTTTTTTTCACTTCTGCACAGTAATCAAAAAAGCTTGGCTCTAGTCCTTCAAGAACATAAGGACCATAAATTAGGGAAAAAACAAAACAAAACAAAAAAATCCAACAAGTTATTTGTGGAATATATATCCAGAAACATTTTAAACTGATTATATAACTATCTGAAAGTATTCTGTTACTGAAATAATAAAAGGCCACTATTATTTTTACAAATGTAAACATTTTGTATGCAAGTATTTATTAGTAAGATACTGATTTTAAAAATTCAAAAGATACTGAAGTAAAACACAAAGCTATCTCTGAAGTTAACTCAAATTAATTAGTGCCTCCCAATTGTCCAACTGTGTGTCTTAGCTTCATCCAAGTTGAAAATCTTATTCTTCTGAGATACAAAGTTCCCTTTTAATCCTCACATATAATAAAAGAAGAGTCATGATATAAAAATTGGACCTTTTCTGTAATTATTTATGAATCATGAAAGATATGAAAGCCTTAAAGTCTATTTGTAATGCATAATATTTGTGCTGTAGCGGAGTCATTCAAAAAAAGAGCCAAGAAAAAAAAAATGTTCTTTTTAATGATATATAATAATAACAAATTATTTCCCAATGGATTTTTCACTGTCATTTATATCTCTGGGAAACTATAAAATAGTAATTTTTGCCTGTTTTAAAACCCAATTACAAGAATATTTTGAAGTAATTTTGGAGATGTAAACTAAAATGTCTAACAGGGAAAAAGGAAAAGTATGTATTTCTATTCTACCAGTATCTGCTAGCTATAGGGGAACATAATTTACACTCTCACACTATATATCACATACAATATAATAGAGTGCCATAACAACTTTTAGCACCACAGAACAACCTGAACTCTTCAGAATTTATAATTCAGTTCAAAACCAATTCAATAAATCTATCTTTGAATAAAGTTCTTGAAGCAAAGGCAGCAAGTCAGTATAAATAATACTTATTTATGAAGAATGCATCCATAAAAGTTGGAGATACCTGGATTTTAGCTTCCTCTCCCTCAAATATCTAACATCCTTGTCTTGAATTAAACAGAAAGGAGAGCAAAATATTGAATGAAAAATTGTGGCAAAGAATTCAGACTGCTTGACTAGAGAAATTAAATTTAAAATGTTTTCATAGGGAAGTCTCTCCATATTTGCTGTCCTAGTGAATATTTCTCTTCCATTTGAAGCTATAGAGACCACTGACTTTTCCAGCAAGAACTCATTATCATTCAGTTGTCAAAAGGAAGGAATCACTGAACTAATTTTTCACTTTCAGTATTTACTATTTATTCAAATGGAAACTAATCATTGTTTGGAGACCTATATCAGAATGATGTCATATGTGAATACTGAGTAAAACAATCAAAGAAAGAAGAAATGTGAGTAAACTCTGGAAAAGGAGACTGAAAACACACAAAGCCTGATGTAAAGGCTTCAGTCTCTATTCACATTATAGAATTTTAAACCTGAGACTGACATGATATGCTGAGCTCAATTCAAATATTATCTTCATTTCACGTACACTTTTGACTCCAAGCAATTATGTAAAGTGACTAATCACAGATTTAAAGTTTATTTAACAATTTAAATTCTATTTGGTACTTTTCATCTTTGTATAAATTGTGCACCTTGTTTTCTACACACATATTATACTGAAATTATCCATTTTATTTATTCTTGAAGTACAAATGCCACAAACTACCCTTGTGAAGTTATATACCACAGCAAAGTTTCCTTTCTTTCTGAATTTAAATGACTGACAATTAAAATATAACAAGCAGATAGAAATAAAATAAATTCTAAAAATATTTTTCAAATATATGTGACTACTATGGTAACTTTCAGAACTCTGTATTTATTCTGGAGTTCTTGTATTTTAATTAGAAACTCAGGTTGAAAAATTTAGACAGAATCATTTTACTTTTCCAAAAGAAATAGTAATTGATTTCATTAAATCTCTTTATACTAAACAAAACCTTTTTGACACTTTAAAAAAATATTCTCTATGGGAAAAGAAATACTGAAAAGCTAAGCTAATGGACCATGTGAAGTTCTAACCATATGGAATGATCAGATGCAGTAACTATCTGAAATTCTTCTCTAAATTCTTGAGCCTCAGTTCTGAGGTCTGAAGTGTTGCTTGTTAATAAAATGTACCAATAAGCAGCATGCAAATGAAGGGCACATAGGTATAAATAAATTCCATCTATTGAAATATATCACAAATTAATAATAGATAAAACCAGAGAAAAAATTAAAGGAAAATTCTAACAATCAGGAAATTGAGAGACACTAGTAAAAGTTATGATCCAGATTAATTTCAGCTACATCATCCATGATGCTCTAACACAATATCTGAACATAACTTCAAAAAGCAAAATAAATTTTAATCTGTTTAGTTATATTTTATCTATGGGAAAAAGGAACATGTGTTCCATTCTGTGTTATCAAGATGAAAGGATTGGAAAAGCTCCTGTTCCTTATGCTTTACTGCTGCAACTTCTTCAAATGTATTTTATTTCAAGATTATCTTAGTGAATATCTTAGGAGGCCATACTAGTGCTTGTTCAAGAAAGCTTTAGGGCTAAATAATAAAAGCATACCAAAATGGGATTTTTCTTTGCTTCTGAAAAATTATACTAGAAATACTTCCACAATATCCATCCCAATCACAGAAAATTAGTTCCAGATGATGATACTACCTAAGCATCAAATCTAATAGCTATGCATGCCTATGCATTTATATATGTGTGAAAATATACATGTATAAAGATGGAGAGTCTAGATAAATGTCTGCTTTCTATGTATGTGTACTAGGTATAAAACACATTTGAAGATAATATAAATATAATACTCCCATGCATTCTTCTTAAAAGTGTGAAGCTAGGCATAATCAACATCTGTTGCAACAGCAATACCAGATTATTATTTACTAGAAAAGCACAAAGATAACAGCCCTTCTAGTAAATACGAATATTTTGATTAGCACGGATTTTGCCCATCTGCTGAAAACTTAAAGCAAATTGAAACAAGACTAGTGAATATTTTTTTTAAGTTATTCATGCAGCTTCTGCCATTAGGATGTTTCACTTGAATTAGTTATAAAATAGCCTTCCCTTCTTCCTATTTTAAAAGACAATAATGTGCAGAATATGTTTTATCTCATTCTTTGATCAAATGTCTCTATATCAAGCAGTTCACCCTATGAAATGCAAAAAGGGACAATGATATCATTTTCAAATTGACTAAAATGTTTCTAAGACACTGAGTTCAATTGTCATGACCAACTGGGAAAGCATGCTTTGAAGGATGCAAAGTAATATCTGCCTTACCATATACAAATAATTGTAATGGTATCTCTTTTGATACACATTGCATTACTTTGCTCCTTCAGTATATGTTGATATTTTTGTCTTATTGCTCGCACTTTATTGTTAATGTTTTGATAAAGATATTCTTCTTTCTGTATATAAAATAATTTATGTGTTTACATTACATACACAAAATCTTATCTAAGACAAAGTCTCAGATCCACTATCAGAAGAGGAGGCATGACTTCTATTGATTAATAAAGACACGTGTTTTGTCACAATAAAACATATATTTGTTCTCAGAAATAAATTATGAATACTACCTATTCCATATTTTGACTTAAGCATATGCCTTGGAAGAGCTAAGCCAGTTTGGCAGAAATAACTGCTGACTATAGGCAAAGCAGAGATGCAGAATAATGTTTGTTTTAACAAATTCTACACTAAAGAAATAATTTATGTGAATCTACTTGCACTATTTCTTTAAATATCTGCATTTTCCAAAACAGTGCTATTCAAATGGTGTTATCATAAAAGTTTTACAATTTGTATAGATAGAATTGAAATTTAAATGCATAGTAGAAAATTTCCACGTTAACTTACATGATCAATTAGCTCACGAACCATTCCATTCCACTGTCCACTGGCATCTTCCTGGGCTCCATATTTCCCATCCTCTACCAGTCTAATCTCATAGGAAAATCCAAGAATAGTAGACAGCTCCCTGAGGAGGTCAATGCAATAACCTTCAAATCGATCATTTCCATACAAGGGTTTGTCAGACTTCTTGAACATAACATATGGCTCTTCCTATAAAAATTAAAAAGACAGAATGGATAATGAGTGCTCCCACATCTTTCTTTTCTTTTTAACCTAAAGTAGTACCCTGTCATGATACCACTCTGTACAAACAACTAAAATGAAAAGTATAATCCTTTTAGTTTTTGGTTTTGATAAAGACTTTCTGTCTAAAGTCTTCATCTTCAAACTGAAGTTAGTCAGAAGACCTTCTTTCCCATTTTTATTTGAAAAAAAATAAACTGTAAACATGGTAGACATATCTTCAAGGAATTTATGTAAACACTAAATTTAAATTAGCTCCTTAACAAATTACATTTTACACCAATATCAAAAACACTGTTTTGATGGACATTGTAAACCTCTTAAAATGAAGAAAAAATGTGCTTTGGCAACTGAAAAAAAAAATTAGTTCAAAACCCAAACATCAATCAAGTGCTTTAAGTATCAACTTTTACACTTTTCTTTACACAAGTATTTTAACTATTTTATCAATGCTTTGTTAGATAAAGTATAGAAAACCCACATGGGGAGGAAAAAGTCAGTGAAAGCACCTACTCTTCTGTTTCCTCAGTTTATAGTCTGTCATTTACAAGACTGCAGCAAACCAGAAAAAAGTTAACTCAAAAAGAAAATCCTATGATATACATTCCATGAAAACTGATTTTATTTTCTTTAAAAAATTTATCTTCTTATATTTAAACTACAATGTGACGTTTTTCTTTTTTACATAAAGTGGTGTACAAACAGAACAGCAAACAAATTAAAATGATTGTCAGACTATTCATAATTATGGGAAGAAACAACATTTAGCAAAATACAGGATTTTTACATATGTTTCTCAGTATAGGATAGCCTTCCTCAAATACAAAGCTGAAAGGAAAAAGATGAAAAACAAATGGTAGAATTTTCCACTAAAGTATGGCCCCAATATTCAAGTTGCATTTGACAGTTTAAATACATAACTCAGTCTTTGCTCATGTTTTAGACAGGCTTTTTTCATTTTTTACAGTAATAAACAAATAAGCACCAGGCAAGGTAAGACAAATAGTAGTAGATGCAATTACTGCATCAAATACAACTCTCCATGACTAATCAGCTAAACTCTCCAGAGTAACTTAAAAAAATTCATACAGACCTAAATCTCTGTATCAGCACTCATCAGGGTTAAAGGCATTTCATTCTACAGGCATCTGACAGATTTAATAAGAATTTGTCAGCAAACATAATGTGAACATCTGTCTTGAGGTGTCCCATTATTTAAGCATTACATCTGCATTAAACTGTAACTTTAGCATATAAGATTTTACCCAAAATGCAAAGGAGAAAGCAGAAAGATCTCATGCTCTTAAAATAAGTGTGTTCAGAACATATCTGTTCCCCTGTTGTCTCTTATTTTTTTTCCTAAATAAAACACATTACTGAATCAAGACTCGGCTGAGATTTTATTTTCATATACTTCTACTGAAATTAATAAAGTTACAGCCATATTTTTAAAAAATACAGCACTGAACTTGCAATTAACAATGAATGTAACATGAAATAAATTGTCCAGAGAAACTATTATGATGTTTTGACAGAAACTTTTCAAACAATAGATAGGCAAATGACTTCAGGAGATCTCTCTGGATGTAGTACTGACGAAAACAAAAACCTGACTGAAAATATGAAAGCTGAAAGCAATTTCAGTGACAACTATCTTTGAATAATTATTGAGAAGCAGAGTCACTGACAGAACAAAAACTGTATATGAAAACAGTTGTTAATAAACTGAGACAATTGATATGAAATATCTCATAGAAAACAACTGAAAGGAAGACTGTTTTTCAAGTGAAATGAGAATTCCTTAAAAAAGCCCACTACTGGCCAAGCAGAAGCTATGCTAGGACAAAACACAGAAAGTGTAGAAAAAGAAGCAACAAGACTCAAACATTAATTCTTTTATGAACTGAAACTCAGAAAAGGAAATATGGAGGAAGTGAAATGTGAAGGATGTGAAAACTCAGAATGTGAAGGACAAACAGAAAAGCAAACATAAAACTTATGCAGGGACAAATGCATAAATGCCCAAGCATAAAATACAGTATGAATAACAATTGATATTACGGACAAAAAGTGACATTCTAGAAACAATAATAAAAGGAAATTCTAGGAACTAGTTCATCTTTTGCCGAACACGAAAACAAAATCATGAAATCACATTACAAAGACAATCAAACAGCTTGATTTTCCTGTGCCTATATTCTCTGAAAAGGCTAATGTTGATCATATAATATATAAAACTAACATAGGAAACAGATGAAAAAGTGTTTAGATTGAAATACAGAAAGATAACTTCAATGAGACCTTGAACTTTAAATATGTTCAGGAATTTGGGACCTGATGATTTCACAGATAAACCAGTTTTAGTAATTTCAGGTCCATTAAGAATTACCTCTAAGAATTCATGAAGGATTTAAGGATACTGTTAAAGGCTTATCTTTAACAAATTGAAGAAAGGAGGGCTATGAAATTTTAGACTGATTAATGCAATTTTTAGAAAACCAGTATTTGTATCCTAAGTAAATTACAAACTATTTAATTTGTGGGAATCTAAAACTAAGAGAATATGGAGAAGGAAAGAAGTTGAGGCAAGTCAATATGTCACGTTATATGCAAAGCCATTCTGTTCTCTCTAAAATCATAAAGAAAATTTGACTGTTCAGAAATATGCACTTCATTGAAGAGATTAGTTCTCAATCTGGGAAGTTATAAGTGATATTATGTTGTAGGGTACAGTTAAGTGTTTCAGTTATTCTTGAACAGAAAAGATGCTAATTGGATTTGTATTAAGTCTACAGTGCGGCAGGATCAGAATTCAAAATGGTAAATTTCAGAAAATGGAAGAGTAATTTTTTAAAATTACATTCAAAAGGAATTAATTAATATTTCCACACTTCAGATGAATAATAAATTGCAGAACTTCAGGAGGAAAAGAGCTGATTAGGTAGAAACTCTATAAAATTAAGTTCCAGATATTATAGAACATGTACTAGACTCAACAATATCACAGCATTAACTGAGAAAAAAAACCCTGACCTATTTGGATCTGCTTTGAGTGGGCATTGAGACTGGAGCTTGCTGTCAAAATTACGCTACTATTTTTGACACTATTAATGTTTCAGTTGTATCCATTTGGTTTTGAATACTGTAGTTCAGAAGAAACATAAACCAAAGTCTACAAAACAGAATGAGGAGACTGAAAGAATGTAGGTTGTTGCACCTAAGGAAGAACAAACTGAGGGAGAAGTGATAGAAGTCTTCAACACATACAAAGTAGTTGCAAAAAGGAATCAGAAAAGTTCTTTTCTGTAGAGGGGACAGGAATTAATGGCCCTAAACTCTGGCAAAAGAAGTAAAGGTTAGAAATTAGGAGACACTTTATAATGATAATTATTCTTAAGTCCCACAGTAGGTTATCTAAAAAATGAGGTCAAGAAAGCAGCTACCTGTGGCAACTACTTCTGATGTGAAAAGAACATTCACCATCAAGGAAATTAAATCATAACAACTGAAATGTTGTCCATTTCAGCTGTGAGGTTCTGTGGTTTTGAAATTTTCCAAAATGTCTGGAACATCTTTATTAACAGCAGTTAAATCAAATATATTATTCCATATTAAATTGGGATTAAATATTCAATAAAATTGTTTAGCCATGCTGTAAATCCTAACCTTTATTTCTGAAGGTGTAAAAAACCCTGTTACAGATGTTACAAGACTCATATGTGCGCTTTCCAAAAATAACATTCTATATATGAGTCTGTAGGCATTATGAAATTCCTGTGTAGCTTGGAATACTCATGTGCACAGATCCTAGACATTTGCTCTCTGAGTTGTTCAGATATTTACAACGTCACACATCCCCCAATCTATCTGGAATCCTGACAAGATTCTTGATAACAGTTTTGTTTCTATCTCCCATTACAAGCACTTCTGAATTTTATATGGGGCAGAATTTAAATATATGTAGTATCAGGGAGGCAGTACAATTGCCAATTCTTGCTTTTATGTCTCCTTTACTTAGCAAGGACATTAGAATTTTCTTCTAGCTCATTCATACATTCTTGCATATTTTCCTGTAAAATCATTACAGTAATCATCAACCATTTTATCCATTCTTCTGATGCTTTTTTTACACTTTATTAAAAGAAAAAATCTTGTAACACTTTCTGGAATCCATAGATCCAACCCCATACTCTTTTATTATTCTTTACTCTGACCATACTCTTTTATTATTCTTGGATAAAGGCTACAATAGATTCTATGCTACTATTTAATAATTATAATATTTTGTTATGGAAAAAAAAATTATGGAATAAAACGTTGAGAAGACTGATCAATAAGATATGAACGCTCTCTTAATACTTTCACAGTCCTTACATTAAACCATTATTTAATGTTTCTTGCTGCTTTTCCATACAGTTTTCCACGTCCAAAACATTTTGGCAGCTTCATCTCTAATAGCTCTTATTAATATCAAAGTCTTCTGTAGTTCTCTTTTTCCTCTGATAATACACAATACACATTCTAAATACTGAACATGGCATTAATTTCTTCTGGACAAGTCCATCCAAAAGATCTACTACATGTTTATCTGAAAGTTTTAAATTTATAGTATGGATTATTGTAAAATTGACTGCTAAGTACACTCTCAGGAAAGTGTTTATGCATTAAACATATGACAAATATTACTTCTTGATGGATTATCAGTGTCACCAAAATCTTTCACTAGGACAATTATTATAGATTAGGTAAACAGAGCATCTAACTTGAGTGATTTGTAGATTAACAACTGGTTTAAACTTATTTTAACATTGTTCACAATTTAATTTTGTCCTTCAGCTTCTGAAAACATGACCCTTTAAAGTAACCAGACCACATCACAAAATTAGTTGATCAGACTTGTTTTCAGAAAGTTTACAAAATATACTTTAAAATCTTCTAAACAATTTCAGTTGAAATTAAGTCTTTCAACTGGAAAAATCTCCCAGAAAAAAAAAAAAAAAACAAACAAACAAACAAACAAAACAACAACAACAACAAAACAAAACAAAAAAAAAACAACACAAAACAAACAAACAAACAAAAAATCTTAGCACTTTTAGTATTGTTTCAGATGACATGAGTAGCTTAAAGCAAAAGCCACTAAATATGCACTGTCTATACACAGGTACTCCAAGAAAAAGATTCCTGAATAAATATTCATGCAGAGACAATGTTTCCAGAAAAAACATGTATACTCTGAAATAACTTAGGCTATAGGAAAGGGATTCTACAAGGTATTTTTATCAAATGTGCTTTTCCTGAATTAAGAGCAACTAAAGGGATTGTTATTGCACTTTGAAAACAACCCTTTTCTTCATCCAAATTAATCATGCTTCTACTTTAGCTTATTCTCAGCGTGTGAAATTTGACAATTTTGTAGCAAACCTTTGACCAGCTCGGTAGTAAGGAATTACCCAAAATAAGTTTATACATATAGAAATACTTAGAATATGGAAATAAAGAAAAAGATAAAGGGCATTGGGAATAATGAAAAGATGAAAGGGACTTAGGTAAATAAAGTTTTGCTATCATTATCTTATCTTTGAAATTGGTAGGCTAGATAAATTGGTGTTTTCTCACAAGACTTAAACCATAGAAGTTGATAAACCTTCTGTGCAAGAACAGAGTCTAAATTACATATACTCAGAATGTTCACATATATAATCATATATCTAATTCTACAGTTATATAATTCATAGTATTTAATGTAAATATTTTTAGAAAAAGCAAGAAATGGAAAGGGTGTTATTTCAATGCCAACAGAGAGGTACATACTGAGCAAGAGCATCCTTACGTATCTGTGCTCAGAAACATGAAGTACACTCCTCCAGCTTTCAGTATATACCTCTATCACCAAACTATCAAATATAATCTGAATTCAAACACTGGTTTTGTTTCAACTGGTTATATTACATATGGATAGCTTTTTCTCTGAAGGGAAAGTCTTTACACCATTAGTTCCTTCTAAAATAGGAGGGTTTAAAAGAAGATTAAAAGCAAACAACTAGAAACTTTGATTTTCACTGGAAAAAAACCTGCCAATATCTCTATCACTTAGGACAACAGTAAAACAAAGTAACCCTTTCTGTGAGATTTTTTAGAAATTTGAGATATAATGTAAATGCATTCTGTTTGGTGCTTAGAAGTTAAGAAGCTCTGAAGCTTCAGTGCTACATTGCACCTGAAGGAGATAGTCACATGAAAAGTTAGTAGTCCGAAATGTTCAATTTGGCTAATTAACTCTATGAACATGAGCCTGGGTTATCTGAAGGATGCAATCACCCTTTCATGCATGGGTGGCTGTAAATATTCCGTCAGTGTAATACAGGTGAGCAATTTGGAAAAATCTAACACTACAGAGTTGAAAATAATTTTCTTGCACATGCCATCAAGACTGTTTACACTGGTTCTCTCAATAACATTACAGCACCAATATTGTTGTCAGTTAGATTTTAACCTGTGAATCTTAAAAGCAGATCTTCCTAGTATAAGATGTCTTTATGATTTTCAGCAAATTTCTGTGAAGTTATCTGGCAGGTTTAAGCTCATCACATACATATTTAATTTATTCAATGACAATGGAACCAGAATGTATACCCTGTGTGACTAGAATACTTGGAGTTTATTTGGAAAACATTAGTGTATGTTATCATAACCATATTTTTAAAGGATGTTAAAGAAAAAAAGGCAACTAACCAATCACTCACTGTACAGGACATCACTGAACCTGACTGTGTATACCAGCCTACTAAACCTGCCCATGGCTGCTAACGTGAGAGCAGCCATCTTTAAACTGTATATGCGACTGCCACAAAAATTAGTGAGTGCCAGAGAAGAATTTATAGGGTATGAAGAATTTACATTCTGTAGTTCTGATATAAGTACTATCTTAATAAAATTAATGGGAAATATACCTTTAAAGCTCTATATGGTATAGTATCCTGTTCTTGAAGCTTGACTGTAGTTTGGATGCAGTAAGATGTTTGCTTTTTAAGTACAAAAAGTATCATGACTAGTTACGAAATGGTGGTCATGATTGTATGACTTTACTTTGTTTTCCTACCCATGGAGACCTTATGTGGAGTGCAAGTTGGATAATGTAGAGGAAAACTGTCTTTTAAAAACCACCAGGTCAAAGGAAACAAAAAATGTTATCAACGCATTCATCAACAACTGTTCAGCCTAAAACATAAGAAAATCTAACACACTTGCAAATGGATTTCTGAACAGTTAAGAAAGTTAAAAAATATTTTCGGAGCAATTTTCAGCTAAAAAAAGACCTATATGAAGTGAGTATATAGCAGGATGGAATCTCTCCTTTCCATAAATGTTATTCTATATCTTAGTAGTCTTAAATTCAGATGAATGTAACTCTGTGATACTCTGCAGAATTCTCAAAGATTTAAGAGAATCACAAGGGGATAGGGTTTTATTCTCAGAGATAGTTCATTGGAAGAAAGTAAATGAAAGGCAGTTAATTCTAATGACTCAAAAAGTGATATAATACAGTCATCTGGTTTCATGAAATGCAGGTTTATGTGTAGTTAAAGAGACATCTAATTTATGTGGCCTTTATCTCAGCACAAGGAAAATCATTATCTGCAAACCATTTATCTAATATCTAGTCCAGTTGACTAGAAAGAAATAAGTATTTGTTCAGTACAAAACATTATGAGAAGAAAATTGATCAAGTCTAGAGAGGACATGAGGTACAAATAAAGCTTACTAATGATAATCGTCAGGATAAAAAAAAAAAAAAAGAGATTAATTGTAATCATGATGACAAATCTAGCAGGAAAATAAGTATTCTCAGAATAGTTTAATTTCATTTTTCAACCATTAAGAAAATAACAAGTTAGCCAAAATAAGTGTATTTCTTGTTCATATATTGATTGAATGATTATTTGTCAGTGAAATATATGTCACTAAATGGTACTACATACGTCTATGTAACAGAAAGCAAAATCTGACTTTTATAACAGACAACAATCTGATTGAAATATATAGAAGACTGACAAAGTCAGTACTAAAATTACCTAAAATAAATAAACAAATACTAAAGATTAAAATATAAATACCAACTCAAAGGTACTGAAAGTAATTTTCATATCATATTAAACTCACAGATAAATAAATAATTACAGAATTAAAAGTTAATGCTAATTTAAATAAAATTGTCATAACTTCATTACTTGTTTCACATGTAAACTGATAGAAGGACAAACCCTCTTTGAAGTGAACATTTTCAAAATAATGGAGCATTTGCTAACAAACACAGAAAGGGATAAAGAAAGTTCTCATAATACACAGAAATTAATCCTACATCTTTCTTATCTATTTAAAAAATGTTTAACTGCAAAACCTAAGCTTCCTCAACTGTTGCTACATAAAACTGTGCAGTGAAATTTACACATATTTAAATTCATTAAAACCTGACTGTCCTGAGTTTAATCATAACTAAGTAATCCCTTTGAAGAGTAAAGTGTTAAAACCTTTCTAAGTATGTAGTCAGTATATATTCGTGACTCTTTCTAGTGTATCAAAAAAAACAACAACAAAAAAAAAAACAAAAACAAAAACAAAAAACAACCAAACAAAAAAAAAAACACTGATCCATTTTCTTACATTGTCCTGTAAAAATAAAAAAAATGTTTTTTTCTGATAACACAAATATTGGTTGAACAGTAAGTAACAAGGAGAAGATATCATGCAGACAAAGATTCTAGTAAGATGGACTCAAGATAACTATTTTAACATTTCAATTGAAAGCTTTGATAAACAATAATGTAAATCAGAGCTTTAAGAAAGCAATTTACCCTCAGAACCCCTTTTGGGAGCAAACATTTACTTAATTTCATCACACATCAGCTTGCTACAAAATTTTAAGATCAAAGTAGTCATTTAATGTCTCAGAAAACTAATATATCTTCAATGAAGATTGATACAGAAAAGCCCCACCCCAAGTCAGAGAAGTCCTAAAAGTGAGAACACAGAAAAACTTGTAAATGTGAGAAATAATTTTTATGAGAAAATTTACTGCAAAATACACTAAAATAAAACTACTGCAAAGAAAGATGTGGTCACAAGGAAGAGTAAAGTAGCAGGCAGATTAAAAATTACATCTGTAAATAGAAGATAAAACCTTGAAAATTATTTATAGAGTAATATAAAAATTATACATATCATCCAAGAGTGATATGATCCCCAACTGACAGATGACTGCTGTTTTCATGCAAATTTTCTGTCTACATGTATTGTTGATGAATAAAGACATTTTGCCTAATTGATAAGGTGATGTCTCCTGGCTGCATGGCAAACTTTAGTCACAGTAATTCTTTTCAGTGATAGTGAAGTCAAAATAATCAGCTGACAGTCATTTGTCATCAGAGGTGGTAGTATCCTTCTGGATGGTAAAAAGAGGGTACATCAAGGAGTAGAAAGATTACATAAAGTCTTTATTTGATATAAATATATTTTTTCTGAAGTCCAAATATCAAATATGATAAAAATTGGAGCGATTTCAAAGAGAAACAATAAAGAAGTGTCAAGTTTCAATTGCACGGGAGGCTGGATTAAAAGATCAAAATGTTTTCTTCTGTCTTTATGTACTCAGCCCCATGAATGTAAACAATTGGTTTTCTCATGTCTCTCTAAGTTGCATCATTTTATAATACCTACAAGTACACTATCACTAAAGACTTTTTAATTAGGGATATCAGTATAACAGTTTTTTAATTACACATTTTTATGTGTTCTACTTGCAAAATTTATCTGGCTTTGCTTTTTAATGCATAAGTTGCATCACAAACTTAAAGATTCCCTACACAATAAAAGATTACTCTCTTATGTTTCTATATATTGAATTAATAATGTACTTTTACAGACCTGGTTTAGTGTTATAGAATTTAAAACTAACACTTGAATGAAAACCCACTTATTTTATACAAATGTGGTCATTGAAAAAATTTAGTGATAGTTTTTTTTTATTTGCTTGTCTTGGTCTGTATGTTTTCTTATAAGATTTGGACAAGAAATACTTGAATTATTCCTGTGAGCTGTATTATATTTCAATTACAAAGATATCACTAGAGATGACAAGAATAAATTCTACATTTCAAATTATTCTAATTTTAATTTTATGTATAGCTATCAAACATGGATTGTTCATTAATACTTTCAACATGGACATATGTATTTTTTAGAGAATCAAGAACTTTCATAATACTATCAGTATCAAAAAAAGCAAAACAAAACCAACAAAATAAGTGGAAGCCTTGTGATGAAAATAGGGAAAATCATCTTCAAAATTTGCCACTGTTTGAACAGAGAATTTTAATCATTAGCTTCTTGTCACCAGGGATACTAGAGTTAAAAGGCTGCCATATCTAATTAACATTTATGTCAGATGTAAGGAATACACAATAGGCTTTCACAGTTGGCAGTCAAAATTCAAGTGGGAGAGGTGAAACAATCTACTAGTTACAATCAATCAAAACAATGTAATATATTAGACAACTCACTAGTCATTTGAGCCAGGATATTCTACCAGAAGAAACTAAGGTCAGACACAAGAAAACACCAAAGTCACCTTCCTCCACTATACTATCTATAATAGAAAATAATTAAGTATCTTCATTTGAAAACTTTTAAGATATTTCCTGGAAGATTCTCTAGTATGATCTTTGGATCATGAAACATATAGTCATAACTATGCTTTGATAAATCATGGCCTGAAGAACTCAAGCCATAATTGTTTGCAGTTTCACTCCTCATTTTATCAGACTCCTAAAGTTTTCTTTAGACTCCTGAAGTTTTCTTTATTCCCCCTCAATATACCCTTAACTTTGGCTTAAATTTTAAATTAAAGTTTAACTTTGGCTTTGGAGTTTAAATTAATTCAGTTGCATCCCAAGAATGTGTACTATGTTTCCATTCCAGTAAAGCAAAACAGATATGAGTAGATGTCTATTTCAAGCAAAAACACTTGACTCAGTAAACCACAGAACGTGAAAACATTAAACTGTAGCAGTACTGCAGACTGTACTAACCTATTTTTCAGCTGAACTGAATCATGCTGTCTTCATGATACATGAAGAATATCAAAGACATTATTAGGTCATACCATAATAGAAAGCAAAACATTATTTTCTTATGATGTATCTTAGATTTTTTCAAAGACTGCGGGGAAAATTAAAAAAAGAAAAAAAAAAAAATGCAAACCCAAGACAGCCAACAAATACATCAAGCATTTTCCTAGACTGATGGCCCTTGGTGTTCATAAGTGCAAATCCTGAAGTGGAGTTATAAACTGATCCTTGCCACTATGTAAAAGTATATTTTTATTACTAGTATTTTAATAGAAGGGAATTGAAGCACTAGAAAATTAATTGAAATTTTTTGGTATGATGCTGTAAAGTTGGAACCCAGAGAAAGTACTTTTCAGACATTATCCATAGATATAAATAAATGGTCATCCCACCCTCTTCTTGCACCGAGCCAGGAGAAAAATAGCTTTATTGACCTTTTTCTACTAAGTTAAACTTCAACTTATGTTGCTTCCACTGCACTCAATCATATACTATGACTCTCTTCAAACCTCATAGTTTTTTTCTAATAAGCATCACTTTTATGTTTGAAATACAACAAGCACTGTGGTCAGGCATATCTCTGAATACCTTGCAAGTCTGAAGGCCCTAAAGATTATTAGCAGTACAGAGACATTATACTGGTCTCAGGACAAGGGTGATTTTCAACTTAAATTCTTTTCATTTTGAGTGCCATAGAACATAAAGCAAGCTAATTTACCTTTCTCTGTAGAAAAATTCCTGAAACACATTAGTTTGCTTTACATCTTCAAGAAATCAGTTTACAGTCTGCACTGGTGGCTGAAGACAGAGGACTGGAATTGAGGCAGGAGTGGAATGAAGTTCAAGAAGGAGAAGGTATAAACTCTGGATAATGATATGGGTATGAGAAGTATGGGAGATGCCTTTACGCACACACTGATCATGACA
This sequence comes from Tyto alba, assembly GCF_018691265.1. Lineage (NCBI taxonomy): Eukaryota > Metazoa > Chordata > Aves > Strigiformes > Tytonidae > Tyto > Tyto alba. The sequence continues at coordinate 4,542,052 of NW_024881316.1, forward strand.
GGAAAGTATATAAAAAAGGGATAAGAAAAGTAATAAAACTGGAAAGTAAGGAATTATATATTCATTTAGTTTTTAAAGAGGAAAAAATATCACTTCTGAGTAAACTAAAAATAGAAAAAACATGTTTAGATTTTTTCTGCTAGACAAAACCAGATTCAACTATTTTGTGACAGTACAGAAAATTCAAATAGTTTTATGAGAAAGAAATAATTATTTAGGGTTATAACATCAGCAGGAATCAAATATCACTGAGTTATAAATATCTCCAAATTTAGGTATTGCTTGAATCATCACAGAATGATACAACTGTAATTATGAGAAAATGCCTGCATCAAATCTTTCCTCAATATATACCATAAAAATTAAAATTAAAATTATTATAAATCTGCAATTCTGTGTACAAGAAATGACTGACCCATCTTTATATTGACAAAAGATATTCTTTTCATATATATTATTTTAAATTTTTTCCTTTAAAATCTCATGCTTTAAATATCCTTTGGGTCAAAAAAAAGGGAGAGAAAGTATGCAAAGTTAAAAATGGCATACATTAAAAAAAAAAAAAAAAAAAAAGAAGAAAAAGAAGAAAATAATATCAATCAAAGATGCTAAATCCTTGGGCTTTGCCTGATTTTATATCTTTATTTTGAATATATGTTGGAATTTTTATGTCACCAGATGCTCTACCCATTTGAAAAAGCAGCATTTATAAATAAAATACAGTGTGGGAATATTACATTTTGAACAAAATTAAATTATTTTGAAAATACATTATAATTATAAATATATATAATATTCAAAGTGATTTTTCAGGGAAGTATAGCCAAAAAAAAAAAAAAAGTAACTACACATTTCAAAATTGAAGTAACAAAAAACTGCTAAATTTGAGATTATCACACACCTTTCATAACTTTCACACATTCCCTGAAGAAATTAAGCTTGACAACTGTGAGCTTTTCAGAGCTTTGATGTAAGCAGATACAGAAAAGCACATAAAAGTTATAAGGGAAAGAAAAAGAACATTCATTTCAGCAGAACAGGACAAATGAGCCTGTATGATAATGGCATTTAAAAAAAATAAAACAATTGTGTCAAAAAGCTTGAGATATCCAAAGCCATGGTTATCGAAGTTACAAACAGCATATTTTTTATTATTATTATTTTTCAAACATTTCCCCACCTAAAAAGCTGACTATCCCTCCATCAGACATGTTTAGCTGCTACTTTAGGCTGCTATGGGAACAGAACTTGAAAACCAGACATGTTTCTGCACTAAAACTACATGCCAGTAGACTTCTGAGATGTGATGAAGTCCTGGGAATGCTGACCCCTTTTAAGAATACAGCTACTGAATTGCTCATAAACCAATGAATAATCTTTCAGCTGGTTACTTATAGCACGCATTATGCAGAGTTCAAGACAAAAAAGACCACATAGTTCAATCCTTACTTGCAGAACTGTATTTTATTATTATTTTACCTATCAATACATATTCATCTTCAGTAAACTCAGCCACCACTGAAAAAATCAGAGTATATTCACAATTATAAAGATCTTGATGTTTACAATATAAAGGAGGAAAAATATATCATTCAGGATTCCAGAAGATAGAATTAGAATTAAAAGAAAGACTGGGATCTTCAAAAGAAAAGTAGGTGTTAAACTATAGCAAAAACTCATCAAGACTCCACATCTGGCAATATACTATAGACTATTGTAGAGAACTGTTAAAGTGAAAAAACAACATAGAAAAGTCATGTGAACAACTCAAATGAGAGCACTGCCTTTAAAAAAAAAAAAAAAAAAAAAAGAAAAAAAAAAAAAAAAAAAAAAAAAAAGAAGATGACAGTATTTTCCAGAATGAAAAAAGGAGAGAAAAGGAAGGTGAGAAAGAAGAAAATATGTTTCTAGGAGCTGTAGTATTTTATATTGTTCCTTTGCATTGCTACAAAATAAATATTCAGTAATATGCTTTCTGTTCAACAAAAATGTATTTATTAAGCACGAAGAAATAGAGCTATAAAAGTAAGCTAGTACATGTGCTTTCTGCACCTGATCAATTTCTGGTTCATTGTGTTATTCTGAGTGCCACTCTTATAATGTCTTCATAGCTGAAAAGACTTATTGCAATTACCATAACTCTCACTGAATATCACAAGTATATAAGGCAGTTACAAGTAAGCAATTGTAACACTGACTTAAAGTCCTCATATTTCTTTTATTATTTTACTTAGATATGTGCAAAGAGAACAGATGCTTATAAAAGACCACTAACCAAAATAATCCCATAAGAGAAAAGGTTATCCTTGATTATAGAGACCAGTTGCTATCATAAATCTCAGAAATCTACTTTTGTGAGCTTTACCAGTCCAAAATCAGTACTCAATGTTAGCAGTATTTACATTTGTGCAGCTTACCGTTTCTTGAGATTATTTCAAACAAAATCATGCAAGTGTAACTATCACTATACAAAATCCATATGATACATACAGTATATGAACTCAAAGCTCATCACTAGACAGATGTTAAAACATAAACTTGAAATGCCTTAGGTTATTGAGTGTTATCTTGCAGGGATCGATCCTTGACCTGGTATTGTTATCTCTGATCTGGAATCAATTATACAATGATTGCTAATGAAGCATGTAGGTGATATAAAGGCTGGTTGAATATTGAGCAGTGAAGGGAATAGGTCACTATCGGAGAGATAGGACTATATTCTATAAAGCAATAATTCTGGAAAGAGATTAGGAAAAATGTGAAACGTAGTTATGTAGTAGTGAAATGCTTCCAGACAACAGGCTATTTGGACACAACACAGTAGGAGTATGGGGGCAGGGTCAACTGGAATCACTAAGAAACAGTAGCTGATAACACAGTAGTTCTTATATATACAAAATGCAAAAACTTAAACTTGTGAAGGGCAGTGGAAAGAAAAAAGAGAGACTAATACTCTAGAAAACATGCTTTTACTTTAAGAGACTATAAGAGGTTCATTTACATTTTATAAAAAAAAAAAAAAACAGAGAGGTTATATGTTTAAAAATTGTAATTAACAGTACAAGAAGAAGCTGTGGTAAAACTGGGCTGGTCTTAGCAAAAAATAACCTTATATCTGAAAGTGAGTCAGACAGGTTCCAATCATGCTTCAGGTATGTATTTTCCAATTAGTGGAACAAAGGAAACAAAGGATTTCAGAAGATTTTCTATCATTTGTAAATCTTCAAATAAAAACAGATCTTATAAGTAACTAAAAAGTTATCCACTGGATGAAATTTTATAGCTTATATTACATAAAAGGTTAGAAGCACACTGGCATTTGTATCTATGTACTTATGAAAATTCATTTTAGCTTGAAATGTCAAAATATATGTTGGTAGGTAAAAGCTTCTTATTAAAGAATAAAACTTTTGGGAAATAAATTATTTTTTGATATCTGTAAATTCACTATAATCTTGACAGCATACAAATACTCCTGTAAAGTTTTTCTTTTGTGTGGAAATTAAAATTACAATTTCAAAATTATAGTGTGAAAATTAGTGAACTTTTATTTTTACATACCTAAATATATGTAATTATAAATAAAAAATATCTCATTCACCACTGTGTTTTTATCAACAATGGAAATGAAAATGTTTCTTCTGATCTAATTCAAATTATAGCTCAATTATATTTCTGTATGATAAAAAATTCAACTTAATAATCAAGTAATAATGATGATGAAAATCAACATTAAATACTTCTTTACCTTCCTGAGATGCAATATCATAGTGTTAGGAAAACAATAAATTTTGAAGACTAGAATCATCAAGATAATAGCCAAACCACTTTTTTAAACAAACACTTTTTGTCCTCTCATGTGGTGTTGAAATAAACAGCTTTGTGAAGGAATCAAACATTTCAGTCAATAATAAGTGAAATTACTAATGTACTAACATAAATCTAAAATTGGAATAATATACTTACAATCTAGATGAGAGTAAATATCCATTACTAGTTTAACAACTAAAACTCATTCATGACACAGTCATTTCTAACTGTAATATATATTACAGACTGTTCATTACTGTTGTAATTAGTATAGCATATTCTATTAGCTTTCCTGTACAACTCTATTTCTGGAAAAGCAAATATAATTGCTTACCAAGATGGTGGTAACAATTAAAGAGCGATTGGACAAGGAATCTGTGATGTTTGCTGGTTTTCCTTTCTGATTCTCTGTCATGTTAAGGCCACTCAATGGATCCCAAGTTCCAACCTATAAAACAGTAAATTGCTGTGTAAATTGTCCATTAGTTACATTTCAGCATCTAGAAAAGAACACTATAAAGAAAAGTAGATTGTTACAGGGGAAAAAAAAAATAAAAAAAAATATTATTAAACCCTGTTCCATTATTCTCTGTCATTACATTTAAAGTCTGCTTATTTAAAATATGATTCACAATACCTCAATTTCTGTTTTGTGAAGTGTGACATTAAGTGGAAAAATGATGCACAAAATGTCTAAAACTACTCTGAATACTTAATTCTCCATTTAACATTCATTCTTCAAGATAAACCACATCTGAAGATTACTTAACAGTTAGGTGCAAATTAATTTGCAGAGCAGAGTGCATTGCCTCTACAGAAGGATTTACCCTTTCTGTGATCAGCAGAGAACAGCAGAGCAAAGAGATGTTTTGGGGAAAATGTAATGGAGAAGACTGACAGTAGGTGAAGTATAATAACTGATTTATAGATAAATGTTCAGAACATAGATCTTTTTACATTTTATACCTTGAAATTCTTATTCCAGTAAAGTCAATCAGATTTTTATCTGAGTAAGGAGGTCTGGGGTTATGCTTTAAAGTTCAGGTCAAGGACAGTCTCTTATATAAAGTAATAAGTAATGACACTTATGATTACATCATTTATCTGCAATTTCATCACTATACAACTAAAATGGACAAGTAGTAAATACAACTATCCATTTTTAGACATCACAAGTTTGTGTTACTCTATTGTCTAAAAAAAAAACTGCAAACTTTTTTTTTTTAGTCAGAATTCCTAATATTACTTCAAATTCTAAGAAATATCTATAATAAGATATTTGAAAACTAAAAAATTACATAAGGTTTGCTAGAGAATACATATATGTATGTGTAAATGTATATACAAAACACACATAACTTTTTTTTTAAAAATCTTTCAAACCAATTCCTGAGGAATTGTTCATGTACTCTCAAGTGATTTGTTGCAGTACAGCTGCCAAATAAGTTCAGGATGCAATGCAGTATGGATTAAATAAAGAGTTTCTTTTCTAAAACTGAGAATAGAGCAAAGCATGAATCAGCGGAAGCTATAATAGAGAAAAGACAAATTTGTTCTCTTTTTCTATGATTTTCTGTTCCACAGAAATCAATATTTTATCTTTCTTTGTTCCATAGCACTCAGTTCTAAGAAATCACTCCTTTGAATGGCTGTAATTCCTGAATTTTAGCCATTCAGTACCTCATAAACTGATGAAAGAATCGTGAAGGGAAGAAAAGAGAACATATGTGTCTCAGAAATACAGTTGGAAAATAACATCTAACACATAATTTCAAAGTATTGAAATGAAACCTTACTACCAAAATACTTTTTTTCATTTACTTTTTTAATACTATTTCATTTGTTGACATGACAGATTTTTAGGAAACCCAAAATGTTCAGCCTTGCAGTTTGGCCACAATTAAGAAACTGTAAAAAGATGAAGAACTCTTAGTTGCAATGTTCTGTTAATTATGACAGTCATAGTGTTTTCTTTACTTCAAAGAAAGACCAAACTAGAATAGAATAACAAGGAATGACAAAGACAAGAAATTGAGCCTATCCCTGCTGTTTCTTGACCTAACTGAAGCTGGACTAATCTCTTCTACGAGGTTCAACTTCACAAGTACAACAAAAATTTCTAAGGGAGAACCATCACCTTATGATCAATTTCAGATCTTAAATTCATTAAATCATATGCTTTATTCAAGTTCATAATTCAAATTTATCTTGGGAAAAGTTAACACATTGCTAATTAAGATAATTCCTCCCCTACTTTTTAACATAGCCATGGTCACAAGCAACCAAATAATTATCAGCTGTTAGAATTTAGGGTTTATCTAACTATATCCATATAGACTTATAAGAACTATCAACAACATTACTTTAAAAACAAATTTCTGTCTTGATAACTTATCATACCATTTTTCCAAATTAGGTTAATTGTATTGCTTTTTTTGTGAATTAAAAATCTAAGAAATAGAAAAAAATTTGGATGTTCCAAACAAGACATTCTTTGCATTGCCTTTATTAATGAGCTCAAACTCAATAACTTATGCTGCAGATTCTGATATACTACTGATATGTATAATGCCCAAATCACACAAACATCTTCTCAAAGATGCTTTTTCTCAAGCAAACTGTGCATAAACAGTGCAGCAAATTCATTCTTTTGTATTTGTTTAAGCACAGTGTTTTAATTTCAAAGTAGCCTTTTGAACAGAATTGTTAGTGTGTTTTCACTAGAAAAGGCTAAATGCCTAAAAAAGTAGAAAAAGTAAATCACAGTAGTTTACTAATTGCAATTCAAACAACTTACAATTTACTTCTACTACATTACATTTATTTTCAACAAACTTTCAAATTTTCTTAAAAAGTGAAACAAACTGATGTGCTGATATACACCTTAGAGAGAATATTCACACAGTAAATACAGTTATAGAGAGGCTTTCAAGCCCTCAATCCCCTAATCTTCCATTCAAGTACCCTAAATGGCTAGACTGTCATGGAGTGAGCATGCCAATTCGAACATGTTAACATATATTATCCATAGCACAGAACCCAAACTAACAGCTCCAATGAGCTGATATTGTGCTCCATAATGAGACAAAGACTCTCTGTAAGACAAAGAATTAGTTTAGTCAAGTTAAAACAATTCCAACAAGAGCTACTAAAAGATTCATCACTGAGTATCATAGATTATTCTGTAACACGGCAATTGGGGTGCTCCTCAAGGACCTGGAATATAGCTACCCGAATACACCTGAGTGATTAAAAACTTATATCCAAGCTTCCATGTAGTTAATTATTAGGTAACTATCAGGTTACTGCAGTCCTGTAGAAAGCTGGGACTGAAGTTTCCATTCTTTTATTGTTGCTTTGATAAACCACAATTCTCTGGGTTTTAGTTGAGATTTTTTGTTTGTTGTTTTTAATAAAGCAGTTTCCAGGAAAAAAATACTCAAGTAATTTGCAGTCTCTTAATTATGTTGCATCATCTGATCTGAGACAATAGAGGAAAGGCAATGTAACCTCATTATATAACTGTATTGAACAAGTCCTAAACCGGTAATCCAAATGAAAACCATGTTTGTGATGCTGTCAAACATCTTACTAATAGGAAACTAACAGAAAATTGATCTTTCAGTTTTATTAGAGATTTTGATCACTGAGACAGTCGTTACTGAAAGGTAGATAGAGGAAAGTTAGGAAATATGTGCCTAAATTCTGATTGTAGATTCATAATTTTCTCATAATTCTGTATTGATTAGAAAATTTTCTGTGTCTATGGAGACATCATTTCTTTAGACTTCAATAAGTGAGTTTCTGGGACTGTTCTTGTGCAATACAGCAATATGATTGCCATTCTTTTATATTCTTCCCTAGACTTCTGTCACTGGCCATTTTCAGATACAGGATACTGGACTAGATGAATCTAGATACTCTTTTCTAATGCACCACAAGAAAAGCTTACCATCCACCTTTAAACAGGTAAACTCTGAAGTTTGAAAATCATCAATCAATCCTATACCACCTAAACACAACTCTTAAATAATCTTCACAATATTTACTACTCAATAGTTCAATAGTATCATTTCAAAACTAAATCTCTCCATATATCTTTAAAAATGATCAGTGTTATTAGCAAATTCAGAAAATACTAAAAAGAAATTTGGCAAATGTTCACACAAATTTAAAATTAATTTGATCCTTTCGGGTTCAAGTATTTTGTGCATTCAGTCTCCAAAAAATATCAGCACAATTGCACTTATTTCCAAAAATATTAATTTAATTTCATAGAAAAATGCAATTGGCATGATTTGCAAATCAGTAATACTGTAGAAAAAAGTGCTTACCAAATAATAAATACTAAATAAAAATATCAGACCTGTTAAATCAGAATGAAAAATTACTCAAATTCTGAACACTGAAAACTACACACAGTTAATATGTTCAATATTATTTTTTTTAACCTTTAATAGGTTCATATAATAGAATAATTACAGATAATTATGATACATTCTTGGACATTTATGTAGGATGAAGAGTACTAATTCAAATAACTCTTTGTATAAAATTTACATAGTCTGCTCAGAAATCTAGTAGGACTTTAAGAAGGAGAAATCTATACTGGACTTCAAAGTTATTACTCTCTTCTGGAAATATTAGTTGGATTTTTGTGACATTCAGCAATACATTTGGTATCAGAAGACATAATCCTTCTCAAACTGTATCAAAATTCTCCTTTTTTCAAGGTTGTCGATCATTAACATAATTAATTTCTGAGTTGATCTGTAAAGTTAAGCATAAATGTAACTTGAAAGGCATATTCAGACTTGGCAATTTTTATAGATTTTCATATAAATTAAGCTTGCATACAAATAAAAAGTTCAAAGGTGAATATTTAGACATAGCTATGTAAATTTAGCAATAAGAAGTTGTAGACACCTCTTGTCCCATTTATTTTTAAAGATATAGCATGATCTTAGTTTATCTCCTACAGCATGTCTGAAGTGCATGTTTCCTCTTAAAAATAAAAATGCAATTTGTCATATAGTAAAGATCTGCTTCTAGTCATGCCAATCACAATTCAGCAAGTTATTTATTAAAAAAAAAAAAAAAATCAAACTTGTAGTCTCTTCTTAGTAACACCCAGACTTTCTTCAAAGCTACTACCTTTACCAAGACCAATCTAATATAATTGTCATGGTTGAACACCAGCCAGCAATTACACACCACACAACCATTTAATCCTTCCCTCCCAGTGGGATAGGGGGCGATGGCGGGGGGGGGGGGGGGGGGGGAGTGAATTGAAGGGGTAAAAGTGAGAAAACACATGTATTAAGGAAAAGACAATTTAGTAATTTAAAAAAAAAAAAAAAAAGTTATAAAATTGTAAGGAAAAAATAACAACATGACCAAAACAAGATATGAAGGCAGCAGAAGTATCCTCTTTTTCAGTGAACTTCAGCATACACAGCTCAAGCATATACTGGAGGGGGTTTTTTCATATCCACATCCTTTGGCAACTATTTCTGTTGTCTCTTACATATCTTTCATTATCACTATTTCCCAAGTTTCTTTTTTTCTGTTATGTGTTTTATAGTACTGTATTTCCTGTTGAATTTCATTTTCTTCCAATATCTTTTTGTTTTATTACTATTTTTACAGTGGGGTACATACCTCCTAATATATTGTCAACTGATCTTATTTTCCAGGAAACGCATGTTGCTTGATGGTTCTCAAATGCCACACAATGTTCTTAAAAACATCCTAGATTACAGAGGCTTCTTTTCCTCATTGTCAACAGTTATCACTCACATACAGACTCTTCAGCCACTACTGACGTATTTAGCTATTCCCATATCATTTATACTTTCATTTCTGCTTCCAGTGAGGAAAATAGGCTGCATTCACCTATTCTACTCATACACAAAACTAATTTGTTTTTCAAATCTAATCACTACAATATACTTTTATTTTTACCCCTAAGTTTCCAGAGCTCCCTTCATGGAATATTTAATAGGGAGACTCTTTAAAGCTTTAATTGCTTGATGATGTTTTAAAATATAGTTTGGTCCTTTAATCACAGGTTTGCCACTGAACATATTCAAAAATGCAATTATCTATATAAGTGTTTCAAAGCAAGCTTGTGGCTTCCAAACGTTTTTTAAATCTTCTTAGTAAGAGAACATTAATAATCCAAGACTAGTATTGAGGGAAAAAGTTTTGGAGAAACATGCTATTTATGCTAGCTTCTCCATTCAATGATTTATAGAAGAAAGTAAATGCAACTCTGCAGCATGGTGCATTCCCTCAATTTCTCTTTATATTTGTGGCCACAATATCACCTTGGGACAACAGCTGATAAAACTTTATCTGCAGATGAAGGGAGACATAGGCCTTACAGAACACTGAACACCACAGCTCAATATAAACTACAAGTCAGATGCAAATTGCAAAACCCTTGTCTGCTAATCACAACAATATGAGATGTTGCAGCTTCCTGCATTACCTCTCCCTGTTAGGGTGGCTGAAGAGAGGTAAAATGATCTCATTTCAGATCATCATGGTGCCATGTAGCCATGCTAAATATCTGTAAATGCTTCGCATGGCCTTTAGTTCAAATATAGATATTAGGCTACACGGAAAGGGTATTTCTCAATCTTTGGTCTTTCACTCCACCTCTGTACAAGAAAAATTCTTGTCAGAAGACAGACAAACCTCTCAGGTTACCTATTCTTAATGTTTTAGTACCACTTACAGATAGAAACTTTGCATAGCAAGAGAATCAAAGTTCCATCTTGAAGTACAGAATATTTCCAAAATTAAGCTTTTCTATTTCTGTTTGAGGTAATTCTTCCTTAATTAGTAAGATGTAAAGAAAGTACAAATATATATACCCACAGGCTCACACATGACAATAAGCAATGGGATTGGAATCACAACTAAAACTAAACTCAATATAGTTGAAGACAAAGTATATTAATGCATGACTGAAGAGGTCCAGATATTCACTCTTCCTCAGTCCTCCTGAATCTAAGAATGTGGCTAGAAGCACACAGTTAAGACGTCACTGTCAGACATCAAGATAAGAGCTTTTACTAGAAGACTTTCAAACCAGATATCAAGTTGAGTACAGGTATATATTTTAATGTAACACATGAAAGGTTATTGAAAACGTTACTGCTTCTAGGGGTTGGGTTTTTGTTTTGTTTCCCATCACTTTGGAGATAAACATCTTACACACCTTTTCAAGACCTTCTTCCTTGAGGCTGATAACATCTAAATCAAAATCTGTCCTTAAACCATTGGTTTTGTTGAAAGTTATCCTGCCTGTGAGGCCTTCCCAGTGTGCCTATGGAGAAAGAAAAAGTAATTTCTATAAATAAATATGTCTTCCTTTTTTTTTTTTGTCAAAAAAAAAACAAATTTTACTTCTTCCAAAATGGGAACATTGATTATTCATTCTATCTAAATAATTTACCTTGTGGCTGATTTTTTTAAAAAATATTTTGTATCACTTCTTACTAAATCAACCTTTCTTCAGTCTTCACAGACAATTTTTTACAAAACTTTTTATGCTAGCCAATAAACTTTTCTTACTAAATGAGATAAAAAGCTTACATTTCCACTTCTGCTTACCTACATGCCCCTCCAACTCACCCACCTCCCAAGCCTCAGTTTCTTTAACTCTAGATTTCATTTTTTTGTCAGGAAATTTAATTCAAATAAAAGCTTACTTTTGCCAGATATTAAGTCCCTTGAACCCATACTGAGACAGCAAAAATTGCGGTCACTGAGCCAGTCTTCCATAGCTGATTTCTTACTTTTAAAGTACAACATCCTCATTTTTTTATAATTTAAAATCTACCTAGTTCTTAATCTATACTAAAGTAGAGGAGGGAATGTGGAAGACAAAATTATCAGCCTGAAAGGAACCAACATGCAAAACAGGATTATATTCCCTTATAAATAGTTCTCCTTATCATAGCATTTTACATATCTAGAATGAGAAATACTCTATTAAGAGTGAGTTACAGTACAAAAGATTTGAGTATTCTACAGTGTTCATCTTTTTCACCTTAAATCTCCTAGCTTTACTTTATATCACTATCTAAACAGAATACTAGGAGATCAAGACAATCAAGGCTATATATATTAATTCACCATAGGGGAAAAAGAAATCTAAAAAAAAAAAAAAAATGGACTAAACTTCATCCTTAGCCCCTTTGAACTTATGCTAGCATTTAGTTGCTGAATTTTTCATAGTCAGTCTATGGTTTGGGATTTTAGGAGTTTGGATTTTTATGCCACAAATGTTTCACACAAAACCCCATCCCCTCACACCCCCTGTTATCTACAAATAAAACTTTTATTTAGAATGCTGTTACATCACCTTTTTATGTTTCTTTGTTCCAACTAATACCTCAGAAAAACTCACTTTCCAATAAAAATGCTGCCTTGACTGCTAAAGTCTTTACATATAACAACCTGAGAGATTCCCATCTACGGGAAGAAAAAAAAAAAAAAAAAAAAAAAAAAAAAAAAAAGAGGCAAAATTGAAGTAGAGTGGAAACAAAAGAAAATGGGAATTGAGATAAAGGAAAGCAATGAAGCAGCACACTTTATTAGTGACTTACCTCCTTAATGAGACTCATAAAGCGGGTCCCAAAGCGCCATGGTTTGTGGCGATTACACTGTAGTGAACTGACAGTCATCTGTGGGAACTGCTGAACAGCCACTGACACCACATGAACTGCATCATACATTAGTGCTGCATCCGTCTGAAATTAGAATGAAATCAGAACCATGAACATAAACCAAAAACATGTGTCGGTCCAGCAGTGAGAGAAACAAAAAATTAGCACTGTTCATTGTATTAAAGGCAGAAAATGATCTGACTGCTTGTGTTGAACTGTAAAATGCAGCTTTATTGCCAAGTCCTACATAAGATGTGTCAGGACTTCAGTCTCACCTTTTCTCTTTCTAATGCTGAAATAAGGGCCCAAATACCAACTTTTCATGATCACAAGAGGACACTGGTATCTCTGATGACTCACATTACTTTAAAAACACAGTGCATTAGGGGGCTATATAAATCATTGTATGCGTGTTTTATTCAAGTCAGTTATTTCTGAGTGAGGCAAAGGGAAAAAAAAAAAAAAAGTAAAGATTATCAAGGTAGCAAAATTTTAGCTATGAAGGAAAGTGCACAGGTTAAGGAAATGTTTTTCTGTTTTGAAATTACAGACTAGATACAGTCCTAAAGGTACTCAATTGGCCCACTGATAACTTTTTTGTGGTTAACAGTTTAAATCCCTAGGGTAGATCTAATCAGTATCTTCTATAAATCAGAGGCTATTTAGAATTAGATTAAAATGCACATTTGTTTTAAGGTTTTTCATGTCCCATCCTAAATAAATAGGTTGGTTTGGGATGGTTTGTGCTAATTAATAAGGTATTAGCAAAGGACAGTGACAGCTTCTTGGTACACACTGTCATGCTGTACAAGAAACTGACATCTCTCTCCTGTTCTATTTGATAAACAGAGTCAAGCCTTGGAACCAAAAACAAGAGAGGACCTTAGATTCAGCTGGTGGAAATGAATGCTATGCCATCTGTTCAACATACCTTAGAGAAAAAGGACCTATTTCCCCTTCTCATTCACATAATTAGTGAGCTGTGAAATTAGTTCTTTAATGGATAGGAAACCTGGAGATCATTGCACTTGTCACAATACAATACAATGTAATACAAAATGAGCTTATATAGTGCCTTTGTTGCAAATTCATCCCAAGGCTCTTTACAATAAAACTAAACATAAAAATGCAAAAATGTTCTACCATTATAGCCCATAAGCTACTGTTAAAGAGGAAAATATGCGTTTACATTTAAATGGTTCTCCCAATGAGAGATTTCAAAATTCAAACAGAAATAAATCCTAATTTTAAAATAGCCAGTATAATAGGTTCCAACAATCTCAGACACCAAGAAGTTTATACAGGGGCTCCAAATCTGTCAGAAAATATTTCTGCTGCCAAATTGTTCATTATCTTCAAGACATTAAAGTAGTTTTAAGGCAAACTGATATTTGACAAGGAGGGAATGGAACACCAAAAAGTTGGAATGACATGCTGAGTAAGCGTCATACAAAGTTTAATATTCTTGAAGCAGTACTTGGCAATAGTTGGAGTCAAGACAGCAGTTTTTTAAATAAAGTACACAATAAGTACAACACATTACTCTGGCTCAGAAATGCAAACTTTTTTGTTTTAATGAGCTTTACTCCTAAAACTGTAGGCCTCACACCAATGGAGGAAAATTGAAATTGCTGTGAAACTTGAACAAAAGCAGCCCATGAAGAAGCAACCAGAAGTTTAATACAAACATTAACTGATTAATTAGGTATAAATTTGGACACAGAACTGATAAGACTCAGCAGCAGGAATTAAATGGACAGCATTCCAGATGCAGAGCAACATGGTTTTCTGTCAAAATTTATAAGCCACTGAGCTGGAAATCTGTAGGATGACAACACAGTCAACTCCGTTGGAAGCATTAAAAAAGAAAACCGTTGCAGTTTTAGAAATAATTAAAATTCTGATAATATTCTTCATATTTGACTGAAGATTATTGCTTCACCAGAAATAAATTTATATCAGAATGTACTTTTAAATGCACAGAACAACTAGTTGAGTGCCCTATTTGATTTTTAGATGCTACAAGATAAGCACCTTATTTACATAGGACAAGATTTCACAATCCACCTTGTATAGGAAGATTAAAGTTAGACATAGGCTTAAATGTTCGTACTGATAGAGACAGATAAAACCATATACTCAAAAATATATTGGTTTACTGATTCAACAGTGTGCTCATCTCACTGTGTGCAATCATTGATTTTACTGCAAGAGAAATAAACAGCACAGAAGTCAGGAAAAGATATAAAGAATATACTTGAATTTACAGGTTGGGCTCTCCTCTTGGTTGGCCACTTTTCCTTTCCTCTGAGAGACAGTAGGAATTGATAGATGTTGGTCTAGCTCTCCAACCTCATTCGATAAGCTTGCTAAGCTTTACACCTCACTGCCCTTTATCCATACCTCTTTCTCTTAAATCACACTTTTGGAACTATGTTTTGTGTTAAAGGAAATACTACAGGTTTCAGCAATAGACTATTTGGCTATCAGGGAGGACATGTTCCTAATTAAATTTTTAGGATTCTTATTTTATCTAAACAAAGATTAACAATCTGAAAGGAAGAAGAGGTAGAAACTCCAGGAGAAGCAATGGTTGTTGAATTTCAGGTAGAAACCTGATACAATATTTCCATTCACTAAAACATATAAAATAGAAGAAAATAATCTTAGTGAAAAAATAGATTAGTGCTGTTTTAATTAACTTGTATAAATCTTTTAATAATTATGTTGTATTTCACAAATGTATCTTGGTATAGTTTCTGAACTATGGGTTGTGGGTATTTTTTGGTTTCACGATACTACTTAGTATTCATAATTACTTGCTTGGTACAGATAAACCTGTCTAAAATGCTGCTCATGATACTGTGATTTGTATTTCATCAACTACAAAAGAAAAAAATTTCTACAACTAGAGAAGCTACAAAAAATTTTCATCAAATTGAGATAGAATGAAATTAAGCTGAGTGATTAAGATATCAGGTGACATGTCTGGGACCACAAGTCTGTTTTTCAGTTGACTTTGCCAAGTAACAAGAAAGCTTTTAGCACTCAGAGGTAACAGTTTAATCAGAGACATGATTTCAGTCACAATATATCTCAAATAGAGGGAAAGTACAAACCTCTGATTGATCTTACCCCAAACTCATTTGGATACCACACATTTCTTCTCAGTAGTGTTCTGTAGTTCCTTTACCCCCTGTCTTACTGTGGGTGTTGTGTTTGCCTCTATTTTTCCCATGTGTTTCTGTATAATCACTTTTGAGTCTTGCTAAATTACTTGCTAAATACTGTCTAGCAAATTACATGCAAGTACTCTAATGTCATTGTGAAAGGGCTCTGGCTGAATTAGACTCAGTATAAAGAAGGTAGAAAAAGAGTCCCCTCTACTATTACAGAAACAGTCTATTATTTATCCCTGGGCCTCCTCAGAGTAAAAGGTGGTCTTTTTCTTTTCCATCCCCAAGATGTCAAAGGCACGTGACAAGCTCTAGTAGATATGTTGTGATTTTTGTCATACACTTACTTGACCTGGTTAATCAGTATTGCAGGGAGGGCTTGAGTTTTGGGGGCTTGGATCTGGGGTTCACAGGGTAGTGTTTTTTACTGATTTTTAACCTATATGGGCAAAACTGATGCAGAAGAAACCCAGTATAACCTGATTCTCAGACAAGAAGAAATGTTCCCCATGTAATGGAACTGACAAACTGCTTCTCTGCCAAGTGTTTCTGCCGTTCTTATGACATACAAAAGATATAATTTTTAGTGACCTTCAACATGGCTGGTAGGTTAGACAAGAACCAGCTGAAAATTCTGAAACCAAATGTGTTGTTTATGCATTACAGCTGCAACATGACATCTAGGTCTATATCTTAAGACCTTCCAAAAAAAAAGTGAGAGCAAGGGATCACACTCTGACATATAGATAAAACCTAAGAAAGCCTAACAGAACAGAGGAATCATCATCTTCATAACCATCTTCATACTTACAGTACTTAAGAGTTCATTGATGCCATTTGGTATCTGACTCAACAAATATGCTAACTGCTTTTGAAATACCTGTGCTTAAATAACTATTAAAGATTAAAAAAACAATCTGCATATTTCATATTTAATGACATGAAATCATCACTTGTGTGTGCATCTTATTTGTACAACAATGTTTTTGTATGACATTTCCATTTACTTCCATCAAACTATATGTGGATTTCATGTACCAATAAACTCCTCTCTGGTACACATGTCAGTGTTCCAGAATTATCTCTAAATTGCAAAAATATTTGCTTTTATTTTGTAGGAAACATATTTTTTATCACACAATCAAGTTTAACATTAAGATGAAGGATTGCTAGGCTTAATTTGTTTCTTCATATGCTATATCAGAAATAATACAATTCTCAAACAGAAAAAAAAAATATTTCAACTTTTACTATAACAAATTGTAGTCCTCTATAATCTACAATTAAAAAAAAAAAAAAGAAACTGTTATGTAGGCATGATCTGAAAGAACTTTCAATTATTCAAATATAGATGATTAAAACCAGCTTGAAAGCAGGAAAACCCCCTCAGGTTTTCAATTAAATCTTAAATTAAACTAATGTGACTGTTTTTCCCCTTAATTAAACTTATTACTAATAAAAGTCTATGAAGAAATATGGTCTTCTACTTACAATGTGCTCTATGAATTATGTGAAAACACAAAAAATTTCTCTATATTGAGTGGCATATGATATAAGGCAATGGAAAAGAGAAGCTTAATAAATTTACTTTTTGTTCTTTAGTCTTTGATCCAGAGTGGATACCCGATAAGAATGAGGTATTTGCAATATTTGTAGTTTATTTTCCTTATCTAGAAGATTTTTGTATTTATGAATCTGACACACAAGATCTCATAACTGCCCTCCTTACTCTGCCAATATTTTCAGTGACTGTGGGGAACTTCTTTCACAGAAAGGGAGTCAAAGAAGAGGGCCAAAGATGAGTTTTAAAAAAAAGAAAAAATAAAAATAATAAAAAAAAAATTGTTAGCTAACTAAATTATCTCTTTAACAATATAAGAATTACCTTTATGAGGATTAGACTGCTTAACCATTTGCAAAATGCTTTTATGGTAAATGTAAGATATTATTAAAGATGACCTCCTTGCAAGTATGATACATACTTCTTTACAGTGATCTGCATTTTGTGTTTGAACTTGACTTTATTAATTCAAGTCATGTCCAGCAAAAACAAATTAATGTCCCTTTAACTCTGAAGAAAGAAGAAAACGGAGGGTGGAGATGGGAGGGGGAAATTAATGCTTTTATGTGTGTTAAGGAATAAAAATTCCAAATTTGTCTCAGAATTGAATTCAGATACAACTCTTCTACAAAGCAACTTGAAAGTCTGCAGACACTCTAACAAGACCTGAATTTTCACAGTAAAAATTTTAAATATTTTATCAAAAAAGAAGTTGTTAAAATATATTTCTTCATCAAAGACAAAACAAATGAGAAATAGAAAGTGCAATAGCATCATATTCTTTCTCATTTGACAGCCCCTGTCCAATCACAATGTGGAGGTCTGAATCTGCATTTACCAGTCACTACTGTCATTAGTATCAGATACAAATACATCATAAATTACATATATCTACATTTTTATGCAAGCAAAAGCAAAAAAATAACAAAATATTTAAACAGTTCTTTAACAACAACAAAAAAATGTTCCATGCAAAACAAAAGTAAAAAAAATAGTCTTGAAAAGTCGTATTCTGATTCTCTAGACAATTCTGTGTTAAACTGAGTTGACTTACTAAAAAATTCAAGGGAGGACACTATACAGTTCACTTGAAATACTTCATTCCATGAGCCAAGATTTTTCAATTGATAAGTGAAGTATGCATATACTTTTTTATTTTTTAGTTCTTACACTATCTTTACCTGCATATTATCTGAAGAAGAACTACTGCAGTAAGCATAATAGGTTACATTTTTCATATGCAGCTCATTATATTTTTCAAGATTATCTCTGTCTTCTTATCCAGTCAAATTTCACCATTGAGAAATAACTCCAACTACATGTAAAAAGCCAAACTGTTCAGAGAGTTTTGCCTAGTGCAGATGGTCACAAATGTATTAGGAAAAATTTTGTGCCTTAATTAAAATATAGCTTAAATTCTTTTCAAGTGTGATTTCATTAGCTGCATCAAAAATAAATGAAACTGAATACAAATTCTCACAAATGTATATCTGCATTTGTTTCCTAGGTGACCATGACAAAAGTATCCAGCTAAATGCATAGAAGTGAAAGAATACTTCTGACTTTTTTTTTTAACAAACTCCTTGAAAGTGTGTGAACATGTTAAAAGCAATTCACATGGGGTCTTTAATCTATTCTGAAACTTATTTCATTATTTAATATCATTTGTTAGTGACTGACTTTTCATTAGCTACACAGCCATTTCAGACCATAGTATTTCTGAAATAAACCTAGTTCAGACTGACTGTGGTCACTGGTTTAACAAAGTGTTAGCATGGTAATTTCATACTGCAACAAGATTCTCTCACTGAGCTTGCATTTATGGTTCATATCCTTGTGAGAGTTTAGAACATAATGAGAATATTACTTTCCCATTTGGCAAAAAAATGTGTAAGTACATGAGGCAGGGCATGTTCCAGAATGACTGAATTTTCCATTGGCCTTTATAAATTGTATTTTATTTCTTACACAACACTAATGCCTTGGATAGAACATTGGATGCCAAGTGAGATTGTTGGGCTGTTTGGGTTTTTTTTCAACTCCCAGTATATCCAGACTATTTCTAGTCAGTTTTACGAGGGACGGAGATTACATAGTACAATCAGAAGGGGAAGAACAGCATCTCTGTTTCTTTGATCTAACAGCCTGATCAAGCATTCGATACTGGAGGTACAATGAACAGGACAGCATAGTCAAATCTCCTCCCTCCCCAGCATAACCTTTTTGTGGAGAAATAACGTTATTTAGGATGCACAGAACAATAAGAGTTTACAGTGGCATATTTATTAATTTTAAAGCCTTCAAAAGTGTCCCATAATCAATCTCCTTACACTGTTAAGTAGTACTTCTCCTTAGATAATTAGTTATTTTTCTGTAAATTATCCTTACTGATAATTGAACATAAAATATAAAATTATTAATTACAAAACCTTAAATAAATGGCATGTTTCGTAAACAAAAAAAACACTTTCTTTTTTGTTCTACCAAACTCCCCACCACTTGTCTTTCATTTTTTCTTATATTAGTCTTATTTTCTAGATTATTTCTATTGTGAGCACAGTGAACAGAAATAGGTCTCTATGCACGTTTTATATTATTATTTTCCTTTGAAGACTGATTTTATCATAGAAACTAACCTCACGTCCTTTATTTTAAACAACATATGAAAAATAAATAAGAAAAAAGATGTGAGAAAAGTCTGACAACACTCAGAAGTTAGGAAGGCGTGACCACCTACAGTGCAGAAGAGCACTCATTACTAACACTGTCTATTACTTTCCTTAAAAGCTGTCTGGTTTGACAGAAAATTACAAAGATGTCTTTAAAAATTACTGGATACAAACTACAGAAACTATGATAGTGTACATATAAAAATAAGCTAAGATTTACTTATAGAAATCTGTAGTTTCGTTATTATAGATTCTACTATTGCCTGGTCAGAACATTTTAAGGGCCAGATCTTGAATTATATTGGGACAATGTTATTTTAACCAACAAAACAGAACAACTGGTAAAATAAGAAATTTTTTCCCCAAATTATCATGTAGTGTGGTGCCAATAGTGTTAGCATTACCCTACTTGAAGCTTGATTCACAAACATATCTTTGATCAGCTACCTCCAGACTACAGACAGTTTCAAATCTGCACTACAGAGTGATTTTGCAAGAAGGTCCAGAATAAGAGAATAATATTGAAGAAAGCAATTTTTCTTTAACTTTTTCAGGTCTAATGTTAAGGAAAGTGGTTGGATGAAAAGACAAAGAGAAAATATCTGGATATTCATGGCCTGTACAGTGTTATTTTAATCATTATAATCTGGAATGTTTTCCCATTTTCAGAAATTGTTTCTCAGAAAGGGCACTAGGAGAGCTACAGAACACCATGGATCTAACTACTGTTATTTTATTTGTGGTCATTATAGTTTAAGGTTAATGGGACAGACATATAATCCATTACTGTCAGTCAGAGTTTGAAATGTTGAAATTATGCATTATGCATTATTTTCTATATTTTATATAGAAATAACTATGAAAGATAATTTTCTACAATAAGTTATTATAACAATAAAGTGGAGAATGATTATGTTTAGGAACTTCTACAAGGTTCCAGTCATATGCATAACAAAATATATAATAGGTTGAATTTACCACAAGGATGAAAGAGTCAGAAGTTTAGACTGAGCAAACACAATAATAAAAGAATTTATGTTTAATCACATAACAAAATATACATCAAAGCAAATGAAGCCTAAAAGAGTCCAAAGAAAATATTCATATCACATGTTCAATAATATGAACTATTTGGGGCCACACAAATCTGTATACATATATTGCAGAAAAATCTGAATATCAAAATAAATATAGATTTAAGTTTACTCTTTACTATTCTTTTATGCACTATGAGATAAAACTAATTTTTTAAAAATAGTTTTGCTTTAAAGTAAAATATAGTGTTTTACAGCATACTTGAAAAAAAGATAGAACGGTAAATCATGCCATTCCATACTCATTCTACAACCACAAAGTGAGTGTCATCATAGCTATCCTCACTCAAAAGTAAGTATCATGCACATCCCCCCTGCCCTTTTTTATTTATTCTATACAGTTATGAATATACAGCTTGATGAAACACAGTTTTCAATAATGATGTTTACACTTCATATCATAAACTAGATTCAGGACAAAAGGTCCTTCACTACATTCAGGAAGAATTAGATAAGAGAGTGATTGTAAAAGCTAAATTGCCCCATGCCATTCCATATCAAGAACCAGTTGTCTCTAATGACTGTGACACGAGACATTAACTGTATAGCTATGTGTTAAAGAAAGTCTACAGCAAAACAACAGAGCAAAACAGCTGGACAGACAGACAGAGAGAAAAACCTTTCCAAGTTAACCTTACACAAGTAGAGCACGTATGACTTATCTATTCTTAAATATTTCCAACTGTATTGGAAAGCATAAAAGCAAATAAATGCTTTTACATTATCTTAACCTACCTCAGGCTAAGAATGATTTCAAGGCAATAAGGGATCAAAAAAGCATTTATCAATCCAAAATATAACAAATCTAGCCAACCTCACTAAAACTTTCTCTTGGGTATCCCATATCTCTATGGGATATGCATGTCATTGAAACTCAGAGTTTGAACACAGTCTGGGCAGCAATAACAGAATAAGTTTTCTAGCAATTCATAGCAACTAGGATATTAGTGTATCATTAATACAGTTGTGGACAGAATCTGAGCAGTGTCTTCAAGGAGTCTGTCATATGAGGCTACAGGAATAAATATATTGGAAGAAATTAAATTTAAAAAAATATTTTTGGGGGCAGTTGAGTAATATGTTAACATTTGTATAAGTAGGACATAAGCACATGATACAGGTCAGCATACTATTTCACAGGGATATAACAACTGTCTGGAAGAATAAAACAGAATTAGGTATCCTCTAACTGGCAGAAGTGTTAGAAAAGAGACTGAAAGAACAATTTCTGTAGCCTATGAAAAAAAAAAAAAAAACTGAGAACAACTGTTGAGAGGAACAGAAACCAAAGAATAAAAAAAAAAAAAAAAAGCTAAAGAACACAGATAAAGAAGCAGAGATGCAAAAATGACAACATTTAAAAAATTAATAAGAATCATTTCATTTTACAGATAGGCTTAAGATGTATTAGATCTAAAAATCTTTAATGATCATTTAAAAAACTGCTGCACAAAACCACCAACAGAAGCTATTTTGGTTAGATGATGCCTGACAAACGTAGTATCATGAACGCAAATTCCAGAGACCCAACACACTACTACTACTCACAGAAAGATCTGCTAATCAAGGCAATTATAATGAGTGAATGAAATTAAGAAGAAATGGCTTGCAAAACTAGTTCCTCCCCTCCTCGGGTAATAAAATCTATTGCCCCTGAAATCATTTCACTTAATTCTCACTTGCTAACACATCCCACAAAACCATTTTGCTGAGTGAGATTTAATAAATCTCTCAGCCTGGGATTAAATTTTACTGTTTTATGAACTGTTAAATTGCATTGTATGCTTATTAAAGCTGGTGTTTTCTTACTTCTTGACACATTCCCAACTCTACCCTGGGATACAATTAAGAAAAGAGTAGAGATTTTTTTTTTTTCACCCCCAAAAATGCATTCCAACTGGGAACAAGATATGAGCATCAGCAAGCTATAAACAATGTTCATCTAACTTTTTTAAAAATCAAATAACTTGTTAGCATAAACTTTTTTTTTTTTCAAAATATGGTAGTATTTCAGCTGAATAATTATCACATTAAGGCATAGCTGTTTAGATTATTTTTTTAACATTTAGTTGCCTAGTGATTTTTAAACAGGGTGTTTGTTTACAGAGATGTGTTTGTGATTTTATGTAGTGACAAACCAGATGCAAATTATTTTCCCCATCATTAAAGTATCATTTTGCTTCAATGTTTAAATTTGATTGGATGACAGTCCAGTTCCAAAACCAGTCTCTCTACCCAAGGTTTTCTATTCTGATGTAATGTTAAGCTATGATTTATTTCCTGAACTTTCTGAGCAAATTTTTACTTATTTTTAAATTAACCATTTATTGGGCAGGTTATCTGTCACTACCCTGTACAAGTGCTCAGGGTGGTTTACTTTTTTCTGATCACAGAAAAAGGAAAAAGTTCCCAATATAAATCATTCAGGTTATATGATCATCTATATTTATCTGGAACAAACATTATTAACTGTATGAAAAAAATAAAGGCTAAAAAAATAGTTCTGTAACGATACTTTTTAGAAATTTATTCTCTCCCATTTTCTATTTTCTGGCTAACAAGACCACATAAAGTGTGATTTCATAAGACCCTGTAAATGTCCCATCATGTCATAAAGTCTACTAACCCAAGAAGAAAATTACTTTCAGTCTACTGCTAGCAATAACAAAAGTCGTCTGACTGCATAAATATTTACAGAACTGTACATATAATATACAATCAGGAACAAGGTGTTATTATATTAGGATAACCTCAAAAACAAATGTAAGATTTCCAGGTGAAAGTTATTCTGAAGTAATTTCTCAACTCTTCTTTTGAACTTTAAAAATTATAGTGTGTGCTATATTTTTTGCAGTAACAAAAAAACTTCACGCACTTTTATATACCTTAAGGACAGATAGTAAAAACAGAGTTAACCATAAGTCATTATTTGATATTTGGTAGTCTATTTTCTTTCATCTGTTCTCCTGCTCAAGAATCTATATCACTGTGGTCACTGCAACTCCATCAACCACATTCATAATAAAGAGCTGCCTGCTACTATTATATTAACTCAATAGTCAAGATTCATCACACTACATGAAAAGTCCCTCTTCATGAGCAATTCATAAATAATTACAGAAAGATCCTACTCAGCATACACTCTGAACACCTTTGTACCCATATGAAGCAAGAACATACACCTGACAAAGCAAACGAGAGACAAAGTTAGAATAATCCAGAGATTAAATGGAAATATGGTCAAAAATTGAGAAAAAAATAGCATTCTAAAGAATTTTTATATTCTATTTTTGTATACTACAGAAGTTTCACAATGTTTGAAGAGTTCAGAGCTTTCACACCTCCAGATTTTTAAATAAAATTACAAAAATAAATGTATATTGATGACTTTGAAGTGCAAAGACAAAACAGATCTGAGTCTTTATAATAAATTGCCTTCTCCTGCTTCCACCAAGCTCCATTTACATTTCTCTCCCCTTAGAAAGAACTAATGACATAGATTTAATATCCTCAGCAAAAAACATGATTACATGTGCAGACTTGCAAAGTTCCTGTTTGCAGGAAAAAATAAGTTGTTAAGCAGTGTAAAACATAAGTACCTAATAAAAGAGTACATATTTGTTTCAAAACAATTCTGTTTTACATTATTTTTCTATAATTCCTCTAATAAATTATGTCCTATGGCTGTGCTTCAAATAAGTAAATTTTTTGCTTTTGGATTAACACCTCCTTAAAGTCAGTAAAAGCCAAGGGAAGAGGTATTAAAGACACCACTGGCCTGTGATTTAGAAAATCAATCTTTTGTTTAGATTTAGAAAGTAGGTATTTATTAATCTGTGCAAGCATACCCATTTTTAGATTCTTCATTGTTTTTTGCATTTTTGTATAATCTTTAATCAATTTGTATGTTATACACAGATCATAGCCTAGACAGTTTACAGAAATGCAAAGTGACCTTGTAACATTACATTTTATTTTTCTTGCAATTATCCCTCCACCAACTGCATTTCACTGTATAATTGCTTTTTGTTTCAATGAAGTTTTCCATTAATAAAGTTTAGTTTCAGAATAAACTTTTTATCATGTTATGATGCTAGTTCTAATAATCAGATTCTCATAAATTGTTCACTCCATCTTCACCATCAGGGTAGACACAGAATTAAATACATTCAGACATATTTGCGTTAGACACTTTTTGTTTTGATTAAAATCTGTTTAGACTAAGTCAATTTATTCAATGATTGAAAAGCTGTGTTCTGATTTGTGATGCTACTTTTTCAGGTTATCTTCTAAAAATTCCCCCATAAAAACAGCTATGGTAGACTGTCTATTATTTTGATGTATTAGCCGACAAAAATTTACCTAATTTAAGCAGAGGCTCAAATTGTGATGTCTCAGAAAAAGCAGAGTAACTTTTAATGGGAACCTCAATGCCTAATGCTGAGAAGTACCCTGACACTGAAAACTGAATTGAAGTGTTAGGTACTTTGAAATCCTTAAATAGCAAAGCACACAGAAGTTCAAATTATAAAGAAAACAAGAATAGACAGATAAACAAAGTAAGACTAAAGAAAAAATATATGGCTGTTTTTTATGTATGTGAAATTTTCAAAACTTAGAAGTTACTTGTAGGAATTCAGTGCTAGAAGGAATACAGGCTTACTAATAAGAACAACTCAGAATAATATTGCTATTATGTTAGACATAGCTGCTGTTTTGCTGAACATAAGACCCAACCACAATCTTCATAGTGATAAGATTTTTTGGATGTATATGCAAATTTTGGTATGTCTAATAAAAATTGCCGCAATATACAAAATCCAAATTCACCCAATGATCCTTTCTGGAAATTTTGGAACTCTCTCTAAACATAGTTCACTTTCAAAAGGATATTTATATCATAAAGCCAACTGATAGTATATAATTATCACAATTACTAAACCAAAAATAGGAATTGAAAACTGAGTATACTTCCAGCTTTTTCAATACTCCATCAGGACTCCATCCGTCAGGATAACAGTCAAAATTTTGCACTACATTTAAATCTACATTTAAAAATAAAAATGTGTCCAAGATGAGGCAGAAGTTTTAACATTTTTTTTTGCATATCTCTGACTAATCTGATGAGGATTTATTTTTCCTGAAGTGTACAAATACCTCCTAACTATGATTTATCAAGATATAAAAACATAATTTTCATACCATTCATCTTATTTTTAGAGATGTTAATCCCTTGTATTTCAGAAGGTTCTCCATATCTGAAACTGCAGACTGCATAGGAAAGAAAGAAGGGAGGAGAGGAAGAAAACAGAGGAAATATACAAGTACATTCTGCTTTAACCTCAGTACTACAAGGATTTCTACTTATCTCATTCATACTTACAAACAGCCCTACCACACTTCTGTACAGTTTCTGGGAGTTCTAGGGGAGAACAGCAAGATCAGTCATGTAATCCCTTTTCTATAAAAAGCATAAATTGCAAGTGTTCATCTGCACCTGTAAGAAAATTTCACCAAAATCTATTCCTTCTTATATCTTCTAAGAAAGTATGATCAAAAATT
The DNA here is from genome assembly GCF_018691265.1 of Tyto alba. Lineage (NCBI taxonomy): Eukaryota > Metazoa > Chordata > Aves > Strigiformes > Tytonidae > Tyto > Tyto alba. The sequence goes on from NW_024881316.1 coordinate 4,568,605, forward strand.
AGTGTTAATAGTTTAAAGTGTACAAGTTTTCAGTTTCCATCTGTGATTCAGCTCATTTCTGTCCATTCTGTTACTGAAGTTGTTTCTATTTATCTACCTCAGCACTACACAATGCATTATCCTTCAGAGGCATTCTTATTTGCACTAAACCAGTTTTATATGTCCTCACTTGTCTAAATTAGCCCAAAGAAGTACCATATTAATCAGATAGTACCTAAAAGAAAGAATGTAGGTACAGCAGGCTTCAAAGCAATGTCAAGTTTCTTTACAAGGCAATAGGTACAAGTACATTAGGGTTTTTTTACCTCTTGGCTTCTACCAAAGACTGGCAAATAGCGCGAAAAGAGGGGTTTTATCAAGAGACAGCTTAAAAATGGAAAACTAAAACCATTTATTATCAAAATATGGATTTGGATAAAAGTTTATGAAGACAGTTTTATAATTTACAGCTCTATACTGTGTGTTGATAATTTAAAGAAATTATTTTCATGAGGCATTAAGTGTAACTGGTGCTCTGGACAGTTATAGGGAAATAATTTGTTGTGTTTGTTATACATAGTAAAGCATGCAGACATTTCTAGAGGAAAATACCTACCTAACAAATAAAAAACTTTCTACATGTTTCTGTAATACATGTAGATACATATTTTTAAAAAATTAAGAAACATTTGTACAAAATCAGTGTTTACCACATAGAAAGTAATGCCTGTAAGGATGTAAGCTTCACTTCTCTTGTGCACATGCAAGTTTTAATTTATATGTTTTAATTTATATAACTACAGCATGTGTTTTCTGCAACACATGCTGTGGTTATATCTCACAGCTACACATATGGAGCCCAGTGGAGCTTGGACAGATCAAGATCCTGCTCCATGAGGATTACAGAAGTGCTTTTGTACCAGATGCAGCAAAAAACTTCTCATTTATGGAGGCAACATCAAATTCATGGTTGCTTTCTGCAGAATTCCAAACTTCTACTTTAACATAGGGAATGCTTGCACTTTTCTAGAGAAAGGTTGAAAAAAAAAAATAATGCTGGAAACACAGTATTTCTGCCCTACTTCTCCACTCAGAACTGACTAATGTGATTTAGCTGAAATTTTCTCAAAATACTTATCCCAATAGATACATCTGCTCAGTAAATATTCTGCTGTGTGGTTACAGTGTGACAAAACTAAAAAAAAAAAAAAAATTGAAAGAAAGCTATATTTGGAAGTCTCTCTTATTAATATAAAACAATACACAAGTCCTGTCTCTAAAACTAAGTGGGAATGATTATTGATCAGGTATAGAAAAATTATATTAAAAAAAAATAGTATTTGTACACTCCCCAGAACTGAACACAAAATATAAATTGTGCCACAAAATTATAATCACAAAGGATCATATTTAAACTAGATGTCAAATATTATGGTCTTAATGAAATTGACTGTTTTGCAAAGAATCCTAAAGAGAAGTAAAGTCAATCAGGTTAAAAATTTATCATCTTATTTTCTTCATCTATTATTTCCTAGACAAACTTTCATGGATAGAGGAATGATACAGTCATAGAGGAAATTTTTTCTTCTAAAGTAGCTAATCCATGATGTTAATTTCTGTCCTTGATGAAGAATCTTCCAGATATCGCACTGTACAGGAAATGTCATGGTTGTTAGGAAAACCTTTCCTGAATGGTCATAAATGGTTCAAGGCAGCAGGCAGCATACAAATGAGGTGTACAAGACAGTAATTGCTTCATTTTAACATGATTATCTACTTCACTTCATATTCTAACAAAACAGAAATGGTCTGAGTATTCTAAAGCTCAAAAGGTAAATATTTCAATCTCTCAAATTTCTTAGAAATTGATTTTTTTTACAAGTTCTTATCTAATATTTAAATAAAACTGGAACAAACAATTACCTAGTTATAAATATCACAAGAGGCCTTTAAGTTCAAAAAAGGCACAACTATTTGCAGATTCATCAGAAGGAGATGGAAGAGGATTATTTCTGCAGAGAATTATTTCTGTGCAAGTCCTTTATCTTGAAAGATCTGAGAAGAACCAGTCTATCCATACAGAGTAGTAACTGAGGAATTTTATCTCAAAGAGCTCTAGCTCACTGCAAACACTGACACAGGAACACCTAAGTTTGACACCAGAGCCATTAGCAGGACAAGACTGTCAAAACATAAGTAGGAAGCACCTGTTAAGCACTTCTCAATTCTCATCACTTCTTATTATGTTTTGCAAAGAACTGCTTACTTTGTAGATTATGTGAAAATGTTTTCCTCTTGCAAGTTCGTTTCCACAAATAAATTGATATATGAGTCTGCTTCCATAAACATTTAGACAAATTAATGTGAATCAAAGGCAAATGCTTTCAACAGGCTTGTTTTGATATTTTAAATAAATATTAAGACTATACTATTTACTTCCTTTTCTGTCTATAGCATTTTCTATGTCTATTTTTGGTTTAGTCTGTCACTGAAACAAAAACAACACTTGTCCACTCATTCCACTCATTTTCCTTTCATTAAAATTTTTTCTCACAATAATTTGGTAAGGCTTCATTATTCTGAAAGGTCTACCACAGACTTTATTTTTGACCAGCAGCAAGCTTTTGAAGTGACTCTCCTGATTCTTCCCACATACCGGTGTTCTGATTCATGTCATGGACCAGTCTCATAGTGCATGATCCAGGCTCTTTTAAGATAAAATTCACTGAAAGATGTGATCTAGGGCTGTCCTTTATGTGCTCCATCTTTTAAATGGCTTCATTAAAAGGAACGGACTAGAGATAGTCTGAAGCAAAATAGCTGAAAATAGAATAGTGTGAAATAAGAATATTCAGGGTTTTGGGACCTTTGTTTTATGGGGCTGCCCCCACTGGGCCTCTTCACTTGCTATTTTAGCCATATTATAGCTAAATTCCAGTGGCCACTTGAGAAAATCTGGTGTAATCTTCAAGTTTATTCTATTTCATTATTATTCTGAGAATATTAATCTTATCTTCACTTCATCTCTAATTCCAAGATGCAATACTTGACCCTGTTTACAAAAAGAAAGAAAAATCCATATCTGACCTGAAACAAAGAAAGATCTTGCTTCTCTTAAAGGATGGCAGCTACTACTTTTAAAGTATGAGAAACTGAAAAATCATAAATGAAGCATTTTCAGCTATAAAGATATGAAGAATAAGGGAGAAGCAGTATGTATATGCTATTTATTTATGGTAGAGAATAGATTTTTATAGTGGTCAATAGAGGGTCAGGTTGAAAGCCATTTATCAGACTGCACACATGCACACAAACTGGAGATGGGAATGGTTGCCTTTGGCTCTAACTGTTAAAAAACAGTTATCAATCTTCATCTAAGTCTTAAAGGAGCTGCTCTTGGAGAGTAATCGATATTGCATTTGCCACAATAGTTCATTTAATTATTTTCATCCTAAACATCCTGTCAGCAGGGGGAAAGTCTTCCTGATTTTAATTAATTTTGAGAACATTGATTCTTTGTTTTTCCTTTTCTGTGGTTACACATGCAGACACAAATGCACAGACACACACTTTTACCCTGCAGGCTATGTAAGATGTATGACAAGTCCTTGGTGAAAACCCTGCATACTACTGTAAGATACCTAGATGACGTGCAGCTTTACTTTTAAACCTTTAACCATCAAGCACTGTAGATGAGCCCCTGGCACCTAAACATAGCTGGGCACAACACTAAATTGAAAACTGTGTTTGCTGAATAGTTTTCAATTAAAGAGTCCTTAAATCAATAGGCAGTAGGATATCACAGCCACAAGCCTGCTATAAGTTAACAGACAAACACAAAGACAGAAAATGGAGGTCAGAGAAACAGAAAATAGCAGTGGAAATCATGAACTTACATTACATTTTTAAAAATAAATACAAATATTATTGATGAACGTCCTTAACACCCAAAATGAAAATGCATTAGGCCCTAGAATGCTGTGTCACATTTCATCTATATTAAATACTAGAAAGAAACAAGATGCAATGCAAATCTTTCAGTACGGAGACTTGAAAATTTGTAAAAGACAATCTCTTAAGAGAAGTGAAAGAGAAGAAGTTTAGTCCAGATACCATAAGAGAATGATGCATCTTATGCATTAAAATCTTGTTTCCCATTTTGGGATAGAATTGCTAACCCTGTTCATGTCTACATTGCAAATTGGTGAGTTGATTGCTCTCAGGGTGCCCAGAAAGTGCCTGAGAGTCAAGAAATGGAATTCAAACAGGCACATATCCAGTTTTTCTCTTAGAATAACATTTGCATTTCTATCTAAAAATAGATCACAATGAGGTAAAAAAAAAAAAAAAAAAAAAAAAAAAAAAAAAAAGATTACCTTGAACCAAAAGAAAAACCAGAATTACTACTTGTTCTGTGTATAGAGCTACCTGTATTAGGGATATTCATGCATAATGGCAGTGTCCCTTTAAGAAAGAGGAAGTTTCCATGAAAAAAAACACTCAAGAATAAAGGTGAATAGCTGCAAAAGTGTATAAATTGTGCTTGAAAAATCACATGGATTAATTTTAATTATTTGTACAACCTTGTAATCTGATTTGTGCCACCTCCAACTTTTCAAGAAAAGGAGAGGAAAAAAACCACAATCTGTAAATAAATTGACAAGTACACTAAAGACTGATGAAAATCTACATACATTCTGGAGTGGTTTAAAAATCTTTAGTCATATCTCCTCTGCCAGAGATGACATTTTTTTTGTAACTAATAATAAAGCAGATATATATAATCATTCTTATTTAAACATGACATGGAATAATCATGAAGTTATGTGGTTTTATAAGAATGTAAATCCAGAAGATGCCAGTGTATCAGAAGCAAGTCAAAACCACATATTTCATTTTCATGACACTGTGGAAGGGATAGCGTTTGCTAGATCAGCTAGTGTCAGAAAAGCTACAGTATTGCTGAGGATAAATTAGAGAAACATTGAAGGAATACAGAATGTCTTTCATTAGCCTGTTTCTAGTTGCAGGGCAGTCTTGAAAAGAGTGGCTGCCCTGGACAGATCAGCCAGTTTTATGTGTTTTTCATCAACATTCTTAACTTAGACCTTGTACAGTATTTCCATGTGCAGCTCTTCATCACAAAATGCTTTTCTCCACTATCTTCCCCTGGAAATAGTAAAAAATACCTCTAGAGTGAACCCAGTCATTACTTTATTTAATCAAATGTAATTTAAATACATTTAATTTAAATTTCAGAATCAAGTGCAATCAATTACTTTTTCTTTACAACATAAACAAAATAAGCATTTGACATTATTTCAGTTTGTTAAAATCCAAACAAAATTATCATATTGGAATACTGGTAAAATATCATCACTAGATTCTCCTTGAATAAACTATACCTGCATAGCTAGCTATATATTAAAATTCTGAGAAAGCCACCATCTCTGCTACAATCCACTAAACAGTATATAGTATTAACACAACAGAAAGAATTTAGAAAGTAGACTGTTGCTTGAAAAATAAAAGGTGGGAAAAATAAGCTCAGGAAGCAGTTCTGTACTTCAGAGACAAATACAGTTCCTCTCACAGATTCTCCTCAGGGAAATAAACAACAGCAAGGCCAAGTCAAGAAAGCTCTCTGAGACACAAAGCAAGATTGTAAAGTACTCTACCACATGCTCACATTCCTCTGGGAACTGTTATCTTGCTCAAACAAATCCAACTCACTAAAACTGACAGTTGTGCACTGCTCTTCTTTCTTAAAGGATTAACATTGGACAAAACATACGAAGTGAAAATATCTTTCAAGAGGCAAACTAACTGAGAGCTAAACTAACTGCTGCTAGCATATGACTAGCAAAAGAGCTCTGCTGAGAGACTGTTTTTTCAAGCAGAAAATATATGGAAAAACCTCTTAAAAACTGAACATCTCTTAAGACACATATTTTTGAAGATTTCAGAACTGTTATTTGGATGTACAAAATACACATGAGGCTTTGTGTATTAATAGCTTCCAAATGTACTGCTTTTTAAACCATTTGATCCTGGTGAACAGCAGCGTTAGAGAACTAAGAAAAACACATGATTCAGCACAAAAAAACAAAACAAAACAAAACAAAAACTTAAAAACCATTTGTGATACAATTAATTTCCCTAACTTCAGCCATCTAAAAACTACCAGAGAAGCCATGATTTAAAAATAGTGATTCATCTGGTTATTCTGAGTTTAGAGGGAGTCTAGACATTTAGTTTATATTCCATATCCTACTTTAAGAGTAAGACTCTCTTGAAAAACTTCAAACACTTCAGACTTTAAAATCCAAGATCTGAATGGAAACCATACTCTGTAATTTCTGTGATACAAATCAAACTTCATTATATAACTATAAAAACCTCTAATTCACACGAGTTAACTCCAAGGAAGCAAACTCTTCCTTGGACAGTACTGTACTCATTTTGAAAGTTAGACAGGATGGTTCACAGCTGTGGTGATCTACAAATATGGATTTCTGCCTCTAATAAGCAAATTGCTCTCTAGGTAAACTGCAGCATGTCCTCCATTTATAAAAGTGTTGAAAATACATGTTGCTCCTTTTAGAGAGCGATTTCAGATGTACAAATGAAAAACAACAGATCAAACAGTACTCCAAAGATTCTATTGTGAACAAGCAGCAGCTGAACACACTACCAGTTTTCTTAATCCCATTCACTCTTTACTGTGAGAGGTGGGAAAGAGAACAGATGTCCCATGTAGCACTTATCTAAAGTACTTGGATAATAAATAAAACATTTTGTGTTAATTGTAATAGACCAGACAGAACAGAAACTACACTTGTGATTATTACTGTAATTCAAGCAGTAGAAGCTAAACATTTTTTGCCTCAAAAGCTTAGTGTTTTCCTATTTACCTCAAGACTATACAAAACAAAAAGATGATGTAGGACATATCTCAAGAAAAGTAGGATCTAATTAGATTTCTTAAAATGAATATGTAAATCCCATTGAGACATCCTACCTTTGCTTATAATCATTTTCATTTTTAATAGGAGTTAGAGAGAAGGTAGTATTTCACAGCCTCAGCATGTACATTGACTGTCTCATCAGCTGTAAAATCATTCATACTCCTTGCACCCACCCGAAAAATGACAGCAAGATTTTTCACATTTCCTAAATGTATTTTACTGTCCTGACCTCCCCTATCCTGGAGCCAGCAGTTCAGATTGTTGCAGTCCTGTCCTGTAATTCAAAGCACCTCACAGTATTCTATTAAGAAATTTTATCAATATTTGAAAATGTGCACCTATATAGAGGCTTGTTTCCTTTGAGATTCTTTCATGTGTTTACTTAAGTGCAACTCCCTAGTCCTTACGTAAAAGGAACTTGTCACTACCATCACTTAGAAACCTAAATATTATAGGTAACTGTCTCAGGAAAGGGATCCTATACAGATTCACAGATGCTAGAGATCTTTGGAACAACTAAGATGCTTAAAGGTAGAGTGCAAGAGAAAAAACTTTTCTCAAGGCAGGGTGAGGCAGAGAATGAGTGCCCATTATCTCTGCTTGCAGTGCAAATGTGCTTGTCTGTCCAAATATAAAAATTTGGTAGTTCATACTTTACAATGGGAAAAAAAAAAAAAAGGTGTGTGTGTGGGGGAGCCTCAACAACCCCCCCAGATTATTTATTTACTAACTGAAACACTATAAAAACAGTTAACCACTGTGGATTAGAAAAGTAAGGAGGCGTATGTATAACATATAGAGAAGGAAGGAACTCTATGAATAATGCAGTTTAAATGGGTCCCAACTATGCTAAGTAAAAAGTGTGATATCAACGCACACACACAAATAGACAATAAATAAACTAACGAGCTCAAGAAAATAAGAAAGGACTCAAGGAGATTATCTTTCCTGCTTAATACTGGAAGCCTTTCTTTCCTATAATGCTAAAAGAAATGAGAAAGGATCAGAAGGGTTGAGTTAATCTTATTGCTTCTCTAGTAGCTTCTGAGGGTGATGTCAACAGAGATGCTTATATACCTAAACTTATTTTAGCTAGAGGTACAAATAAAGTGGCAGAATAAATGTTTTTCAGATTAAGAAAAATTTAAACTGGATAAAGTACACAAACATGCAACACTTGTGAAACACAAATGCACACAATATGGATATATCTAGCTTATCAAGTTCACTGATGAACAACACAGATATTAAGCACTGCAAAAAAGATAATAAATTAAGCCATTCAAGTTCTTCCAAAACAGATTACATAGGAAAATTTTGCAAATCTAGACTATAAAGGAAAAAAAGCTTGCACTTTTCTAATTAAATGCATAATCATGGATGCAAATCCATGTTAGCAATGCTAAATGGCTTCTGCTTTAATGAGCCATTTGAAATGAAATGGTTGCCTGCAATTAGACATCTGCAATCCAAGGACAGCAAGCCAACAATGTAGGTTGGCTGCCAGAATTACAGTTGCATTCCTCAGCAGGACAATGAGGAGAATGGATAATTGTAATTATAACATATACATCCCTTAGTGTTCTGTGGCTGAAAGAGTGTGAACAACAAGGGCTCTTAATACATTTAATTGCTGGCTGCTAATAAAGGGTTGTCAAAAAAGAGAACCATTTTTAAAGTACATTCCAGTTCCATTAAACATCACAAACCAAGGTCACTAGCTACCCACCTGAGGACTAATCTTGAAGAAAACTGTCTCTTAGACCCTGCAAATATCCAGTCACACACGCTTGGTGTTCAAAAAGTTGCAAGCTGATATAAAAGCAAGTTGAAGACATGAGAGACAAGAGACGTTATTCGAGAGGATTTAGTACATGCTTTAACTTCTCTACTCACATTCACTTTGTAAAATCTCTTTGCAAGCTTTTTCCACTAAAATTTGAACAAAGATCCTAAATACTTTGTAGATGTATTACTGTCTCTTTCCTTACACACTTAACATATCTGAATATTTCATATATCAAAATGTTTCAATTCCCTCACAAAAATAAGGAAAAAAAAAAAAAAAGGAAATATCTATTCAAATTCAGTGCAGTAATCATAGCTACATTCTTAGACAGTGTATCTCTCACCTGGCCAAATCATAAATAAAACAAAATAGGATTTTATTACCTTCAGATTTTATCTTTCATTCAGTGATGCTCAACTCTGCACTGCACTGTGAGTACTGAATTATTTCTTCTGTGTTTGCTGTATATTCTGAACATATACTGAAAATTTACTCTGATCTTATTAGACTGTAAGTTCTTCTGCAACAAGCAGCTGCCTCAGCTGCTCTTCTCTGTGAAATTTCATTGATATTTTTAAAAATATAATTCATTAATGATACTGACAAAATAAGTGAAAGCATAATGAAGAAATAAGTAGGAATTCTTCCAAGTTTATGCACAGGTTATCATCTTTAAAGTATTAGGTAAGATTTCTTTAATGCAATTACTTTCCTCCATTTTTATATTCATCAGTTCCTAGACAAAGTTGAAACAGATTTTACACTTCTTGAATTGAATAGATTCAATTGTCTAGACACGTCACTTGACTAATTCATTGGATCCTCTTAAATACTTTTCTCAAGGTGAGCCAAGCAACTTCCCGAATTTCTAAAATTTTAGAAGCCATGGGAAAATATATTTATTCCAATACTCAGCATTGTTACACTGAACCTCTAGGCACCCAAACCTCCAAATGGAATCCACATGCCTTATAAAACTCTGTATGCAATGCACACAAACAGACATTTGAGAACACAATTCATCTTAGCCAGCACTCTAATTCAGCTATCCAGGAGCAACTGCTCTGTTGTTGGAAGTGTGGAACTTCCATAGCACAGGCATCTAAAGCCTGGAAATCTCTCCTGCTCAGAAGGTCTCAGATGCTCATTTGTAAAGAGACAGACAACACATTCCTTCTGACAGTTTTGCTTCCATTTACCCAAGATATAGAGAAAACACATGTCCTCCTTTGACTGGCAGATGGGAGGCCTGGTGGAGCATTATGGAGTAATTAAAAAGCTACTAGACATCTAGGTGTGGATGGAAAAATTAAGTTATTAGACTCTAGCCTCCTAAAAACATAAAACCAAAGTTCGGTTTCCAAGTGCTACCTGAGGACTGCTGAGACAAAGTTATTATACTCTTGTCTGAGAACAACTGTGTTCAAAATATATGAACACAAATAAAAGCTAAAGCAGAATAAGAGAAAAAAAAAAAAAACATTTAGTATCAGAAGATTCTGGAAAGAAATATTAACATTTCCAGGTCTTGCAATTTCAACTTTTTTTTCCCTCAATTGAGGGAAGAAAATATGAGGAGGACATCTACAGATTTGCAAGTCAAGAGCTAACTGGGCTTAAAATTGCCAAATGTAGAACACCATGATGGTCATAAAACACTAAAAATGTTGAACATTTGCATAATTATATGTTCTCCTTAAACTTACTGTTCAAAAATGCCAGAATAATTTCTGTATATTGGCTATTTATTACCTTCAACACTCTTATTAATTTTCATGAGTTAAAAATCTCTTACCATCATTTGAAGGTGCTTCAGTCATCACCATAAACTGCCTGTGATTCTCCTGCTGTCTATATAAGCAATTATGGATGTTTACACTCTATGCTGTCATACTTCATTCCTTATTTGTACACTCACATGAACCGCATGTTTATTATCAAAACACAGCTCCAACTAGTTCATGAGGACACGATGCACTTAGTTCTTTTTAAAGCATAAAAAACAAAGCACCACGTACAGAAGCTATCTCTTTTCATCAGCTTTCATTAACTGCTGGAATATCACTGACATATTGCTACAAAGCAACCAATAGTGTATTTCACACAGTTCTTCATTTCCTATTAAAAATGCAGAGCAGCCAAGCAGAACTATATTTAATGAGGACTGGATGTCTTCTTTGGACATTGTTTTCATGAGGGGTTATTCAGCATACAACCATTATTTCTTGACTCTGACCATGGAGTAGAAAAGTGCTGTAACTAGTAAAGAAAATCTTTTCTTATCACGATTCAAAGTGAAATAGTTACTTCTGAGAAAAGCAGAATAAGATAAAAAATATTCTCAAAAAATTAAAAGGTGTTAGAGAGTGTGTTGTTTGGTTGGTTGGTTGTTTTTTTTTTTTTTCCCCAGCACTCATTTGTCCTAATCAGAATGGGACAAAGGAGAAAAATGAAGATACCAATATCCAATTGCAGTTTTGTCTGTAAAACGATTTCTACTTTCCTAACATTAATTGAATGTATTTTTTCATATATCAGATGGAAAAACATTACTCTGAAGATGGTTTTAAGATTCTTAAATAATTTTTTACTGAAGTTGTTAATAAAACAATCCCAGCAAAGACTGAAATTTTCCTTTATATATCACTCAGACACAAGGTTTCACTCTACTCTTAACTCTGCTCAAATTATTGGATAAACTTTCCTGATTAAATACTAGCGGAATCTATTATATTTACATTGTTAGACATAAGAGCAGAATTTTTACTGTTTTCTGAACGGTATTTAGCATTTAAAATGTATTTACATCTATACCAGATAGCTATCTAAAAATGCATTGAAAAAGGTAAATCACTTAATCATACCAGACTCTGGTCCAACAGAGGGGGTTGCAATATCCTTTGCTGAAGCAAGGCGGATGATGTTTTAGACTAGATCCAAATATATTCTATCAGAATTAATTAAATTAAAACTCTAACCTTTTGAAAAGGACACTGCCAGGTGCATAGATTCAGTTACCTATTCAAATTTTCAAAGCTCAAATCTACAGACAAAACCTACTAGTCTATTAAAAAAAACCCTCCTATGACCCTGTAGATATCCACTTTACATTTAGATATAATTATTTATAGTTTTGAATAACATCTTTGTGCATTGTATTAAGGGGGGGTTGTGTCTACAGGAGATAGCTAGCTCCTATTAGTGATTTTTAATTTCATCTTTGTAATGAACTAACCAAATGGAAATTCCACATATGAATAATAGATACTCTACACTAACATCTATCTGTACTATCATAAATGCACCAGCCAACCACCCTTTTCTTCTGTTTCCCATCTCTCCCAGGTAAAATTATATTTGAATAATATTTTATTTATGGCTATGACAAAAATAGTTTAAAAAAAATATTCTGAAAGCTCATAAATTAACTAACGGTTCAGTTTTGCAACCTTTTGCACAAATTAATAACAATCACAGAGTTTTATAAACGTTTACAAAGAAAATACCATTTAAAATTCAGGGGTTGTTGACATCACCAGACCTGTGCCTAAACAATCAAGTAGATGTCTGGACCTTATATATAGCCATAAACCACATTCTAGCGTATAGTAACTGGAGTTGTTATACAGAACTGATTTCAGAAAAAAAATCTTAAAAACTAAAACCTGCAGTTCTAATGTTGTCAGGTCTCAATATTTTATTATCACATTCTGGAAATCCACCACTCTTTATGTACTGAAGTTATTCTGTCAAATATAAATTCTGATATTTAAAAATATGTTCTTCATAAATATAGGGTAAAAAATGAAAATATACATATAACTTAATCTTAAAAAAAAGGAACCCAAATTCTAATATACATCTGACATGCAAATTAATTCCTACAAATAAATCATCACTGGGTTTCAAATTTTTGTTAAAGCACCTTTTAAGTCTTAAAATGTGCATGCTTCAAATTGGCATTACTTTGCCAGTTTGCCAACCTTTACTGCTCTTCTCTCTGCTTTCAGCCATTGCCAGGTTCTTTAGGATGCAGTAAATCATTAGTTAAGTGATCAAATGATTGTGAGATAGATTATACATATATGCTGTTCCTCTCTGAACATAACAAAACTGACCCTTGCAAAGGCTGGTTTCTTCAAGTCACAGCATGCCAGAAAGCAGTCCCGTCCTATTGAAAGCCAGTTTCTGAAAACTCCAGTTTCAGATATATTTTTGAGACTGCACCTATAGATCATGTCTGTATAGTGATGCTTATACCACTTTTCTTGTGCTCTGTGATTCAATTTTATATTCATCAATCACATAGTGAAGGGGTTACAAGTTCGCAGCAAGCAAGGGAGCTGGATGGCACATGTTATGAATATAGAAGAAAACAGTTTCATAACCACTGGGGATTAAAGAGTGAGTCAAATAAGTCAAGTAGAAAAACTCATTAATTAATTTTTGTGTGTTTGATTCAGGGTGGGTGGGTGGGAGGATGGTATTTTCATTAACAAACAAACCCCAAGTTTTAAAATGAGGCATGGCCCTTCTGACAACTGTTATATGAAATATCACAAATTAAGCAATAAACAGTAACAGAAGTTATATAGTTTATTTCTATATACAGAAGCAGTATTTAACTCATTTCTAAATGTTGTGAAATTTTAGATATATGTCTCTAGTTGTTAATAGCCTGTAAGAAACTAATTGTTCCTCAAAATTTGTACCACAGATAAACAATTACAGCACCGTTACTATCAGTTACAGCAAATTTGCCAGGGACTGAAACTATAGTCAGTATGTGCGATAGATATATATACTATCTCTGAGTGGGTATTAGGATCATTTACAAGACTGGGAGTGAATATATAAAGCAATAGTAACACTAAACATCTGGTGGCTGTTAGGAAATTCACAGTACTATAAAAAGGATATTTTCAAGTCAGGAGAGACTAGAGCAGATCTATGTGGGGGAACATTGAAAACATTAGCACAAATGTTTAACTGAGCCAACAATAACATGCATATATTCTGCTAAGGCTTTAGATTTTATTTTTTTATTATTATTATTTTTACTGTGTTGGGGGTTTGTGGAAAAAAAAAAAAAAAAAAAACAACAGAGTTTTACAGTAAAAACGTTTAACATCTAAGTAATCAATCTCTCTTTCTCTGCACTTCTACCTCACTTCTGTCTTTTAAAATATTGTAGCGGAAATGTTCAAGAAATAGCCATCAATATACAGTGGTAAGGTAAGTTTTAATGGCTTCATAGATAACAAAAATATCTGGCATAACTTTTTAAACCACACAAAAAAAAAAAAAATAAAAGGAGAAAATGTGGATGAACACTCTTAGCCAGCTCTTATGTGATCAGCCATCAGGAAGTAGGTTGAAGAGAGAAACAGCAACAGCAGTGGAAATGAATGTGTTAAAAAAGGCAGCTCCACATTTTTCTAGATGTGATACTGGAATAGAGGTTTCACAAATATGAAAATCCTAGATAAAAAGAGGCAAAGAAGAGAAATGTGACTGAATACCTCACAGAGGAAATGGCTGCCTCATCAGTCTTGACTTCTTGAGAGTTCACATAGGAGAGATGTCTTAACTCAATTTTAAAATTTCAGTGACAACTGTTACTGCCTTACATAGTTAGGAGACTCAAATCCATAGTAAAACAAAGATTTCTAACTGCTAGTGCTCAAGTTACCACTTATATTATTGTAACAGTGGAATGAAAGTAAAGTCAATCAAGCAGCCAGGTTCACACCACTGGCAACAAAAACAGTATATCCATTGTTTTACAACTCATAATGGCCTAAGCAGAACATAAGAAATACAGCAACTTTCTGTTATTTTTAGAATTCAAAAGCACATTTACATATTGCTAGAAGTACAATGGTTCATAAAATCTAAAACTTGCTGTAGGACAATAAAAGTTCAGTTTATGCAAAATTCAAGCTGTGAATATATATAGTGACAAATACACACTAGTCAATGCTTGTACCACTATAGGCAATTCTCCGTCTGAACTCCCACCAAGAATTATGTAAGCTCAGTATAGTAATAAAACAGAATTTGCTTTCAACATAATAAACATTTATAAATGATATACTGTTTTCCGTTTCAGGATGGACAAATTTATAGGGATTCTTTTCTGTTGGTATTTTAGTTTCAGAAAGTATCTTCTTCCCCAAGACAATTAAAATACTTTCATATGGTTTTCCAAGTATTTTTAATACTGCATGATTTTATTTTACCTAAAATATCCATAGTGAGAAGAAAATAATTTCTCAGTGAGGATGTATTTTAATGCTTCATTAAAAGGAAGTTCTTTCTCAGACTTCGAGGTGAAACTCTTTGGGATTTTATTCCTATTATTATTATTAATGCCGGGATATGAATTTATTGTGAGAATTTTTGCTTAGATGAAAAGGAGTCACTGAGGCAATAGAAACTTATTTCAATGACTAATGATCATGGCTAAAACTCAGATTATCTCTGGTGATCTATTAACATCCATATAGATATTTACTGTGGCATTCAAAGCAATATTGCTAAGAGGGCAACACATTATAGGAAATGCCTACCACAGAATCCTGTCACTCCTAGCTGCCAATCCACCAGCAGAGAGTGTAAAGTTAACTCTCAGTCTGGTTTACTCCTTTATCTTCTCTTTATCTCTTGAAAAACATCTGTCTTTTTTGAAAAATTCCCTCTTGTTTGGACAGAACAGGAATCTGAAGAAATGCCAAAACAATTATTAATAATGTAAACATTTAAATCCAAAACCATGGTGAAATTCAACTCTCCAAGGTGGAATAGTATACATGCTATATCAGAGTGGTTTTATTTTTAATTCCTTTGCTTAAGTGTATGAAGCTAGGTTCATGCAACGCAGTACAAAGTGAATGCTTAGGAATTAAATCTACCGGTATTCCATCCATTTTCTGAAATACATGTGTAGAAAAGAGAACAGATCATCTCAGTTTCATGAACATCATCTTATTTTAAAAAATCAATAAACAATCATAATGCTTATGAGAAACCAAATCAGTAATCCCAACAAAAGGAAAATACATTTTGCAAATAATGTAGCATAAACAGTAAATTCACTCTAAGTAATTATTTATTTGGGGATTTTTCACAAGTTTCATCTATCCATTGTGAAAACACAAGTTTCATTTCTGCATCCTGGATCCACACTAATAGGTATTTAATTGATACCCATTTAATTGATACCCATTAGAGTTCCATGAATGACTGTTGCTTTATGGTCACAAATTATTTTAGTTCTCTGCATATTGTTTATATTTATCAGATAGACATACAAGTAGTTTATCTATCAATTGGCTATCCCTCAAATGATTCCCATGTCTCCAAAGAAAATCACTAGCTTTCACAACAACCAAAAGCTAAGACAGTGGTCATAAAGCCATCAGTAACGTAACTGAAGATTTACTTCTAGTAAGAAGTCAATTGCTTACTGAATATTTTTCTCTGTGAAAACAGTTCATCTCTTCTACCTTTAGTGCTACAAGAAATCATTGAATGAACACTATCAAAGAGCCAAATATTGCTAGCTCAGCACAGATGATATTGCTCAAAAACCTAGTCCAAGTATTCAAATTGCATTTTTTAAATTAAGCATAGCTTAAAACTAGAATTAAATATTGGCCTAAAAAACATATTAGAGAGGGCAGGAGAAAAATAATAGAGTTATTAAAGGAGATAACTATTTTAGTGGGTTTACAAGCTTAAGATAGAGAGGCACCCAAATGAGGCATTGAAAATCAGAAGAAATTTATGTAGATTATACTTTCTCTTATTCTATAATATAGTCATATGCTCTGCAGTAATTTTGCTCTAGAAAGAAATTCACAGTCAAAAAAGAAGCGGTGCACCTGCTACTTCTTGCTCTCATTGGCCCAGTTTACAGTTCTGCCGGCACCAGAATGAAATATACCTGTCATACCCAGGTGCCAGAATTGAAGTTAGACGGACCACAAAGGGGTACACATATCACATTTCTGAAAGTACTTTGTACTTTACAACCCTTTCCACTCAAATGTTTACATAGGACACATTATATATATACATACACATATATAACACAATCTGAATTGACTTCATAATTTAGTATACCTGTGACTTTAATTTTTAGAAAGGAAGTTGCTCACATCAGATTTTAAGGAAACTGAATGACGTAGACTGGACATAAGGAACAAATTCTTCATGATGAGGGTGGTGAGACACTGGAAAAGGTTGCCCAGAGAAGTTCTAGATGCCACATCATTGTATGTGTTTAAGATCAGCTTAGACAGTGCTTTGAACAGCCTGATCTAGGGAAAGATGTCTCTGCTTATGGCAGCAGGGTTGGATCAGACGAGCTTTGAAGGTCCCTTCTAACCCAAACCATTTGATGATTCTATAGATTCATGTTTATTAAAGTCTCATGATTTACTTTTTTTATTGCTCTAAATACAAGCCCTCCCTGCTACACTTTTCTCAAAACTAAAGATTCTTAATCATCATTTTCCCCACAGTGTAAATCAATTAAAATAATTATGATTTTACAATAAAATTTTAGTTAACAATTCATGGTTAGGTTTCATAAAGAAACCAGGGCAGCAAGTATAGCATGTTTTACATTCAATAGAGACAATATCCTCCATCACTCTGGACAACATCTACTTTTCTGTATTGTTTGATACATTCAGATTATTTATGTGTCTCTCTCTCCAAGCATCTTTTACTGAATGATAGAATGGAAAATTTTTGTGGAATAGCAGTTCCTTTTGCTATTGTAGTTGAGAGAAAAACAGGAAAGCTATATATCTGGTCAGAAATATGAGCAGAAGAATAAGGAGAACAGTTAGCACTAAAAAGAGAAACCTCTTAGTCAGATTTCTTTAAAATTTTTTGAAAAATATACAATACACTATAAGCACTAATAACTTTTACCAGGTGTTGGACACAATATTAATCCATTTATCTTTCTAAAATCTTAATCAAAAAAAAAAAAAAATGAAGACATTTCTAGCAGAACCATATATTAGAACTATCCAGGAAATACTAAATGTTTGGAGACACAAATGGATACCAGAAGATATTGAAGTTTATATTGAAGACAGGGTGGCATTTATGGATGGCAAAACTCAATAAAACGATTTCATGTATTCTGCAATATCTACTCAGGCACACTAGTAAAAATACAATCAAAATCAGTAGCCTCACCTGAACTGAAAAACATAATACTTTAATGAATCAAGCCTTTTTCTAACTACAAAGAAGTACCTTCCCAAGTCACATCAAAGCAGCTTGAGCTTGATTACAAAGTGAAAATAAAAACCATAGCCATCATGGTGGATACAATGGCTCAAGGAGGAAAGTCAATGGACTGTTAAATAGGAAATTATCTGTTTTCAGATTTTACTTCACCACTAATATATTCCTCCAGTGAGCCATTATCTGGTAGAGGGGACCTTAATTTTCTTGCAGAAAATTTCCATGCATTTAGCGTAGCTATTCATATCATAATGTGTAATCACCCCCTCATAAGAAATTCCAACTAAAATGTATGCTTTCCCAGCATGGTACCTCCATTAGCAGATCCAACTGCTTAGTGAACTCAAAAGACTTAATGTGATTCCATTACTGGCTGTTGAAGGCCTCATTATCTAATCTTGGCCTACTTGATGGCTCATACTTACTCAAAATTTTTATTTTCCCCTACTTTTTCTGCCCACAGGGCACTACTCCACTGGAATAAGTCATAACCAGATATACATAAATAATATTATCTTACTAGTTAGAGACCTCTAGGTCACATGAATTGCTGAACTAGTACTGAAGTGGTTTTTTTGTTTTGGTTTCGTTACTTTTAAATAAAATAAACCTTAGGTTCTTGCCATCGTCCAGATAATGAGAAATCATATTTAAAGAATAGCACCACAATAAATTAGCCCATGAAGATTCGGTTTACTATCTTCTGCAGTGCAGTCTCTGGATGATCTGCAAATGCTATGGAACTTCATAAACATTTTTAGTACTTTACATAATTAGGATATTATCAAAAGAAAAGACCTAGAGTTTGCTCTAATTTTCTGATGTACAGAACTGCTAAATCTATTTAAAGAATTTAAAACTCCTTCCTCCATCTTTTCGTCTCTGGTAAGAATCAAACTGTTCAAGTTTACAGAGTGCAATATGAGAAGACATAATTTTGTTGGGTGTCTACAAAATAAGCATAGGTTAGTTTGGACAGATAAAGGAGTGACAGTCTTTACTAAATGTCATCAGAAAGGAAGTAGTGTAGACTGCTGTAGTTTCTAATATGGTTATTAACTTTGCAACCTAAGTCATATCTAACCAGATTAATTGTTCAGAGTTCCTTCAGGTAGTAAAATCTGCAAGAGTTCATAATTAAAACAGAACACACTAGTAGAAAAATTGGAACAGTACTGACAGCTGACTTTCTGGGACCAGCCTTGAAAGAAACAATATTATTGTGCATTAGCGAAACACAAAACAAGCACTCTTATTTACTTACAAGTTTTACTGTGTTGTTAGTGCATTTTTAGTTAACTTATGAAAATATGTCATCACCTTGGTACGTATGTAGTCACTGATTCAAGATAGGGCACCAAAGTAATATTGTCTATATTAAAGAATACATGTATCCTTAGAGTTACAGGCAAGGCTGATTAGAACTGTAAATACATCATCAACAGTCAAAAAATAATAAAATAAAAACTGTGGAGAAATCTGTATGTGCAAAACCCACATACATCAAAAAGAAATCATTTTATCTAACGTCATCCGTTTAAAATTCTCCACCCAATCATCTAGGCTCTCTATAGTTCAATCATCTAGGTTCTCTATCTTCAGTAATACGGTTAATGAAGCTTTTCTAGGACAAATTTCTATATTCCTTCTCCACTGACTTGAAAGGAAATATAGGCAATTACTAGACATCTGAATTTTACACAGATTAAGTTAGGAACGGTGAATTCCACACATACTGTTTAGGCATCTTCTTCATTAGGAGGTATGTATGTACAGTTCACTCTGAAGCACAGGCAAAGGATATTAAACATGTTCTCTTGGCAGTTTATCTGCAAACAGAAACAAATGAAGCCTAAGACATGGCCACCACCATGAAAGAATATTTCCGAATATGCCAAGCCACTGCTGAATGATTTAGTAAACCACTAGCCATTCCTGAAAAGGTTCTACATGGTTTGCCACCAAGCTTTCTGCAAGGTTCCCTGTTCAACAGCTGCGTAGGAAGGAGACAGGCAGATTAACCACTATGCTTATGTTCGTACAGTGTAGACAAGCTCAATTAATGATTTTGCTTACATTAAAACGCAGCAGAAATCAACCAAGCTCTGAACAGAACATGGAATTATAAGGTTTCTCATTGTTTCTTTTTATGGTGTGCTCATCATTTTAAATATTAGACCCTTTTAAATTCTCAGTACTTTTAAGTTTATTTGTTTGGGACATAATTATATCTGTGTGGCCAGATAACTGTAACAATCAGCAACTTTGATTATTTTACAAAGATCACCAATGTGTCTAATCAACATCCAACAAAAGCACATTTTAGTGTCTTCCAGAAGAGATGTAATTATCATTATATCATTTCCCTTACTGAATGAATTCAGTAAGCATTTTGATATTAACATTAGTCCTATAATATCACAAATTATATATTCTAACACACCTTCTGTGGTTTTAAAAGCTTAAAAAATTCTATTTGAGACCACACTATATTTAATGAAGTTCTGCAGTACTCTGAAAAATTCACATGCCCATTAGGATTAAGATACAAGCAAACCAGGAAATGATGCAGATTCTTCTCCCAAAACAGAAGAGTAACTTCTCAAAGTAAAGGAAGAACTGGTACTCTGGTTTACCAACTATATATGATGTCTGTGTGATTAAGCTACAATTCTTCTTCATGAATGAGTACAGCTTTCAGTTTCATGGCTCTATCTGCCGTTGCTTTTGGAGATGTTCCCTCAGATCAAATAGTGCGCTACAGAGCTACTGGAGATGAATCCCTCAGAGAACAGCCAGGTGTACTTTTTTGTATATAAATTAAAGATTATAAAATAATTCAGGTTGAAGAGACCTCAGGACTTCTGTAGTCCAATCTCTTGCTCAAAGCAATGTCACTCCTGAAGTCATACCATATTGCTTAGAACTTTATCAGTTCTTGAAAACCTGCAAGGATGGAGACTACACAACCTCTCTGAGCAATCTATTCCAGTGCTTTACTTTATCCTGTGAAAGTTTCTCCTTATATCTAGTCCAAACCTCCCCTCTTTCAGTTTATGCCTTTTCTCTTATGCTCACATCATAAACTGCTGGGAATAGGTTGGCTCTGTCTTCTTGATAACCTCCTTGTTGGTGTTGAGGGGGCTGATGTGAGGTAATCATGAGGCCTTCTTTTTTCCAGTTTAGTTCCTTCAACCTGTGCTCATAGTGCAACTGTTCCAGACCCTCAGCCCTGACAATCTTGGTGGCCCTCTGCTGAACTTACTCCATTTTGTTGAAGTCCTTCTTATACAGAGAAGTTACTGTATATGTTCTTTTTATGCTTCCAAATGTAACATTTGAAATGCTTCAATGTTCTGTTTGATTCCTGATTATTTTCTTCAATCCTCTATTATCTCTAGGAAAAAGTAATTACATTCTTTATTGGTTTTATGTGCTATTACTTCAAACCACGTAAGCCAAAGAAAACACAGTTTAGAGAAGGGGGGGTGGGATGTTGCAGGCAGGTGCAGAACCACAGACCTAAATCTCACTCTAAGAATCCATTTTTAAAAGGGTAAGGTCACATAAAGGAAGCCTAACTGACCACGTCATTCTGTGATGTGCAACGGGTTGCTCTGAGGCTTCTATCACACACACAAGATTTAAAAAAGAAAAAAAAAAAATCAAAAACATAATTAACTTTGTACACTGTTACAAAGCCTTACATGAATACTTTTTCAACATTTTCCGTGTATCTTACATTGAACTGCACTTGGCTGAATCTTAATCATCTACCTGTAATAATGTAAATTGCTTTGAAAATTAGGTACTGTATTTCAAAATTATCACAATTAATAGAATACAAACAAAACAATACTTTAGCAGTTCTGGAAAGTTGAACACATCTTTGCAAATGAAGAGATAAGAACACATCTTCTCAGGGAACAGCTATTCTTTAGGAGCAAATCATTAGTAAATCTTGTGTTAGATCTGGTGGGGTAGTTGTTGCAAATTTATATTCCCTGAAAATCCCTTCAGTATTTTTCTGTAATAACTATGATACCTAGTGTTCAGATAGTAAAGATTATCTCCTGATAGTGCTTTACCTCCCACTGCTCTACTGATGGACTTTCTCTCTTGATCTTGTAATTCAATACAGGTCCCTGGCATTCTGATTCTAATCAACAGCATTACATAATCTTCATATAGATCATCTAAACATTTTTATTTCCAAGACTATTCTGAACAAAAGTAAAAGGAACATATAATAGTATCCACAAGATAAAGAAAAGCAAACACTAGTATATATTAAAATTTGAAAATCTGCTTGCAATTGTTATTCCTGGAATCACCTCTCTTGTCTGATCTTTCATTCATCAATACATTTTTACTCAAACATCATCCTTATGAGTCTCTTGATTCACAGATTTTTGAAACGTGTCATCTTTGCTTCAAAGAACTGCTAGTAATGATACAAAAACTAATAAAAATCACTGATTTTCTACCATTTTTTTTCCTGAATTTATTATATTCAAGCTAAACTTCAGTATATATACACTTTATGATAGCATTTCACATTTTACAGGCTCACTTTATTCATCTTTCATTTATATATTTCCAAGTATATCCCATATGTGGTTCTTTTAGGAGTGAACCCTAAATGATAATTTGATCTCAACAAATTCAGAGTAACCTCAATAAAATTAGCAGGTATCTTTGTTTTTAAACTAATACAGCTGATTTCATTAAATGAACACACACACTTTATCTGGGTGCAGAAAATAACATAATCCTCACTTTTTTCTGTGTCTTTGTCCAGAAAAATTATAGTCACTAAATCCACTACAATGTCATTCAGTATTCTACATCCATGTTTAAAAGACAGAATCAGCATGGACTTTTTACATTAGTAGATTTAAGAACATGTCCTTATAGATGCTAATAAAATATAACTTTGTAAACAACATAAACGTGAGCTTTATGTTCAGACTTGCAAAGCTAGATATAAAGTGCCTTACGTTGCAATTTATAAACAAACTTAATGTAAATTTGTTTTATATGACACAGCTGTGCTTGAGACCTTATAACTTTTCATTTAAAGACAATTTATTTCAAGATATTCAAATTTAAACCCCTTTAAGTTGTTTAAAAATAATTTCCTAATGTTGCTGGTGTCTGTTCCTAACCAATGACCTTTACCTAAGACAAATATTTAGGCAACATATCAGTCAAATGTGGAACAGTAAAGTCAAAGAAACCTAAGCATGTTCAATGCTAAAAGAAACACAGACACAATACTCTTTGATGCATCATGACACAAAATTCAATAGAAGTTATATTTATTTTTCTTTATATATTTAGGTTTTTCATCTAGAACACTGTCTCAGGACTAAACCCAGCAAATGAAGATAGGAACCCTACTTGTATTAACATTCACAGAGGAATATTCAATTTTAAAGAAAAAATGTGTTATTTTCCTTGTTAATTGCAAAACTGTGGCAAATCTAAGCATTTACTAATCGAAATCATTAAGCACATCTTTGTTTTGTACAAAGATATGAAAACCTAACTGTGCCAAAGAACAGAGAAGTCTTTCTAATTGCTCCCAGATGTTGCTATCAATCTTTCAAACCAAGACAGAAACATCTCATTCCATGAATATAGATTTCAGTTTTTCAATTTGTGATCATGTAACAAACTTCCGGCTGAGGACCTTACATGCATGACAGAAGTCTCTCAACAGAAGGTGGTATGTCAGTGTTTACATTTCCATATTCAGCTAGAAGGCGAAAACAAATGTATCCAACTCTATAGAGGATACTCCTATGTGCTTGATATTATTTTAATTTTTTTATTTTTTTTTCCAAAAGATGAAAACTTACGAGTGGAAAACATCTTCAGAAGCAGAAATATTCATAGGGGACAGAAAAGTTGTGAAGATCACAGAGTATGCTCCCCTGGTATTGTGCTTCATAAAGGTATAATCTACGAATGGCAAAAAAATCCAACATCAAACCAACTTTCAAATAAGCTTAATGCTCAGAGGATAAAAAAATGTTACAGCACTTTCTTCTTCAAAATGTCATTACTAAACTGGTTTCTACGTAATTCTATATACATTGTGTTGGTATATGCATTGACAGTAAACTTTGAAGTTTATGAATATGCAATGCTGAATTAATTCCCCTTGCCCCTATAAATACCCATTAACCAACAGAACCCGCTCCTCACATGTGACTTCAATTACCTGTACCTTTGTTTGGAAAACGTCACAGTGGCATGCAAGTCATCCATCAGGTTCCTTGCTAGATTTACTGCTCACAAACGGAGAAGGCTTACTTGGCAACTTAACTACCAATGGGAATATCAGATACAGAAATCATAACATAGTGGAGTTTAAGGTCCTGCTGAGCACAATGAAAACTGGTAATAGGACAAAAACCTGGATTTTATGAGCCAACTTCAATATGCTCAGATCCCAGCTGTGAGGAATTCCATGGGAAGCACCCATGGAGGGCAAAGGAGCTTGCATATGCTGGGAACTATTCAAGAACAACCTCCTGGAAACTTAAGAACCATACATCCCCTACAAAGCAAAACGAAGGCAGCAGAACAAAAGACCACCCTGGTTTAACGATGAGGTTTTGGGTGTGCTTAACAGCAAAAAAATAAGTGTACCAGCTATGGAAATGCAGCCAGATACTCATGGAGGACTACAAGAACCTTGCTAGGGCATGCAGAGATGCAGTCAGGAAGACTATGGCTCAATTAAAACTTATATTAGCCAAAGATGTCAGGAACAACAAGAAAGGGTTCTTCAGATACATGAGCAGAAGCACAGTGAAGACATAGGCCCATTACTGAACAGTTTTCTGATGACACTAAACTGGGAGGGGAAAGGGGGCATTGACATCAGGGAAAGCCATCTTACAGAGAGACCTGGATAAGTTAGCAAGAACTGTGTGCAATTTAACAAAAACACATGCAAAGAGGACATATTCACAGCCCAGTACAGGCTAGGATCTGTCCATCTGGGGAGCAGCCTTGATGAAAGGAACTTTGGGGGTCATGATGGACATCAAGCTGAACATCAGTCAGCTGTGAGCCACTGCATCCACAAAGGAAAATCAGATCCTGGGCTGCACCCACAGGGACATCATTAGTAACAGAGATAGACCTGTGATCATCCTACTCTACTCAGCACTTGTCAGGCTGCACCTGGAGTACTCTGTCCAGTTACGGTCTCCACAATTCAAAAAAAGGCACAGACACACTAGAGAGAGTTCAAAGAAGCAACACAAACATGATCAAAGGGCTGGAAAACCTGTCCCTTAGGAAAGACTGAAGGAGCTAGGTCTTTTCTCCCTGAAGAGGAGGCTCGGGAGGGGACCTCATCACAATAGTCCTGTACTTAAAGTGCAGCTACAAGGATGACAGAGGTTGCCTCTTTGCAAGAAGCCACATGAGGAGGACAAAGGGCAATGGCTACAAGGTACACTGGAAAAGGTTTCATCTTGATAAAGAAATTTTTTACAGTGAGAACAATCACTGGAACAACATCCCCAGGGATATGGTAGAGTTCTCATCACTAGAGATTTTCAAGACACAACTGGGCAGAGTGCAATATAATCTCATCTTGAATCCTTTTCCCATGAAACGTTGGATAAGATGATCTTTCAAGGTTCCTTCCAACTTGAACTGTTCTATGATACTATGAAATTCACCACTGGCCAAAATGTGTCTATAGGTATGCCAGTTTTCTCCAAGGAGTCCAGGACAGTCCAGTCAGGAAATTTTGTAGATATCACCTTCTAGCAACTTCATGAAAAAATTGGCCAGCAGTCCTCCAGCTGCTAGCTTGTTCCCTGGCCTCAATTCTAGATCTACACTTCTGCAAAATTGCCTACTTCCATGTACTAACATAAATCACACTGTGTGAAGCACTCTGGGGACTATGACAAATTATGAGCACTGTAACAAAAAAAAAGTGGGGCTTTTTCAGTTTGAAAATTAATAAATGAAAAAAAAAAAGTTTCTTTTCAGCAAGCTTGCAGACAAGAATATTCCTCCAGATACAGAGTTATTCGTATTTGGGTCCTAACTACAATCTTACTTCAACTTTGGAATTACATCAGAATAACTGTCCTGTATTTTATGCAAATAAAAGGCTAAGAAATTCAAAATAGTCTAAAGCTAATATTGTTTATCTTTTACTTAAACAACATTGAGAACAATCATATCAGGCATACACAATTTGCAAAGTGGTATTTTCTGAACTATGTCATTTATCATGAAGAGACTGAAAAAGGTTTGCCCCCTGTTCTTCAAAATACCTTGAAATTCTCTCTCAGTCTTTGCTCAAAATAAGAGTGAAGGACTGCAACAAATTAATTTACATAAAACCATTTTTTTTACATGAGCAACCTTTGAAGTCACATTTAAACAACTTATATTCTTCATGTTAGGTGACAAAGTAGTCCAGTTGACTTCAACATGACTACCGACAAGCTTTGTACTTCTTTTTCAGGAGAAAGTACGTGGAATATTTTGTTGAACTGAGATCTCAATCAACAGCTCAATAAACAGACAGATTGAATAATACATCCATTGTTACATACAACAAAAAAAAAAGATAAAATGAAATCTTGCTTTTATGAACAATATTGAGAGAAATTACATGCACAGACTATCTTTTACAAAATAATACTTTCCCAGTAGCATTCCACCACTAGGATAAAATAAATGAATCTATAGCATCAAATTAAGGAATTTTTAAAAAGTTGAATATTTATTTCCAGGACATTACATAGCTCATTATCTGAAATAGGATGAAGCCTTGTCTCTGCTATTAATATACTATACATATACTCAGGCCTTGGGAAGTGGGAGTATGAAGAGTATAAAACCTGTAATATCTGAAATCTCTGTTTCACAGCACCATGATACTTAATTCCCTTTACTGCAATCAGTATGTTATGTTTTCACCTATTTCCTATGCTGAATGTGGCCTGGGATAACAGAAGCCTCAGGTTCACAAAGAAAATACATAATAACAAAAGCATGTTAATTTTATTTCCAGCTTGACATAAAGGTATTCAGATGCAGGTGGATGCTTGAACTTTCCTAGGCACTGTTTAATATCTCTGTATGTGTGCTTGTGGCAACTGTATTCCCACTATATAGTTTAAGTGGAGAAGATATTCACTGCTAGAATTCTAGTTAGAAACTTGATTAAGCAGCCTAAATGCAGGCATATACCACCATCTGAAATATTCAAGAATATGTGAAAAGTCTACAGAAGGTGGGAAGACATGACTTTGGACTTCTAGGAGACCTGTGGTCTTGTGGAGGTACAGGTAGAGGCCAGGTACAATACCCTGTGACATCTGGGAAGCACTAAAATTGAGTCCATGGTGTTCTGGACAGGAAATAGAGTTATCTCTTAGGAAAATTAATTTAAGCAATAACTATATATCTGATTGGACAAAAGTCCCAGTAAAGTCTACATGTACTATATGAACCCATTTAAAATTAGAAATAGTGTGCTGCAGCTGAAAGAGATAAGCAAAAAAGGATTTACAGGGAGAAGCAATATCTTATATTAGATAAATCTATATACATCTTGAAATGGGAAAAAAAAAATGAAAAAACATTCAAACACATACCCCTTCATGTTTTTAGCAGAGAGAATAGTATGCCCAGGAGCTTGTTTATTTCTACCAGATATGTCAACTGGTCTAGTAATTAGTAAGTATTAATTAGCAGCAGAAAGAAATAACATACTCTTGTTTTTCAAAAATCATCATTAAATAATGAATGAGGACAGTTAGAGCTTACCAAATTATGCCTAAACTAACAACCTGAATATTCAGAGACAAATATTTACATACAACTCTCACTCTTTTACACTCCATTACAGTCTGTAGCATTTAACACTCCATCCAACAAAAAAAAAAAAAAAAAAAAAAAAAATATCAATTCTTCTGCATTACCCTATCTAATCCTAGCATGCATGTAGCAAACTAAAAGTTAGCTAAATTACACGCATATACTGATTTACAAGGGAGCAGGATTTTACCCAGAACATACTTCTAAACCTCACTATAAAGCTGAGTACATACCAGCCCTAATAGGTAGTGCCACTGTGAAGCTGATGATCACAGAATAAGGGCTAAATTGATGGTCCCTTCTCTCCACAAAATGAATGTTTTACATGGCTGCTTAACCTATCATGGCTACACTGTCACCATTCCACATCCTACAGATGTAGCCATAATGATTACTAGAGTTATTCATTCCTGCAAATAAATCAGCGGATTACCAGCTTTAATTGATTATGCTGCTCCTAGAGACAACATTCTTTAACCACAGTAGAAAAGAAATAGAATAAAAATAATCTTGCTTTTAGTTCACTTTTCCTGAAAAGTTACAATAAATATAGTGTGTAAATAAACTATTAAGCTGAATTTCAGAATGCTTATCCTAAAAAAAAAATCTTCTTTGAAAGATTACGTTATACTGAGTTACAGTCTTCAGATTTTAAATTTCATACAGTTCAGACACTTGTATATTTCCTGAGTAAAGGCACTTAAGTTCCTATTTCAAAAAACAATCAATGCTTCAGCTAGTCTTCCAGTCTGCACAGGAGCGTTTGCAGGTTACACAAGCTCTGGTATTTCCCTATTTCCTATTACACTGAGTTTCCTCTATTACTTTGTAAAGATGTAGCAGGAGAGTTCTAACATGAAAGCATTATATAAATCCATGTTAATCTTACTCTAAATATATGCATACATCTTCAAACCGCATCTGGAAGAATTCAATGAAATCTTCCATAGAAGAGAAGCTGCAATTTCTGCTAAATGCTATACAAGACTTGGGCATATCTTTCCTTTGGGGTAGGATCACAAGTTTCTGATAGATCCTGTCTCCTAAAATACCAAGAAAGACTACATACAGAATTCAAATATTTAATAATGTAGTTAATTCTCAGAGTAGCTGACATATCATTTTGAAAACATCTTACAGCATGAAATCCTGCATAGTCCCTAAACGCATGAAAATAACTGTGCCTAGGGGAGATTCCTAGCTTGTAATGCAGTAATAAGTAATTGTTTAGTATTTCCTTTGAAGTACACATTTGCTGCCACACTGTTTTACTAAACACATCTCATCAGCAAATCCAGAAAATTCCTTTTGCTAAAGGGATAATTATAAAGCTGTCTACATAACAAGTCTCTTTGAAACTCTAAATCAGAATCCAAGGCTGTATTTCTATGACGATTATTTATTTTTCTTTTTATGGATCTTTTCACCCTCAGAATCCTTAACAGCACCTTTTTCTCATCAAATCTTTCTGTCCAGTCACAGCGGCTGCTAGTAGTTACTAGATGATTATTTAACTATTCATCTCAAATGTAACTGTTATTTATGTATTGTTAGGGAGAGATAAGAAATTGCAGTTTCACAAATATCCTTTTACTGTTAACAAAACTAAATGACTAATTTGTAACAAGTTATTCAACAAATTGGAAGCCTTATCTTCTATAAAATAACTTCATTATTAAATTAAAGACATAAACAAGTATTGAACAATTTATTCTTTTTAAAAAGTCAAAGCGTACTCTAAGGAACTATCAGGAAGTAAAGCAGCTGCAGATTCTCTTAACACAGCTAGATAAGGACCTAAATTAAAGCAGTAATTGAACAAGCTCAAAAATACTATACTTGCAATGAATGTATTTTTTTTTACCTCCAAGTCATTGAAAATCCTGACATCAAGGATGAATAGAGCAAGTCAAACTCCAGAAGTGTGATGAAAGAAAACCCTGGATGATACCATAATTTTTTTTTGCTTCCTTTGGGAGGAAAGCAAAGCAGCGACTTTTGGAGAACGCTGCACAAGAAACAAAGAAATTGAGGTACAAACCAAAATTGGATTAAAAAATAAACTGAACTAAATGTACAAAACACTAGTATTGCTAACAGATTATATTTCCAGTTTTGCATCTCCCTGATTTCCTGAGTCAGTAATTAAGATATTAATTTTAACACTGTTTGGTTAAAATCTAATGTCTTCATTTATCACTGCTGTCTTTTTTTTTATTCACATTTTTTCTTGGCTCATGCTGCTCACCTAAATGTTAATCAAAATGGATCAGAGATACCTAGATTCAAATTCTTGTGGGTTTTTTTATTTTATTTTATTTTTTGAGTGGGGCATTGAACCTAGGAAATAGATACTTGTCTTTCATAGTAGCAGAATACCCCCAATATTATTCAAGTCCAATATCTGACATGGGACTTATTTATCTTTTTAATGAAAAACATCATTAAGCCTTGGTTATATCATGATAAAAAACCTGAATCACTTCTTTTAATTCTAGATTTTAAGTTTCAGATGGCTCTTAAACTACAAGTGTCATGGGTTCAGTGCCTTCCCTTACCCTCTTAATCTCTTCCAATCTTGTCTATAATGAGAAAAGTATACTTTCCAACTGTATTAACTTAAACAAATTAGTCTAATGTTATTCAAAAAGCTTTACCAAAAGTAAGCCAAAGGGCTCTGATGATTATTGCGCTCTTTCCCCTGATTACAGCTGGCCATTTAACATGGTCTTCATGCATTGGCCTGATTCATTACAGGATTTTAGGGTTTTTTAAAACAAATTGGTTTAATGAAACTGAAAATACACCATTATCATCCACCCATAGTCACCCTTTGACCATTCTTTTCTTTATCAATTCTTTGTCTTACCACTGCATTCAACAAAATTTCTGAGAATAATAAACTAACAAACCACAAAACCAAGATGGTGAATATTCAGATAAACTAGACTTCAAAGTCGTAATGTTTGGACATTGAAAGGTTGCTTAGTAGATGTTTTCTTAAAGTCAGGGGAAACAGAAAACACACAAATAATATAATATTTGAATATAATATATGAATGTGTCCCCCAAGCCTCTGAGTGTGCAAATACGGAGAACTAATTAGGCGAAAATACCTACACATTTATGAATCCAACATTATTCCCTCTTTCATTTCCATTCTCAAATTCCAAAGCAATTATAACTTCATCATTTTTAATGTATCCCTCAAAATGGTTAGTTTCAAAGTGAATTTCCTAGATTGCTCTGTAGAGTGCATGCATTGGTATATTCTTTCAATTAAGGAAAATGTATGAAGGTATTAACATTTTCCCTCATGATCTTTGCATTTTTTTCAGTCACATATTTAAAGAAAACATCCTCAGATCTATTCAACAATAGATTCTACAATTGTTAACCTTTCACAGTTTTCTGTGCCTCAAGTCAGACCTTAGCATGAATATGATCGCTTATGAGGACTGGTTGAGAGAGTTGGAGTTGTTCAGGCTAGAGAAGATAAGGGTCTAGAAAGCCTTTATTGCAACTTCCAGTACTTAAAGGGGACCTACAGGAAAGGTGGGGAGGAACTCTTTATCAAGGAGTTCAGTGATAGGACAAGGGCTTACAGTTTTAAACTGAAGGAGGGTTGATTTAGATGACATATAAGGAAGAAATTCTTTCCAGTGAGGGTGGTGAGATGCTGGCCCAGGGTGCCCAGAGCAGCTGTGGCTGCTCCCTCCCTGGAAGGGTTCAAGGCCAGGTTGGACCGGGCTGGGAGCACCCTGGGCTGGGGGAAGGGGTCCCTGCCCATGGCAGGGAGGTGAGAACTAGATGGTCTTTAAGGTCCCTTTCAACCCAAACCATTCTGTGATTCTTCTTACCTGAAGTCTATACACCAGCTTTTAAAAATTTCAAATTTTTATTCATAAAATCTCATCTCTCTTTTTTTGAATCAGATTAAAATCTCATACACAGAAATAAACCATAAGCCCATCCTGAGTATGCAACGAATATCTACATTTTTTCCCTCGGTATTTAATATCACTAAATTCGTATTACAAACAGTTTTCACTTGCTGAGAGATATTATGTTTCATGGTTGAGAGCACCTGAACTTGAAAATTACACTATGTCCAAAAAAAAAAAAAAAAAAAAAGAAGAAATTAAAAAAAATGTAAACAAAATAAACAAGAGCATTAAGAGTGGAAACAGAAAGCACAACTAAATAATGCTCCATTCTGCTAGTCAGCCTACAAAACATATCAGAACCAAACTTTGATTTTTCTGAGGAAAATGCTTTAATATTGACCCTAGCTACAGCATCCATCAGGTACCACAGTGCTTCCTTGCACCTGACATATACAACTACTAAAGTGAACATTAAAGAATAAAATTAAGAGTCAGATGGAAAAAAATACACTCTTTTCTACACAAGATGAAAGCAGATAGCTAAACTGGATGATAGGCAAAAGCAATTAGTAAGGAAAACTTTTTGTTAATGAAGCAGAAGAGCTTGTTAGGTCATCTTAATAATGCATGCTAAATTCTGACTTGAGGCACAGAAAAATGTGAAAGATTAATAGTTGTAGAGTAAAAGAATTCTGAACTCAACACCTTATTCATTCTTTACCTTGCTTCATCTGTATCATGGTTGTCATGTATAAATGTAGGAGTGCATTTATACTCAGGGTTTTGTGGTGGTATTTTTTTCTCTTTATGTGCTACTTTGTACAGACTCAAAAATAAGAAGTCAAGCATACCAACATAAAGTATGCCACTCCTCTGTTTTCCAGAATATCTTTCAATAATACAGTACAGATGACAATACTGTTAGAATTTTACAAAAATATTCAGCCATCATAATTAAGTAGTTTTTCCATCTTGCAGAAAAATCCAAAATTCAAATTTTTACTCCAGGCTAAATTAGGATGAACCATTGTAAATTTAATTTTTTTATTAATTAAAAAATAATTACATAAATTAATTGGTTTTATTTAATTCTGTGGTTTTGGTTTAGTGTTTGGGTTTTTTATTTTTTAACTAAAATTTTAAATTAATTTTTCAAGAAGAAATCTTATTCTTGTTGGAAAATAGCATGGATTTTTTAATGTCAAGTCATTTTGCTCAAGTTGCTACTTAGCAACACTATCAAATTTCATAATTTATTATAAAGTTAGTGAAAAATAACAGAAATTAACATATATGTATCAGAGAATTGTTTAAAGATCCTCAATCTAGTTAGAAGATGTTTAGTAACATCATAACACAAGGGTCCATTTCAGGCCAGTTTCAGTATGTATTGGAGTCTGCAATGTTGAAATACTTCCAAAGCAAATTGCCTCAACAGAACCACAGATTTGCCTAGTTGACTATCATATATTTTCTATACAAAAAATCCCATTTATTTTGGTGACATACAACTCCAAATATTTATCTTGGAGCAAACATCAAAACTTTCAGTGATGCTATTCAACCTCTTTTGATTTGAATGCTGTTCATATATTATAATTACCTCATCTCTGGCACAGAAATGTGCATGGAAAAAAATATTCTGCAGATGTCTTTACTTTTATGCATCAGCTTCTACAACCCTGTAAAAGATGTCTAGGCAACTAAACATTCTAGTAAGAATAATTAAGCCATAAATAAACCACTGGTAAGCCAGTCTGGCAGCTGACCAAACCAATACCTGGTGCTTTTTACCTTAATTTTCAGTATATTTAAGTTTCTTATAGATGAAGCAAGTTCAAAAGCTAACAACCCAGCCTGACCACAGTCCAATTTTATAAATGTGCTTATTTTTAACTCCTAACAGGTTAAATTAGTGGTGAGAAACAGGCAAATGCATGAATGAACAGACACTTATCAGCTAGATTGTGATAGATTAGAGACAGTTTGAATATTATTTGGAAACATAAGCCAAAGAAAAAAAAAAGACACTTTTATGTATTGCTGAATTAAGTCGGGAAGTGCAAGATCAAGTGAGAATTCATTACAAAGTTTATTCTAGTCGGAGAAAGCCCCCGCTTTGGATTTAACATGAGCGAAGATTTTATTCATTATTTCATTAGGACTTTTTCAGTCAACAGTAAGAAGAAACAAGGAGATAATGAGAAAAAGAGAAATGTTAGATACAGTTAATTCTATTGATAAGAAAGATAAAGTGTTTCAATAGATTGGTCTGTGACTTTTCTTCTGGTATTTTCTAAGGGCATGGCTTATTACCTGTGACAGAGTTATCATTAGCATATACCTATACTTTTATTATGAGAAACAGCAACTATGGCATGTGCCAGTGTCATGTGATCTTTACTTTTAAAAGCATTATATATTTCTTTCTATTTGTTTATTAAGAGAATTGTGATACAAAAACAATGGTCAAAGTAAATACAAGACAGCTGGAAATACTCAGAAAATAAAGACCTTTACTGATTTAAGAAATAAATATAATCTTTTAACTTACTAAGATATACCATGTGTGCACATGCATTACCGCAGAAGTGTGTAACAGAGATAAAAAGTTAAAAATATATTTGAATAGGAACACATTTAGGTCATTATTGATACGTAATGAGGATAAGCAGCTCTGATTATCCTCAGACCAATGAAGAAATATGAAAGAACCATCAAAAGTATGAAATCTATTAGTATGTGATTCATGATAGAAAAGGCTCTTCAATAAAAGTAGACTGCTGAGACTTCCTCAGGATTTCTATGCATCATATTAAAAGTATATTCACCGTTTTATTTCAAAATCACCAATTAATTTAGACTTTAGTAGAAATCATAGCTATTTGATTCTTATAAACATTTATACAAGAAAACCTTTTACCAGAAGAAGTCTGTGTAAAGAAAACATGTATAGTCTGACACAATACGACAAATAATTTCCAAGATTTCTACAGATTTTCTGGAGTTACAGCAAGAACAAAGCCAATTGTGCTCTAGTTACTCTCCTAAATCATAGAATGGACTTAGCTTCTTCATTATACAAATAAGTCAACATTTATTAGATAACAGAATGATTAAATATGGTAGTGTTCATTAAATAGTTTACATTTGTTTTTCAAAAGCCCTTACACAAAGAATCTTAAGAAATCCTAACAGGAAAGTGAAATGTGATGAAAAATTTGGTTTTCACCACTAATCTTCTAGGGTGTGCTAAAGCATCACCCTTTCCAGAGCTGTCCTGAGGATCAGTCTAGAAACAAAGGAAAAACTATTCTAACAGAAGTCAATAGGATCCACACTTGGAAATTAGACTTGGAACATTCTAAAGAGATGAGACAAAATTTTATATCCACTTTTTATCACATTGGGATACTAAAGGTCAGATAATTATGATGAAAATCACATATTAATTAGAGTTACATAAACCTATAGAAAACAACTTGTAGCAAGAATTAAGACTGGGAACGTCATGAATCATAAATAAGAAAATTTAATGTCAGAGTTAAAATGATAGTTCCTACTCTGTCATGATGGCTCATTTGATTAGCATATGGTGGAAAAGTCAGAGGCAGAAAGATATAATGCAAACACCACCAGAGCTTGTAAACACTGTGATCCTTAATTGCCTGATCTTACACCATTGGAAACCAGTTCGTCTTCACTGAGGTCTCTAAGTGCTCAGAGATATACAAACCTCAGGTTTTTATTTGGCAAATTCTTGAGTTTCAGGTGTTTTAACACATGATTAAATGGCATTTAGCTATGTGGCTCAAGCTGAGCACACTCCCATTAAGCGGACTTATATATTTTTCTGAATAAGATGTAGTCATTATCAACAAGTGAAAATAAAGCTAATTCCCAGTTCATCCCACATCAGTTAGAATATTCCATAATAACAATTAATATCTGTGTAGAAGCTTTAATTTCTGAGTACATTTCTGATTTTAAATGCACATGAAAAACAGTGAAATGGAAGTAAAATTCTACAAGTTTAACAACTTTATTGATACAAAGTCAATAAAATTACTTATTTTATTCTGAACACTGGAACTTTGTTCAATGATATCATGACATAACTTTCTTTTACACCTTCCCAACTGACATGTTGTGAATGTTTTTTCTGTATCTAAGAGCCAAATTATAAAAGCTCTGTCAGCACCTAGCTCTTATCAACATTATTATGCTTTTAAATATCCTTTAAATTCCATCAAAATATCTCAGGTATCTAAAACCTAGATAATCAAAGTGCATCTAGATGCTTAATCAACATAATGAATCTCCATAAAATATTCATCGCTTGGTTCAACTTAGATTTACAAAGAGGGTTCTTCAGGGTTCAGAAGAGAAATTAGTCTGTTTTTCATGCACCATTTTATCTTTTTCTAACCTGAGAAGTAATAGTGTAAAGTATGGTCTTACACAGTCATATACTAGCAATAATGTGTTCCTGCCTCAAATCAGAAGCTTTGCTAAGAATGGCACTTTCTTTACAGCACCAGAAAAGGGGAAAACCATGCTCCACAGAACAGAACTCTCTTCCAATATTTATTGTTCTATCATTTTATTGACCATGGCCCTACGTTCTGATAAAGTAACTATTGCTACCAATCTTGGTAACTAACTAAAGATTTGAGATCACGTATATCTTTGATCAATGCATAAAATATACAGCTACAATGAGTGAGATTAACTGCTACAAATTTTACATAGAAAAACATAAAATCAAAGAACAAAAATACTAATGCAAACAGGGAAGCATGAAAGAGTGACTTACAATGATAAGCAGTAGATATAAGCAAACCAGATGCATAGTTCACACATTTCTAAAATATGGGAGGATTCATTTGCTTATTTGGAATTATTTAGAAAAGTGAACGATGTAACTTTTATAGTGCTATAAGAAGGGATCTGTAAAGTGCAGAACAAAAGAACTAGTAGGTAAATTAAATTTGTTTCCAATTATCATGTTCAATACACTATATACAATTTAAAAAATGGCATTTTTACCTAAAAAGGGTAATTTTCTAAAAATGAGACAAAAAGGAAGTTAATTTTTTAAAATTTTGATTGTCATTTAGTATCTGTCTATAAAATCTTTAAACTTTATCAGTAGAAAAAAATTGTTGAAAAGACTAGCTATGTCATGTGGAACAATTAACACAATCTCAATAACTGATATATAACTAAGATACCAATCTTCAAGGAACAGAAGTTGTTATTTTTCAAATGGAGCATGAAAAGGCTTCTTAAAAATAAAACAAAACAAAACAGTGGAACTCTGCCCGCAAAGATGTTACAAATCATTCTAGACCAAAGTGAAAATTATATCTTTCAACAAACTTGAAAACTAAAGATATCCTAATGTAGGATATCTCAGGTATCTAAAACCTAGATAATCAAAGTGCATCTAGATGCTTAATCAACATAATGAATTTTAAAATAAACCCTGCAGACCCTTTTACATTATATTTCTAGGTTTAATTCCAACTAATGATCAGAAACTCACTGAAAACCTAGTAATGAAAGTTTATTTGCATTAATGCAATTGTAATTTTCATGAACTAAAGCTAGTCCAGAGAACAGTGGCAATGGAAGGAAAAAAAAAAAAAAAAAAAAACAACAAAACAAACAACCAGACTAAGTAGCTATATGTACGCATAGGAAACTGGAAAAGATAGTAAGAAGTTTTTTATAATATTCATAAAATATTTTAAAAAATGTAGAAATTAAACACTAGACATTATTAATGAATGAATCTTAAATGAATAAGACACAAAACACAGAGGAAGAGACAGCTGTGCTTTAGTTTTCTTTTTGTCAGGATTTGACATGATTCCATAAAATATTTGCATCAACAAAGTAAGGAAATATGGCCTAGATGAATTAGACATTTACAATGTGGCATTATCATTTTGAAAAAAATACAGTATGTGTAATTTTGAAAGAAAGTTAATATGGCCATGTATTTAGTCTACAGAATATTAACAGAAACACCACAGTCACTCTCTGACTCATGTTTATAATAATATTTGGTTTCATACCTCCAAACAATTTTAGTAACTAAAATTAAAAGGTGTTTTTAGCTTCACAACCATATGTAAAAAAGGAACTAAACACTGATATTCATACCGTCATAAATCCATCCAGCAAACCTGAATCAGGCTTAGGAGGTGCTTGCAATCGTTCCATAGACCACTTTTCAATGATAGATGACACCTGGGTATTTTCAGTGTTTAGAATTCTAAATCCAGTCATATTGACACCACTGTAGCGATAGGGTTCCACATCCAAGGCAAACAGATCCTGAAAAAAATGACCATTGTATAAATTCTTTAATAAACTGCAGTTCCTATTTCAATTGTTAGACCATCTCCCCAAATAAGAATAGTGAAATTTGCAGGAGTAACAGTGCTATATACGCTAGGAAATATGCTCTGTTTATTATTAATTGCTATTTCTTTGGCTTATCAGAACAGATTTCTAATCATAAAATAAACAGAACAAGGGTTTCTTTGCACCTCCACTCTCTATGCAAGTTGAACATTTTGATCTTTAGATTATAAACTGGGGGAAAGGGGGAAATCTACATGGCTTTAAATTTAACCAAAAGCATTTTTCATAGCTAACAATCATAGTTTCAAACATGGACATATCATTGCCTAGCAATTTATCTTTGCAAGAATAACCTTTGCCAATTAACGTGTGTCTGTGTGTGTGTGTGCATGCGTGTGTGTGTGTGTGTTTCGCCACCCAACACAGACAGAAGCAGATATAAATTAATAAAAAGAAGAAAATAAAATTTTAGATCAAGCAAGTAAACTCAAGATTATCCCAATTCTTTTACATGATCCTTAGAAACAATGTAGAACCAGTGTTTGACTTTGTGTAACTCAGGTCTAAGATCAAGTTTTGAACATGGGGAAAAAGAAAACAAAAAAACTGATGAAAAAAACAATCATGACTCACTAGGCCTAGCTACATGCATTATAAAAGAACTATCATTTGGTTTACCTCCTGTTTCCTTCTAAATAATTTTTAAGTGACATAAGCAAGGTTATACATAAGACTTTACTGTCCTATAATTTTAGTTACATTGAAAATAGAAATTCTCCACATAATTCATACTTAGTCATTCATCTCATTTTCAATTTATTTTTTGCCAACAGTTTAATATATTATAAATTTCCATTAAATGGTAGTGTTAGGTGTAGCACTTGCCTGAATCCACTTTGTTTACTGGTTAGAGCTGAAGAAGATTAAATATTGTACTATGGAAAACCAGAATATAATTCATTATTCATTGTTAACATCACTAAGCCCACAAAAATATCAACCAGTTATCAATCACTACTCAGTTTTAATTATCGCTAGTAATTGTGATACTATTTTCCATATATGATATCTAAGATATGCATGTGACAAAATACTTTTAAGTTTTTCATTTACAAATAATCTAACTCATGTCCTCTTTCTAAAGAAATAAAACTTTTATTGCAAAGTTTGAACATAGCTAGAACTATGTTATGTCTTTCCCTTTAAAAATTCTCTCAGTTGTGAAAGAAGCCAGAAGCTCAGATGTAATTACTTAATCCAAACACATTCCTGCTTACACTGGAATATAATAAATATACACAACAATATCATGCACAGGTCGGTGTATTAATGAGCTACTGCATTAGACCCTGAATCAATCAAAAGGAGAATACGCAGAAGATTGCTGTAAACACTGTGACTGGAAAATTTATCTGACAGGACTTTCACCATGTCAGATAAGAAGCAATTAAAATATCAAAACAACTTAATTCTGTTACAAGTTCCAAAGCTACATTACAAAATCAAAATCTATCATCTGTATGTGCACACTAATTTATCCCTTGATAGCTCCAAGGCAATATACTTGTCTCTCCTAAAAAAAACCTAATGTTCTAATAAGGAATTAAGAATGACAGAAAATCCTGATTTTTAAACATAGTTTTAAGAATAAAAATTAAATGTCAATGGACAACACATCAATCAAGGAAGCAATTTTCAGCTGTAACAAAATGAAAATTAA
This sequence comes from Tyto alba, assembly GCF_018691265.1. Lineage (NCBI taxonomy): Eukaryota > Metazoa > Chordata > Aves > Strigiformes > Tytonidae > Tyto > Tyto alba. The sequence goes on from NW_024881316.1 coordinate 4,608,463, forward strand.
AAAAAATTGAAAATCCTTTGAAACATCTAGAATCCATTTTGATAGACTAGTGAGGGAAATTCTATTGCATGCCATCCTAAATCTGTAAGTGATAGGATAACTTACCCTTCTACAATAGGACAGGTACTTGTGCAGGGTATTTTGCCTTTATAGTTCTAATGAACTTCACAAATTATTTTGCTTTCCATTCAACAAACTATTTCCATGTTAATACTTTCCATGAACTTTTCTTTTGTGATTCTGAGGCGAACTTGCCGTCCTACCACAAAGGATTCGTTTCCATAAGGACGTAAAAATGTATGTGATTTTAAACATAGGTCATTTCAAGCATGGTTTTACCAAGGCACATCTGTCTTATACTTGAAATGACATCTATTTTAAGAAACTTAATGAACTGCATTCTAAATAGACAAATTTGAACACAATGGAAAACAGAGAGATGTGAACAACTGTAGTTTCTAGAGTGCTATTTTACCAACTTTGATACTGTTTTTTAGTTAGGCCATACTGAGCAGCAAAAAAAGTCTTCACATACATATTTCTTATGTTTTGTAAGAGCATTCACTTTTTAAATGCTCATTTATTGCAAATGTTAAAACTGATGGTTCCAAGAATTAGCAAATTCTTTCTTAGTTACTTTTATAATGGACACCAAAAAAATATTGCATCATTCACAAGCTTAAAAAGCTCATGTGGACTCTTAAATAAAATGCTGCTAATATTCACACCAAATTATTCAGGAATCACATGACAGTGAAGAATTACCTTGTAAAATGTTGGATGAAAAATATGGAATATATGAGTAAATTTAAACTGTCATAATCTTCACATACAAATAGCTAAAAGGGAAAAGGGACAAAATTCATAATATAAATAATCAATTATGAATTATATTCTTAACCCTGCTTGAAAGTTAAAAACTGCAGTGCTACAGAGTCAGTTGTTTCTTCGGGTCTGTCAGTTTCCAGGTCACACTGTTGAACAATAATTAAACCATCCCGATGAGTTCTCACTGAAAGTAAGAAAACTCAACAGAGAAAACATCTTGTACTCACACCCCATACCAGAGAGTCCTTTTTCACTTTGTCAAGTAATATAATTAAGGAAAGTAACATCTTTGTTAGATGTCATCACTATGGTTTTATAAGCCACTTACCAGTGTGGTAAAGATATAGTGATAGTATTCTGTCATCATTCCCATAGCTAAAGCCTTGAAAAAAATAAACAAAAGATTAATGTTTCTGAGATCACATAATACATTTTTATCACACTTACATGGCAAATGAAAAGCTGCAAAAGAACACTACTAGGATCAGACTATAGGGTTGGAATTATACTAAAATTAGGTCATGCAAGTCATTTCCTAGCAGTTAGAGCAGATTACTGACTATTAAAGGAATTTATGAACCAGATCTTCTGATAGAAAGAATATTATTAGACTGTTTAGTGCAGTAAATGTGAAAGAGGCTTATAGTTTTACATACTAATGGATGCATTAGGTTTCCACACAAAATTTGAGTCAACAATATTTTCATTCATTACTGAACCCTTCCCTCAAAAAGAATAACCTAATATAAAATTATTTTTTCTATTTTGATGAACAATACTATGCATTTAAAAGAAGGACCCAAGCTTATATGATACATGTGTACATTTTTCCAACCATGGAAGAAAATACTCTTGAGTCAAGTTTTGAACAGCAAGATACATACTAATTCATAGAACAAATATTCATAGTATTACTTTGTAAACTTGGATAGCTATCAAGTACCTTCATTTGTCTTGCTAACTATGTAATATTAAAAAGGTTTTGATCAGCTGTGTGTTTTAAAATGTTCATATTTTTCTCTTAATAACATAAGAACAAATATTTGTAGATACAATTTTAAAGCAATAAACTATGGATGTCTTATCACGCTTATTCAAGGGATTTTCACCTGAAAAGCATCTATGTTCATGCTCTGCACAAAGGCTGCCTTAGACTAGCATGATTTATTCAATCATTTTAGTATCTACAGTGATTTTTACTAATTTTAGCGCTGTAGAAAAGCTACACAAGTAAACAATATTTTCTTCCCTTCCAGGAATTATCAACAGAATTCTTTGCCAGGTAACTAACAGATACACCACCTTAAACACACCAAAGGCAACAATTATACAATTGCCATAATTCCTGAATTTGTATGCAAATGAATTATCAGAGTTCTGAAGGCTGTGGGAAAATTTTTATTTGTGACATTGTCTGAAAAAATGATGAAATGACTAGTTTATATATTCTTTTCCAAAGAAAAATTAAAAGCTAAGATTAACTCTAAATATCAGCTGCAGAACAGATTTTTACAATATTTTAGGCAAGATTTTGACAAAAACTGCAATGACTTTTTTCTAAAGGATGTCTATACTTATGTATTTAGAATTCCACAATAATATTTAGAACTACAGTATAGCGTGCCAATAACAATATATATTCTCTTAAACACAAGAAAGCCATTATCTCATGAGAAATATTACAACTTCATTAGAAGCTGTACAACTACAAACACTGTAAGATTTTTTTAAGAAATTCTGTTGTTGTCTTTAAATAAAGTCAAGGTATCTTCCTAATACATAACACATTTGCAGACACCTATATCTTAACTGGTTATAATCAGGTCTTTCATACTTCACAGAATCTCTACACAAGAAGATCTTATGCATGTTCCTAGTTCTGCTACGTACCAGTGTTGTCCCTTTTCCAGGTCTACTTTCTCTCACTTTCCTCACTTCTCAAAAGACCTCACACTTTTATCCTCTTCAAAGCAATGTCATTTCTCTGCTCTCATTATTCCAGTTCTTCCCTAACTTTTTAAATCATGTCTGCTTCCCCTGGTTGCCTGGTGATGTAATTACCACTGATATTTGCTTTAATTATGCTTGTCTGAATGATGGGATTTTTTCATTATGTATTTTTGGCCAAAAAACAGTAGTTGCCATTTCACTGGTGTCTCAAGGTACTTTGTTTTCCTTATTTTCAACTTGTTTTCTCTTCCACCAACTTCAGTGTTAATCTTTCCAATAATCTTCCCAAGAAGAAACCCCTTGTCATGTTTCCCCAAGTTCATCCCTCCATTACCAAAAAAATAGTTAATTAATAGTTCCAAAATTAATATATAAACATTTTTATTAGTATTTTTCAGCAAACACTTATAAACACTATACTTGGAATAATACCACTAAATAACGATAATAACAATAACTAAATATCATCCTTTGTGTCAATTTTGACAAGAGCTCACATTCAGCTTCAGAACTACTAATTTTAGACATAGTTAAAGCATTACAATATTGGAGCTAAATGGAAAGATAAAATTCTACAGAAACTTTATGTCCTGGGTTTGAGTGAGTGGCAGGGCATTTTGGTAGCAGAGGAGGGGGCTACAGTGGCGGCCCCCTGTGAGAAGCTTCCCAAAGCTCCCCTGGCTCCAAGTTAGAATCATCTTTGCACCAAGACTAGGCCAATTAGTTGTGCCTCTGCACTAACATATTTAGGAAGGGGAGCCTGAGAGGAGGAGTTGGAGTTGTGAGGAGGAGTTGTAAGGAGAATATCTGTGTGAACACCAAGGTCAGTGGAAGAAATAAGAAATGGATGAAGGTTCGCTGGAGTAGAGATCCCCCCCCCCCCTGCAGCCCATGATGAGATGGTAGGGCTACCCTCCCCTGCCACCCACAGAGATCCATGGTGGAGAAGATGCCAACCCAACCTGCAGTTTGTGGAGGACCCTATACTAGAGAAGGTGATTGCACATGAAGGCGGCTGGGGCTCTTTGGGAAGACGTTCCTGCTGCTGTAGTTTGGCACTGGGAGGATTGTAACACGTGGGAGTGTCCCACACTAGAGCAGTCAGGGAAACGCTGCAGCCTGTGGGAGGATTCATGTCAGAGAAAGTTTGTGAAGGACTGTCTCCTGTGAGAGGGGAACCATTCCAGAGCAGTGAGAGGGTGACAGAAGTTCACCCCACCCTGAGGAGGAAGAAAGGGTAGGACTGACTGCACCCCCCATTCCCTGCCCCCTCCGCAACTGAGGGGGAGGAGGTGGAGATACTAGGACCAAAGCTGAGCCCAGGAAGAAGGGAGGGGTGGGGGGGAAGGTGTTTTCAAGATGTAGTAATTCTTCTCACTGTCCTACTCTGTCTGTTAAAAGTTGTTGTTGTTGATGTCTGTATTAATTATTTTTTTCTTCCCCTAATGAGTATGTCTTTTGTCAATGACCATCATGGGTGAGTAATCCCTCCCTGTCCTTATCTCGATTCCTGAGTTTTTACTTATTTTCTCCTTCTCAGCACTGGGGGGGGGGGGGGGGGCTGAGTTCAAACCATGACAGCCTAAACACTTGTGAAAGAATTGTTCCTGTATCTTCCTTCAAATTCCTTTATAATTTGATTTAGAGAGGTTGAATGCTCACTCGGGTCTTGGGGCATGATTAAAATTACAATGCATTTAATTTTGTTCCCATTTCCCTCTAGTCATACGTTTTTCACAGTGTTGTTAACTGTGAAAGAAAAGTTTCCTTTCACCTAGGAACTAATAGGTACAGTATAAATAAATGTACCTTGATGGAGTTATTGTTAGCACTGCAGCTTTGTATTGCCATCAACACATTTTCCATCTGCATTTTTAAGATGTTAAAATAAATGAACATTTCATGATTTGGGCTAAACAATTACACTACTAGGCTTGCTTATGCTTGGCAAAGAGCAAAAACCACCAGCAGAGGTTTACAATTACTAAGAATCAATAAAAGACTTTTAATCAATGAACAATAAAGCAAAGAAACAATAGTATACATGTATGTTTGCTAGCAGATTTTTAATTGTACTTGCAACCATACCGCTAAGTACCTTTAATGAGAGACATATTTTCAAATGTTAAATACATTTTGCTTTCAACTTAAAACATACAGTCTGCTAGACAACATAATATAAACATGAATTAAAGTCACTAAAAGATGTGCATTAGAAATTTAGAATATTGGTTTGGTTTAGATAATGTTCCTATCCTCCTTATTGCAAGTCATAGTTCAATTAAAAAGCTATGGACAAAATAGCCTCCGAGCATAAAGAATTCCCAGTATTTGAAGCTAGCTCATTAAACTAAAATAGACACATAGAGGCTTGTCTTCTATGCATACTTCAGGGTTACAGCAAGCTTTTTTATGAGCCTCATCTTTGTATACTGCTACATTGCTGCCTTCTCTTGTAAGACATCACCAGAACCTCCTTCTGTAATATTTGGAATTCTGTTGTATCTCACCTACTTATTTTACTTGTACACAACAAAGCACTTTCAGAGCACTTACCCCAATATGTTCAGATATTTTGCAGTCCTATTAGTAGTGTGAGAAGAATACAGCTCTAAAATATATTAGTTCTGTCCTCCCAGTGGAGCATATTAAATTGGTCTGTTGGTAACATACTATTCAAATAACACTGTCTGATTAAGAGTACAAAATTTAGAGGATTCAATGTAAAAAATAAATAAATAAATAAAAATCTCTTTGTTCTATTAAATAACACTAAGTGAGCATTTTAAAACCCTGCTTAAAACATCAATTCCCCAAAGTACTAATTCTTCATAGTTGGAAGGCTGATATACCTTTTCCCTGTACATGAGCCAACTGACCTGTTTTAAAAATAAGAAAAAAACATAATGAAAGCAGCCACCATTAGAGCCACCAACAAAATCAGCTCTGAAATCCTTAGCTGATTTTCAGTTAGGCCTCAATAAAACTGACATACAATTCCCCTGCTTGTTAAATGCTCTTAAATCTGGATATTACTTTTATTTATTAGGGATGAAAAAGATTAAAGCAAAATGAGGATTACCTGTTTCAAGATGCCTGCTGCCATTTCATGGCTGCAGTCAAAGATTACATGGAATTCTTTTCCTCTTTTCATCTCCTTTAGCAATGGTTTTGCATCTTTTGTGTCAGCTGGTAACTGACGGATTTTTAGTCTCAGGTTGTATCGTGATGGAGCCTTGATGAGCTCTTGTAATCGAATAAGGCCTTAAAGAAAACAGAGGAATCAAAAGAAAATGAAATTATCAAAACAAGAGAACCTGACCTGCTAGCAAGACAATTTACTATAAACATTCAAATTTTCCTGAATTTTTCTCCCTTCTCAGTATGTTGCAACTGATACACAAGAATTTTATTAAAAGAAAAACTAAAGAAATATAAAGTATCTACACTCCCAGTGCTTTCTTATCACAAGTATTTCTTCTTCCTTAATATCAACAGACAGTAAGCAGCCTCAGTTAGGATTACCTTAAGACAGACAAATCTTCCTTTAGCATTACCATGCGACTATGACATTCCTCTTCAAAGAATGTATCTAATTATCCTAATTCAATTAAAACAATACCCCAGACTAATAGTTTGTGATCACACTAGCCAGTCTCTTAACTAATCTATCAGGTTTACATACAAAGTTGTGAATCATTTCAACACTGTAGAAAACTCTCACATCATTCACACGAGAGTATGAAATTATTTTTTTCTTGATTATACAGGTAACAAAACACATATATACAGAAGTAAAGAGGCTGAACAAATGACTGATGTCATTGCATTCATCTTCAATACTCTACAACTCTATTCTGAATTACTTTATTTTTACTATGGAATTAGTTGCAGTAATATTTTTCCAAAATTCTTATTGTTCATACCATCATAACAATGTGTGATGTGGTTTACAGATCACTGATTGGTTTGTGACCAATATTAAACATAAGGTTGTTTAAATCTATTAAAATGACAGGGTAAAAACAAATCCCCTATAAAGTAATGTTAGCATTAAAAAAAAAAAAAAAAAAAAAAAAAAAAAAAAAAAAAAGAAAAGAAAGAAAGAAAGAAAGAAAAAGTATATTCTGCTGTGTTAACTTCCTTTTTCTTGAATTGAAGCATGCTCCATTTAATGGGAATAACAAGGCTTGCTGTTCATCATTATGTTTGCAATGCACATATATAATACACCCAACTTCCAAAAAACAGACAATCTGCTTAGGATTTCAGTTACAACAGGACCCAGGCATATATGAAGTGCTTCTAAAATCTGAAATATCTCACTTCACTACATCAGAAATATAGAAATATTAATGGAGGTAACTAACTATTATTTAGTTATCATAGGCAGCACTATCTAGTATTAAAAAGCACTTTATTAAAAAGTATTTAAAAAACAAAAGTTTATTTTAGCTCTACATATTATTCCTGGTTACAACTGGATGTCAAAAATGTCTTGATTTCAGGAAATGTTATAATATAACATGGTCACACACTACAGTGTCGGTAAGAAATTGTGATAACCTCTGACAGAAAATTTAATACAGCCTTTTTCCAATATACTTTGTTCTTTAAGTAACATAATGCTGAGAGATTTTAGCAACATAGTGTTGCTAGATTTTTTGCTATGAAGCTTTTAGATTATAAAAAACTTAGCTCTAATCATTTCCATCAGAACCAGACCAGTAGAGAATATAACTGAAAGATAAAACCTAACTCCTCTGTTTCATCATTCCCACTTTTTGACCCTGCAAAGGATCCACATTATTTTCTCAACATTTTCTGCTGAAATTAGATGTAACAGGAATTATATCTTACTATATAAAACATTCTGAAATTAAGATGGAAGGTGTAGAGATCTGGCAGAGGAATGCAGGATACATTTTAGGCCCAAAAGCAGAATGGAGAAGGACAACCTTGCTATTTAGTCAATTTAGGAATTTTTTTCTTCACTCACAAGTCTATGTCACAGATACAATATCTCAAATTGCATCACAATTTTTAAGTAATATCCCCAGCACATACAAACATTCTTGACAATGTGGATAGTGTTCAGAGACAACTGTTACCTATAGCTAAATAATCTCTCAAATCTACATTTTCTAAAAACAATTCTATAGGATTTTCATTAAGAGCTAAACTACTGTGAAGAACTAAATCCAGTAATTCAGTTTGGGCTGATATTTTCCATACAAAACTATAATATGAAAAATGTTAATGGTATTTAGTACATAACAAAACAGCATACCAAAATTTAATGTCAGAGTAAAATGTTTTAACTTGAGAGGGGATAAAAAATAATCCCAAATGCTCCAGATTATTTTTCATTGCTTGCTAACAAAGGACAATTGGAAACTTTTGCCCAGCACAAATAACTTGTAAATAATTTTGACTCCTATTATATTATATTTAGCAAATCTAATTTTAGACTTGTCCTGCTTTCTTTGTTTCATTTTGTTTTGCTTGTCCTGCTTTGAAAAGGAAATAAAAGCCACCATTAAAGAATCACAGAAACATCACTGTATTTACTGTCAATCTTTAACAGAGATGCTGAGGGCAGAACAGATATAGAAAGTACTTTCTCATGACTAGACCTGGTTCTTGCTTGCTAGGACATAAAAGTGATACCTAGGGTATACATGACTGATGAATAAATGGTAGATGTTAAATCTGTGTGGTTGTGAAAACAGTACTTTTAGGAACTAATTTAAATTTTAAAATTTGCCATATTTACCTTAAATGTTATAACAACATAACATGAACTAACGTTTTTAATAGAATCTTAAATGGATTTACTACTTGATTTCTAAATAATCTTGAATAAATATGCTTAAAAGCTATATAGCAGATGTGTTTTTTCTAACTTAAAAATTTATACAACTACTGCATATTAGTACCATTTTCACATAATCTAGGACAATTACATGAAAAAAAAAAAAGCTTTGAAATGAACAACATAGCATACCCTATAGCCATTAACCACCTTGTCAGAAATGACTGACAATGACATAACAAAAACACTTAGGATTGTCCCCAAGCCTTTCCTATTTCCTTAAGACTAAGAAAAATAAAACTACTAGAATGTATACCCTTGCGGTCAAAAAGTTTAAATTATTTCAGGTTGAGGGAAGGACCACATTTCAAAGCAGAGTCTTTTTCAAAAACAAAGTCTGACCAGTTGCTCTCTTGCTCTGATATCCATGCACTTCCACCTAAGAACCACAAATAACAAGAGTAGCAATATGGGACAGGTTAAGACAGTCTTTCTAAATAGCTGCATTAATTTGAATCAGATAGTGCTGCAAAATGTGTGGCCCTAGAACAGACAAAGATATCCAAAGCTGATATATGAGCTGTCGGCACGCGAACTAGAGACATGCATCTATCTGAACTACTGACATCACACTTAAGAGCAAGAAGATGGGGGGAAAATTGCAGATTTGGGGCAGGTGGAACAAGAACATGAACATACAGATATCTTCGGGACCTTGCACCCCTGAAGTATTCAGATATTAATAGGGATTTCTGGGATGAGCTGTATTTTAACATTCAAGTAATATTTAGTATAAAAAGCTCTACATCACACATTTGCCATGAACCTTCAGTCATTCCTATCAGCAAATTGTCACAACTGGAAACCACTGTAAGTACAAGAGATTAAGACAATATGAAACTCTTAAACACAGCTTTATTGCTACATATATGTGGTAGGAAAGAGATTGCAATCAGTTTCACAAAACAAATATTGATCTCCCAATGGGAGACCATTAACCAAATTGCCAAAGATGAGAAGTTCATGATTTGCTCAAAAAAATCACATCCATGAGAAGTACAGAAAAATCGAAAGCTATTTGAAAAAATAAGCATTAATGGTGAAAATATGCTAAAACAGATTGAAGCTTAGAAGATTCAAAACTGCACTGTTGTATGGGTCTCAAATGGAGGCAATGATTACAAAATATGCATCTACTCAAAATGAGGAAAATCAGAACAGTGTCTCACCCACACAGTTGTTTTTGGATAAGAGCATGATGACTTTTACCTCATGATTTTTGTAATCTCAAATATATTTGGCCTTTTTGTTTTTCCAGAGGAATTAAATCTTATCTGGGAGGCGAGGAATTAATAAAGTATTATAGACTATTCTTAAGTGCACTGATATCTAAATCTGCAGCTGGAGTTGCTCAGTAGGAGACAAATAGACACTGGTTAATATGATGTTAGTATGACAGTTATCTGAGAGAGGAAACACCTGGTCCCTGTTCTCATATTTTTGCACTGAGCCACTCCTCAAGAACAGCAAGAGACAAAAGCAGCTTTACTCTACTATGTAAGTTTTGGAAGAAGAACCACTCCAGAACAAAACTTAGGATGTTTGTGGAAGTGACTGTGAAATTACTTTGATTGTATAAGACATTAAAGTGACTCGAAGTTCAAGTTTTCTGTACAAGTACTGTACTGAATAGTTTTAATACAGCAAGGGTCAAAAGGAAATCTGATTGTTCCTTCTTGATGGTAAACTGTTTGTTCTTTCAAAGCATTGTTCACTTAAAAGAGCAAAGTGCTTAATTTGAATATTTTACTCATACTCTCAGGTATTACACCAATCACCATTGTTACATCTTTGGAGACAGGACAGACAGTTAAGATTATCGAGGAACATTAATGTGGGATGGAAGGAAGGAACAAAGGGAAGGTGCTTTTCTCTGTAGCAAGTTTGTAAGCTCTAAAATTTTAGTAAACAAATGTAGGACATCACAAATTGATAGGTCCCTTGATTTATCTCCATTTCTTGCACCATTGCAAGGCAATTTTGGTCTTTTACTGTAGGTCCAAGGTTTGTTACAGAATGGCAAGAAGTGTTTTTTGACCTATAAGAGCTTGTGAAGTAAATGTTTGACAATACTCATGAATTAAACATCTACTGTATGACTGACTAAAAACTGCAGAGGCTGAGAGCCAGCAATACAGAAACTTTCTTCCAAGCTTTTTTCTGTTTCAGAGCATTACCCAAGAAGGTTGTCGTGGTTTGAGCCTGATCAGCAGCTAAACACCCTGCAGTCACTCACCCACCCTTCCCCACTTGGGAATGGGGAGGGAATCGGAGGGGCAAAGGGAGACTCACAGGTTGAGATAAAAACAGTTTAATAACAGTGACAGAATAATACGCTGACAGCAGTATCAGCAGGTAATATACCATACAGCTGCTCACCACCCGCCGACCAACACCCACCTGCTCCAGGCTGGTGATCCCAAACACAAAGGCCCCACAGCCACACTCCCGGAAGTGAGAGCCCCTCCCAGCCCACTCCTGCCTTTATATAGTGAGCGTAATGTCATGTGACACGGGATATCGGCCAATCGGGGCCCAGCCCTCCAGCTGTGCTCCCCCCGCCCCCGTACACAGGTGAGGGCACTGGGACCTGGGGAACCCCTGGGGTCTCAGGGTGCTGCAGCTCCTCCCGCTGCCAAACCAACGGGAGCTCTAGTCCAGCCCCAACCAGAACTAAGGTAAATAAAGCGTGCATCACTTCACTCTCTTCTCAAGAGCCCAACCGGGCTGTTCAAGATTTAAAAAAAGAAAATCCTCTTCTTCATAAATCTTGTCATGATTGGGCTACCCCAGAGAAAGAAAAAATCCAACCAAAATTTTAAATATAAGATTTACAAATGCAGGAACTAATACCAGAACAATTAAAAACTGTCAAGGAGAATACTATGATAAGTAGTGTCTACTTGTTAGGTTACCTATGTATCTGAGACAGAAGCAATGAGCAATAAACAAAGTACCACACTGTGAAGACAACACAAAAGCTGTAGAATCTACCGGAGGAACCTGAACATGAGAAGCAGAGGAAGAAAACCTGAGAATGCACAACTCTAGTGCACTGACTGGACTTTAGTGCTGGAGCAGTACAGGTGTGTATGTAAGAAAATGAAGACGTATTTATGCCTTCAGTAACTGTCAGGACACAGAAATAGTAACCAATGAGCTTTCTCAAGACATATTTTAAAATAAAACAAATCTGAGGCAAACAAATTCCAGGTGTTTCAAAGCTAAAGTTTTTCTCCTGTCCTTATCAATGTGAAATAAAAAAGGCAACCGTAAGCTTTTAATGTGTAGTATTGTTGCTCATAGCTTCTACGTGTAGCAGGGTATCTAATTTTAGTAATAGTTACAGTTAACACATATTTCCATTTTTAAGATTTTAGCATATATTTTTCACTGTGTTTCCAGTCACCATCATTTATTAAATTCAGATGAATTATGCAGGGCTCAAAATATGTTCCAGTCTCCTAAATGACTCACTTCAGTAGTCCACCAGGCCGCCCCGCTAAAAGGAATATTTGTTCATCCTCATCCATACTTAAAAAATAAATCCTTGCTGGCAGAGGTTCAACAGTTTCCAGATTGCTAGGCTGTCACAGGAATGATTTTGGAAAACAAGACCTCCTCACTCACTAGGGCTGCTGCCTGCTGCACAGAACCCCCTGGACACACCACTCTGTGAGAGCGCACGGGGTGGGGAGCTACCGTCAAGCTGTCACAGGTGCCAAGTGCCACTGCCAGTCACCCTGCAGCTACTCACTGCAGAGAAACACCTCGCAGAACAAAAAATATCAGATAGTGCTGAGCATATCTCTCTGGTACTTTTTATTTCTGTGTCACAGCTCCAGTGGGTAAAGTGCTGAGAAGCAGCATTTCCTCATTCAGGCATTAGTGGCAGCTGAGACTGAGTAAAGGTTTTCCAGTCCTGGATCACATTACAAAAGCAGATTCTTTCAAATATAAATCAAAGTCTGAAAGTTTCTTTCCATACTACCTGGCATTTGTGATGCAGTATTTGTGTTACATAAGGTGTGTGAAGAGAAGTCTAATTTTCCTAGAAAATAAAATCCACCAAATAAATTCCCTGAGAAAAAATGGCATAATTAATCTGAAAACACCCCAAGCAAACAAAAAACCACACAACAAAAACCTCCACCCACCAAAACCAAACCAAACCAAAAAAAAAAAAAAAAAAAAATTCTCTTTACCTTTTCCTCTCAATTACTTCTGGATGAAGACACTGGAGTTGAAATGTTGGAGTTTATTACCTGTGTGAGGCACAAGGAGGTACATCATGACCTACCTGGAACCAGTCATGGCTGGTTCCTAACCCGCAGTGGAAAAAACCCACCGGGTGCCAAAGGCATGCAACCCTCCTCAAAAATATTGAAGGACACTGGCCACCACTCAGGGCTGGAGACACCCACTTCAAGGGAGGGAGCTCCTTGCCTCAGCACAGACTGGCTGAGGGGGAGGCAGGCTGTGGCCCACGGCACCTCACCCCAGGGCAGGGACACCCTGGGGGGATGCAGCCCAGAATGACAAGTAAAACCATTACACACAAAGCAGCAGAAACCATTACACAAAATGGCCTGAACCTCTTGCTGCCCTAGTCAGCTCCCAGGGCAAACGTTGGCAGACTTGCATGTAACCTGTGGTGAAAATACACACAGTCTTTTCTTACTTCCAAGGGAGAGGAAAGGTACGTATTTATTTAATTGCATCCTTTTTCTCACTAACAAAATGAGTGATCAGAACCTTGTGCTTAAAATTAATTAAATAAAAACGCCTGACTCTGGATTGTTTTACCTGCAGTGTTTTCCAACCATTTTAAGAAGTTTAATATTTTCCCCCTTCTTTTCTAGGTTAAATATTGAAAAGTGGCCCATTATTTGTAGCCGAAGAAAAAAATGCAAGCACTGAAAGATATAATCTAAAAGAACAAACTCCTACATGTAAATTGCATCATCTGGATCCAGCTGTGGACAATAACTGCTTCCCAACTCCTGATTGTCACTGATCTCTCCCCACCACACCCTATCATCGTGGTTTCTGTAGGAAGAGTGGGTGCAATGGTGAAAAAAAGGTTCAGGGGATCAAAACATCACACAGTTGAGAAGTAATCAGGCAATCCACATATGAACTAAATAAATTCTGCCACTATACTTATAGTAACAATCTGTGTTTGAAGTTCAATTTTTCACAGCTATGTCATCACACATTTAAGGCTTTTTGCAGTAAAACTAGTGCCTTCCAGTAACCAAAAATGAGCTCTACCTTATTTAGTCTCTTTAACATATACTGCTGAATACATCAGGTGAAGTCAGACAAATTCAGTGTTTTCTTTCATTTTTAGATGTTGCCAAATTTTTTTGTTTGTTTGTATTTTCACTTTTTCCTAATACTATTATGGCCTATTTGGATGAATGAGATTCCAGAGACTCGAGGAAGACTGCTTCCTCCTACTGTGTCCAGTTTGCTTCTGGGCCTCCATTTCTACCCTTTTACCCCCTGTGCATATGGCTAAGGGCCAGGGTAGTTTTAGGTCAAACAAGCATGGAGCATTTGTACATTAACTCTAAATTTCTGAGCTACTATTAATCCCAAAGTAACTTTCATTGTTGTTGTCTGACATTAGAGGAAATGGACAAGATGGTTATTCAGGATCAAAGTAACAAGCTGTCACACACTGAGAAATAAAGTCTCTGGATCAGCAAGGGACAGTTTCAGAAGGGCACATATGTAGCTCATGTGGAGCTAATCAGAAGAAGAGGTACCAGAGCCTCTAATGAAGAGAGGAACATAATAGGAGAACTACAAGGACAATGAAGCTAAGGACAAAATTAGTCCTTTCTTCACCATGATTTTGAGGAGATATCTGTCAGCATAGAAGCACAGATTTCAGCCTAAAACAGCTGATTTATAATACAAAATGAAGTACAGCCCTCAGATGAAATGCTGACCTCTTCTTTTATTAGCATTACAGGATCCCAGTGCAATGAAAAACAAAAACAAACAAACAAAAAAAAAACACGCAAACACACACAAAAAAAAAAAAATACCAACAACGATTTTTGTGGACAAGCTTCTAAAAAAAACCCCAAAACTATTTTACAACAGTATAGAAATAATAGCTGCATTTTGGGAATGTACTTCCTGCAGTTTCTTTCATCAGGGACACCTTTTTCCTGTCCCTTTAAACTCTCAATTCCTTCTTTTAGCAGCCACTGTGATAGAGTCTTACCTCTGAATAGCTGGGAAGAATGCGGTGTGAGTAACTCTTTTCAGAAGCTGCCATCAATTCATCTTTAAGGAGAATCCTGAAGGAGCAGTTTGTGAGCTCTCCAGCTGGCATCTTCCTCCAAAGAGATCAATCACATTACCTCCTCGACATGTTCAACTTCAACCAGTCCAGGAAGCAAGAGCCCCAAGTTTGTTTTAAAACCTGGGTCTCCAGCTCAGCAGTCTTGCTAGCCATTGCTATGCCACCTGGCCTGCTCATCAAACTATTTATCATTTCCGTTAATGCTGCCTTTGTGCTGCACAGGAAGAATGCAGGCAAATGCACTTTGCAATAGGCTGAACACATGAACCTTTTTCTGTACAAAAGAACACTAATGCTCTTTTAAAGGCTACTCCTATCTTCAGAATTTCAAAAACTTCAAAAATAATAATATATTGCTTTGTAGAGCTACCAGAATAGTTTCTCTCTTTTCAGCAAGTTGTTTCCTCTCACACCTCTCTGTACTCTTCTCCTTTCCTGACAGCCCCCTGCCCAATTTTTCTGGTTATGTCTCAGAAAAATATCATTGTGTATTTTGCTATGAAAGGGGGGTATGGGTAGAAGGGAGGAGAATGTCAGTTTGTTGGGCATTGACAGAATGTTCCACATCAACCAGAATGGTTCATTGCTATAAAATGATTCACAGATATTGAACATCCTGAACAGATTACCCACGAACTCTCAAGATTAGTTTTATCATCCTCATCGTCTACTTAAAAAATACCTCCAGTGAAAGGATTAAAAAGAAAAAAAAATAAATAAAAATAAAATTGCTCTTGCTAGCAGGGCTGCTTGAACACTAGGCTGTTCTGTGTTCTTTGGATATAACAGCATTATACAAAAACATCATTAAGAAAAAATACAAAGAAAATAGAGATGAAGAGAAAGACAGTTTGATGGACCTCCCTCATTTGTTCATATTTAGCCTTTTTACTACATTAATATCATTTCACCCAATTCAGGCAGTATGAAGCATCCTTAAAAGTGTCATCACTTATATTTAAACCCCTTTAAATACATTACAAATGTTGTGAAGTGTCTTTAATAAAGAGATTTAAAATACATAATCCAGACAAAAATATCTTCTTACAGTAAAAATAACTAGTACAGATCCTTATTACCACCTTTACAGTCCAATATTTTAACGGGATTTTCCAGTCTTGTAGGTGAAGCATTTGAGGGTAAGCAGAATATTATGTGTGTATGCATATATATGCATATGTATTACAGATGTTACTGCATTAGAGCTTTATGCACTTGCAATCGACTATAAAAATGCACTACAATTAGTGGAGGTGACAGGAAGAGTTCAAAGATATCTAGTATTATGTTGACTTAAAATATTTTTCTACTGTTAATCTTGATTCCTCCCAGGAAAATTATAGCACCATATCAGTAAAAAAGAGGAAAAGTACCTGGCAACTGATTTCAGCAGTAGTTTTGGCAAAACAAAATGTAACAAACTCCTTGTCAAGAAATATAGATGCTCTTTTTAGAATAGCTTCAGCTAAAAACTTAAAAATTAGATTAATTAGGGCAAGCCAAGATACACTAGTCACCCGTGGTAATAATAGTATTTATCAGAATGAACTCTGAAAGTCTATTTGAAGGACAAAATTTCCTTCTGAGGGAAAAAATATAGATGCATAGAGGCTCTATAATGTCAAGCTACCTGTAACTATGTAACCTATGTAACTATATAACTATATACTGCCCCCAACTCTTCCTCAGAGATACAGAAGAATTCTTGTTTATAAATCAGAACACCCTTAGACTATGTTGACATGTTCTATGGTATCTTGATGAATTCATTCTAAACTTTACTCTTCCCACATGTGGCCTTTCAACTATACAAACATACTTAAAGAAGGCTCAGTGTTTCAAAAATGTCTATGTTGTTAGAAAAAAAGAAATTGATCATCAAGTTGGGGTGGGGTTTTTTGGAGGGGGGGGTGGGATGGGAGGGGAAAAGGTTGTTGTTTTGAGGAAATATATTTTTTTTGAACATACCAATAAAAAAAGTTTTAGACACACTGAAATCCAGTTCTGAGTCACCAAGTATGAAACAACAAATAAAAGTTACGTTATTTCCAACTGACAATACTTTTAAAAACTATCTGTTGGATGGTAGCCATGACTGTAATCAGAGGAGTTTCAATTTAGGTAACTAGTTCAACTCCTGGCATTTCTTTTCCCAAAGTGTCATCTTCTTATAGTGCTTAGTGTATGGACTGGACTGAGACTAAACATTCTGCTCCAGATACAAATCTTTGACACAGAATAATGGTACTGATGCCAGCAATCCATCTACTGACTTAATTGTCTGCCAAAAAAAGACTTTTAGGGCTAAGAACTATGCCTCTCTCTAAAACTCTCTGTAATTGTGAGTATGATGCAGTCTCCCAACATTCATCTTGCCCTCATGCTGACATGTTGAGATGTGTGTTATTCTGTGTCATATGTTTAATTTCATTTTAAAGGCTATACAACTTCCTTTATTAAAAATAAGCTCATTCAAAGATGAAATGTGTATGGGGAGGAGTGAAATATTCAAATATCTTTGATTCCAAAATTTGACATGAGCTTTAAAGGTTTGGTGTTAGAGAGCTGACATCTGATTTGCCTTCACATCCACACTTTCAGATTCAACTGCATGCTCATGTACAGTAATTAACACACTCTGGGCACTTTAGGAGAGAAAGTCTCGTTCCCAAGCTTCAGATGATCCTTATTTTGTATGTGGAAGGATGGTCATGACTCAAGACCTTTAACATTTATCTCCAGCTGTCTTACCAATTTTTGGTTAATGTCAGCTACAACAAACAGAGGTTACTTTGTTGGAGAACCTAGGATCAACAGTCATCATACAAATGGAATTAGTATGTGTCACCACACTGAGAACACTTTTCTTTCACTTCTTGATCTGGACTTCCACAAAATGATACTGATATAACCAGTGGTGTACTTCAGCAGGACTTAGAACACAGTAATATATCTCAGAAAAATGCTTTTTTCTGAAACAAACAAAATCAGGCAGAACTATGTTTTTAACTAGACATGTGTGTGTATGTATATATATGTATTTGAAATACAAACCTCATTATTATGTGAGACCTGAAAGCATCTAGACTAAATAAAGAACCATTTCTTTCAGACTAAAAAAAAAAATTCTGCTTTGAAACAATTACTTAGTACAAGAAAGCAGAAGTGGTTTAATTTATATTCATAATTAATACTGAAGTTGAGATTACTAAAATGTTATATATAGGAGAAATTAGGCTTAGGGTTAAAACTCACAGAACAAGAAAACCAGGGATCCAAGTTTAACTCCACAGACAATAAGATTTCCGTTCTGATACTGTGCGTATCACTTAATTTTTCTGTTTCTTGGGTCTTACTTAGCACCTGAATGTTAAATTAATTTTACTGCTGTTTCAGCATAAGCAGCTGTAATTGAAGTGCAAAGCAACTTAATTGTTTTCCTTAAATATGATAAGGGAGCATATCAGAGCAAGAGTGAAAATGTCTTTTATAGTTAGTTTCAAATAGCCAATCCCAAATCAGCCTATTCCCAGTAACAATTATTTTCTAATAATGTCTTTTCAGCGCTGAGGTGAGAAAACCCCTCTACCCCATGCCACACAGTTCCACAAGAGGGAATCAGTGTGCTGCCTAAGTTCACAAAAGGCCTTCAGTTCATGGAAAGGTTTTGATCTTGAAGATCATCATAGTAAGGTGAAGAAATTTTTTTCATACCATCTGAATACTTATCAGCTACAGTATACAGCAACAAAGAAAAAAAAAAAAGCACAACAAAAAAACTCAAACCAAAACAAAAAATAAAAAACAATAACAGAGAACTGTTCATTCTTTACAGCACCTCTACACCTAACATATAAAAATATAAGGAAAAAAAAAAATAATATCATTGAAGAAAATGTTGAAAATTAAGAAAACATTAAAACTTTTATATTAGATTTGCCATGTTTTTCTATTCTCCATCAACATGTGACATTCCTTTACATATGTGGCTCTATTATGGTATGTTTGGTTTGAAATACTGTTATTATTCAGTTTTCTGAACATGTTTTTTGAACATTTTCAGAAAGCCTTATCTTTAATTCAGTGTGATGATAGTGACAGAAATGACAATTAACAGTACTGGGCATTTCAAAAGAATTCCTGTAATAGTGTGAAGTATGATCTCTCAAGTGGCTGACATCCATGAGCAGTGCAGTTTAATGAGGGTGAAGAGGAAGAAAAGAGATCTACCACAGTCAAAGGACAAAACAGCTTTTGTCAAAGCTGTCACAATCAATGATGAAAGAAGCAGTAGAACAAGTTAGCAATTTCTAACCACACCATAGAAGTATCATTATTGAATCAAACTATGCAAAACCAAATAAAAAATAATATCTAGTAGAAATAAAAATGGCAAAATATCTAGTAGAAATCAAATGGTTTGGAAAAGAAACATAAATGAACATTCTAAGTCTAAATTTACTCCAGATAAACACATTTATTCTTGGAAACAAAAGAAGCTATAATTTTTCTTAAAAAGTAGGTAAGCATGCAAGAGAAGAAATACCTAGAATTGAAAGTAAAATGTATTAAGATGGGAATATTTGAGCTGAGACTGATGTAGAGCAATTCATAAAGGAATTGACATTTCACATGCATTTCACAGTGTTCCTCCTACCAGAAAACAAAATATGTAACACTGAAGTAGGAGTATAAAATGTAGTTAAGTTTGGATAAATCTGAGTTTAAATTTATGCCCCATGCAAGATCTGATAGTGATGTCTCCATTTTCTTGTGTTTCATATTTCACTTAAACAGTTTTCTTGTCACATTTTTCTGTACTTGAACATAATGAATAAAATTTTCTAGTCTTCATGAAAAAAGAAATATTTTGATCATAAGTTCCCTAGTTAATTTTCTGTAAGATTTAAATTCTTAAGTTCATTCAAACCCACAAAAGAAAAACAACATAAAGTACCATTTAGAATATGTTCATTATTAATGCAATAATTTCTGGAGATATTACCGCCACTTCTGTTCCTTAGGCTTATAGATAAATACTATAAAGTACCTTATGGAATTATTGTATTTTTATTTTAAAACTAAAGTTTTCTTTTGCAGTAAGACCAAATTCAATTCTTGGCCAAAACGAAGCAGGAGAGGAGCAGGGCTATGTTACAGTTTTCCTGAAAGATGGGCTGGACTCATGCATTCTGTTTAATTTGATGACATTTCCTTTTATTAAAAAAAAAAAAAAAATAGAATCTCTATAGAAAAGTTCTCAGATAACATCTACAAGTCCATTTACAAAAATAATTACAATTTAATTTAACTTCTTTCTCTTCAGATAGCTAAATTAATTCTTAACTTTCAAACTGCAAAAAGACTAAAAGTTTGAAGATGAAGTTTTAACTTCACAAAGTCTTCCTTACCACTGGTATTTTCATGTAGCACTGGAAAAATATTTCTGAACATTACTAAACAAATGATACAATAACTTCCTTAGAAAATAAATACACTAAACTAACTAACCAGCTGTATCCAAATACCACATAACTACTAATTGTATTTTCATTTGAAATTAATGTGCACAGCACTTAAAACACTGTACTTAAAAGATACTATGCAATTTATAATCAGTCTGGAAAATATTTCTTCATTCTCCAAAAATAGATAAAACAATCCCTCCTTTAGATAATCATCACATTCATTTCATTAAATAACACAGAATAACTGATTTTTAATAGATAACACACAAATTTGAAATACACAAAAGTATTTTCATTTAACATGCTGTGCTAAGCAATCCCATCCCACTCTGTATCTTTGGTAAGGATTGTATACAAGTTCATTTATTTGCAGAGAGAATACCCATCCAGCCCTTCAAGAACAACCAGTACTCTGAATTCTGCATCTGCTTTGTAGAATCAGAACAAATGATAGTTAGAATTACACAAGTCAAAACAGTACAAATATACCAAAATGTACACAGGTAAAGTTTTCATCTAGCTGACATCTAATATAAAACCAATTTGAGGACTCATTATCAATGGAGGAACTTAATCATCTAGTATTTCTGTACATTTGATAGACATTAGTCAGCATCAGTGGTAGGAAATACTTCTGATAGTGACCTTAAAAAGTCACTTTACCCGTTTTTTCTGTTCTGCCTAGTAAAAGCAGTATGAAAATATGACTAATCAGAGAAAGAAGTCACCTAAATAAACCATAACCCATAAAAAAAAAAAAAAAAAAACAAAACCTTTCAAGGATACCTGTCATTTTATTCTAACTTAAATGTTCCTAGCTGAATCATTCCTGCTATGATTTTAAACATGCCTTTAATTATGTTATTTAGCATAGAGGACAGTTTATTTGTTTCCTTTTGCAAGACCTGTTTGTCCACTCCCACTAAACTAAACAACATATAAAATAAACAGGTCATATATTTTTAAGCCCCTGGTACGAAGAACCATCATCTTTGAGTTCTGCTGCAAAGAGCAATAATATGGTGGATTGCCTTTCTTATGCAGATTAAATTAGAATTACCTGGGAATTTCTTACACATGAAATTCTAGGTCATATATCTGAGACAATATCACGCTTTCTTTCTCACAATGCCATTGTTGGCTTATCCACAATGACCATGTCTTACATTCAACAGATAAGTATTAAAATACTCCAATACAAATCATATTTTCTAGAGTATTGTAGCTTCTGAGTTTACCATCTGCATATGTAATTTGTATACTCTTCATACCAGAAAACGAACCTTGTAAGTATATCTTTTCACTTTTGCGGTAAGCCAAAACCCATCTATTTATGCCTCATTGCTCTTTTTTGCATCCATTTGACAACAGTTGCATAAGGAACCTATTTCTCTAATTTGCATATAAGAATGACACCTTGAACAGTATGACTTTAACTCAATATTTATCACATCTACTGCATTTTCCTTAGCCACAAGGTACATTGACCTGTCACAGCACTTTCCCAGGAACAGAAATTCAGTTGACTGGTCTATAAAAAGAAAAAGCCTCATACTAAAATCTCACTTTATTCTACCTAATTTTAAACAAGTTCCAAGTTAGGAAAGTAGTTATTAGGAAGAGGTGGATGATTTAGAAGCTAAGTGAACGCAAAGAAACAGGATAAATGTACTTAAAAATCTGGACAAATACCTAAGCTGAGATAAATCTGAGCTTGTCTATTTTTTCCATACTTCTAGAACTTCACCTCTCAACCATGAGTTCTCAAAAAGTAATTATTAACAGATCTAAGATTACTTCATTTTAAAGTTTTTCAAAATTCTTTCATTCAAGTGCTTTGAAAACTTAGGTCCCTTGAGAACCATTATTCTTTTTTATTCAATTTCAGTGTTATTTAAGAAATCATCAACAGATCTAAATCTTTTTTGGTTTAGACTCCAACTAATTCTGTTGGCAGAAATTCCAATTTTAATGACATTCACTTTTTGAATTCTATCCAGTGTGTTTTTCTGTTTTGCACTTATCTAACAATAAACCATTATTTTCCATTCCCAAGCATTGATTCAGTATCAGAAATATCACAATAACTTCTCATATGTGGGCATTCAGCATTTTAAGTATTACAAAAGTTAACATATTTTATAACATCTCTCTAAGAATATTGTAAGAACTGTGTCCTTCTATACTCCTTTTTGCTGTAAGCACCTAGTTTGAAATATTTGTTGATACCAAAACCTTGTGTTTGATTACTTTTGTTTAAGGATTCTAAAAAGAATGGGAAGAAAAAGCCTTGTCCAGTTAAATTTCATGATTTAGTGGTTTGTTTTGGATCTTGATCTGCAGCAATGCAAACCACAATATCATAGAGTGATAGAATGGTTTGGGTTGGAAGGGACGTTAAAGATCACCTAGTTCCAACCCCCTGCCACAGGCAGGGACACCTTCCACTAGACCAAGTTTCTCAGAGCCCCGTCCAACCTGGCCTTGAACCCTTCCAGGGAGGGGGCAGCCACAGCTGCTCTGGGCAACTTGTGCCAGTGTCTCACCACCCTCACAGTAAATAATTTCTTCCTTGTATCTAATCTAAACCTACCCTCCTTCAGTTTAATACCATAACACTTCGTCCTATCACTGAACTCTCTGATAAAGAGTCCCTCCCCATCTTTCCTGCAGGCCCTCTATAAGTACTGGAAGGACACTATAAGGTCTCTCCAGAGCCTTCTGTTCTCCATGCTGAACAATCCCAGCTCTCTCTACTTGCCTTCATAAGGGAGGTGCTCCAGCCCCCTGATCATCTTCATAATCCTCCTCTAGGCTTACTTGAGCAGGTCTATGTCTATTCTTTATAGCAATACTCCTTCATGCTTCTAAGAATTACACTGTTGCTCCCAGAAGATGTCTCCTTCTGTATTGTGGATTAGGCATCTCAGGTCATCTTTACGCAATCTCTCCCTATTTCTACCTGTTGACTATTGAACAAAGTATACCCTTCTACATCAAAATTTCAAACCTGAAATATATCCTACAGTCAGTCTGTAAATTTCTGTTATAGATAACTCAGATTGAAGTCTTATCTTCCAAACTCAGGTGAAATGGACTGTTATTGTATCAGTTGTCAAATGTTCAAATACAGCATTCTCAACTCACTTCATTCCTTCTCTCTCATTCTGCTACGAATAGACCTTAGTTATACAGGTGTGTTTACAAAGAACAGCTTTTCATATAAATTGAGATGTTGCTCAATTCATTTACAGAAAAACAGAGATCACTAGGCCTTTTCCGACCATGTCATTTTCTATCCTACACAGTTGCCTGTTCTCTAATGTTCCTTGAGCACCTTTTCTCATACTTATAGTGTAATATGTATACTATCCTTAAAGAGATATTTTCTCCCTCGCCAAGATTTACTTAGAATCACGTAAAGCTTTTTTTTCTTAATCCTTTAGGAATGTTACCCACCCACCATCACCTCAGATCTATTTTACCCCAAAATATTTTATTTTCCTTAGTTTAAAGTTACATTAACTGCAAAGGTGAGTATCCTTTTTTATCAGTAGTATGATGAAAACAAAACAAAACAAAACAAAAACAAAAGCAAAACCACATACAACAAACCACAAGATGTAAGATATCTGGAAATAAGATACATGAAATATATATGAAGTTGTAAGGGACCTACAATAATCATTTAGTCCAACTGCCTGACCAATTCAAGGCTGTCCAAAAGGTAAAGCACGTTGTTAAATGTATTGTCTAAATGCTTCAAACAGGGATAGGCTTTGGGCATTGACTGCTTCTTTAGGAAGACTGTTTGGCCACTCTCTCTAAAGAAATGCTTCCTAATGTCTAGCCTAAACCTCCCCTGTCAGAGCTGTGAACCATTCCCACGCATCCTGTCACTGGATACCAGGGAGAAGTGCTCAGCACCTCCCTCTCCACTTCCCCTCCTCAAGAAGCTGCAGAGAGCAACAAGGTTGCCATTCTGCTTCCTTTTCTCCAAACTAGACAAACTTGGTGGCCTCTGCCTTCCAACCTCACAGGGCATCCTGCCTTCCAACCCTTTCACCAGCTTTGTTGCCCTCCTCTGGACACATTCAGGTATCTTAATATTCTTTTTAAATTGTGGGGTCTAGAACTGCACATGATATTCAAGGTGAGGCCACAACAATGCTAAATACAGCCAAAATAAGATAATGTGAATTTTAATACTGGTCCCAAGAATGAAACTGTAGTTTTATTTAGAAATCAATGATACCTGTATATTACAATAAAAATATCAATAAAATTCCATCTTTCTTTTTCCTTCATTTGAATTAAAGCACAGGGTTCAGTACTGAAGACCAGTACAAAACATTTTTATTTCTGAAGTAATTTTTTCCAGCTTCTACTTTGGCTTCTGTTCATAGACGCAACAGATTTTTCATGTTTATACTCATTCACCCAAGACCAAAACAAATGTTAATTAAGAAAAAAACTCAGAACTCTGTTTATATCAACTTGATCTGCATAGAGCATTAGTTGGCAATACAAACATGTCTATAATTTAAAGGCCTCAGCATCTAACTGTTCATGTATTCTTTGTTTTGGAATTATCTGAGATTCACAAACTTATTTAGAATTTATCTAGTCTGTTTTCTTTAGCACAGGGATTAGAATATGTACTTGAAATTAAGTTACTGTTATGAGACCAATTAAAACCATTAGGAAAGGTAGCTGATGAACATACTGCCATTTTTCCACTTTTCTTTCTTAAAGACAAATGACTGTAATAAATCTGAAAGGATTTAATTTGCATCCAGGGACAGTTTAATGGTATTTATTTAACAAACACACCATAAATTACTTTAAAGAAAAAAAAAAAAGCAACCAAAAAAAAAAAAAAAACAAAAAACAACCACAAAACACAAAACCAAAACAAAAAAAAAAACAACAAACAAAACCAAACAAAAATAACACAAACAAAAAACAAATGTGAGGTTCAGGAGTATTCAAACACAGATTCACAGAAAAAAGATTCACACATTTTTTCTTCCCTGAAAGAATAGACTTATCTATTTACTGTCACAATGCCTACTCCATAAAATATTACTAAGGCAGAAGACTTTATTATCATATTGAAAACTTTGTCCATTCTATGTTCCTTTCTATTTCTATTATGTTATCCGCATTGTAACAGATTACATATCTTCCTACTGAGACAAGACAGAAATAATCTTTCTAGTTTATTCATCTACTTCCTCCTACTTGTAGAGTCTTGACTCTTCCTCATTACGCTGTATTCAACTTCATTTTTACTCTCTCCAATGTTATTGATCATATCTCTTTAGCAGTATCTCTGTCCCTGTTTCAGCATGACACAACCTTCATTTTCTCCTGTGCCAAATTATCCTGCTTTCCTCATTACAGGCTTCTGAACACGTGGGGCAGGTCTGATCAGCAAAGAACAAACCAGTATTTTGAAGTCCAGACTGGCTCGAGGACTAACAGCCAGACTCCGTAGGTTAATATTCCTTGACTTAGCTGTTTCTGAATCATAAAGCTGGGGATGGTTGGGGACAGGGTCTAGTTGCTACCCATAGTGCATGAAAAACAACTTCTTTATGTCTTTTCTCAAATTAGTAGCAAAATGTAGAGCTATTCCTCCACAGAGGATACAGGGAGAATACTTCAGTGATGGAGACAACCCAGTAATGGCTGTTCTCTGTGGTAATCTTTTAGATGTGCAGATGTTCATTATTGCAAAGGGAGCCTGGGATTCCAAAATTCTCTTATTTCAAACTGGGCTCTGAACTCTGTACCACTTTTTTGCCACACAGTCTCAGATCAAATGGGATCCAGATCAAATAAAAGTGATAGCAGTCTATTTTGCACATCTCGTCATATGGATATAGTGAAAGCAGCTACACTAAGGATTGAAAGGCATACAAAAACACTATGGAAAGTCTACATCTACACTCATGTAGAATGCCTTGTGTAACATCAGGAAAATGCTCTGCTGTCTGTTAGAGTCACATAACTGACTTTCCTTCCTATAAGATAGGAGCATGGGGGATTGCATACAATCGGACACAATGGTGCTGTCAAGAGGCAACTGAAGTGTGTACTTGAAGTATCAGTCTCCAGTGCATTCCTGGGAACGGCACTAGCGTTAACATGGGCTTTTACTGACTGCAGTATCAAATAACCACACAGATTTTTCCATTTGTGTTTACTCAAGAAGACATATCCCATACTGAAATAATGAAAAATATTGACACGTAATTAGAATTCTTTTAATTCATTAGAATTCATTAGAGAATTCATAAAATTGATCCATAACAATTAAGATATAAAGACATTTAAAAACAAAACAAAACAAAACATACTTTCCCTCAGAATGGACCTACAGTCTTCAAAGATTCTGGCATATGGGCAACTCCCCATAATTTATCTTGACAAGACTCCAGACATAGTTTATGCATGTTTTCTACCTTTTCTTCCTGGCTGTAATAGCAGTATCATCTCCTCTCATATCCATGTTTATAAAGTAATAATAGAAATACATAAAGTAAATTTGTCCCCTCCGAAATAATAATTTTAGCAGTTAAAAAAATTATCACTGTAACAGCTATACCAACATACAATTGTCTTGACCAGGGTGTGCTTTTGGGAATTGTCCATTTGGATAAAAGACATCCTTAACACTAAATTATCATAAAGTAAGGCATACATTATCATCTTAAACCACTTTTCAGTAAAGAAGAATAAAATGTGAGAGATTAAAAGAGAAACAAAGGAGGGGGAAATAAGAATGATGTCCATTTTACATTAAGGCATCACTGGACAAATGGAAGAAATAGATATAAACAGTGAGAAATATTTTATCTTTATTGATTTCATTTTAATGGATTTAAAATTGTCTTAAATGGCACAAGGAGTCTTACAACACAGTTTTTAAATATTAGCGGAAACTATCATATTCAGCTTCAGCCCTAGGTTCACAAATGAATATTTATCTCATCCCATGGAAGGAGTTAACCTCTTCTTCAGCTGAAGTAAGTACTTCCTTTCAAAATGTTATTATCCCCCCACCCCTTGTCTCAAAAAACTCCAGTTTGCAGCTGAGCTCTAACAAGATTTAAACTCTACTTATTTAAGACTGATAGTTTCTCATAGCTAAGAGTTGTTCCCATATGTACTTCAAAGGCAAGCAATGCTGTGCACTTCACAGCAGTGTGTCCTGCTTTTGAAGTCTTTGAATTTTCCATAGGAGTTGCTACCAACAAAGAGAAACTGACAGTCTTTAAAAAGTAAAATTTAAATTTACTTACAGCAAATGCCAAAAAAAAAAAAAAAAAAAAGAGATAGGATTACCTTTTCAAAACTGATTCTTTTTTCTATCTCTTCAGACAGAAATAGATTTCAAGAAAAAAAAAGATGTTGTAGTTGGGATTACTGTTTATCAGCAGGAACAACTAGAATCATAATATGAAAGGTCTAGCCACTCCAGAAAGAAATCTAAATTTAAAGTGAATACTTCATGAAATAATTATTTTTGCTTTTTAAATAAACTAAATACCTGAATCTCCTTATTCACCGTCAAATTTATTTAAAATGTATTTTAAAAGAGCTCATGTTCTTTTTTCTTCTTAAATGTTAACAGTAGTCACAGGTAAATCAAGTAAATCACAACACACACAAGAAAAACTTCTTTTTCATCTTCATTCCTATTTCTACTTATGTCCTGACTTCAAAATATATTTTATAAAAAGAACAGGTCTATCACAACTGTTAACAACATATCTCTTTCAGAAAACACGGAGCTTAGAGAGCCCATTAAACATGAAATATTTAATTTGGGTTTGGGTTCTTCGGTTTTTGGTTTGACTTTTTTTTTGGCTTTTTTTTTTTTTTTTTTGAGGGGGAGGCTTGGTTTGTTTTGGTTTATATTTTGTTTGTTTGTTTTGTTTTGCTTTGGTTTTTGGTAGAATATGAAAAAATTACTTGAAAATATTGAGCAAAGCAGTTTCAAAGTGTTAAAGTGTTAAAACATATGACTCACCTGAAAAGCCTATATCAACAGGCAGTGAATTTATTATAAAAATTATTAGTCTCCAAACAATTTAAATCAAAATGAAATATTTCAAATTTACATAAAACTAAGTCTATAACTGATTCACTGAATCCTAAATCACATTTTCAATCAATATTTGAATAAAATTTGAGAATTTGAGACTTTCTTCACTTCTTGTTCTATTTCAGAACAATAATACAAAAAATATAAAAAAACATTAATAAGATAGCTACATATTTATTGCCTAAGGTCTGAAAAGCTAAACTTTTAGGGAGGCAGCCTCTGAACTTCACTGCCTTGCTTTTTTTAAAAAAAAATGGTATGAAGAAAAAAATCAGTTTTAAACAATTCTATGCACTGCCATTTCTCTTCCCTTCTCAACTTTCCCTAGCTATACACACCTCTTATTTGAACTTAAGTAGCAAGCAGACATCCTGTCCTGTTGTAACTGTTATCTAGCAGAGTTAGTCTTCATAATATGTGGCCTTACATGTAACACATTGTTTCTTTTTTTTTTTTTTTTTTTTTTTTTTTTTTTTTTTTTTTTTGAGATTTAGATAGATAGTAGCATTATGTAACAGGGATATGAGCAATCTTCTAGTTCACTGAACCACGGGAAGGGTTTGAGACACCATGCTCTTTTCATGCCAATGACAGTTCAACCAGCATGGAAAAAGTTAGCAACATTTCCAAGAAGATTAAATATATCTCGTTTGGCTAAATATATTCCTTGTATCTTCCATTACAGTCAGATTTTCCTCTTATCAAAGTCTTAGTTCTGACCACCAATACACAGACCACAAATCAAACTTATGTTTTTAAATTATTTTTCAAAGATGTCATTGTTAAGACAAAACAGAAGGGCAAAATAAATTTTAGGGTGAGATAAAGGAAAGGTAGCAAACTGGTATATTTCTGCTGGAGAGTCGGGAGTTCATTTTTGACTTATGTAACTCATCTGCAAAACAAGCCTCCAAACTTCCTTTGGTTTTAATTCCTAACAGCTAAAACCAGAGCTCCTTATGCAATTCACTAAAAAAGCATATATTGAAATTCCCCCCCAACAAAATGTCACCTGTTTTCTAACTTAACTAATGCCAGAAGCAGTGCTAGAATTTAGGTCTTTTATTTCACCAGGAATACTAGTACGTCTTTCAAGTTACCGTCATTTTCTTCAAAATTTAAGTTTTAATTAAAATCAAAAGACATAGCTGTTAGTAACTCTTAAGACATTGAAGAAAATGCAGATAGAGTGTGACTGATTTATTGACAGCTGTGAGCTCAAACCACAGGATTCAGCAACTGAAGCATACTTATGAGAATACTTATGCTAATAAATCCACATTATTTGTTATACACTACCTTGCCAAAAGAAATTCCTGTAATTTAGTTAAGATTTCTCAAATTAAGAAATATGATTAGTGGCATCCCTCCTCCCTCTCTTTGTACACATGAAGGTATCTGCACACAGTCTAATGTTTTAGCCTTACCAGTGCTGTCGTCATAAACAACAGTAACAGTTTTCCACTTGAAGAACTGCACAAGGTCAAGGATGGCACGGCTGAGTGAAGAAAAATCTGGATAGAGGCTGACATAGAAGGAGTCCTTGTTGTCTGACACCTGATGTTTCCAGCGGGTCTGGATATGTGGAACACCCAAAGCGTTGCAGATGGATTGGACAGCATTAGCTGAGGAGCTATGGGATGGTCCGAAGATGGCAGCCACCCCAAGGGACAGCTGATCGCAGGCTGAAGAGGAGACAGAAGTCTGTCAATGATGAGAGGAAAGAAGGCAGTGTGCCAGAAGGTATTACACAATTCATATTAAACAAAAGGCACTCCGTGAAATATAACTTTATTGCTGACAGATCTCCCTCCTTGTGTAACACTTTCACTTACACAGATTTCAACTTCAGAATATATTTCTAAGCTTTCACTATGAGCTGATGAATAACAACACTTAACATTGAAATAACACTCAGCTGCATTTAATAAACACTTCTATGTCAGTGGAAGTCACAAAGGCCAGCAATTGTGTATCTTTTAAAAAGCACTGTCAAGAGAAGAGTTTTATGCTCAGCTGTATCTTACATTTGGAAAAGGGCCACATGGGACAGTATTCTAACCTAGGCTGTTTCAACACTAACTTAATTCCTCAATCTATCAACACTATTTCTAATGAGATCCTAATTACTCAGAAATTGTACATGCTAATTTTAGTTAAGTATCAGTCAGATGATTAATTTAATTGAAATGGACATTTGAATTTCTGTATCTGAAAAGTAGGCATGTTGACTAGCAAAATTTACAGGTCAACATTTTACCCAAAACTAAATTGCTATCTATAAATGAAAAAAAAAAAAAAAAAAAAAAAAAAAAAAAACAAACAAAACAGTGTCACTTCTTAAACATTGGAAATACTCAGCTCTGCCTCTCGCCTATATTAGTAGATAAAACTGGTCCTGAGAGTCACCGACCTGATATTGCTGCACTCGGGTGGCTTAGCTCTCCTCTTTCAAATATAGTGTGGCCCTGCCTATACTGCGCACTAGCAGTCTCTGGTCTGTATTATCTCCCACAGTACACTCCAGCATTACCCTGTAGAATATTACTGGGGACATGCCAAAAAGAAAGCAAGAAAATTAGTCAATACTGCAGACCAGTGTTTCAGCCCAGGCCCTGCTCCTGTTTAGATCACTTCCATAGCCAACCTTTATGAGTATGCAGTTCTGAAAAAGCAACAGATTATGATTTTAAGAAAACTTCCCATTTGGTAGAGAGAAGTAATGACAAGTATCTCCCTAATCCAATCAAGATAACAGTATTTGTATGAGGTTTGATTAATTAATATTGTTACTCCACCCTCAGTGTTGCTGACAGCTGAGGAAACAAGCAGTAGAAACACAACCTACTACGTTACTTTTCTCAGCAAGTCAAAATTGCTTTACTGGGCACACCCTTTACAACATGTTCAAAACATTACTGTCTTTCAAGTGCATTCCAGAAACTATGCTGGTGTACCTTTTTGCAGAGCACCAGTGGTTTAGATGAGCTTCTCAAATACGCACAAGATCTCCATTGCATTTCTGAGCATCAGATTATAGCCTAAATGACTAGCTTGATAAAAAAAAAAAAAAAAAAAAAAAAAAAAAACAAAAACCACCACTTTTATGCTAATATTGCCCTTCCTAAGAGTAATCAACAAGCTTTATGCAAATGTCAGTAAATGGGATCACTAACAACAGCAATAGCTACCAGATGGCTTTTCAATGGGCTTTTTTTTCTCCTGTTTCTGAGATTTGAATAATGCAATACTTTCACATGTGATTTAATATGGCACTAGCTCCATCAGACGCATAACAATTTTTCTAGTGATTTCAGGGATATTTTATTTGCATTTACATTATTCTTCATTGAAACAGTATCTTGGAAATATTGTCTTGCCTTTAGGTTGTTCTTTCATATAGTACCTTTAAAAACCCATTAATATTTCATCTATATTCAACTTCAGATGAATGTGTTACTAAGAGATCTAAACAGGTTATTTTTAATGCAGCGCCTGCCTGCTCACTAATGGACATAATCATGAACCACAAAATGAGTCAAATGCTTAAACCTCATTGTTAAAACTCTGCTTTGGAGCCACCATAATAAAATGAACCATTTTATGTTAACCTTTAGCCTTTGATTCTGAACTAAAGCACCTGTCAGCACAAATGTAGTTGGCTGTATTGTGAATTGATGAAGCAAAAAGCTATTAGCACTGGAAGATTACGCATATTCTGATACAGCCTGCCCAGTTACAAATAAAAAGTTGCATTCACATCCAAGATGCAAGTGGGAACAATGAATATATATGATCTGTTCAATATATCCAACCAATGGCATGTTGCCACTCCAACTTCAGCTATTAGAGTCTATCAGGAATTAGTAACATAATAGTAGAGTTAGCCTGCACCTTCAAGCAAACCCCAAGTAAGTACTAAAAGTAGTTGTCTCAAGAAAGGCTTAAAGAGTTAAAGATCACAGGAAAAATTTCTCTGCTCTCTGCATTCTCCCTCAGGAGTGGAGAGAAACCGTCCCATTAAATTTCACAGGGCAGCACGTGTTAGAGTCAGGAAGCAGTTGAATTTGGAAGATGAGGAGGAAAGAAGAAAGAAGGGGCCAGAAATAAGGATCAGCCCATTTATTCACTGTTGGCCAAGATGGAAAGTGTAGTGTCTCTCAGCATCTGCTTTAATCCTTTATCCAAAACACCAGAATAACAACTCAAATATACTTCAAAAGTGTTTGCTTCCTTCTTCCACACACTCTCCACTGCAAGGAAATCATCTTGCTAGGCACAAATATTTAGCCCATAGTACTTTTCATAAATCAAAGCAAACAATTACCAAACTGTATGTATTTCTGTACAAATACGGATACTGTCTATTTTCATATCTAACAACAGCTTATATAAGAATTGTTTATTTAGAAAATAAACAGATAAATCAGGTCAGCAAGATTAACTCTGTATGTTACAGAAAAAAAAGGAAAAGATTTCTCATAATTTCTAATTTTCTAATCAGTATTATATCACACTTCTAATGCATACTTCATGTACATTCATCCTGACAGAGCAACTCTTCCCTATGTAGCATTTCTAATATGGCATCAAATGTTTTTATTCATCTTAGCCCACTGTAATGCCAGAAATCCCTTATTATGTAAAGCTATTAATATTCAGCACTTGGGAGTGGCAGATCACTTGACAGATTTAGTCTAGAAACATGTCATAAGAAATACAGGTTGAACTCTGATTCTTTCACCCTTCTTATTTCATTAATGATAACATTCATATGAAATTGGCTCTTCAATTTATCAAAACATGTTTGTAAGGAGCATGTAATACAGTGCAAAAGTCAGCCCTACTGAGTTCTGACACAAGGCTTTGTATGTGCTTATATAAAACATATTGAACTTGGGGTTTGTACTTTCTAGGATATGGCAATGATGCAGGACAACTTGCAACTATTGCAATAGACTTGAATGTAAAGCAATCTGAAAACTTCAATTTTTGTGAGAATTAAAGATTTTAAAATTTAGAAAAAGTGTTCAAAATTATTTTTAACTTTTAATTTTTCTTTAAACAAATCATTTATAGTTAAGGAGAAAACTGCTGAACTCAGGCTTAGTCATTCACCTGACAGCAATATTCTTAAGCACAGACTTAATATTTAGGCTTATTTTTATGCACAAAATTACAACTATTTTTTCCCCTTTGTAGCCCACACCTGAATAACTATACGAGATGTTCATATGTTAATGTGATTTGTGGAGATGTACTTAAAGTGATTGAATGCTAAAAATTGAACTAGAGACTTCTTCTAGGTTCACTGGACTTTAGAGACAACTGGCATTTTCCAGGACAAGGTCTGCAGATAGTGTTTTCACACTCTGAAGGAACTGGTCTCAAAAACACCACAGTCACAAAGCTCAGAATAACTTATTTCAGATTTTAAATATTTAAAGAAGTAGCTTTTAGACAGGGGCAGTGGAAGCAAAGGGGACAACCTATTTTTCAAGCAGTTACGCTTATAGCCTTCAAGGGGTGGTCTTTAAAGCAATTCTTTGATATCAGTTACAAACTTGTACAGTCTCATTGCATATGGCTTTACTGGACAGACACTTTTTCAGGCAGGTAGACCAAGTGAGTCAGAGTGACTTACTAAAATAAAATAAACATGCAAAAGGTTACCTTTTTTGGATGCTTCAAAACTGTCATAGAGATTTATCTTTTGAGTGTCATATGTTAATGTGGTGTTTGGCAGAAGAGTTCTGTTTCTGTTGATTGTGTTCACAGCAAATCTGAAGGCCAATTCTTCTGCTCCCATTGGACCAGATTCCACACACTCAAAAATGCCTCCTGGTAGTGGGAAAAAGAAGAAAGAAAAAACCAAACCACTAGTAAGCCAAAATGTCATACAAGACACCTGGGAAAAGATTCATCAGCCTGAAATTTTTAACTTAATAAACCTAGTATAGTGCAACTCATGAAATGATCTCATGATTTTGGTGAGGTTTGGGTCAAACCATAAATAATCCAGAAACAAATCAAATTTACTTTAAAGAAAACCTATATTTTTTTTTCCCATAAAACATTTATTTTACTATTGTAAATAAAAAGTGTGGCAATATAAACTAGCCATACTATTTAGAAGCAAAATAGAAGAGGGATGAAAAATACGTAATTATTATTTTACACAGTTAAACTTTAAATTATTACATTCAACACTTCCAGATCAAACCCCATCTCTGTGTGTGGCAGGGGAGAGGCAGATTTCTAGATCATTGTTTTCTACTCTTCTATACTTATGATAAAATTATAATGAACTGGAGAGTTCACAGGAAATGCAACATATAAAGGAGCATGGAACTGGAATGCCCTAAACTGCCTCCAGAAATGAAGTTGTGTAGAAACTTTACCATGACTGCGTGCCTGAACGCAACAAAAGGTTCAAATTTTGCTTCTTTGCAATAAGCCACATGTACATGCTAACCTCCTTCTCAGCAAATACAGGAATCTAAGCAACTACACCCTGCATAAGCTCCATCATGCAGTGAAAGCATCACCAAAGTGTACTGCCAGAGTAGGACATCCTTCAAATAACAGGTAATTTCTAGAATGCTTCTGAATCAGCCTTAATCTTATATTGAGCAGATAAGTTTGTGAAATGGTGTTGTGCTTCAACTGTTCTTTTCTCATTAATATCATTGCCAATGAAATGTAAATTTATTATACATACTTTGGGGTAACATCATTTATTCTTGGGTCTGGTAAGGCTATGGATACAGTGACAATAAAAGTAATCTGAAGATGTGTCCTTACTATGGTGACATGGAATGCCTCAGAAAAACAATCAGTATCCATATGGTCTCTTAGGCCCTCATGCTAACAGCATCTGTCAGTACTAATGGACAGACAATGACCATCATCTGAGGATCACTAATTACAAACCAGGCATTGTATCTGTGCAAGAAATGTTTTTCATTCTCTTTCTCTTAGCCTGTGGTTATTCATTTCCAAAGTAATGTTACTACCCAGCTTTGTATTACCTAAAAAAAATTTATTCAACTCTCCACTACTTCCTCACTAAGAAGCTCTCAGAAACTGAACATACAGCAACGGAGTCAGACTGAACTTTGCAAACTACAGTCAGTTTGTAAACAAACTTATTAAGCATCCAAGTAGATAGACCAATTCTAAAGCAAAAATAATGTGTATTTAATTATCAACTCTCCCTTTCTGATACTATTCAATATGAAAAGGCTTCTCAGTTTTGCAAACCTTCTGCCTCTTCCAACCTGTTTCTCACTAGAGAATGGAGGTGTTAATATTTTTCCTTCAGATGAGCCCTTACATTCCTGGTGAGAGCCCTAGGGGCAGATGCTCAAATAATATTAATTTAAAAGCACAAGCACTAACCACTGAGATGAGATGTGACTAATAATTATTTAAACATTAGTCATTTAAAACTGAGAATGAGGCAGTGATGGGAGAGGCAGGCACTTAAGAAAAATTTAGATAACTCAGGAAATTACACAAACTGACTGAGCATAGAATGCATATGTAATCAGTAAGCAATATTAACAATACTTCAGAAGCTAAAGCAGAAGAAACTTGGATAACATTCAGGTAAATATAGGCCTAGCACACTTTAAATCTGAAAAAAAAAATGAGCATATTTATTTGCACAATAATGCAATATTAACATGAAAGGCAACCTACTGCTTTTGAAAATAACCAAGTGTTTTGTTCAGGAAAAGAGTCGGATAGACAAGATTTTGTGCTACTTAAGTCTTACAGCATCTAAACATTATAAATTAAACTGTGACATATAGGAGGATCCTATTTTGATTTGGGAAAAATATTTTTAAATTGCTGCAGAAAGTTAAAAAATAATTAATAACTGATAAGTATAGATATCAAGAGACAAGAAAAATAAAAAGATGTTTCTCTGAACATAATGAAAAGTAAGATAGATTTTATAGGCTTTCCTCAGGCATCTAGAAAACAGTTATTCAAATGTATTTGAATAAACCAGTATCACCCAAACAGTTAATAAAAAAAAATTATATCCTAAGTTATAATGAATGCATTAAGATAAATAAGCATTACAACATATTTTTCTTCTCCTTTAAATTTTTACATTGGAAGATTTTTTCTTTAATTTCAAAATGTCTGTAGCTCAATAAAATCTTCCTTTATTTCTGTATTTTTAATTCTGCTCATTTCTAAATTTTTGGTGATGTCAAAGATGCAGCCACTACTCTAAGCATAGGATAAAATAAAAATGGATTTTGACCTCTTATATCTGTGTAATTCTTAATGGTGGTGACAGTCCTTCACATAGTAAGACAATTTTATGAAGTTGACAAAGTCTATCTCCTGTGAGACTTAACAACGTGTAATTTCCCACGCGCACCATTCAGTGGTTTCTTCACTCACTCACAAATTCTCTGTCCCTGTAATAAATGTATTCTCTGCAAAGCTGGCAGCATATGGTCTGTCGCCTCAGGGTAAATTTCCATTCCTAAGGAAAACAGAGGTAAAATAACCTGTTTCTGTTTTCTTATGATTAGGATATTTTGCTAAGAGGAAGGAAAACATAGCTTCTGATTCCTGCTCCTGTATATTTTCAAATTTTACTCCAGAGAGACACTGAATTAAAAATAAGAACCCTAGAGGAATATAGATTAGACCATATATTTGCAGTTTCCTAGCTGTTTTCTAACCTGTAGGATGTCAAACTTCCCATAGGTTCCTTTTATTTCAGTTTTATGCTACTTCTATATCTTTCTGCTCTAGCAGCCATGGAGGAACATCCTATAATTAAATATTTTTGATGCTGGTAGATGTAGGTTCATCTTAATCTTCACACTAAGAAAAGACTCACATCAACAGGTTCTCAAAGCACACCATGTCCTACTAATATGCAAAATGGCTGAAAATGCCAGGGTCAACCATAGTAAATAACAGCTGAGATTTAACCAACTTAATACTGCATACAAGGCACCACTATTTTTTACTGGAACATTGAAGTAGTTTAAATTGAACTCACACATTAAGAAAAGCAGGAGCTTGAGCAGACACGTCTGCATTCTGAATATCAGAATATAGTCACAAAACAGCTCCTCATCCTCCAGTTGAGAGCCCTTTTATGTGTGCATGGAAGCCTACACTTCAGATATTTTCAGGGTGCTCAGCAAAGGCACATAAATGAGTTCAGACATTGACAGGAATGGGTAGTTTTAAAGAGTGCTTTCTCCGTTGCTGCATAAAATGCAAGTAGAAACTTACTTGGAAACTTTAAATTGCCTTGGCCTTACTGTTATATTCCTATAGTTGTTACTGAATATGTAAATAATAGCAAAAAATACTTTGAGTATTTTTAAAGAAAATGTTGTGTATATTGACTGGCTTAGTAATGGGAGAGTCGCCACAGATTACACTGCATTTTTTTATAAAATGGAAAGGAAATTAATAAAAATGATTGGATTTCTACTCCAGGTATACTCAACTATAAAGGAACAGTGCTTTCCAGAAGCTGTTATAACATATTGAGTTCCTTCCCAAGCAGGCTGTTCTTTACAGCTGTTGTACCTTGTATTCAGGATAGCCTTATTAATAACCAAATTGAGGAATGCACTGCATGAACTCAGATAAGCAGACAGGAGAGTAATAAATCTTGCCATTGATATGTGGACAAGCAGCCAAGCCAATGCCTATCTCTGTCTAACAGCTTGAAAAATGCAGGTGTTGTAGTTTGTCTTATTTTTAAAAAAGCTTATAGACCCGAAGTAGGCAGAAACATCAGTTCTCATGTTCAGCCAGCAGCACATCCTAGTGGAAATGGCTGAATTTTCACTGCTAGCTCAAAACATAGACAGAAAACTTAAGAGTAGTAAAATATGCATTTAAAGCTTAGCTTGCTTTAATGGTCTCATATATGATTTCTTCATTTTCAATGTTAATGATATGGCAGTTCATCTCTGCCCTGTAGCAGTAACACTAGGGAATATACCATCACGTACCTACATCTCAATCTGTAGTTCATGAAGTTTTATTGACTGTGTACAGTAGGTGGCTGCTGTATAGCTGAATACTTCTTGTTTTTACTGTCATGGTAAGTACTTAGCAAAAGCTCACTGGATTTTAGCAGTGATCAGCAGCTGAAAAATCAGTGATGAGAAATGTTCGACAGTCCAGTCCAAGCCAGATATGCAAGAGTGATTGTAAAATGATCTTTAAAAACTGTATCTTTTGCAATGACATCCATGATAATTCAGATCTCCTATTAATTTTAATATACTAGAACTTTTACTGAACCTGAAATCCACTTTTTTCATCATAGTTATCACTATTGAAAAAAAATGTATGTGACCAAGTTCTTTTATCATTACCTATAGGAAAAATCCAATCAATCAATGTGATACTGATGCAGTAACAGTTTCTTCAGAAACAGAAACCACTGGAAAAAAAATTATATTAATATTTTATCAAAAAAAGGATAATACATAATGCCTAAAATAGTACGAGTAACATAGGTGTCATTATTTTCCAATGAAAAAGAAAATCTGAAATAGTTTTTAAAACAATTATACAAGTCCAAAAAGTTTGGTTTAAAATGGTTCAAATGAAAAAGCCTTCATTTTTCACCAAAATTTTGAAGAATTACCATTTTTAGTTCACAAGCCATTTTGGCTTTCTTCAATATTCTAATCACTTTCTCAAACATAAAATCCAGAGGAAAAAGGAAAATAGTCAGCTTGCTACATATCTGGCAAAAAAAAAAAAAAATGCCAGAAAAATGGGTCCTGCTATTAACTATTTCACAAAGAATAGGATAACCATTTGAATGACTCAACTTGCCATTTCTATTCCACAAAAAGGTCCTAGGTATTTTTCTCCCCATAAACATTGCACTTTGGGGATCAGTATCTTGTGTGGTTTGCATTATCATCTCCATGTAATACCTGATAAAACCCAGCAGAAAATACAAAAGTGTCTAACTACACAAAATCACAAGATGAATACAAGTGCCAGACCAAGTTATTCATAAATTTCTCCTGCTGTTACATATGGAGAATTTTTGAAAAGGATGAATGCCATAAAACCAGAGCTACTGTTACCTATTTGAAATAATCCACATTCAAACAAGTTTCAAAAATGTCTGAGTAGAATTACAAGCAAGCAAAATAGCAAACCTGGCTGATATTAAATCAAAGAATTTCTCCCTTGTTTCTAATATAGACCCAAGTTCGTTTCTGTGGAAAGTAACGCTATTTAATTACAGTAGCTACAAGCTATTTTACATCTGTGCCCTCTGAAAATTTAAACCTTTAAATATATAACAGAGGGTAACATTACCTCAGATCATAATCTGACAAATTAATTGAAATGAAGCTTATAAACTACTTTAAATTACTGAATCTAAAATAATTATTTTTCAATATCATTGCAAGTATATCAACTAGATACACAGAATTGGAACTTCCATGGTTTGGCAGCATCAGATATTTTACCATTTTCAAATGTGAAATCAGGAGAGAAAAATTTAAACACAAACTCATTCTAATATAACATTGTTGACAGTAACAAAGAGATGGAAAAAATAACATTAATCATAATGTCTATTTTAACTGTGATTTCTTTGTATGAAGATGTAAGATGAGGATTAATTCTTTTCTAATATCAAAACAACTCAATAAAGATCTTACACATATGCACATTAGCTATTAATAGCTGTAACTTTTTAACATAGCCATATTATCATTATCATGTACCAATCTGAATAAATATACCAACAGCTATGGAGAAGTTCTCTATTAATACATTACAAAAAGTAACATCATTCACATTGTGGCATGAGCACCATTTTTTTAATGATACAGTATCTTTTAAAATATAATACTGTAAACCCATATATTAAGTAACATTAAAAAAAAGACTGAGAGTCTGGGAAAAAAAATTGCTTTTAAAAATACTTTGTGTTACACAGTAACATTTCTTCCTATCATTTTACCTTAAAAACATATAAACATGTTTTAATTATACCAATAAATTTATATAGAGTTATATAGGAAAAAAATATTTTATTTCTTCTTCCTCATCTGAGATCAAGACTTTGAATATAAGATAAATACAGTGCCTATATCTAATCCTGATGTGACAAATAGAAATGTCTTATTCTGATTTATTATTTCCCTTTCAGAAAATATGAAATCTCAGAAGACTGGAAAGATGAGAGAAAGGAATAACTGGTGTCTGTGATAAACAACTTTTCTAAAAAGTGTTTCAAGAGAAAATTAAGCAAGTCTAGCAGGTATTTTACCATTAAAACATAATATGCTTATATCTGCTGTGCTCCAATTTTGAAATTGGCCATTTGGTAATCAGAGGCAATGATTATGTAAGGTGATACTACATGTAGAGGGATAAAATGTCAAAAGCATATTATTAAAAGCTCAGTGGAGGGTAATATACTGTCAACATTTCCAGAGATGGAAGCGATGGCTTTTTGGAAGTGTGAAGGGACTGTAGTTCTCCAAATACAGGCATAGAAATAAGGCAGTGAAGAGACTCATCTGAAGGAAACAACATCACTGACGTGACGTGGATGATACTGGGTGCAGGAGGCACAGGAAGTGCTGCGCTACAGTAACTGATCAAGGTTGCTGGCTGAATGTGTTTTAGCCCTAATCAAGTGTGCTGTGGTCTATGCTGATAATGCTGTTATGGATTGGGAGGCTAGAGAGGTGGTTCATAGACCTCCATAAAGATTGACAGCTTGGATGTGTCCTTCCTATAAATACAGAACAAAATTATATCTTAGCCACTTATTTCTGTCTGGAACAGGATTTAAGAAAATTAATCACTTTCATGTAAGACATTAAAAGCAAATTTAAAAATTCCTTCTTTACAAAATTTTCCATTAAAAAAAAATTAGTTTTTTATATCAGTTTAGGATACAGAATTGTGAATCTGAACTATACCATGTTTTTATTATTCCTTTTCAAAATTATACTTTAAAACTTTCTGAATCTCACAACAGGTAAAAATTTAAAAGGACAACTTGACAGAAAACTCTGCTTATTTGACTTTGAAGTCCTTTTTATGGGGTTAAGTCACTGTGGGAAAAGTCAGTACACTTCAGCAGTGTCTTTTATCCATACCAAGTAAGTGTACACAGGGTTTGGAGAAAGGAAACAGGAACTGGAATTTCTGGGGTTTATTGTCATTGTCACTGATTTCCTAGGTGACCTTGGACAAGCAGTTTTTCTGGAAAATAAATCTCTCATCCCAAAATAGATGTAACAAACATCTCAACATTACAACAGAGTCACAGTTATTGGAAAATCAATAACATATTTTGAAATGATACATAATTTATGTTAAAGGCATTCATGGAATCAGTGTATAAAGGCATGATCACAGAATCCTACAAATCTTGCACTATAAAATGCATACAAATACTACCTTTAGCATCTAAGTTACATTTTGATCAATATTTTAGTGTAGTTACATGATACTGACAAATTTAAGACATGTTTCTCATAAAAGGATTTGAATTATCTACAAATTTAAGACAAAGAAAACTATTTATCTTCTAATTGTACAGTATATAAGGGGCTAAATTTCCAGACAGTGTTAGGTTTATTCTGTTAATTCAATGTTAAATTATATATCAAAATAAAAATAGTTTGGTTTGGTTTGTTTTTCTTAAATGCGAGGAAATAATAAGGGATAATATGAGGAAATAAGAAGTGTGGATCTCATCTGAACAAAAGTTTCTTTATCTGATAGAAATGGTGGAAGGGATTTTTAAAGAAGAATACATACAAATTATAAGTATCTTTAAAATTGTGTTTTAAATGTAAACTTGATGCATTCTAACATCTTAAGTTAGATGTGACAAACACCACATGTCAGAATCTTGTCTTTCATCAGCACAGTTCCAAATATGCTTTGAAAAGTCATAAATAAAATATTACTAAAAAGTTATGACTAGACAGGAATATGCAGCATACTTATAAAACACTGTTTCTGATAGTATCTCTGTTTATGAATATTACTCCTTTCAGAGTATCAATGGAGCATGACTAAAGATAACTGACAAAACAAGAAGTTCTAAACACATTAATCTACAGTGTTAGAATATACTATCCATAAGATTCCTTCCCACTTTAAAGGATATACATTAGCTTCCTCTGACATGCTTAGCAACTTATTACAGAATATACTTGATGCAATTATCACATTCATGTAATATTTAGGTCTGTAGCAGTAACAAAATGAAACAGAACATTAAATGAAACGTGACTACAAAAATGGCCCCAGGAGACTTTACTAAAATGTTCTTTTCATTATTTTGGCTAATAAAATGTTTTAAACTGTCTTAAAGAGGCACACCTTTCTTTCTTTCCCTTTTCTCTAAAGAGGAGGCCAACACCCAGATAAAGAGCTTCTCAGCCTCCATGAAGAAAACTTTTTTCACCAAAACTTCTTTAAAGAAGATAATATGCAAAATTAAATGCTTAGGTTTTACATAAATATTTTCACAAGGACTAATGTGCAAGTCTTGCATTTGTTTATAGGCTACTTACTAGACAGTTGCAATCTTCAAACTTTCATCTTACAGGTTTGAAGATATTATAAATCATAGAACATTTCATTTTATTTTAGAAAGAGTCATAAAATACATTAGAACATTGATAAAAACACTTCCCTAACCTCCTCACACAGACCATAGATAAATGTTAATATTATATTAGGCCAGGATTTTTTTCTTTTTGTCACACTCAATGTTATTCATCTACCTTCTCAAACATATTGGTTTCTGTCTAGAATTACATCTGAGAAACCAAACTCTACACAAACAATGAAGTAAATTTTGTCCAGGTCTTCATATGCTTTTAAAAGAAAATATAAGAAATGAATCACTCATGAGAAATAGGTAGACATCAAAAAAGTAAAAAAAAAAAAACAAAACCTTACCTCCTACAATTGTGCTATTTAATACTAATATGTCTACATGCAAAAGCTGGAGCAAAAGGAGTTTTGTTTTGTTTGTTTTGTTTCAGTTTTGTTTTAATAACGTAAACAAGAGCCAGGAAAGAATGTAGGTCTTAGAGGCAGATCTTACCATTGTAATTTTTCAAGCAGGGCTTAGAAAACTTGCACACCTAATTTCTCCAAAGAAATTCACAGACCCTGTGGTTCAGCAGTTACCAGGAATCACTTGAAAATCTGTGGAAAGCTGAAACTTTCCTAGGAACTGTAGACATCCAAGCATGTAGGGAAATACTGCAGCATAAGAAGCCCATGCTAGGGATCCTCAACATAAAAGATGAAACAGAAAATTGCCTAAACTTCACAGAAGTCAGAAAGCTCTTAACTGGGAGGAGCTTAAAGCACAGTTTACATTGAAAGACACCTTCA
Organism: Tyto alba; assembly: GCF_018691265.1. NCBI lineage: Eukaryota > Metazoa > Chordata > Aves > Strigiformes > Tytonidae > Tyto > Tyto alba. The sequence continues at coordinate 4,652,439 of NW_024881316.1, forward strand.
ATTCAATATACTGCTTGTGAATATATAGTTAGTATTTTTTTTCAAATAAACAACATGTTAAAACACTTGCCTAGAAAGCAGATTCTGTTATATACTGAACTCTAAGCCCATGTCTTTCACCATTCAGAACAATGTCCTAACATTTCTCTAACAATGTTACCTTAACAATGTTGCCTTGACAATATACGGATGTATAACTTACTTTTCAAATTTGACTGGAAATAGGCTATCATACAGACAGGAATTTTCAGTCTGCAAGATCCAGAAAACAGAAGCAAGCCTGAAGTTATCATATACTTCTATATACCTCAGCTAAGTATGAAATAGGAGTCAGCCCATGATTTCTAGATAATTTTATTCTTATCCAATCAATTTGTTGTAGAAAATGCTTAACTAGATGAGAAAGTCAGGGTCAGATCTCAGGTTTTCTTCCTGAGTAATCTACAGTCCCAGCCTGTAACTTCCACAATACTAGTGCACCTTACTGGACTAATATTATATAGTCAGGTCACCTTCTGCTTGATCTTTCTGGTCAAGTAATTCCTTATGTATACTCAGCATCAAATATCAGCATGTGCTAGCCAGGAGTACCTTCAGAGTCAACTCCCAGTTATCCAGTTAATTTGACTCACCCTACTAAGACCCAACAGCTAATTTAAAAACAACAGAGCAAGCACTGCAGGATCTAGCAAATCAAAATCACATAATATGCATTATCATTTCTTTTCTAAAGAAAAACAAAACAAAGCAAAATCAGACTCCCACACTTAAGACCTATATAAATCTTCAAAATAAATACCTTTCTTGATATTTTTGGAAAGAGGAAATGAAACAAGAACTTTATTGAAATTACTCAGAAAAGCAGAAAACATCCATTTCTCCCCAAAATAAACAGTAAGAGTATTAATTCTTATTACTTTGGACATTAAAAAGAGGTCAATAAAAGTTTATTTGCAGTTACAAAAGACTACAACTTGGATCCTGCAAATGGATGTACAAAAAAATGTCTGACCTGAGCTCTACTGAATGCCATTACCTCTCTTAAAGTGAAATTTGAGCATCTGGATCCCCGAGCAGAAACTTTTCCAGAAGTAAAATGTATCAATGATTATCACAAGGTTTGGGATTATTTTTTCTATTTTTAATGCTTACTATTTAAATGTTCAAGAGTTTGTAGATATTTAAGTGATTTAAGAAAGTTTAAAAACTGCATTTTCACAATTTTCTTCCTCCTCTGTAAATTTTCACAGATAGAATCCTTCAGTAACCTGAAACAATTCTTATGAAGTGTATTATCTAATTTGAGGGGAAAAGAAAAAGGACATATCTAGTCTTAAAATACACACACACATATGTAATGGAAAAGACACAGAGTACCAAATACCATTCTATGACTAGTATGAACTGTATGTGCTTTTCTCTATCCACAGAATAATCCCTTTCATAAATGGATTTTGTTTTATACTAGTACGTAACTAGTCATTCTTTGGGCTAATAAATTGTGTATAGAATTTTATAGTGAAGAAAGTTGTTACAATTGCTCATTTAAAGGACCCATATTGCTATTATTTAATGTAATACATTTTCTTTACACAGACATTTCAGAAAAAAAAAAGGAGTGTGGTATTTTGGCTGTGCATCGGCAAAATAACCTCCAAAGAATCAAAGAAAATTTGTTTCTTAATGGAAAAAAAGAACTCCAGAAGTGCTTCTCCATGATCCTTGAATAAGCAGAGGAAAGAGCTGGTAAAACTACTCATTTAGCAGGGACTAGAAGCAGTGTGATTTTGTTTTCTAAGGACTGGGTATATGAGATACAAACTAAAGGCTTCTTGGCCTGCATATGACACTATAAAGTGAGAAAAAAAAAAAGTTTTTCAGTTATTTTTATATTTCAGGAAAATAATTTTAAATTTTAGTTTACTACATCGTGCTTTACATTACTTCATAGTTACATATTACTACTTCCTAACACTGTCACGTTACAGTGCATTAACTGAAACAGTTTATTGTTTCATTTTGTCCTTAAAGCTATTAAAAGATAGATTTTCTTCAGTACTGCTTGGAACATTTAATCATCTTTTCAGTGTGCTTCCCGACTGTGTTACGATTAAACAGTTTGAAATCAATGCTATAGAAATGCTGTGAAATAGCAGGAAAAGTTACAATAGTCATAAAAGAATTAAAAAACAAACTTCAAAATAAGACTGACTGAAAAGATTTAAATGTGACAAACACTTTTCGTTGTCACATTTAACGGTACTTCGCTTCAGTACTCAAATGTTCAGTTCCAAAAATGTTTGAATTAGAGAGTTGCTTAGAAATTAGGTCACTATCTTTTAATCTTGGTAACAATCTCACCAAAAACAATTTTTCCAAAAGTATTGTTATCCTGGTTAAAATATGGTATGTGCTGCTATGGGATTATGATTTAAATATTTAGAAGCAATTTTCAGAAGAATAAGGTGGGCTATTGAATATCATTTGGAAAAATCTTCGCTATTCCTGTCCTTAATGTATCAGCTACTTGGACTGCATAGAAATGGTGTTACTGTATTCTCTCAGTGATTCCCTTTTTGAGTCTTCAGCCATGGAAGAAAAAAAGAAGTGATGCATTGTGAGTACAGAAACAAGCAAATAGTAAGAGCAAATAAGTATTATGTGCTGATGACAAAAATTCCAAGTAGTGAGAAAGAGATGGATCTGCAGTGAGATTATTAAGTGCTAATGTGGATAAAAGAGCAAGTTAAAATCAGAAAAGCTTCTTATCTTCAGAAGCAGAGGAGTTATTAAGTGCATCTGCTGCTAGACTGTACAAATTTATTTTTAAAATACATTGGTTTGGATCCTTTGAGTTAACCTATTTCATATATTACACCAACAATGAAGCACCACATTTTATAACGTGACCTAAAATAAATTATGCATCTCAGTATGACTCATATAAATAAGACATTAGCAGAAGAAATTAAGACATTGCTATCCAAAGGAATGAAATGTACTATATCAACTCCATAAGTAACAAGATATTTAATTATAAATTTAAAACTTCTTAAATGCTTTTGCATGCTATTTCTCTTCTAAATATTATACAAAAGATGTAGAAATTTTGCCACATATTCATATTTCTAAAGTCTTTCAAATAATATGATAAATATCAGTAAAAAACATGTTAATGCATATGAAAATTGAGTGGTTCAGGAACTGATAATTTATGACAGATTCATGTAGAAGACAGATTCTAGTGGGATCTTGAAGTAAACAAGCAAAAATATTTAATGAGGCACAAGAAGGTCTGTTTCAATATGATACATATCAGAAATACTGATTCACTTTTCCAGTGATAAACCAACAGTGTTTAACTCACAGCCTGCAGAAATATTATTGGAGGGGCTGGAGGAAAGCATCTTACAGAAACAGAAGGTAAAAACATTTGATCTGAAGCCCAAAAATACTGAATATACTACTCTCATTTGCAGTACCTTTGACTGTCATTTGGTTTTCTTATCAATTACATAACTATCATTTCCATGAGAGGGAATGAGTTTATATTCCTAATCACTAAACTGTGATCTAGGTGTGCAAATGATACTTCCACAGTATATCCTTTCACTCTGTTTCCATCTATATCCCAGAATTCAGCACTAGATGTATTCTGAGTCTGGATTTAAATTAATCATCAATTATACGCAGATATTTTGTTTTTCTAGAGTCTGAATGTTAAGAAGTTACTAGTTAATATGATAATTTTGCTCTAAAAGTTGTTCACTAATTTGATAATTAAGTTTTAATTACTGAATTAGAAGACTCTTGGGAAAAATTGAAAAGCTGTTTTGGCAGGAAAGCAGGATGTATGCATCCCACCTTATCTGAACCCTATATATGGATTAAATATTAACTGTTATCTTATATAAAACAATTCTTCCTTTTAATTCTTTCTTCTATATATTTTTCTAGTACATGGCCAAACTATTCCAGACAGATACATCTTTAACCAGAATACTGTCTTATCTAATATGACCGCAGTATTACCTTTTTTAAAGTATATCCTTGTAAATAAAAAGTCTAAAATGCTTTACACTACTTTGTCCACGGTGAAGACTCATATTTGTAACAACAGAAGACTAGACAGTAAAAATATTCTATGTTTCTCTTCTAATTTACACGGTTTAATAAAAAATTATTTTTTCATCCAGTATGATCAATTTCGCCCCATGTTGAGGCTTTTTTTTTTTTAAAAAAAAAAAAAAAAAAAAACCACACCTCCATGGAGGAGACAATTTATTTTTGAAGGAAAAAGATGCTCCATGATTCCTAGGCATCATATAAAATGTTTACTCAAGGAAACTATATCAATACAACTGGATTTGTCAGTGTCTAACAAAAATAGTATCTTAACTAAAGGCCATTCTGGTTTAAGTGTATAAACAGGCTATCTAGACACCTTTTTCACAAAATTTTCTGCAACCTCTCTTTTCAGTTATTCAATCAAGGAAGCATACTTAGCAAGGAGGTGGGATATTGACAGAATTGTTCCAATCTATTTCCATTAGGTAAACAGTCTAAATATCATCAACAAAACAGGGAAAAGATTTAAAACCACAAACTGGGAGATACATTCTACAACAGTGTATAACGTGGAAGCTCTACTTTCATGACAATATCTTGCACATTGTACATAGTTTTAATGTTCTCCAGGGTTGGAGGGAGTTGCAGTGAGGGAAAGACCGAAGTTGAAGATTAAGACAACTATGTTTAAAGACCCATAGGTGTGCAAGTTCCCATTGTATTCAGTTGATTTTGGAGAACAGTTCACCTGATCACAGTCATCTAGGACTCAATGCATATGTCCAGATATGGGTTACCTGTCAGTGCTGAAGCAACCCCTCCTGGCCTCTGATACAGAAAGTAAGATCTCACGTCTTATCTACACAAGTGGCTCTGAAACACAAATAGGTCTCAAATTTTATCAGTCCTTTTGCAGCTTATCAGTACAGCTTGCCCATTTTTGTCTGGTACTTTCAATTGACTATAAGGGGAGTTTGAGTACTTGACACCCAGAGGTATCTGAACCTTGAACAAAATCCTGCTCATTTCAAAAATTATATAACAGATCTGGAAAAGAAAAAGAGAAAGGCAGCAAAGTATTTAATGAATTTCACATAAGGAGTGAATGAGAAAGGATAATTCAGCCTGGAAAAGAGATAGCTTGCAGTAAAATAGAATTCTGCAAAACCATATGTGTCGTGAAAATGATGGGTACGATTTTCTTATTCACTGTTTCTTCACAGACAGGAAGTAGCGGGCCTTACTAGATGGTAGCTATAAAGTATTCAGTGTTAATTTTCACGTTTTTACAAAGGTATGACTTAGGGAAACCAAATAAGTAAGACAAATAAGTAGCAGACAGTGGATATAGCTTACCATCTTCTAAGGTGGCTTAAAACCCAAAAACATTACAAGACAAGATAGGTCTTCTTTCTGGAGTCAGGGAATTTTGCTTCTTTCTAATGATGTGAAATTGTGATATTTGCAGTAGAAAACTTTATGTAATGCAAGTTGATCTAATAGGTGATTTGTGTGCTGAGAGAGAATGTCTTTGAAATTGTTGTTTGAATTCTTTCTATTTCACATTTATAGTGGAGAGATATATCTCTTCACCAATATATACATAAATTTTAGCTAAAAAAATTAGTATTTCACAAGCATAGCTGACAAAAGTCCTAATTAATTTGCCTTTAATGACACACAATAAAATTGAAATGTTATTAAAATTTATCAGACAAAAAGGTAAGACAATTATATTTAATATTTTGGTGTTGTCAAAACACAGCTAAATTTTTACCAGTTTCTAGACCACTAACACCTTTCTTCTATATCAAAGACCAATGTGATAGACCTTCACTGGTTTTCCATTTAGGCCTTTATATTAATATGAGTTTTGCTGTATTGAAGCACTTTCTTTTTAAAATATGGAAAACCGTGAAATAATTTTTATATTTGATCAAAGCAACAGATTATTTGATGTTATACTATTAGATTTCAGTTTAGGAACAGAATGATCACAACCTCATTATTAAACCAATTTTTACTGTGTAAGCTTTGGGTAGTATTTAACACCAAAAAACACCAGCTTTTTGAGTACTTAACTCTTGCTCAACAGTTGGTCATCTGACTGTCATCATTCAGAAATTACATTGACCTCAGAAAACAACACTTTGTTATCTTCAAACTTCTGTGTGCCAAGGAGTAGCTTAAATTTAGTGCAGATACTGAACATAGAATCATAGAATGGTTTTGGTTGGAAGGAATCTTAAAGATCATCTAGTTCCAACCCCCCTGCCATAGGCAGAGACACCTTTCACAAGACCAAGTTGTTCAAGGCCCCATCCAACCTGGCCTTGAACCCTTCCAGGGAGGGGACAGCTACAAGCTCTCTGGACAACTTGTTCCAGTGCCTCACAATAAAGAGTTTCTTCCTTATATCTCATCTAAAGTGAATTCTTTCAGTTTAAAACTGTTACCCCTCATCTTATCACTACAAGCCCTTGTAAAAAGTCCCTCTCCAGATTTCTTTTAGGCCCCCTTTAAGTACTGGAAGGCCTCTGTAAGGTCTCCCTGGAGTCTTCTGTTCTCCAGGCTGAAAAACCTCAACTCTCTCAGCCTGTCTTCATAGGAAAGGTGCTCCAGCCCTCTGATCATCTTCACAGACCTCCTCTGGACTCACTTGAGCAGGCCCATGTCTATCTTACTCTGGCAGCCCCAGGTCTGGATGCAGTACTCCAGGTGGGGTGTCACAAGAGCAGAGTAGAGAGAGAGGAACACCTCCCTTGACCTGCTGGTCAGGTTTCTCTTTATGTAGCCCGGGATACAGTTGGCTTTCTGGGCTGCAAGTGCACATTGCCAGGTCATGTTGAGCTTCTTGTCAACCAATACCCTCGAATCCTCCTCCATGGGATTGCTCTCAATCCAAACTTTGCCCAGCCTGTATTTGTTCTTGGGATTGCTCCAACCCACGTGCAGGATCTTGCACTTGGCCTTGTTAAACTTCATGAGATTTGCACAGGCCCACCACTCAAGCCTGTCAAGGTCCCTCTGGATGGCATCTCTTCCCTCCAGCATGCCAACTGCATCACACATCTTGGTGTCATTAGCAAACTTGTTGAGAGTGCACTCAATCCTACTGTCCATGTTCCCAGCAAAGATGTTAAATAACACCAGTCCCAATAGCGGTCCTTGAGGAACACCACTGGTCACTGCTCTACAGTTGGACATCAAGCCATTGACCGCAATTCTTTGAGTGTGACCATCCAGCCAATTCCTTATCCACTGAATGGTCCATCCATCAAATCCATGTCTCTACAATTTAGAGACAAGAATGTCTTTAAAAATGTTCATTTAGCTTTTTCTAGTTTTTAAAGATTCACATATTCCCCTAGCAAAACCTCAGTGACAATTCTGAGCCAGAGGGTTAGTTATGTTGCACTGTTTTCAATGGTTTGTTGTTTGTTTTGTTTTTATTTTGGGCTCATCAGCTGAGCAAGTTAATGTTATTTGCAGTCACAGTTAATACTTTAACACTGAAATGTAAAGAGGAATTTTGAGGAGACACAAAGAAAGATTCCGTTGCCTGAAAACGGCACCTACCACCCTTTCAGACTGTCTGAGACTCTCATCGGGTGTAACTTATAGAGGCTGGCAGATATGACAAAGGACTCACTGGAGTTGCAAGAACTTTTATAACTGTGGCTGGAGGCAATACATCTTGCAGCAACTACATTATGGTAGCTGAATCAAATTTACTGGGTCGGATCCAATTTCACCTACTCTTGGTTTTCTATCAGGTGGATGTCCCTTCTGAGTTGGTTATTGTAAGCAGCCTTTATAGCCTTCCTTAAGAGGTGATTAATTGTATTCTGAAAGTACTATTTAAAAGAGGCCAGGTTTCCCCACTGCTCCTTGTTGAACACACAAATCCAACACTCCTAAATACTCTTGCATAATCCTCCATGATTTCCTGCAGGTGAGCCTCATTAACTGCTTTTCAGTAGAGAAAAATTAAAATCTTATTTCAGCAGCCTTTCTTCACAAGATAGATGCATACAAAATGTTATTATCCAGTTTCAGGTACACCAACCTGCATCCACTTAAAAAATAAAAATAATAAATATAAAATCAGAAAAAAAAAAAAAAAAAAAAAAAAAGGTAAATTTTGCCTGGATTTGTTACCTTTCACACATTGACACTTGACAATGGCTGCTCAGATAACTAACAAAATACAAGTTACATAGAATTGGGCACCTTCTGATCCAACTAAACAGAATTTAGTCCCTGAACTAGAAATTCTTTTTCCTTAAATCAGTATATACCCATTGATAAAAATAAAATCAGAGCTATTTAGATAAGGATAATTTTCTGGTCTTTTGGTGATATCTTGAGAAGCTCTGTAAAGGTAAAACTTGCCCACTAAAAATTACACAGATGATACAGAATACACTTACATGTACAAAATTCATCTTATTAGAAGACTGTTGAAGTTAGTGTGATGAAGTTATTTTTCACTATGGTAAAAAAAGGAAGGCACATGCAGAGACTGGGTCAAAATAGGTAGGCTTAAAAGCTCTTGGCACATGTCCTTTTTCTTCCTGCTCATTACAGAATTTAGATAAGATTAATTAAAGCTTGTCCTTTTAGCTTCTTTCCTGCTGGTTCTTCTCTGTGTATATGTATCTGCATATGAGTATGGGAGATACATTCACATGGGCTGACAACAGTATAAAGGTCCCACAGCAAGAACTTTTTGACACAGTACACTTGTATATTCATAATTAATTTCATATTTACACTCCACTGGTGTTTATTTTGTATTTTTTGCCAGTTGTCTTTTGTTACAACTTTGTTATTTAATAAAGATATAAATAATTATTCTGATATTCTAGAATACGGTTTTAGCTGTGATTTAATTATGTGCTGTTAACTGCATTTTGAAAGAGACAACTGTCACAAAACATCTTTTGTCTTTTATGAAGGTCCTTCCACAGAGCTGTTTTCCCCCAATAATCAAAACTTAAGAATTCCATGCAGTGATTTTCCCATGAATAGCACATTGTAAAATATGCTCAAAAATTATAGCTTTCTATACCCATTAAGTAACAGGAATTTCTTTAGAACTTACATGGGTAGAAGCATACCACTATAGAAGAAAAAAAAAATAAAGTTGGATTCAGTTGTCATACATATAAAGATATCATATAAATTAGATTCAAATAACATTGTCTTAAATTATTAGCCTATTGTTGTTAGTGACCACCTCTGAGAAAAACATGTTTTCTAACCTTTCATATTGATTTATGTAAACTAATAGCCTCAGTGTCTTTATAATTCAATTCAAATCTGTAATAAGTCAGATTCTTCAGAATGAACAGTGACAACTTAGTTGAAATGCTGCTCATGCTATAGAAACAATAAAGTGTGACACTTCCTCTTTTACATCTGGCAACAATTTTACCGGGAAAGAAAGTCAGTCATTTATTCTGTTTTTTAAGGAAGGTGGAACACAGATAGGATAATTAAACATTTACTTTGAGGAAGTGCAAACTATTTCATTGCCCTTTTCACAGGTGTATGAATTCATTTTTAAAAATTATTTGGTATCATGAATATTAATTTATTTTTAGCTTTTCCTGCATTGAAATCTGTACATAGTCCACTCTGAAAACGTTTTATGACAATTAAGGTACTACTTTAAAAGCATTTTTCCTTCAGCTGAAACCTAATCCCCAAAATCTTTTATTCTAGCTGGGCTGTGGTATTTACTCACAAATAAAGGAAACCAAAATCATGTATAGAAAGCAAGGCAATGTTTCAAAACCTTCAGTGATTTCAAGTTTTTTCTGTCATATAAATTAACCTAAGTAAATCATTGTGAATAATTAAAGTTTTTAAAATGTGGCTTAATACTAACATGAAATTACATATACCTTTTGCCCATGTTAATTTGTTAAAAAAAATATGTACTTAAGACCAAAAATTTATGCATCCTCTTTCCAGAAATATTTTAACCTGACTCAAATTTCCCCAAATACTATTAATATATTTTTTAATTTGGTGCTGTTTTCTACAAGATAATGCAGAGATATCAAAGTTTTCTCACTAATAAGGGGTAATTTGAAGGATTAGATGCAATCTTGCATTCTGAAATTTTACACCTTAGATTAAAAGGCTATTTTCAAAACTTGCAAGGGCTTAACGTCAAATTCTGTCTTTCTTCAGGTCCATGATGTAACTTTTCATTAGACATGAGGCAACATACGTACATCTCTGCTCTATTCAGGTCTGCACTCAGGTCTCTTCTTTCAAACCAGCGGGCTAATGAAGTGCAATAATGTAAGACAATACATGGAACACAGTATTGCTCATGCTAGAGACCAGATATGCAGTCAGTGTACTGCAAAAAATAATGCAGAAATGCAAAACCAAAACACTGATCCAAAACAGGCAAGGAATGTGGATGTATCAGAGCCCTCCTCCAATCCTGATTTCTGCAAGCTGTTTCTGGATCCTTCAGAAACAACAACATAACTGGATAGTTTTAAATTTATGGATCTTCGGGGGGTGGGGAGGGGGATAAAAATAAAAAAATATATACATTCATTCTATACATATTTGAACCCACTTCTCCATTCTGAATGGTTCAGCTGAAAGATCTTATTCTCCAGGCTAGAAATTGCTTGTAGATTGCGCCTTCTATGGCTTTAGCAAATGATGGACAACTGTACTCAGAAAGGACTCTAATCAGCAGGAGAGTTTCACATGTGCTATCCCTTATGCATGCTATTGTAGGTAATCACTGCTGCTAGAATTGGACAATCCTTTAAATAAAATATCTTATTTTGTTACTATTTTTGAGAAATAAATTGTCTTAATAAATACAATGAATTGAAAAAATAAAATGTTGGATAGTCTGAATACTGATAAAACAAATAAATTGAAAGTTAGATTTACCTGGCAAAAAGTATCCCCAACTATTATTACTGATAATCTTTCCTCCTTCATTTCCAACTTAGTGGTTCCATGGCATTCCATTTGTTTACTTTTAGCAGCTTATTAACTACTTCTCTGTTCCCCATACATTGACATTCCTTGCTTCAGTACCTTGCCAATATTCATCAATATCTTTGTCAGTGTATTTGAAAAATTGTTGTAAGAACTGTTCATTTGGCCCTAAAATCTGGAAGGTATTTGCTCAATGTTTTGGGAAATGAACAGTTCCCTTGGTTAGCACTGATTAAGTATTTTACAGTTCTGAAACCTCAAATAACTTAAAATTTTAGAAATTTAGAAGGAAAAAGACAAGACACCTAGAACTAGTCAAAATTTGTATCACCTTGTCTTGCTTCGTTACTATAATTGTGTTTGAGGAGAGTACAAGTCTACATAGTCACAGGCCAAGTCAATTTCTGTTCAGCCAAACCTATGATTTTAATCAGAAGAGAGATGAGATACAAAAAAAGAGACTTTCTGGAAACAATTGTTGCAGCAGTACAATCTGAGCACTACTTTTGCCTTCGTTCAGTGACTGATACACATCACAGTTGCCTCAACCCTTCTCCTGTGACTCCTACTTTGCCCTCTGCAGTCAGATCCCCTGATAGTACAGAACACTGTATTCCATTCCAGAAACATTGTCTGCTCACAGCATCAAGCTATAGATACAGTTTGTTAATAGTTGTTCCAGACACAAGCTTAGAGCAGAATGAATTATTACCTACCACGTATACTACTACAAACGTGCATTTGACAAAGCATTTCACAAATATGCATTTAAAAATTAAGTTAAATGTGTTTTGGACATGAGCAGCCTTGCCAGCAGAAGGGCCATTAACAAAGGGCAGTAAAAGGCAAATGTAATACCTGTCCTGAGAATCGCTGCAAGGTTCAACTCTATTAATTACTTGAGAGTGAGGGTAAAAGCATATTATTAGCACAGCACCTGAACTGGAAGATTCTGCAACCACTACTGAAATCAGGAATAATATGCAATAAGCAAAACAGAATCCATTAAACAAAAAAGTGTGTGAGCTGGAGTGAAAGTAAGGCAAAGCATTATTATCAAAGATAATTCATTTAATCAGTAAAAGAACAACAACAACAACAACAAAAGCTAAAATATAAATGTGATGCTTCACAAATCTGCAAAGCAATATACCAGAGTTGAAGCATCACGTCAAAGCCCACAGGGGTTATGGATGTTAGAAGAATCTACCTAAAGCAGTTCGTGAAACTAATGCTTAAGAGGAGAGAAAAGGGGAAGGAGGAGAAAATTAAGACCAGGAAAACTTGATTAAGAGCATCAAAACAGCAAACAGCTAGGAAAGCCAACCTGATGTATAAAATTCATGATTCTGCAAACACGGTGTGGTATTTTCAAAAACTATCAGAACATATTCTTTTCACTCAAGCACATGGGATTTGCCTCTCAACTATGGATAAGGAAACTACTATGAGTGTTGGTTTGTTTAAAAAAAACCCTCTCTCATAATAGCCAATAGAATGGTGCAGGAAGGCCAAATATCTGAACTCAGAGTCACAAACAGAAGGGATTTCCTTTACACAAATTAAAATTATAATTATAAAATCAAGTAATATTTTATAATAATTATAATATAATAATATTATAATAGTTCTAATAATATAGTAATTATAAAATCAAATTATACCCCGCTGGTTTTCATGTCAATGAAATTAAGATGCTTGCAGCTTTTTATTTAACCCATCTGAATGCTTGCCTCTAAAGGACAGTTAATACTCACCAAATGAATCTCTGCTAGCTGCTTTCCCCTGTTGGCATCTGCTTAGCTCCCTCACTGCAGTAAATCCTTACCCTTCCGTCCCAAAACTCCTACTCCATTTCACCTGAATCCCAAGCTTTCGCACTTTCTACTCTACACATACAGAATCCATCAGCGCATTTTTCTAGATTCTGAGGTGATAGTTGCAAGCTGTCCCACAGCTGTGGAACCAATCCATGACAGAGGATGGCTGGTAATAACCAACATCTCCACTCATGGTCATGTACCTGTTTGGCAACCTACCTGTCTTGTACAAGGTAAGATGAGTATAGCAAGATCATCTATAGCCCATACAACATGCAATCTGTTCAACAATACCGTTCACAATATCATGTAATTTAGGAATGTTTATTATCATAAACAGAAATGAAAACCAATATCAAATTGTCAAGAAAGGTTTCTCAGCCTTTAGGAGCCCAACCCAGGCAAAGACAGAGTCACTAATGAGATGAAGAGAGAAAAACTGAAATAGACAATTCAAAAGAGACTAAGTAGACATCATTAAAACTCTTACTCACCAGAATAGCCTGAGTCAATAACTTCTATACAACTATAGATAAACCTTGAAATTCCAAGTGGATTTCTGTGAAAACTCTTTTATATATTTACTTCGTTATTCTAAGATCCTGAAGCATGCATCAGACATTGAAGAATGAGTTACTACTAGGAAGAGTAAGATGCACACTGTGACAGCAGACTACAGTCCAAAAAGCAAAGATTTACCCCTCCTCCCCGTATTTGCTCATATTTTCCAGAAAAGAAGAGAAATACGTGTTTCAGATAATAGTAAACTACCTTTTAGAAATGTTACAAGTTTAGATCTCACATTTATAGAGGAGTCAGCATCTCCTGTTCTCACTGACTTTCTCTTCTATAGTAGGATAGCCATTACCTTGGAGGTTCTCCAGTTTTTTACCTGTTTTCTTAACAATCAGATCCATATTTTATTATCTCTTCAAAGAAAATCCCAGAGTGTAATTTCATATTGACTTAGGTTAAAAGCCTTTAATTAAAAAGAAAAAAAAAAAAAAAAAAAGAAAGAAAAAAAAAAGGAAGTAATGAACAAATCTTGGTATTCTACTGTCTTCAAAAGCAGTTCGAAATCAAGTTTGTTATTTCATTCTGTGGGAGCTTGGAACTTATCTACAATGATAGTCTATGATTACTGACCTTCTGTCACTGCTTATTCCAGTTTAACCCCTATAAAATCTCACATTCCTTGGAAGGTACAGAAATTCTCACACAAAACAGATGTTTCTATAAATGCAGACCTGTGGCTCCATAACTAGACTCACAAAATACCTTCCAATCAATGTTTGGACTGAAAGAAGGGCATCAGTAAATTAATAAGGAGGTGGATAACAGGTAGGAAAATTATAATTTATGAATGTTTCCTCTATCAAATTTTCAAGGCCCAAACTAGGCTTCTTGACCCAAAGCAAAGAAATAAAATAGCCTGACTAACTGGGTTTGCACTGATTACAAAAAATATATAAATTGCATTGATATTGGCTCTTTGCAAAGACAGCAGTTGGATGGTACGGTAGAAATTACTCTGATAAAAGAAGTTTAAATGATATGTTACCAAACTAGAGGGTAGATAAATGACAAGAGATTATATAAGAAGGCACACGCTCAATAAAGTCTTTGAACACTTTCATTGTGTACAGAACTACTGACATTTAGTCCTCTAGTTGCTTAAATAAGTGATTAAGATTTATAATTTTCTCACATTTATGTTAACATATTAAATTGATGAATAGTTTACGTATTCCACATTTTTCCAGCTTTCTCAAGTATTCCAATGTTATTCTCATTATGTTTTATGCTAGATTTATTTTCAGTATCCATAAGAGAAGAATGTTCAAGCAGATATTAAGTTCCACTAAAGTGCCAAAATAGCTCTTTTATATACAGATATTACAAAACTTGTTTTATGAATCTTATTTGGATCAAGGGAAAACTTATCAAGAGAAAAAAAATATTACTTTCTTCATAACACTATCAGTTCATCACAAAGTCCAGAAGATAAATTGATTAATGCCTTTGCAAACAATGGCTGTATGCCATAAAATATATATATATATATATATTCTAGTTTCATAATCCAAAAAGAGACTCCATTGATAGTTCATTACTTCCTTTATATTCTGGACATTTTTCTACACAATGGGTATTGTTAACAATCTCTTTTCTTAAATTCACTTTCATAACATTCAGGAATGAGAATGTGGTTTGGTGAGGGAAAATTTACAGTATAAACCAACTATTTATGCAGCATGACCGTGGTGATGTTTTATTGTTTTGACTCATTGCCACTTTATTCATAATGCATCTTTACCATGTTCCTTATTGATTATTAACAGCAGGGATATATTAAAAACAGCATCCTCAGGCAGGTGTCTGATGAGGCTTTTTAATAAATGATAAGCATATTTTTCTGAATATATCATAACAGAGTGCTCAGTATATAACATAATTTAATTCTTGATTATAACAACAGTTTGACATTTTAGACTCAGAAAATGTAGATTCATAGATTTATATAATAGTTTGGGTTAGATGGGGCCTTTAAAGTTCATCTAGTCCAACCCCTCTGCAATGAGCAGGGACACATTCAGCTAAATCAGGTTGCTCAGAGCCCTGTCCAAGCTTGGATGTTCCCAGGGATAGGGCTTCTATCACCTCTCTGCACAACCTGTTCCAGTGTTTCACCACCCTGAGAATGTTTCAGCTGCAGCAGTTAGAAATGAGATGCAAACATATTGTAATACAAATATTGTCATTTTTAGTATCAAAGTACAAGAAAGCTAATTACTTAATAGATGACATTTTTTTTCCCCTTCTCTTTTTATACACTTAGGGAAAATGGAGAGCTACTGAGTCAGCTCAATACAAACGTTAAGTTTTTAACTACAGTGGGGAATCTCTGCCTAGACAGGAGATTTTTTTGCTGAAGTCTACACAGTCATTAAATATAGTAGTTTAAGTACTACAGAAAAATACACAGCCTCAACCTAATCGTGTCATACCACAGTTCAACAAGATTAAGAAGAATGATGGAGAACAGGTAATCCTATTTGATTTAAACCCAAGTGAAAAAGTTGATGCAAGAGGTTTCTTATCAAGATAGTAGCTATGTAGTACTTCAAGATAGTACTTCCTAATGGCTGCTGAGAAGCATTGAATTTTCATTGTTTTCATTCTGATCAGTGCTATCAAACAGCTTCTGCCCAAGGAAGCTTCCCTTCCTAAGCGTGTTATTTTCTTTCTCAGCTAAATGACAGGTCTTCCCTGGAAAAAGCAACCTTCAGTGTAAGGCATGAGTCTGGTCCGTACACAGCGTCTTTCACCTTAGTCTGGATGGGGCCTTTACAGTGGTGGGCAGGAGCTCCTAAATCATAAAAGTTTCTCTACCAAGATCCACAGCTCTCATGACCTCATAACTTTCAGATTGTTTTACTTTTTAGTGTGTTATGCTTGCCAAGCACTGTCCTCCCCCAGAGGTGTGACAGTGCTTGTGATGCTGCAGTCTCCCTGTCCTGGGTTGAGTGAGTGGTGGAGTTTTTTTGCCTTCTGTCTTCTCCTGTGGGACAGAACATCACATTATTACCCCCCTGTAGGCCATATTTTTGAAGAGTTAAAAGGTGGTCCTGACTCAAAATGTTTCCTACAAGTAAATCTGAAAATAACTTTTAAATAAACATGAATGGTTGTACCTGGCTCTTAATGTTTAAATGAATAATACAATTAAATAATATTTTAATCTTTAAAGACAAGCTCAGCATACTTTAAGCTAAATAATAGTACAGCAAGTATCTCTACTAATGCTTTTGTTACATCTGGGATGATTCTAAAATACAAAGGATTAGTATCATTTAGTTGTATGCTACAGGTTCTAGGAAAGAAGAAGAAAAAATATCTCTGAGAACACTAAATTCCTACAAACTCTTTAACTGCTAGAGTACATAAGCTGACAGACAATAGTGACAAAAGCATCACTCAGTCAGGGATTCAGATAACAATCATATAAAAAGCTACCCTGTGTCAGATTAGAGGTCTGTCTAACCCAATATACTGTCCCCACAAATAGCCAATGATGATCATCCAAGAAGAAAGTGTGCAAGAGAATGCATGTAGGGATAATTTTATCACTCTTACAGGGGTTAGTAAGTCCTTGACGTGAACCAGAGTTTCAGTTTGCTGAACAAGAGGTTTCTTTGGGCAAATCCATGGAATAAAGACCCATTAGATATAGTCACTGTTTGAATACACATGAACTTCTAGTACCTACAATGTTTTGCGGCAAGAATTTCTACTGAACCTTTTTTATTAGACTCATTTGATGTCTCATGGTTCTTGTACTGGAAGAAAGGGTGAACAGACATTCTGTATTCACCTTTATATTCACCTTCTCCACACTACTCATTATTTTACAGTCCTCTGTTATAAGCACATTCAGCTGTCTCTTTTTTGTAGGTTAAGAGAAGTGTCCTACTGAATTATTTCTTACGTGGAAGCCATTGAGTAACTTTGATCATTCTTTCTGAAGCTTTTCAGAACTAATATACTTCAACTAGGTATTAAAACTATCAAAACTATATCTTTTAACTATAGAACTATAAAGATGGTTCAATCAGGTTTTTTGATAAATGCATGCAACAAAAAAATAAGGTCACACTTTAGACTTGTACAAAGGCATAAAGATAAACATGCAGGTGCCCAGGGAGCGATGTCTATCTATTTCTTACCCTGCCTCTACATGTTCCAAGCACCACCTTAAAGATGCATTTATAGTACCATAAACACCCTTGCCATTTTAACCCCTTCCACCTTTTCATTTCTCCTGTAATGAACAGAAACATTTTTCTGCCACTGCTGCTGAGCCCACCATTTCAGTACCTACCAGTCTCAACGTAGTAAAAGGCCATATCTGGCATCAAGACCCTTATGATATGTTCTAAGAAAACAAGTACTGGAAAATTTAATAATAGTTGTTAGCAACAATAGAAGATTTAGGGTCAGCAGATGATTCCTTTTCTAGAAATAAGACAAACCCATTTTATCGCTGACAACCTACAGATTCCTCTTTGAAAGGGAAAATGGGAAATGTTACAAAGCATCTCACTGGACCTTTGTGCAGTAGTGATCATCATCAATAATATACTGTTTTACTAATTAAACATTTCCATCTTTAGTATTTTCATCTACTTAATTTCCTTTTATAATGCCCATCACTGTAGACTGAAGGCACACTACAATTGTACAGTTTTTATCATATTTCCCTGTTAGCTGGGTGGGAGGGGAAAAGGAGGGGAGTTGAAGTATTTATACACTCAAACAGAAACCAGGGTTCAAAACACGAAATTGCTGCTTATGAAAACTTCTGTAGAAACAATCCTCTTGCTATGTCAGCCATGCAGGTAGGCTTGTTTTTTATTGATCTGGAAGTATTTATATACGTCATTTTCCTATGCAATTTATCCAGTGACCTCAGACTCAGCAGTGTGTATTGAGAAAGACATTAAATTACAAGACGCATAGCCTTATTCTTTGTGTAAGAGACTGACTTTCAGGTACTTGCTCTGCGTCTTTAACTAGAAGCAGTCTCTGCTTTTTGCAGTCCTGATATATAGTAGAACTTAAGCAATATTTAACTGCTAATAAACAATACAGCACTGAAGAAAAGACACAGAATCAACTGCAAGAAAAAAATGCTCCTGAAAGCTTTATTTTTAATTTTATTTATATTATGCCCACCTTTCAGGATGAGAAGAAATCTGCTTGTGTGTTTTTCTCTCCTCCTCTTTCAGAGGACCATAGCTCCTAAACAGCCTACAACAGTCTCCTCAAGATGTATTGAGATAGAATGGCAATGTCTGCTATAAATGTGTTTCATTGACCCTTGGGTAGCAGAGAGTGGACATCCACACAAAGGGAAAATGTAGGTGGTCGTATATGGCATAAAATTAACAAGAGCACCTGAGAGATACAGCTGGCAATCACCATCTCTCAATTTGCATTGCTGCAAATGTTCTTTATAATAAAAATAGTATTCTGCATAAGATGATCTCCATTCATAACATAACACTAGCCATAGGAAAAGAAAGTATAATATATAAAAAAGACATTTCAGTACAAGAAACACAGAAGCACACTATTCCATACATGCAGGGCTCAAGGCATCTGTACACGGTGTTGGAGCATTGTTTTAGCATTGGGTCAAACATAAGTTTTACATTAAGGTTAAAAAAAATAAGCCTTATTCTTAGTGTTAGCATCTAAATTATTTGTTCTAAATTCAGCAAAACATTATTGAATTTAAACCTTTTTTTGAAATCATACTGTTACAGTACTGATACTGCGATACTAAATTTTTACTCAAAAATTACTCACACAATTAGAGGTAAGCAGATGGTTAAGTGTCTTGCTGAATCACTAACACTAGTTCTTAGGCATATCTTGAAAAGCCTCTATAGAATTACTGAAATGTTATCATCCCTTAAATTTAGCCCAGGATATTATGGACTCACCTAGAACCTACTAACAGTAGAATTACTGAAGAAATGTATAATTAAAGATAAACATCACCTAACAGATTGTTTACCTAGAAGACTTATCATTTTGCATCTCACTAATGTAAGAACAGAAATGGATTTCAGCTTTAAAGGTGCAGAGCAGTAACTGTTGAATTCACATGGCTTACACTGCTCAGGAAGTCATTCAATTAACTTAAATGAAACATTTTCTTCTACAGGCTGAAACATTTTAATTTAAAAAATGCTGTGCCAATCATCTTGATCTTTAGACAAAAACAAAACAAAAAATAATGTGAGAAACATAGGATACAGTCTAGGGTTTTTTTTCTATCCCGTAGGATATCTTCAAACTTTTAAGTTCTTACAATAATATTAAGATCTATGTACAGAGTAAGAGAAATTACCTATGTCTACTAACATTTAAACTACAGCTGTTGAATATAAATTTAAACTTTAGGGAATACTCTATTATTATTTATTTATATAGCTGAAAAGTCCCAGTGAAATAATAATTATCCCAAAAGTTACACATAGTCAAGATCAGTTAATTGTCCCTTAAATTTAATTTTATTGCTCAAGTACTTTTCATGTCTTTAGGATTTCCTGCATAAAATGACTGAAGTTTTTATTATGAATTAATTAGTTGCTTTGCAGATTTTAATAGCTAGCTCACAGTGATCTGTATGAAGATTTTAATACTATTTTTTTTTCTGCCCTGGAAAGAAAAACTGGTTTGCATGAAACAGAAGAAAGCCCAGCTATCCCAGAAATAGTATTGCTTATATAAATCCATCATAGCTACAACCAACAGAAATAAAGACAAATAATATGTACCCCCATCTAGATTTAGACATGATACCAAGATTAAAATTCTTAACACATTTTCTGATCTGTTTAAATTCTCCTTCAAAATATGTCTTGAATTGTCACTGTCAGCAAGAATTTGACTAATCCTCTGGCAGAGTCGCAAAGAAGAATAATGCTAGATCCTGATTTAGCAGATAGTTGAAATTACCATCAATGCTACTGGGCTCTGTATAAAACAGCCATTTTTTAATGAAAATAATGTGTTTCTTTTTTCATCTGGCCACTGAAGATTGAGTTGCCTGGGAAGCAGATTCCAAGTCCTGTTTGGTTCAAGAGTGTTCAGGTCCATAGCTCTTGCTTTGTTTGAGAACATTATATCCTGGAAGATGATCTAGACTAGGAATATGCACATGAGCAGTGTCCTCCTCCTCACTGTGACACAGTTTCTATAGGAGAATGGAATAATATGGTGAAAGAGGAGTAGGAGAAAGCAGAAATTTCTTAACGTATGCATTAGCTCATTCATCTGAGAAGGATGAAGTGAATCTGACAGCTAGCTCCTGTTCCCAGAAGATCTCAGGCAAACTTGACTCATTTTCTAAAAGAATCACTTTGTACTGACTCTTAGGAAAGTTTCAGACTGTTGGATCTGATCTGACATAAGACCTTCAAGCCAAACTGCTAGAGGAGGATAAATTCATAAATTTACCTCTGTGAAAGCCATTTTTTACAGTTTTCATGACTGCTGCTTAACATGACAACTTTTGTAAATATTGGCTGTAGCACTTAATACTTCTGATTATTGTTCACTGGATAAGGAAAGCTTATATAATCCTTGACACTGGCCTATGAACTAGGTCCTTGACTTATCTATATTAGTGTCAGGTCTCCCTTTGCTTTCCTCTTTCCTTTTCCTCACCTCACCTTTCTCCCACATAACCCTAGCATCTATCCAGAAGAGCAATGGAGATGTTTCTTCATTAATGTGAAAACAATAACTTTGCTCCTGTCTGCCACTACAGTGCTGAGAGTCAGGCCTATGATCATGGCAACAACCCAACCATGGCTTGCAAATCAAACCTGGTGAGCTGTGTGAGCAAGTCCAGCATGAAAAAGATACTGAGTCAGCATTAGCTTGGAGAAATTGCCAACTGTTGTGCATTATTTCACAAGAGAGATCTTCACGTGTCCTATGGCTAAAACCTTGTGACTCCAGTTTTCAGTATATAATAAAACCTTTGGTGAGCTTTAAGAAAAGAGCTTGAGCATTGGCAGGTTGTTGCAGAGGTCCTGGAGGTATAAACATGAGGAAATAGGAGAGATTCCTGAAGGTATAAACAAAAACCACAAGTGGTTAGTTCTCAGACATTAGGGAGTACAACTGTAAGAGTTGTTAAAGCTGATTTTAAAGTTTAAGAAAAGGCAACAAAGAACACGTATCCAACATATGGCAAACATCTTATGTATCATAAATACCCAAAGGGAATAAATAAAAAACTATTGCCAATATGAACAAGAAAGAAAGGGAAAATGAGATTGCCACATTTTGTCTCCTCTTAAAGATACTGCATGGTATCAACACTACTTCTTAGAACAATGACTTTGGTAAAGAATGGGTGCTACTCTTTGATTTACTTTGTACCCCCAAGGTGACTGGAGCCTCAGTGACATACACAAAATGAGCTGAGTAAATTAGAATACAGAAGTGCTGTGAGTCTGCTTTCTGCTACAACGTTCTTACACAACAAGGCAATTGATACTGTGGTACTAAGTCTAAGTCAGCTTGGGTGCAACAGAGTTCTCTCCACCCCCTCAAACCCCAGGTCAGTGTTGTATGTAACAGATTTTGCTACACCTTGAATTTTTTTACTGAAGCTGAATCCATCGAAGACCACTAGACAGCTGTTACTCCAGACACAAAATATCAGAATTTATTCTCAAATTGGTAAAGGCAGGAAGGAAAAGTACAACTTTTTTTTTTTTTTTTTTTTTTTTAACAAGTATGAAAACTCACAAATAAAATAGGTAAAAATGTCTGATTGTAACCATTTGTATGTATGGAAAACCGTAGGCTTCACCATTTATATGTTTGGTGGCCTGTCTGAAACTAATTCAGACAAGAGTTAAAGCACAAAATGGCAACCTGACTATGCAGAGCACACAACAAAAAGACAAACAGGATACCCAAATTAATCTCCTTCATTGCAGATTTAAGGATGTAATCTAGGTTCTTTTTATTAGATTTTGCAGTACAAAGCAGCAGGAACCTATTTCAGCTTCCGAGTTAACTTACAAACTTAAGAAAACATTCAGAATCACACAGAAAATCTATAGCAAAGTGGGAAACTGAACTGGGAAAGCACTACCGTTAGTCACTGCCTCCATGATTTCATCAGTGCAGTGCTGTGATGAAGCAGCAAGGAAACCAAACAGTATGTCAAAGCCCCTGCAGATGGTGGATTATAGTGTACTTCTCACGAAGCCAGTTTCTCTCAGCTGATTAAGTAATCACACTATTTTTGTTTGCTTGATCATCTGTGAAAATAGGAGGTTTCAAGACAATACAAGAATGTCATGTTTCTGATAGGCTGCTGTAAATCTCTGCTGCTAGTCTGGCCAACTATAAACCACATTTACTGAAAACATATTCCTATGTTTGTCTGCAGCAGCCCCAGAATGCAAATCAGCCAGGGAAGTAAGTCATTTTAAAGATGAAGGAAGATGTATTCATTAAGGAAAGGTCCACCAACCTTTGACTGTTAGCATATATATTTATGCACCTGAAGGTGTCAAGCTTAGTATCATGCTCCCAACTTGTAAACTCCAAATACATTAAATCAACATAGACGTGCCAGCATATTTTAAAGATGGTAAAGCTTCTTAAAACAGAAATCAGAATTTAAAAATGGACCTGCTCAAATGGGTCCAGAGGAGAGCCACGAGATGATTAGGGGGTTGAAGTACCTCCCATATGGGGACAGGCTGAGAGAGTTGGGGTTGTTCAGCCTAGAGAAGGCCCCAGGGACACCTTAGAGCAGCCTGCCAGTACTTAAAGGGGGCTACAGGAAAGATGGAGAGGGACTCTTTATCAGGGAGCGGAGCGATAGGACAAGGGGTAATGGTTTTACACTGAAAAGGGATAGATTTAGATGAGATATAAGGAAGGAATTCTTTACTATGCGTGTGGTGAGACACTGGCCCAGGGTGCCCAGAGCAGCTGTGGCTGCTCCCTCCCTGGAAGGGTTCAAGGCCAGGTTGGACGGGGCTGGGAGCAACTTGGTCTAGTGGAAGGTGTCCCTGTCCATGGCAGGGGGTTGGAACTAGATGATCTATAAGGTCCTTTCTAACCCAAAACGTTTTATCATTCTATTAATTAGGAAAAAATTGTTATTTTCTGGCTAGAGGGCTAAAAAATAAAGGCAGCTCAGATCTAGTGTTTTTGTTCATAACCATCAAATAGTTTTACTTGTACGAAGTTAATAGTAAAAACAATATATATTAAGATATTTTCAAAAGTGAGAAACTATGCCAGTGCAGGGAGGGGAAACATCACACAAATACTTCTCTATCTAGTTTTTCAGTTAAGATTAATGAACAACAGAAATGTCAAAACCCATGGAAAAAGTACTGATTTATTAGAAGTGTAATTACTTCATATTTTGCATTGCAGCTCTGAAATAAAATTATTTTAGTTTGGGTAGCACTAGCTCTTAATGGCAAAACATGTCAACTAAGGTTATGTTTGTTTCCTATTCTGTTTAGCATATACTGTGTAAACAGTGTAAAACCCTTTTGTTTCCCTGGCAACAACTATTTCATCTACATATATAGTAGGAAATAAGTAACTGCTGATGAAGTCATTGAGATGTGTGAAGATTTTATTCTACATAAAACTGTGATAGAGAAATCAATATTTTAGCAATATATTTACACTACAATTGTACTGAGTGTATGTGCCTAGGTGCTGGCAGCAGTGAGGCTGCAGGTGTGACCTCTGGGAGGAGGGGGGAAAAAAACAAAACAAACAAAAAACCAAACAAACAAAAAAAAAAAACACAAGCAAAAAACAAACAAACAAACAAAAATAAATAAAAAACCAAACAAACAAAAAAAAACAAACCACAGAGAAACTACCTATTAACACCAAAATGAGAGCAGAAGAAAGGGAGGAGGTGTTCCAGGTACCAGAGCAAAGATTGCCCTGCAGCCCATGGAGGACCATGGTGGAGCAGATATCCTCACTGCAGCCCAGAGAGGATCACATGCCAAAGCAAATGTATATTCCCTGAAATAACTGTGGCTTGTGGATGACCCAGACAGAATCAGTTTGTGAAGGACTGTATCCCATGGGAAAGACCCACACTGGAACAAGGGAAAAGTGTGAGGAGGAAGGAGCAGCATAGAGAAATTGATATGGACTGGCCACAAGCCCCATCCCCCAATGGAAATAGTTAAAGTTCTTTCCGTTAATCTTTCTCAAGTCTGCCTTCAACACAGAAGAAAGATTTAGTTTTAATGAAGACTCCATCTTCCACATTTATAAATTTAAAACAAAGTTTATTTGACTATAAAAAACTGAATATTTAGTCTGCCTTGGAAGCAATCTCAAATGCAAATTGTTGTTTGGATTTTACATTTTTAAACTGCACACCAGGATGGTCAGTGGAAGAATTTAAATATGTGGAATATATGTTTGAAAAGCTAATAATCAACTAAGATGACATATTGTCAAACTTTAATCACAATAAGTAACCTATTAATTGTAATCTTAATTTTTGAGTTAGTCCTGACACAGCTGAAGTTACAATTTAACATGGAGAAGGATGTCCGTATATGATCCATAATGTGGATCATATACCCACTGTCTGGCAAAACATACCTAATCAAAAATATAAAATAAATATAAGATAAATATAAATACTTAAGAGTAAGGGAATTTTCTAAGACCATTGAATGAATCCTGGGCAGGTTGTATCAGAGTGATAGACAATTTAAAACAATTTCCCTAGTTCCACCTCTCTCTTTCTCAGCAAGAGGTAAAGTAAAACTTCCAAAGTAAATGCTTGATTTACAAATAAATCTATAGATGTAGACCTTTACACATTGTCAAAATAAACTCATTGATAATTGCCTGCCAATTTGATAAAAATCTGCCTAGGATTTCAGTGCTCCTGGTCACCCAAAACTACTTTGTGATCCTGCTAGCTGGTTTGTTTTTCAGCAAAAATAATCACATACAGGCAAGAATGCCTACAACATGAGATGAACTTTCATGTGATATAAGAAAGAAGTTTTATGCCTCTAATTGACAAGACCTGCATTGCTACAATGCTGATACAGTCTGGGTTTAAGCCTATTTCATGAATATTGCTTATTTCTACACAAGATTTATAGATATCAAGAGTAAATATATAATCTGTGGGATTTTCTTCCTTCACTTTTAACATAGACTTTAGTGTTGTATTTTGTTACTTCAATACAATTTCTATTTTACCATGCTGCAACATTAATTATTTTCCCTCAGCAAAGTCTACATCATTTCTTTAACAGAGAAAATGCAGGTTATTACACTACAAGAGTGGAAGCATTTCATATTCAGTCATGAGTAATATGTTAATCAAGTACTACTGCGCTCGGCAAAATAATGTCAACTTTATCTGCAATCTGCACAGCAAAAATGAAATGTCAGCCAATTCCACCAAATGGCAAATGGTTTTACTGTTCAAGGAGCTGGTTTATAAATCTGTTAGCTTAGACAAGATGACATAAAATAGGAAGTCAGAGACTTAGGAACAGGAGGAAAGAAAAGAAAAATCAATAGATCTACTACTTTAACACTTCTTCTATGGTAAATTGTAGGATTTTGTGGGTACTATTTTTTCAGTAGTAAACTTGATCAGCTTAATAGGTAAAGGTAGAAAAATCAACAGAGTTTTAATGTTTAGAGAAACCTATTCTGAGGAAAAGTTGTTTGCTCTTTGCATAAATGCAACCTACTTATATGCAAAATAAGCCCTCCAAGCATTTTGAAGGTTATGAGCCTCTGCCATAAAATCCATCTTTTGTATTTAATAACAATAGTAAGTATAAGCTGGACAGGCTTGTGTCTTGTCCAGTCTACTTAGTGTAGGAGTTGCATAGGATTTGCATCCTACAGCACAACAGTAAAATATGACTGAGTTGTTTGTCTAGAAATCTGCATTTACATATACAAGAGAATTCTCCCTCTCTCTTTAACAAATATTGCCTTAAAAATTACATAGACTAGCATCTGGTTTAGTGACTCTCACCAGTTACTGCAGCATCAGTCACATTACTTGCAACTATTACTAGGAAATGCAGACAACTTCCTTCAAAGTCCCTTGTGGAGTTCAGAAACATCAGATTAAATCTTTCAAAGTAGATCACTGAGCCTCTTTTAACAGTTTAGGTAAGAGGGCAGAAATGACCAATCATTACACAAAACAGAATAAATGTCATTAGATAACTTTCTTAATATTAATTTTAAGCAGCACACATAGGTTAGCTAAACTGGCAAATGTATCTCAGGCTATAAATTCCAGTAGGCAACAGAACTATTTTTCATTGCAATACATACATTCTGTGACTGATGCAGTTCTGAAAATCTCACCTAATAATGCTAAAATTAAATATATAAAATTATTATTTAAAAAAAAAATAATTGAGCCATTTTGTGGAATGAACAGAAAAGATTTTCTGAAAAGATTCACTAGCATTTTCCTTATTCAGCCAAGTCTCTTAATGCAAACAAATCCAGTTTGTAGTGTTGAAAACTTGTTATTTGAGACTGTTTTGTTTTAGTGTTATTGCATCCTCAGAGAACAAATAAGCACAAACTCTACATGTTATGACCTTGCCAGTTTACCCCCTGGCAAACCTGAAGTGACTTGTCTTTGCAGTGTTTTCACAGTGCTGTTGGATGGCTCACATATTTTATCTGAAGGTGGAAAAAGTGTCCCTATTCAGCAGTTGAAATAAGGTCTCAATCAGAAGAGTTTCTTCTTTGGAATTGACATAAGGTCAAAATACAGCATTGATGAAAATGGCTGAAATATTGCCATAAAATAAAATACAAGGGGAGGGGAGATATTCTTACCCTAGAGCACAACTGTCCTAGTACAGCTGCAGCTAAACCACAACCTTTTTTAACACATTTTCTGCCACTCAGCTGCTATGCCTGCTGCTATGAATTAACTCTGAGCCATACTCATTTATACCAGCTGAGAAACTGACTCAATTTTCTCCAGTTTGAGGTTGTCCATCTTCCACCAGACATTCCTTCAAATAGACGGAGAATCTGGATCACATTATGCATTACTTGCCCAAGCATAAAAGGTAGATTACCAGAAATTCTAATTTGTCTGATAATTCTGGAATAACTTGCTTTCAAGGATAAAGCTTTTAACCCCTGAGTACTTCTTGAGCTTGCCAGCTTGCTTCACACCTCTGGACTGTAAGGTTTCATAAAAAACATTACATAAAGGATGTGAGCAGCTGTTCTCAAAGAACACCTTAAACCATTTGCCAAAGGAGGTGGATTAGTATTTGAATTTTTAATCACTAGCTTAATATTGTGTAAGAGATGCAGACTTCAGTCCCTTTTCCATCAGTGAAGACTGGAACTCCCATTTCCCTAATGTCAGTAGAGTGCCTTTATTACTGAGGGACAGGCTTTATTAAAATGAGGTCCCCGGTACTTAGGTGCAGGAAATACTCAAGTATTTCAGTTACTATCACAACTGTCATTCTGCTTGTTTCTGTGACATAAATAACGGTTACCCTTCCATTTATACTAGATTTTCTATACCATACGCCTGATATAAAATTCTTCCTGAACATTGAAGTTAACATACTTATTCAGAACTGTGAATTCATGTTACCATTAGGTATCTGAAAATTAGGCAATATAATGTTCAGTACTGTGATGTTTCAATACTTTTATACTTGGGTCCTTTTATAGATCTATCCCTGAATCCATTACTAGATACCACAGAGCTATGAATTCACAGGGATTAAATCTTAGGAAAGGACAAAACCTGACCAGTATCTTCCATTTCCCCAAGAATCCCAAAACATTCAGTTGGGAAGAAAACAACAAAAAACCCACAACAGATGTGAAGAAACTGAGGTGCTGCTGAAAGTTAGAAGACAAGCACAGCACTCACTATTTATTCAGAAAGCAATGATAAATCATCTATTTTAAAGTGAGCAGGGGTTCTGCTTTACTGCTAATGTATTTCCCAAGATCACCATCCAGACCTTCACAGTCATTGAGTAAATAGCAGCAGATGTTGAGCTGTAAGACCACATCCTTCAGCTAAGATTAGATATTTAATAAAAATAGACATGCTTGACAGAATCTTACCCTTATTTTATGAAAGCTATGAAAGAGTAGGAGGAAGATGTTCTCAGAGGTACACTGTACGTTCTCTCTTCAAACCTAAAAACAATGTTCCCTTCTGTGACTACTATTGCAACTAGTATGTGTCAAATAGACTTCACACTTCATCTACAAGTAGAAATTCTATCCAGTAATGGCTAGCAAATTTGCCAGATATAGTAAGTCCTTAAGAGTCACCTTCTGTTCATGTTTGTATAGACACTATTCAAAAACAAGTAGAAAAGAGTAAATATTTTTAAAGGTTGGTCAAAGTATATTTGCTTATAAATCAGTTTGCTCTTAACATACCTTTCTTATTATTTCCTTGCAGGTAGTAACTGTAAAAACATTGTTAGCCCTTTCCTGGACTTTTGCGAGTTGTGAGTCTGCAGACAAATGAAGTGTAGAAGTTGAGTGGCTACAGTATGTCTTGGACTAACACTGAATCGTAGAATCTTTAAGTCGGAAAAGACCCTTAAGATCATCAAGTCCAGCTGCAAACAACACTGCTAAGTCCACCACTCAACCACATCCCTAAGTACCACATCTACACATCTTTTAAATACCTTCAGGGATGGTGACTCAACCACTTCTCTGGAAAGCCTGTTCCAATGTTTGACAGCCCTTTTGGTGAAGAAATTTTTCCTAATATCCAATCTAAACTTCCTCTGGTGCAACTGGAGGCCGTTTCCTCTTGTGCTATCACTTGCTGCTTGGGAGAAGAAACCAACATCTACCTTACTACAGCCTCCTTTCAGATAGTTATAGACAGTGTTGTCTTCCTTGAGCCTCCTTTTCTCCAGACTAAACAACCTCAGTTCCCTCAGCAGCTCCTCATAAGACTTACTCTTTATATCCTTCACCGGATTCACTGTCCTCCTTTGGGCATGGTCCAGCACCTCAATGTCTTCCTTGTAATGAGGGTTCCAAAACTGAACACAATATTTGAGATGCAGCCTCACCAGTGCCGAGTACAGGGGAACAATCACTTCCTTAGTCCTGATGGTCACACTATTTCTGAAACAAACCAGGATGCCATAGGCCTTCTTGGCCTCGCTGCCAGTTCATATTCAGCTGTCTGTTGACCAACAACCCCTGCTCCTTTTCCACCAGGCAACTTTCCAGCCACTCTTCCCCAAGTCTGTAGCATTACATGAGGTTATTATGATGCAAGTTCAGGACCTGACACTCAGCCTTGTTGAACCTCATACAGTTGTCCTCAGCCCATTGATTCAACCTGTCCAGATCCCTCTGTGGAGTGTTCCTACCCTCAAGGAGATCAACACTTCCACCCAGCTTGGTATAGTCTGCAAATTTAGTGAGGGTGCACTCAATCCCCTCATCAAGATCATTGATGAGATATTAAACAGAACTGGCCCCAATCCTGAGTCCTCAGATGTGGACATGGAGTAACATGAAATGCATTTATCAGTCCCACTTGAAAAAATACAAACAAAAAGTCTGTTTCATTCTTTATCAGTAAAATTGTATTTCTCTTTTCCGATTCATATTCTGAAATCTTTAATGCAGGAGACACATTTCAGAATGTAAAACTGAAGAATTTTACAAAGGGGTCCCAAGTCCAGATTGGGTCAGTACAGCTCCATAGTGCAAATAAGCATGCTTAACTAGATAGAGAAATTAATTAAAAGTAAATCAGGTGAAAAAATAGGACAGAATTAATGTATTTCTCTGTGTGTCCTCAAGAAATTTAAATTAGGAGTATAGACCAATTCCTCAAGGATTCCAGTTTGAAGTATTCCATAGTCATGAGCCCTAAGAGAATACAAAATCCATGACCTTAGCATGCACTTTAATACAGAGGAGTATGCAGTACTGGTAGAAGGGCAAAATGAAGCTGCACAGCTGCCAGATTAGAAACACATGAAATGGAGACAAACAAATGTTGTTGCTTTTTATAGCTCCAACTAGACAGAGGAATCAAACATTTTTTCTTAATGAATAGACTTTCTAGAGAGAAATAAGCATACAAGGGAAAATAGTATAAAACATTTGTAAAAAAAAAAAATCTTAAACTTAATATTTCACTGCACTTCTGAAACTTAGAGTTTGAGATACCTAAAGTGCAACAGACTGAACTTAGTTGATAAATATGGACCAAGACATATCTATTACTCTCATCTAGAACTTGTGTCTTTACCCCAAAACTAGGAAATAAAAATTAAAAATTGGTCACATGAATAAACTTACTCCTCAAGTTCATTCATTCAAAATTGAAATTCATAGTAGATGAGTAGAATATATCATACCTTGTCTACAGAAAAAGAAAATAACAATCATGTGCATCAAAATTCATTTTCTGAAGGCACTGGTCTGTGCAAAGATAAGTCCTAGAAAGTTCCTACAGATTTTAAAGAATTAGAATTCAGATCGGTGTTTTATCCAGTGTGAAATATCTCAATCATTTAAAATCGTGTAATTCAAGAAGGAAATCATAAAAAAAAAAATTAAAACCAACCAAACAACAACAGCAACAAAAACAAACAAACAAACAAACAAGCAAACAAACAAAAAAACCCACAGATTGAAAACGCTTACCCTTTTCTTCCCCTTAAATAAATCAAATAGATATATGTCTGCAATTTGGACACTCTCTGGGATTTCTGAGACTTTGGATCCTCAGAAAAAGGAGCTCAAACATGCAGTCAATTCCATTAAAACTCCACTGTATGCTTCTGTCACAGGATAAGACTAGACAGAAGTTATTTAAAAGTAATCAGATTCATCAGTTACACCATTATATGAACTGCATTTGCTAAATTTTTATGTTAGAATATTATTGACTGTCAGATTTTTGAAACAATGAAAGATAAATCTATCAGCCAACAAATCCTCGTAAAGCAATTAATGAATGTTAGATCTTACAGAACAAAACAATTGCTTTCATGGTGTGTAAGAAAGGGACTATTTATTTTTAACATTTCTCAAAACATCATCCAAAATCCAGGAAACATTGTTTCTGTGACTGTACCTCATCTGTGAGGTATGTTTAAGATTGTTGAAGTTAGCCTTGTATTCACTGAATGGAATCACTGCATTATTGTCAAATAGTTCAACTTTTTAAATCACACAAGTAGTTCAAGAGGTTTCTGAACAGTTTGTGTAGCTTAAGTAAAAATGTACTAATTTTGACAGAAGTACTGTTATAATAAGCACAATTGCCTTATAAACCTATAGCTACATCTATTTAAACCAAAATTCTTATTTGTTAATGCTATTTGATGATATTTAATAATTCTTTTATCTCCAGACTATATTTTCAATATTAAGTAGGTTATTTACCACATTATTTTCAAAGAGATTTTAAATTAGGTTTGGATTTGTTTTTTTGATTTTGTTTTGGGGGGGGTTTTTTGTTTTGTTTTGTTTTTTTTAAGAAGAGTCTGTGGTAATTATGACTTTCTCATGAAACTATCTAAATTTATAGATTAAATGGAAAGAATATGTAAATGATATCTTTATTACTAGTAATTTTATAGATATTAATTTGATCAATATATTTTTTCCTATTTCAAATAGTTGTTTTCACATCTTTAAAAAGGTGATTAAACAAATTTTTCTACTTGAAAAGTAGAAAAAAGAGAGAAGTATAAGTAGGTTTTAGTAGAACACAAGAGAATATCAATGAAAAATTTAATTGAGAAAATAGCATAGAACTCTGATCCTCTCAAAAATTCCAGTTATGGCTGATATTTTGTTCTGTTTTCCATAAAGTACAATATCTTCTGTCAGAGAAACTTCAAAGTATTTGTAAGATGGTAACAACAACTGATATTTTCCAAAGATCTTGGGTCACCACTTTGTCTCTTTATGACTTTGTTTTCAAAATGCTTAGTACTCTTATTCTGTAATCAGGTTAGTCTTTGAAAATTAAGATATATAAAAGTGCTAGACACTTTTCAACACTTCAGGTGTCATTTAAATATGTGCACAAACATTGACTCTGTAAATTCCTGTATTTTTTCCATGATCTCCACTCATTTCCCTCCAGTGGAGAAAATTCAATAGGCAAGGAAAATATTTTGCTGAAGTATTTACTGTTATTATAATGGTTAGTTTGGTAATAAAGGCTCGGGCAACTTAGCTTTCAGTTAACAATTTATCTTTTTAGAAAAAGACAACATGACAACTTTTCAACAGAAAACCCAGAGAGTATGCAAATGCACATAAAAACTTCAGGCTACTGCTTCTGCTTTGCTGCTTCACTGATGGGTAACATGTGGCATGTGAGAGTTTTAATTAGTTAGGCAATTAGTTATGAAGCTTTTCTTTGAAAATGATAAACATGCTGAAGATACAAGAAAGGACACGAATTAATTTGTCCATGGCTTTGTATGATTTACTAGAGATATACCTAGTGTGGATATGTAGATTTTTTTTCTACTTTAAGAAGTTTGTCTGGACTTTTTGACAATTTGAATAATGTAAAACAAATTCCAATAAGTGATAAACTAAGCATCAGTCAAGTGCCTGAATTCCTAGGTCAAATTGTTTTCACTTCTGTGATCTATGTCATAGGTTCTCCACTTTGAACTAAAAATCACTTTCCAGTCACAGTAAAGAGTCATGTAATCTATGTTTTATTTGAATAATCACTCAAAAGCAGACATTTTACTAAACTGGTAAAAGCAGACCTCTTTGAGCCTCAATTTTTAGGCATTTATTCCTACATTCTCTGTGTTGTGAAAATACATATATTTTAAGAGCTGATTCTGAAAACTTTGCTTCAGCTATACAGCAATTTTTCCTTTCAGTTGTAGAGACAAAATAGGGGCTGAGTTATCCAGTTGAAGCCAATGAGGAGATATATCTGATCTTCAGCAAATATTATTTTTATTGTTCTATTAAGCATACTGTGTAAGGCCACATTTTTAGGTGATACTCTCCTATACTAATGTTCACATCAGGAGTTTAAGCTCAGTGTTCCTCTATGAACAATGAAGATAAAAGTTCTCTAAAGAGTTATTCAGAGCAGGATTATTTAGCTCAAAGGAAGAGACTATCCATTGCTTCCTTGGTGGACTACAAAAAAAAACATTGGAAGTTTAGCCTTAGCACCAGTTCCAACAAGAAAAACATGCCAGAAAATATGATTATAATTGGAGTTCTACCTTTAGTTATTTCTATATATCTTTCTGCTTAAATATAGATATTCACGTGATAAAGTATGCTGTTTTTTATATTGTTTTCCCTCTTTGCTTCTGATAAATATTCATTTTTTCAAACACTTACTTTCAAAATTAATATAACAAAAGAAAACCCACAGTTTTGAGAAGCTATCCATTTAAACAAATACTAATACAACTATAAATAGGATTTAATTCAAATCAACTACCTACACACATGCAAGACATTGCTCAAAAGAACAATTTTATTTAGACTACCACATACAAAATATGATTATACAGAGAAAAAAAAAAAAAGGAAAATCTATAAAAATTATACATTTGACTGGCCACTATGTATTAAAACTTAAAAACATATGATACAGGACTGCTCAAATCCAATAAAAGTAATTGTTTTCTTTGATTTTGTGTAACAATTATTTGCTTGGGAACAATTCTTTCGTTGTTATTATGAGAGAACATTAACAGACAGAAGCCTAGCAATGGTGATGAAGGCCTCAAAAGAACAAGAGAGTCAAGTGTATAATTTAACAAATGATTATACAGTAGAACTGATGCCCCACAAGTGCATATCAAATTCTATGTTGATATAATTAGTTTTTGTTAAAAATACTCTAGATGACTGTAATAACATTTAGTATCATGTTTCACAATGTACACAAAATCATAGATAACAATTTTAATGCATGCAAGCTTTAAATAGTTCTCAGGTGCTAGTTCTATGCCCTTATTACCTATAACCACTTCAAAACTGTTACCTTTTATATAACAAATAGTCTGATGGGGTTTAGTGTTCCTGGGACCTATGACACTACCAAAGTCTAAATATTCAATCTGCCTTTTATTTTATGGTGTATTATACTAACAATAAGGCACAGATTTGTGTAAACTCAGAACATGTAAGTTTCATTTCCATTTTCACTTGCCTCACTCAAAACAAAGACTGCTTCCCCACCAAGATGAAAATATAGGAGTCCGTGTTTGTCCTTTTCATGATAGAGATAAATAGTATTTTACTTTATTTCTGTCATCCTGGAAGAGAATTATTCTGTCCCTGAATACATTATACTGTACAGTCTGAAAAACATTTCCACTAATGTTCTTGATAAAAGTTATATATATTACTATAAGTTACTCATGACATTTTGGTGATGAGGAATTACCAAAATTTTTGTCCTACATTGGCATTCAGTCAAGCCTCAAGCCACCCTACAGATAAGATATATATCACTGCTTCTGCTTCAAAATTAACATATGAACTTAGTTCTTTATATCAGACAGCATATTGTAGAGTTTAGCAGTGTATTTTTTGTTGCAAGGAGAAATAGAATAATTGGAAACAAGGAGACTGAAAGACAGAAAGATCATGCTTCTAGCACAGCACAGACCACTCTTTTATCAGCGTTTTTACTATCCACAGCAAATCAGCTTTACAGAGTAATTTTATGAGGTACATAAATTGTGTATTATTGCTGTCAGGTGTAGGTACAGAAGGAATGTGCCACAAATTTTAGTCCCTTTAGTAGGCACGGAGGAGATGCTAGTAGGTAAATTTTACATCCAACCAGACTATATTGGTTTAAAATTAACACACCTGGGGAGTGGAGAGCACATGTTGCAGATGGTTTTAGGTAGTGGATTTTTCTGTTCTTGTGTTTTGGGTGGAGAAGTTCATTGTTTGAAATAATGTCCTCTCTGCTTTTCAAGTACACCCAAATTTCCAGGTTCTGTTCATAATCAAGATTTTATACAGTACGATTTTGAGTACTTTGAATCAAAAAGTGTCTATTCATGAGTTGTTATAATGTGGAAATAAAATACACTGTTTCATCTGTTCAATGTAAACGAAATGATGGAAAGTTTGAGCAGTGTTTGCTATGTTTGAATTAGAGGGTGTATCACTTAAGCCATCACTGAACTGCCATTATGGAAATCCAACACAGTGATCTTTGCAAGATGAAATAATCTCCAAACATAATTTCCACGTTCAGCTGAACTTGTTTTCACAACCTTTAATACCATTATGAACCAGCTATCAGTACTTAAGTTCTACTGTTTACTTAGAAATAAGAGAAGTCTTGAGAAGTGGCACAATGAATTTTGGTTAGAAGACACAATGCATGGCAAATTAAAAGAAATATATTCAAGCATTTTCAAGTACAGGTTGAGAGAAAGCGGAGATACATGAAAGAATGAGGTCAACAGGCTGAGGAAGAAAAGTCTGCTGAGAAGTAGGCATTACAACTGCAGCTGAACAGGGAAAGAACAAAGCTATGTTTATTATGTTTCAGTATAAAGTGTGATTTGATACATATGATCATACGCTATGGCATATACAAAAACTACCACAAAGTAACAAGCATTTAGGAATTACAGATACATGGAAACTCTTAAAACCCACCTGTAGTGGTTGGCTGATTAGAGATGTTTCTAGCAATCACTACATGGAACCAAAACAATAGCTGTTTTCAAAAAATATGCACATCCATTATAGATATAATGAAATTATGATTATCAGCCAAAATCAAAGAGACAATTATAACCGCAATCTCTTGCAGGGGTACTTATGGAAGTTTTCAATTAATTTCAATTCGATTAGCACAGTACTCACGGAGCTCAGAGAACTCCCTAGAACCCTGAATAGCTTAGATAACTAGTCTGCACTGGTATTTGCATTTAAGGTTACAAGCTTAAACTTGTCACTGCTTCAACTGTGCTTACACATGGCATGACAGCAGTATAGTCAGAAGAAAACCAAAATGTGATGTCATCTATTAGATATGGAGCTCTATTCACCAAATCAGAACTTAATTGTAAATAAAAGTATCAGATTTCCACTAAGAAAAATAGTTGTTGTTCTGAGCCTTTGCCTAACAAAGCAACAAGCCAAGAAAGTTAATAAAACATTCTCAGGAGAGAGTTTGTGTTTGTGATTTTTGCTCCAAATTTTCCTACCATGATCAAAGAGCTTTTGAAAAACACAATCCACTTAGCTCATGTAATTCAGCTGTCATCTGTTCACAGTCAAATCACATAAAATAGGTTCAGCTTGCAAGTGAAAGTCAGCCACTTACATTACGTATTGACAAACTTCTGAAAAGTTTCCCCCCCGGTCTAATATGTTGTATTTTAAAGCTGCATAGAAATTAACAGCAATTTTCTTCATAAAAATACCACCCATGATGTTGTTGCTGTTGCAAAAGGTAACAAAATAATTTGAAAATGTCAATAAAACTTTATTTTGTTTTAATATCTATAGAGAAACTCAATTATTCTAATAAAAAATGTCAAGCTATGTCTATTCAGAACAAAATTTTATTTTACCTCTGCATTTTGGAAAATTAAATGTAACTTTTAAATGGTATATACAGAAATTCTATTAAAATTTATGTATGTCTGAAAACAATAACACTATTTATAACAGAAGACTTAAATAATCATTTGAGAAAGTAAAACTAGCAAAAATTTAAAAACTAATGTATAAAAGTGACAGAGATTTTGGTATGTATCTTAATTTTCTCAGCTAAGACTAAAACATATTTCATCATTTTGCCTCACTGTTAAATTTAAAATATATATATAAAAATTTTAGAATATAAGTACAGGTAAGGGGGTTTTCCTTCATCTTCCTTTTTTTGAGCACTTGTGCCATCTGAGAAGGTAATAGATTCATTTTTAAACAATGCTAAAAAAATAAGGTATTTCCAAACATTGCCATGAAACAGACCAGAACTGCAAGCTTGTCAGTATATGACATTCTTATCCATGCTAATCACTATAAATTTTAGAATCACAAAGCCTCAAAAAGCAAGCTAACCCTCATTACACTGTGGTTTTGTTCCTACCTTGATTTCATAAAGAGAGAAAGAGTACACATGAGAAGTTAAAAAACCCTAGATTTACTAATTCAGAACTACTGCTCAGCTCAACTCTATTCAAATCACGCACAACCTCTCTTGGTAGATTCATCAGAAGTTTGAATCTGGTCTTGCCAAGATTTTATTTTCATTGCAAGCATTCTCTTTTGCTTATATAGGAACCCCAAAATCATGATATTCATGTCTAATTCTAAGATCTTCAATAGTCATATAAAATACAATCAGCAATCTGTCTTTTTCCTTACCACCCCTACATACCACCATGCAGTTTGTAAAGAATAGATATCTATAGCCACATCTATGTAGAAGTGTTTCTCAGGCTGCATAACTGAAAACCTTTCCAGAGTAACAATATCAAGCAGCAACTGCTCCCATCAGCATGGCACTCAGTTAATAGACTGACAGCCCCTGAAAACAATCAAGGAAGACTTCAAAACTGCCCTTTGCAAAAAATCACATGGTGAACAAAGGTGAATTTTACAGCCCCAACTAAGATTTTGACCTAGATCTGCCACAGGTAACACTTTGCATCTATACAGCACCTGTCACCTTTCGTCCCTAAGGATTTAGACCACTTCTCAATAGGGAAGTACTGCTGGAATAAGTAAGCAGGAACACATTTTAAAAAGTATTCTCCAAATTGAAACTTTGACACTAACCAGACTAATTTTATTTTCAAAACTACTGGATAAGAGTTGGAAAAAAAATCTCCAAGGAAAATTCTAAAAATAAATCAGCTACAGAAGTTCAATAAATCCATAATTACTCCTTTGAACAGTCAGTCTGTAACCCTGTAAAGTATTGCAGTAAGATCTCTGTATTTAATATGAGAATATTTACTTTTAAAGGCTAATATTTTAAAATAACATTTTATTTCTAACAAAAGATATAAAAGCATAGCTATGATGAGTTCACCTTTCACCTCTGGGTAAAAACTATGCTTTTCAGACCTACATGCTTAGAATAACATGGATCTTATTTTATAAACCATTTTTGAACTTTACAGGTTAGATTACAGGTGTCTTGTCCACATATCAGTACACACGGCATGTCAGTGAACGCTGGCAAATTGTGCATTCCAGTTTTGGCCAGCTTGGCTTTTCCAAGGTAAAGTACATAACAGACCTTGCACTGATTTGGGAGATGAAGCTCACAAGAACCCAAGT
Source organism: Tyto alba (assembly GCF_018691265.1). Taxonomy (NCBI): domain Eukaryota; kingdom Metazoa; phylum Chordata; class Aves; order Strigiformes; family Tytonidae; genus Tyto; species Tyto alba. The sequence continues at coordinate 4,691,228 of NW_024881316.1, forward strand.
AGAGACTGAAAATACTACTGTCCCTTCACATCAAAGACAAGTTGTTTCCACATTTCTCAACAGAGAAGGCATTTTTCAATGTTTTTTATCCCACAGAAACTTGTAGTACTCCCACCATAATGTGCCTAGCACTTACTGCCACTGTCAGAGCTATGCCGAAGACATTCCCTTTTACGATAACTTCCTTACAAGAGGCAAATGGTGGTGAAGAAACATGTGCAAGAAGGTTGGCATCTGGGCTAGATACCTTCCACCTTGGTCTGCAGTGGTCAACTACACCAGTATCCAGTGTCTGGCCCTCCAAAATGCCTTCATGGAGCCAGACACCCTTGTATTTAACTCAGAGCCTAGAGGCTTGTGGACTCATTTTAAACATGCTTGTGGCAAGGGTTGTTTTTCTCCTTAGTGACAGATTACAAGTTAGACCTAGTGTCACTATTGCTCACCAGCGTCCAAAGAGACAGCACAGGTCAAAGGAAAGGGGAGGGGAGAAAATCCTCCATGGCATGTAGTAAAGCATCCCTTTCTTCCAAAAACAAGTAAAAATTTGTATTAAAATTCTCTGAAATCAGGCACAGGTCAGGAAATGACATGAAGGCCAAGGTTAGATGTCCTTGCCCTTCAGTGTTAGCAACCACATGGACTTTAGCCTCACAAGCAGATTTGAATTAACTGTGTCCCTGTACCAGCAGCTTACAGAACACCCTCAACCTCAATTACATCAACAGCCTGTCCTTTCAGTTTGACCTTCAAATAAAGACATACAGCTGCCTGGTGTTCAGGCAGCTTATTTGTACCAAGCAACAAATGCACTCCTTGAAAAAAAACACAAAAAAAAACACAAAAAAACAAAACAAAAAAAAAAAAAAAAAAAAAAAAAAAAAAAAAAACACAAAACCAAACCAAACCCACCACTTCTCAAAACACAACTCATCTAGCACTTCTCCTCTTGGACCTTAAAGTCTGGATTTATTCTGGGGTTACTTCAGGAAGGTTGTTTCTCAGACACAGCTATGCAGAGTGTAATGGAAATATTCCCTGAACTCAACAATTATATCCAATGCAGTTGATCCTAGACATATCCTTAGGTTCAAAGCACCTGCCTACACAGAGCATGAGAACTGTTTTGACTGTTCCTGATACACTTCTGTTTACATGCTGTCATGGTTTGAGCTTGGTCAGCAGCCAAACACCATGCAGTCACTCACTCCCCCTTCTCTTCCAGCAATGAAAAGGGACAAATGAGCCAAGCTTGGGATTCGAGGTAGGACCAGAAGGGGCAGATCACTCATTATGGTCATGGGCAAAAGGCAGACTTGTTAGGGGAAGAAAAAAACCCATACATTTATTACAGACATTAACAACACTTAACAGAGTAGGACAGTGAGAAACATTGCCACATCCTGAGAACACCTTCCCCCCACCCCTCCTTCTTCCTGGGCTCAGCTCTGCTCCCGATATCTCTACCTCTTCCCCCAGCGGCGCAGGGGCAGGGAATGGGGGGTGCAGTCAGTGATGTTACTTCTTCCATCTCTGGTGGGGAGAGCTTATGGAATTTTTCCCCCTGCTCCATCATGGCCCTCCTCTCACAGGAGACAGTCCTCCACAAACTTTCTCCAATATAAGTCCCTCCCACGGCTGCAGCCCTTCCTGAGCTGCTCCGGCGTGGGACACCCCCGCATGCTGAAATCCTCCCAGTGCTGAACTACAGCAGCAGGGCCACCTTTTCCCACAAGACCCCGGCCTTCTTCAGGCACAGCACCTTGATCATCCATGCAAAATAGAGGCCGTAAATCAGTGTCTGCTCCACTCTAGATCTTCATGGGTGTCGGGGGGGGGCCCCCCTGCTGTCTCACCACAGGACACAGGGGGGTCTCTACTCCAGCACACCTCCCCCCTCCTTTCTTCCTCCATTCCTCCACTGACCTTGGTGTTCATGCAGCTGCAGCAACTCCTCCTCACAAGTCCAACTCCTCCTTACCATGTCCTTTCTTAAATACGTTATTGCAGAGGCTCAGTTGATTGGCTCAGTTTTGGTGCAGAGGTGGAGCTGATTTGGAGCTGGAAGAGCTTCAAGAAGCTTCTTACAGGGGCCTGCCCCTATAGCCCCATCCCCTTCTACCAAAAAACTCCACCACTCACTCAAACCCAGGACACATGCTTGTCCTCATCATGCAGGAGACAGGCACAGACTCCAGATATGGCCACATGCAAAAAGTTTTTGCTGACAGTCCTGCATAATTTTTTTCTGTAGGGCAATGGGTATATTTTACTAGCATAGCACTGACCTCAGTCCAGGAAAAGCAGGGCAGGCTTTCTGACCTGCATTTAAACATAACTGAAGTGGAATCTTGTGCAGAAGAGTCACAATTAGGTGACTTAAGGCAAGGCAGTGCGAACTGTGCTGTGTTGGCCTATGCAATGTAAGTTTACAGGTTCCAACATTCTAGATAAATACACCAAAGTGAAAGATTATCCCATCTGCCCCATGGATAGCAGTGGTTTGGTCTTTATATCTGTCAAAATTGTACCATAATCAGAAATTGCCTAGTAAATTCATTAGCACCTTACTTAAAAAAAAAAAAAAAAAAAAAAAAAAAAACAAAACACCACAGCAGTGTCAATTGCAATAATGTTCCAAAGTTTCATCCCAAACAGAATGGCAGCTTCCTTGCCTGTATAAATGTATGCACGGAATATAAATTTATTCAGTAGACCTTCCACTTCATTGTCCTGAAATAAGCAATTAGAACCGGCCACAAAAATCAGACAATCTGGCAACTATTGCCACTCCTGCACTGCTACTGTTGATTTTGGATAGACCATGTTTAGCAGCACTTAATATAATAATGCTTTACTTTTGAGGCTGTGGGTTTTTTCCCCCTAAGCATTCAGCTTCTAAACTTCTGAATCAGTGAGGTTAATTTGAGTTTGCACAAATATAACTGAGGGACAGTTGTGCCCTTTAGTTATTTCTTTCACTTAGAGAGCTTTAAATCAAACCTTTTGATATAAAAAGGGTCAATAAACACGACAAATCCTGAGAACTGCCTTCCATGGAAATGAGTAGGAGTAGCAGGTGTCCATCAACTGTCAGGAGCTGATGTTGCCTGCAGGGCAAAAGGTATTCAATAGAAAAACAGTCTTGGAAATGGAATTAAAGTCCTTGAGGCACTTTACAATATAATTTCAAAATCATTGGTTGTACTGAAACACTTGCAACCAGAACTACAGCTTAATTCTCAATAAATATTCTTGTACCTTGCTGAATCAAAACTGATATTTTGTTTTTATTGTATAAACTACACCTGACGAGAGGCTGGAGAGGAAGTGTGGTTTGGAAGTTTTGGTTTGTTTTTTTTTTAATATTTTTTTTTAGCAGTTGGATCCTTGCAGCCTCCCGGTACAGTAAGCAAGGAGTATTATAGTTTAACAAAAAATATGCTCTCAGCTTAAGTTAGTGTTAAGGTTTAGATATTCATTTTGAAAAAAAAAAATGGTCTTTTCTTTCAGTCTTTGGACAGTACACTATTTTAAAGAATCCAGCAGTTTAAAATTTCTGCTGAGTTTCTTTTTTTCTGCCACTTATGCTACAAACAGGTCCAAGTTTCTTTTATTTGGAACTCAGCATGCCAATTGCAGCTAGTTTATCCTCCTACAGTGCCAGAACTTTGGCTTCCTCATCTTTATTCCTCTGGTCTTCTCTACCCAAACAAAAAATAAAAGATGTTGCATATCATTTTTCCCTTGTTGTCACCATAATGGTCAAGTTAAACATGTGGACTGTTGGGGTTTTTCCTTGTTTTTCCCTGCTGAGTGATGTTCTAAAGATTTCAAAGAGAAATCTGAAGGTAGAAAATTACATTTAATAAAATCTTCAAATAATATGTAAAAGGTAGAGAGATGTAATAAGCACAAAAGCAAGAGATCCAAGCCAATTTCCAACTCTGATGAAGGTACCTCTGACTTTGTAGCACACAGAAGTGTTATTAGATATTGCCATACACTAACAGAATTTTCTCACCAAATGCAATTAAACAAGCATTTGCAGTAACATTATAAAATTGTAAAACTTTATTGTCAACATGCTTGCCTTCACAAGAAGACACACTTTGATCTACATTTTCACTATTAAGGTTGCAGAATAGTATTACAGAAGTCTCATACTAGAGTATTCCTTTCAGTATGTTTGTTAATAAAAAAAGTTGACTTAAAATCAGATTAAAGTACCTGGGCCATAAATGCCAATACTTAAATCTGGAATAACATATGCCATCAGGACAATAGTTCACTGTAGGAGTAAATAACAAAAAAATATTAAACACATAGTTCTTCATGGACTAGAACAAAAAAGGTATTTGGGTTGTAATAACAGTAGCTGGACACCCAGACCTGACATTTTTCCTAAGCAGTGCATGAAAATATTAGATAGATAGTTCATATACAAATCCTTCCTCAAAAAAATCCAGTATGTAATCCAACAATCCTGTTGCCACACTAATTGTAAAAATTCTCAGACTCCTATTAAAAATATCCATATCTCTGCTCAAGTGACCAGAAAAGAGCAAATCAAGATTTCTGCATGTCCTTAAGATTTAAGGCTGTGCTGAATGCTGTGGGTTTGGGTGGTGATTAACAGGAAGTTTGAGACAGATCTTACAATACAGAGTCTAAAATAGAGCAATAAATTTATTAACACATACTAGAAGAATAAGATCAAAGAATGAAGGGTATCTATATTTCATTCAGGCCAAAACAAGATACTTTTAATCTCAATCAGTTCAGCATAATTGTCTTGGACACTCACCCTTACCTTTGCCAAAGCTTTACACAGGGCATCAGGTCTTCCTGGATGAGGGACTATAACAAGAACCAGTGTCTACTATGCTTGTTCCATACCATCTTTATGTCACCTTATGGTATGGAAGCATCCCAGAACTACTTTTAGGAAGACTGAAGTCTGCCTCCTGTATTTGGTGAGAGGCAGTGTAATTATTTTTTCACATTATATTTGATGGGCAAACATTGCTTAATATTAATTAATACTTTCTGTTGGAATAATGAAGTCCTTTCCAAATGACCTGGAGCTGAAAACGCATGTATACGCACACTGACATGAAAGACAATTTGCTTAGACAATAGTCACTGAATACTGTATGTAAATTTTGAATTTGCAAGGAGAACAAAACAAAACAGAAAAGTCAGTGTTTGTTTCTACATAAATTAAGTTTCAGATATGAAGTAAATGTCATTTTTACCATAAAATGTGTATAAGTAATAGTGTGGTTTCTGGTCAACTTTCTTTTCTCCCTTATGAACCGACTATATAAGAAACTCATGATGTCTTTTTAAAGCAATACAGAAATGAAATCATGGGTGATAAACTTCTTAATTCTTTGTAAAAATTATTATTTTATATTTGGTAAAATTATGAATACATTAATGGCTACAGATAGTAGTAGAGAGAAACACTGTTTATGATCTATTATAGAAAAAAATGGGCATAAGTAGAATTATTCTCTTTTCAGTACTAAACCCTGAAGAGTCTTCCAAACCAGTTTTTTGAATTGTAACATTTTTTATGAGAATATTATACATAAGACTAGTACAAAGTATTTCCATTCATATTATAAGGTGATGATCTGCAACTAAAGCCCTGACAAAACAAAATGTATGATTTAAATCAGTACTGATGTAATATGAACCAGCTATTTAAGGTCTCATTGATCAATTTTCTTCTTCTTCAGCTTTGAAATTTAAAGTTTGAATTTCCTAGCTCTTTTGTTTACCTGACATTACCTTTCTGAAATTTGCCTTGCATGGATACTGATGGGGTAAGAGAATGAACATGATCATTATATTAAATTATATGCATATTCTGCTATAGCTGAAATTACTTAGCTTGTCATGTGTTATATTGGACTTAGATGGGGGAAAAAAATAATCTGGCCTGAGGAATAGTCAAGGGTAAACAAACGTAGTATTCTGAGAAAAGAGGAGATACTCAACTAAAAACAGCTAACATCCTGTTATTTCTTTTTGACACACTACAAATCCAGAAGTAAAACTTTTAATACCAACTTCTGTTTATTAGCATTGCAGAGACTACTAAAACCTGAAAGCAAGTCTACCTTTTAGTTTTTGTTATTAAATAACTGCCTCTTTTCAAGAGGACATCAAAATTTATAACACTGTTATAACCAGACATATGATTGCAAAGGCTATTGTTACAGCCCAGCAATGTGATTTTTAATAGTAGGTAATAGAATTGTACATACATCAGCTACTACTGGGTACAGCTTCCTGCTAGTAAGTGTCAAGTTAAATAGCTTTGTTCTGAAATAAGTGGTGAGTGAAATGCTCGTAATTCTTACACTGACAGAGCTAGAAATAGAGTTCCCATTCTTTTCTTGAATGCTTGGATGAATGTTGAATGGTGGCAGATAGCTTTTCATATGTATTTATGTGCAGTAGTGACATCCAGTGAACAGGCAATTTCAGCAAAGCAGTTTTGTAGAGGTGAGTTTCCATTAAAAAAGATTACACATTTTGTCAACATACAGGTATTGAAATGAAATAGACATGAAATTAGTGATGTCAGAGAAGCTTCTCACTAATTCACTACTGTAAATTCATATTTAGTTGCTATGCTAAATATTTGGCTTCTGACTAACCTTGTGAAAGACAACCATTAGCTTATTCCAAAAAAGTTGCTATAATATTTAGCATTTTTTTATTTTGTATGTGTTTCTAAATAGTGGCACGGCTTAACCTAGCCTACTGCTAATTTGTAAGAACTAACAATTAGACTTCTTGAGTCCGATTAGCTTCCTAGGCCATGAGCCATTTGAAATATCTTACACTCAGACAATCACCGAGGGAAAAAGTCTACCTTTGAGTACCTGAGGAATAACATTTTCTGGCTGGTTGAACAGAACAAGAGTAGTGAGATAGCATATTGTCTCCATCTGTCAAAAGATTTGACTGAAATGGGAACTCCAGGGAGGACTATTCAGCATTCCATCTGGGAATCAAGGAAATAAAATTATTTGAATAAAATATGTGTATATTTATGTTCCTGCTACACTACTGCTAAATTAAGGAAAAACTTAAGGCATGGTTTTACAAGGCACTACTTATAGAAACAGTTTTCTTTTCTGAAGGTAGTTTAACTGAAGTCAAGGTGGTTTTGTCTCCAGATAACATACAATGAAGAACAACGGAAAAGATTTCCTATATAGAAAGTACATAAGAAAAACCTTATAACATTTTCTAAAGATATTAATTTAACTCAGCAATGGAGGTTTTCAAGCCACAAGTGCAAAAAATAGCAGCTGAAACATTCTCCACTGTAAACTACCAAAAATTGTTGCTTTTTCCTCACAAAATTATGTTAGAAGTGCATGCTTAACGTGCCTGCCTACAAAAGTTATGATAAACACTATTTCACTGAAAGTGTATTGTTTGACTCCCAATCACCAGCTATTTTGCATTCTTCTGCCTGAAACTACAGCACATCAGAAAACACTTTTTGACTGAAATATACTTGCTGTAGTTTCTAGAGTAAAAAAATGCACATAAACTGCCTTAGATTAGTAGTCCATAGAGAGCTGTCTACTTTAATGTAGTTTTACATATTTTTCAGCTAACTCAAAGACCCGAGTGTTGTAACCAGCAGTATCAGACAGCATACGGATCTACTTCTGTTACAAAACCTTGAAATTTACCCAACTACTGTATTTGTTTCCTTGATCTTATGTACTCTTCTTTAATTTCTATTTAATAAATAATATATTGTTCCCTGTAAGTAAAAACATTACTTCAAATAAATGAAAAAGAAAGATGTTTTCTGTAAGTTAAATCATATAACAAAGGTCATATTAGTCTGAAATATTTTTTAGTAAGGGTTTTTTTCCTCCCTCCCTCCCTTCATTTTGACATATATCTCTTCAGTGGGATTCAGGTTACCCATCACAAAGTGTGGCAACATTAAAAGCAGGAAAAAATATCACAGTCTAGACATGTGAATATATTTATTTCTAGGTTATTTATATTCACGATTTACACCTGGCACAAATAGAATCTGAAATACTAAAGGAAAAAATTCCTTGTCACAGACTCATATGCCTATCTTTTATTACCTCCATCTCCATTTTCTTAATATTTTCTTTTTTCCTAGCTATAGAATGTGCTGTGTTACTTCAATTTAAAAAAAAAAAAAAAAAGGAATAATATTTATTTTGTAATCTAAGCAGAATAGAATGAATCATTAAGGGAAATGAAAATATATGAGCATCTCACTGGAAATTCTTATTTGTAACTTAACCAGTTGAGCAACAAAATTTTCTAAAATCTATAATTTACCATATATTTTGGTTATCTTCGATTGTTGACAATGTGTCTAGAAATGCATTCAGATGGACAAGACTCCCATTAAGTAAAATGAGTTTCAGATCACAGAAAAAGGTGAGATCAATGTTTATAAAGGTACTTAAAAATGCATATTTGTATCATATTAACATTTGTGCACCTTGGTGACATCTATACGCAATTTGATCATTAGACTTACCACAATTACACTGTAAGCAGTACTTCACTGTTGACTTAGTGCTTCTCAGCTTTTAGAGTGAGGACTCAAAAGGAATACTCAATGTCATCTAGAGTTTTGTTAGTATTTTATACTCTCACAAAATCTTCCTTTAAAATTACTATTCAAATGATTTAGTTACCAACTCAGGCAAAGCAAATGGCTGTAAACAAAGTTATTAATAAATAACAGTGTACTAACTAAAAGTTTCTGAAATGTCACAGTGATTTGTATTATGGATCACCATTTCATATCACAAGAGAGAAAGCACATTAGGAGAAGTTGTTGACGCCTATTCACCCTCCTCACAACACTATAAAGCAGCATCAGTAACGCTGTCAAAATGAGATCCTAAATTATGGTGTCATAGTTCTACAAGGTTTTAGGAGGAACATGAAAATATACAAAAAATAAATCTTAAAATAAAAAAAAAAAAAACACACACAAAAAATAACAAAAAAAAAAAACAACAACAACAACAACAACAAAAGAAAGAGTAGTGAAGTTTGTCCTGGGTTTGAGTGAGTGGTGGGTTTTTTTTTGGTAGCAAGGGAGGGGGCTACAGCAATGGTCCCCTGTAAGAAGTGTCTGTTAGGTGTTGTTGGCTTTAATGTCTGTAATAAATGTATGGGTTTTTTAATTCCCCTAACGAGTTTGCCCTTTGCCTGTGACCTTATGGGTGATTTGCCCCTCCCTGCCCTATATTAAATCCCAAATCTGGCTTATTTTCCCCTTCTCATTGCTGGGGGGAAGGGGCGAATGAACAGCTGTGTGGTGCTCAGGTGCCCTCTGAGCTCAAACCACAATAATTAGAATCACATTTGTGCAAAGAATGGCTAAACTAGACATTACCTGCACTGATTGAAACTTACCCTCACAACCTCATATGAAAAAGGGTAGAGTTTAGGATATAAGGAATACACAAAACCAGACTTCACACATTTTATGAAATGTGCAGAGAGAATAATTCTAACCTTGCAGGAAGCTTGACTGGGTGACTGTCCTTCTCATGTTGTTCAGTTCTGTTCATGCCCATTAATTGAAACTTTTCCCCAAGCGGTGAGGTTTTGATTCAAAGCTGGCTCGGGTGTATAACAGCATACCCACTAAGTAAAGACTGTTAGAATTTCCTAGTTTTAACCTACTTTCAGTATCAGAAACATATTCTTGTAACAAGGTTTTGTTAAAATAGCTTATTATATGTCCAGCCTTTTTTCCCAGTTTGCTATAGCAGTTTCTTGTTCCATCCTGTCTTAGAAACTTCTGTTGTTATACACTAACAAAACCCAACTCATTCAAAACCAAAATTCAGCATATTATATTGAAGAATTCAACTACAGCCTTCAGTGTATCTGTAAAATATAATCTACCTTAACAAAATATTAGCTCTAACTGAAATTCCATAATCTAATGAAACCATCCTGAATTAACATAATGAGAAATAGTGGATTTTTATTATTGCTCTAAGAGACAAACATGTATTCAAGTGGTAATGTCATTCAGTCATTCTACAAGGAGACTGAAAAAAAAAAAGTTTTAACATTTGGGGTTGGATGTTTTGGTTTGTTTTGTTTTGGGTTTTTTTTTGTTTGGTCGGTTGGTTTGTTTGTTTTTTTTTTTTTTTTTTAAGTGGGAGTGTTTTGGGGTTTGTTTTTTTTTGCTTTTTGGGGTTGTTTTGTTTTGGTTTTTTACACTTTTGAAAGTGTTTTCTAACTTAATAATCATTTTTCAGACAAAACCTTTTTTTTGGAAGATAATTAAGTCATATGAAAGCCAACATTTTTAATGCTTTACCTCTTTAAAAAAAAATACCCCATCAGTTTATTTGCTACATTAGTGTTGTAAACAGAGTTGCAATTTTCATATAGTTATAGCTCAAAAGATGTAACTATTTGTTCCCTTCAACATTTGTATTTTCCCATTTATTAAATGACAAATTGGTCTAATGATAAAAACCCTCCAAAACCAATAAAAATTAATTTTGTTCTCCTGAAGAAAAAATTCCTAGTTTAGTATTCTTTTTTTATAACCTTTTGAGATATTTTACATATTTAAGATATTTTTAAAGTTTTTCAATTTATCTTAAATAAATTCAAACCTAATGTTTACAATACTAGGACTACTTCATCTCTCATTTATTTTCGTGTAAAATCAACACTCCAACAGAATGCAGAGTCTTTTGAAAGCTGACCTAAGACCTTTATGAACAGGATGCATCTCATCCAACTTTAACCACTAGAAGTTTGAAATCAAATCTCAACTAGATATTTACTTTTTTTCTAGAAGTCAGAGAACTACTTCCCCCACCTCCTATTTTAGAGAGGAGTCTCAAGATGAGCATCTCTTCAGTGGTTTCTGAGGAAGCCTAGAACTTTGTTTAGAGTTGATGACAAGCTTTATGACAATGAGATCTAAGTAATCTCATTCTGTGTTTCTGAATATCTGGTAAGTTACAACTGAACTTAGAAACATACCACGGTACCTATCCATTCATTGTATTCCTTCTAATATGCATGCACTTTGTGTAAGTATAGTTCAGGAATGTCATAACCAGCAACAATTAAAAAAACACTATAGTATATTGTATATATATATATATATAATATATAATAATTTTTGTCATCCTCCTGTATAACCAATTTGGGCAGTATTAGAAAGCACCATATTAAAATCCAAGATCACTAGCTCATTGTGAATGTGGTATTGAAATTACTGGTGATTTCCTATCAAGAATTAGAGATCAAAAATAGAAAGTAAGGTTTATGACTGGAAATGCTTTCATGTATAAAAGCAATTTAGACAAAAAAGCCAAATCAATGGTTGCATCCTATTTAGCATATGAATTGGAAACCCACCTACTTTCACCTGGCAAGTAGAGAAAAGTATGCAGAAAAGCTCTCCCTATCCCTGAAGTAAGGACCATCCACATTTCTATGATGTGGTTCCATACTGCTGACATACTGAATGTTTTTGATGCTTTTAAAAGAACATTTAATACAAGAAAAATGGAGTCAACAGAGAAGCCTTCCCTGAAGAAGAAGAGTCAATAGTATTTTTATAAAAGAACAAAGAAAGCAATTTGAAAGGAAATGTGATGCTACCAATTCAATGAAGTATCGCATTGCTTAATTATGTACTATGATTAAAAATTAATAATGCAAAGTTTTACTTGCTTACTGAAACTAAATAGGTTATACATACTCGTGTACATTTTGTGAGCTAAAGGAGTACAATGAAACCTGTTTTATACCATAACCTAAGGGACTATCAAATGTCACTAGGTTAACATAGATGATTTCTAACTGCAAGTCAAATGAAGCTTGTACTAAAAACCTTAGAGGTTCTTTAAAATGTACTTGTCAGTTGTAGTCATACAAGTAGTTCTTAGTGACTTTTTTCCATATGGTATTTGCATACTTTATATTTAAGCAATGACATGCTGATAATATGGAGGTAGCTTCATAATAGCAGTTGCAGCATCCCCACCCTCTCTGCTCCCACCTAGTGAAGATTAAAAATCTCCTATGAGTAAAAATCTTCCATTACATATTAATTTACTGTCATCTGAATATTTGTTTTGCACAGTGGGTACAAACATATCTATTTAACCCATCTAGCTTCCTTAATATATTGTTTATGCAATGATTGCTCTTATGAATAAAATGCCACTTAACCTCAAATGCACTGTATAGGCAAGTTTATCTGCTGAATATTTGATATCGTAATTGGCTAATTAGCTCTCCCACTCATCCTCTGAGGACACTCTTAATATACAACCATACATAGGGTAGAAACATAGCAGAGAAGATCACCGACATGGCCAGGGTCATTGGAAACATCCTTGCCAGACACATTAAAAATGAGCTGTCTTATGTCCTGTGCTTAGACCATGTCACTTACTAATGAAAGTCTGTCAAAAAAATAATTTTACATCCAGAGCATATGGTGCATCATAAAAATTGTCTGCAGCAGTTCCTGAAAGCTATTAGGAATAACAGTTGTTGCATGAGGTGGAGGCGGGAGAGGAGGGTTGGAGGGGGGAACACAACAGATTTAATGATAGAGAATGGAAGCAACCCATTTTGCTTAAAGTTATTAATATTGTCATCTTAGGTTTACATAATGTCTTTAGCATGAAGTATGCTGAAGTATTTTACAAACAAAAGGCCTGGCATAAGGCAAGAGAGAGTAATGTAATACTATTGAACTGCAGGGTGGTTTACATCTAACAGTTATGTAGCATATTGCTTCTGGTCATATATGCTGTCAGGCCAAACCATACCCACACACTTAGGCAGTTTGAATAGTTTTGGGAGTAGTGACCTGCAAATCCTGCATATACACAGACAGAAGCAACATAAACATGTTTTTCATGTCTATCAGTTATTACATTTTGAACTAATGTGGACAGAAATATTTAATTTGTCATCTTATCATGGCTGCACTAGTAGGACTGAAAATCCACCAGTGACCCAGCTGGTTCTACTGCCTGTACAAATATTTTCCCCAGATCTGGCAAAGTTCCCAACAGGATTTTCCTAAGAACTGGGGCTTTCCCTGAACTTTAACTCCCAGTGGAACTGTAGTGTCGGAAGAGGCTGAGTATGTACTTGGCTACATAGTTCTAACAACACACAAAGCTAGTTGCCCTTGTTTCTCAGTCAGTTCTTGTTTAGATAATGATATTTGTTTTACCTATATAGATTTAAGTTTCTATTAGCTTCCCATATTTTTAAATTTTCAGTAGATGTTATATACACTTTATAAAGAAAAAAAAATAGTAATCAGTGCATAAAGTTAAAAGTGGTGAACAACACTATGTCCATTAGAGCATAACATCCAAAAATTTGTTATTCAAACTAGAAATTAGCCACACCACTGTACCCAACCCTTTAACTGTCATAGCCTCTTTCATCTAAAAGGTGCTGTTTCTTATCCTATGCTAGAGAACAGACCAAGTACAAACCAAGGGGGAAATTACAGTAGGCCAAGATGTCTGAAATACTCTTTTCTAAATCTTTCTAATAACAACCAGGTATAAGTAATTTCTGTTTTCATGATTTTATCATAGGCTTTCAATATCTGAATTTTTCTTCCAAATAAGGTCCTGGAGTCATGTGGCTATAAGAAAAAATTGAGTTTTATCATTGACAACGACAAGTTCCCAATTCTCTTGATGTTAAAGAAAAGCTTGCAGCTGTGGCTATAGATTACTCTCCTAAAACCAGCAGGCAGTAATGTACACTCAGACCTATTTTTCACTTTTTGAAGTTGTTGAAACCACCTACTTGACCAGAGATATCAGATTCATTGCAGCTCTGAACTATCCACATATCTTGTTCTGCCTTCATTTATTAGCTGAATCTATTCAAAAGTTACAAACACAAACTGAAATGAGAATACCAGTGGTGCCTGGAGGGAAAGAAAGATAAGCAAGCAAAGTCTGTAGAGCCCACGCTGTATGCTAAATAGTTCTCTACTTCAGACAAAAGTAAAATATAATCCTCAACACGGATGCCAACTGTATAGCACACAATTGTCTTTTAATCTCCAAGTCACAGAACTGGTTTCCAGCCACATTCAAAACACGTGCCACAGAAATGGAGTAGACTGACAGGTACTTCCTAAAGTATTTGAATTTGAGCAAGAATCAGGAAGCCTTGGGTATTTTCTCCCCCCCTAAATTAAGCCTCTCAATCCAGAATTTGTCAATCAGATCCTTCAGTCAATTGTCATATGAAACAAATCGTTTCTTGATGTCTTCTGCTGGTAGACATGGGTTTTTTTCCAATTAGTCTTACAATAAGTCTTTTCAATAAATCTGACATTTTAATATTTCAGTAGTGTAATAGATTCCATAATAGTCAACATCAAAATTACATTTTGGACCTTTTTTTTTTATTTAGAGAAAGGATGTGAACAAGATGCTATGACATAGCTGTTTAAATAACCCAGTAACCCTTCAAGTCCCTCACTTCTACAAAATTCAAAGCTGGGCTGTCTTACTAAATACCAAATATGTTAGGCATTGTGGAATCTGGTAGTGCAATACAAGCAAAGCTGCTGCATCTCTATACCCCCTACGTCCATACAGCTGTGAGGCAGGCTCACAAGCACAGCTACACAATGCACATAGAGCTGGCCACGCAGAACAGCACGGAAACACTCAGCACTCACATAAACACAAGCAGCACCAACAGCCTCTTTCTGCCGTCCTCTTGGGGTGGATCAGGAGGAAGGTCTGTTAGTGGGACATATATATATAATTGTACATATGTGCAATGGGGATCCCACCGGCAGCTGGGGTCATCACTTAGTGTACATGGTAGCTGACCCCTGGATCCCAGTCTCCCCAGTTACTGGCACCTGGACATATGAGCCCCTGAAGCTGCAGCTGCACTCCTATTACTGGTACAACACCCTCATTCACACATACCTTAACCCTAACACTGTGCATCTCCCCAGTAACTGGGTTTAGGTACAAATTCCATCCAGCAGTTGGACTTGGATCCTCACTCTCCCCAGCCACTTCCTTCACAGGAACACACACACAAGTATGTCAGCCTCTCCAGCAGTTGGCCTTGATCCCCTGGTCTCTCCAGTTGCCAACTCCTCCTGTGCTCTCACCTTCAGAGACACACACACACACACACCCCTCCTTGCTCACAGGCACTTCACTCACAGGCTAGTAAAGTTTGATCTTTGCTAACAATCACACACTCGCACAAACACACACACACAATAGCCTCTCACCCAGGAAAATAGTTAGAAATAGAGTTTTAGAAGAAAAAACCGGACTGTACTGATCAGGCACAGGCCACAGCCAGAGAAAGGTACTGACCAGTTAACTCCATTGGCTCCTTTTATCCCCTTATCCCTTTGATTTCCCCATGTATATGTATGTTCCTCCCCAAACCACCCTGATCCCTCCTCTTCTCCATTTTTGGTTCCTCCCCAAAACAACACAAGTCTCACACAATCTCAAAATTCTCTTTTTCTGTATCACATAACAAGTCCTGTAGCCCTAGGCAACGACCTTCTCAGTCTGTGACCCAGAGAACTGATTCCACTGATTCACAGTAGTGGGTCTCACCCACTGACGCCCTCCTGGGATGCCCAGGGAGGGGGCTTGTTCCCCAGCTGGGATACTGTCATTCCCCCGCTGGCCATCATGCCTCTCCGCATCCCTGTGCTTGGGGGAGTGTGAACTTCCAATGGGCTGATCACATTTCTCTAGTGGCCCAGAAAGTAGCCAGAGCAGGTTATTACTCAGGTCAGCCCATCTGCCCTATGATGCATCCCTATGCCCTCTGTGCGTGCAGAGAACAGATTGGGGTTTTTTTAATTACATAGCTTAACAGTATGTAACTTTCCACATTACAAATATCAACCCTCAAAGGTGAAAAAATGTGTCTAGAAACCCTTATATCTTTTATAGGATCTGTTTTATTATAATCAAGAAAAAAAAAAATCTTTCACATCAATTGCTTAAATGAAAAGATGCCACATGGACTCACAGGTCTGCTCAGACAGAAAATCTTGCAGATTTGAAAAAAGACACATTTCTATACAAATGTAATACCATAGAAATTAGAATACAAAATTTGCTGAGTGAGAATAAGTCAGAGATACCAGTATTTCACTGTATGCTACAAAGTCTCCAAACCTTTTGATTGATTGTGCTCTTCATCACTAACTCACCCTATTAGAGCATTACAGTGTCTATGAATATTTACAGTTGTAAGTGAAGAGACTTCTTAGAGTATTTTTTTGAATGTCACTACTTTTGCAATATATGTGCATACCAGCAAATAAATTGCTTACTAATACAAAAAATATTAATTAGAAAACAATTACAAACATCAAGTGGATAATTATTCTTAGTGAAGTATACAAAATTCATTATTAGTTATCTAAATTTGTCCTGAGTAATCTAATTTGTATGGGGTCTATATTTTAGAAAGACAGACAATTCTCTATGAAGTTGGTGAAAGTTTTATTCATTCAGTACCTGTGAAATCAAGGCCCCTTTACCCATCATGATTTAAGTGTCTACTTTAGATAACTACATTTTAAATTTATTTACTCCAAATAGCAATACTTAGATAATCTAAATATCCTCTAAAAAGTTATATATCAACTTCATGCATCTACTCCAATTGCATTTATTAAAAATCAAATTAATGAGGTATGGAATTCAAGGTATCCAAGACTAGTAAGGATCATCTGTGAACAAGCGACAGAAATGCAACACCTTTCTGTTACAAACCTGAATATTAATTAGACATTGAGAATCTCTGAGGCTAAAACATTCAAAGGAAAATTCTGCATGTTTTGTATTTCCTTAAAGATTCCATACTGCTCTTAGCTTCATATATCTATTCCAGAATAAAGGGTTTCTCCTGGCAAAAAAAAAAAAAATAAAGTTAAAGAAAACATAATGATGGAAAATAAATTATAAAAAGCATCACATTGATATAGTACAAACTTTTCTCTATATTTAGCATTTTTATCCATCAGTCTTCATATTACCATTTTTTACTCTCATTTTCTCAGAAATAACAATTTTAGTCAAATTATTTCTCCAAGGTGGAAATCGCAATAGTGAATCACATTTTAAAAATATAATTATTCCCCTCAAATCTATTCCAATAATAATTTTGGCCAATTAGCAGAGCAAAGAACTGGATGTCAGATACCTCAGGTTCCATTTCCACCTCTGCTACTGACTTGTTTGAATTGCATCATTTCATCTGTGTTTTGACTCCTCTCCTAAGCTTCATTTTCCTGTACACTATAAAGCAGATGTAGCTTCTAATTGGATGAATGTTTAGCATAATGCTGCAAAGACCTTAGCTAGGTCTGTAGGTCTAACTGAATTAAAAAAAAAAAAAAAAAAAAAAAAAAAAAAAAAAATGGAGGTAGTCTTGTCCTATGCATCAGATTGTGGTAACACCACTTGGGCCTGATAGAGTACAGCATAAATAATAAAATATATACATTTTATCAAGTCTCTGTCACATTCTCCTGAATTATGAAGTCACAGATCTGTACAGCAACTGCTTCTCCCTCTTTATATATACAAAACATTGGAGTGTGTTTCCTCATTATTGAGTTTACAAATAAGATTAGTAGGCTATTGCCTATAATACATTCAATTATTATAGAACCATGTTTTGTGAAAAGTTTTCATTGCAAAGTTTTTTACTGTGTTCAGCAGAACACATTAGAAATTACTTCTCCAAGTATTAATGCATTTAGTTTTTATTAGGTAACCCTTAAAACTTCTGAATTGAACAGTAAACATGCATATGTTTAGAATTTAGCACAGAAACAAATAAATCTGAAGATTAAGTGTTGTCTTTGTAGAATAAGGTAAGAACAGTAATCCAACAAAATAAAAAAAAATATATAACATTGAAGAGTCATGGATAGTGAAAATAATAATATCACTTTACAAACAAAACAAGTGTAAGAAACATATTTCTAATCTAAATTAGCTAACATGATCCTGTGGAAAAGTTAGTACATATGATAGGATCTTTTTCCTACATAATCACAACCTAAACTATTCCCCTCTGAATGCTGGCAATATAATCCATACTATAACCTAAATTATATCATACTGTTAAGTATTATGTATTAGGATAATAATACATTAAGCAACATCTCTTCATGACAGAAGCTCACAGAAAAAAAAAAAAAAGAATATCAGGCAAAAATAACCAAAAGGAATACCCAACTAATTTTTCTCTTAGTAAATCATTACCTTTCGGTGATGGATTTTATTTAGTATTTGGACACCACTGCAGACAGTTAGCACTGGACAGCAACCTGAAATCTTTGGCACCTAAGGACGCTGTAAATTTTTGGGGAGATAGAGGGCACAAATGCATGAAGTGGGCTAAAAGTTAGTAATTGGCTGCTGCCAAAGGCATCTGGAGTCCTGCTCCTCCCTATACATCTAACCCAGTCTTTTCATCCAGGCCCCCACTGCCATCAATGTATTGTTTCTGGCCCTTGTTTGCTTCTTTAGTGAGCTCATTTATTTCACTAATTAGCAGAAAACCAACTTGATAAAAAAAAAAAAATAAAACTGCTGGCTTGGCAAGCTGTGTTGGCTCACTGGAAGCAGAGACAGACAAGGGCCAGGAGTAGCACAAGGGAGAAGAGGAAAGGACAGGTTCACAGAGCTGGGAAGAGGAGACAGAAGTCAATCAACATCAGGCTACTAAGCTACCAGAAAGGATAGTCTCATCTTAGTTGTGGCAAGTATTAAGTAATTAACTTCCATTAAAATACAGAACACCAGCTTCCCACTGTGACAAACTCTCTACCTCAAAAGCACACTACAAAGAAGTCATAACACTGAGCAATTTCCTTGTATTTGTATAATTGTCTGACAGTGGCAAAAAACAGAAAAGATGAATAACCTTTTGAGATGTAACCCAGATGGGGGTGACAGCAGCAACAGAACAATGATAGCAGTATGTCTTCTATAAAACACTCACTGGGTACAAGGCATAGAAGTTCCAAGAGGACAGTACTCTGGATTTTTTTTCTTTTCCCTATATTTTCCCATTTTTTTAAAAACCTTCCCTTATTCCTGTTCATGTCTTTAATGAAGGCTGCATGCTGAACTGATTACTTGGGTTACAAGTCTGTCTTAAATAGCTGCAGGCTATCTTTTCTGGACAATAAATATTCTTCTCAGCACTTTTGCAGTTTTACTACAATACCGTTTTGCATTCTTCCTACATTCACCAAGCCAAAGTGGAACAAATTGGAGTTAGATCAATAACAGTAAGATTGAATATGGTTAAGTGATTTTAAGGGTCAACTTTTTATGTACTCATGCATGTGTGAAAGTAGGGTGTTGTAGATTGTTTATAAATGAATATACAAAAGATAACCTTTCACACACACAAACCACTACTCTTAAGAATCTCCTTTCTTCATTGTTAGCTATGAAATAAACCGCTGTGTTGGCATGATAGTATTGCACCTAGCTGTTTGGCTTGAAAGAATAATCATCACTATTTGACTAACCTAGCGTCCTTCTACAATGGAGTAACTGGATCAATGAACAAAGGAAGAGCTACAGATGTGATCTACCTAGATTTCTGTAAGGTCTTTGATACAATCCCCCCACAACATTCTTGACACTAAATTGTGGAGATAGAGGTTTGATGGATGGGGTGTTAGATATATAAGGAACTGGTTGGATAACTGCATTCAGTCGAAGGTTGAATGTCCAAATAGAAACCAATAATGAATGGTGTGCCTCAAGGGTCAACACTGGGACCAGTACTATCTAATATCTTCATCAACAAACAGTGGGATTGAACTCACCCTCAGCAAGTTTGCAGATGAGTGGTGCAGTTGATTCACTAGAAGGAATAGATGCCATCCAGAAGGACATTAACAAGCTTAAAGAGTAGGCCTGTGAAAACTTCATTAAGACCAACAAGTCCAGGTGCAGGGTCCTGCAGCTGGACTGGGGAAATCCCCAATATCAGTATAAGTTAGGCAATGAGCGAATTGAGAGCAGCCCTCCAGAGAATGACTTGGTGATGCTGGTGGACAAAAAATTGGACAAGAGCTGACAAGGTATGCTTGCATCCCAGAAAGCCAGCCATATCCTGGGCTGCATAAAAAGAAACATGGCCATCATGTTAAGGCAGGAGATTCTGCCCCTCTACTCCACTCTGGTGAGATCCCACTTCAAGTCCTGAATCTAGATCTAAAGGCCCAGTACAAGAAAAGCTTGGTCCTGTTAGAGCAGGTCCAGAAGGCCACAAAAAAGGTCAGAGGTCTGGAACACCTCCCCTATGAAGAAAGGCTGAGAGAGTTGGAGTTGTTCAACCTGCAGAGGAGAAGGCTCCAGGGAGACGTTATTGCAGCTTTTCAATATATAAAGGGAGCTTACAAGAAAAATGGAGACATTTTGCCAAAACCTATAAGATCAAGACAAGGGGCAATGATTTTAAACTAAAAGTGTATACGTTTAGATGGGATATAAGGAAGAAATTTTTTACAATGAGGGTAGTAAGACCCTAAAAGAGGTTGCCCAAAGAAGTTCCAGATGCCCCATCATTAGAAGTGTTCAGCATCATGTTGAACAGAGCTTAGAAAAATCTGATCTAGTGGAAGATATCCCTGTCTATGGCAGGGAGGTTGGAATAGATGATCTTTAGAAGTCCCTTCCAACCCAAACCATTCAACAATTCTATGATCCAAATGTACAATTGCAGTGTTATTAATCAGAAGTTCTGTAAGACATTCCTAAAGAACTATTGATAACTAAAACAGGCAAAAAGTTACCTTAGTACTGTATATTCTGATTAACATATATAATAGTATTAAAAATATATTTATACAACCTTGAAAGTAAAACAGATCAAGTTTTAATACCTGGAGAGTATCTACTACAAGCTCCTTTCCTTAGCTAAACTGAAGCCATAAATTCTTTTTTATATGCCTGACTTTTGAAATTGGCGTTGTTTGGAAGTTATTTTGTTGCAAAACCTTTCATTGATTCCAAAATCAGCAAACACAGACTACTGATTACTTTACCATTCAAAGCAACCTATTTTACTCTTTCTAAAATGAGAGATGATTAGATTTATAACATGTTCTATTTCTCATTTGACTGACCATTCTGTTTCTTACTCTGCAAACTTTTTTTTACACCAATTATCGTAGACTCACACTTTCATCAAAAGATTCCAGTTTAAAATTTTAGAAAAGCTAACTATAATCTCCAGAAAAAAACTGCTCACCTTCTAGTCTTGCAAAACCTTTGTTGAATTCCACTGAGATGGAGCTTTGCTGTTAAAGGAATTACAGGAAAAAATAAAATTGACAAAACAACATAGAAGGCAAATCCCTTTGCCTTATATGTTAAAAGAAAATCAAAAGGTTTATATGCTAGGCTACATAAGCATAGTTGATCTAAATCTTTGCAGATGGACTGGATTTAGCTGATATTAACAATTCTGTGCCAATTGATATCATGTGAAGGTCATTAGGGTTATCAGCAATCAGAATAGTATGAGAAAGATGAACCCACTTTGAATTTGAAATTTCTTGACCCATTTGATTTACAGATCTTGAAAGATCTGTATATCTTTTCTAATTAAAAAAAGTTGTCATGCTTACAGACTTTCTCAGATATAAATGATGTGCTGAAAGGAAGTGCAATTATGTTGTTCTAAGTTTGCTCCACAGACATATGCATGAACTTTTTTCATTCCACAGAGAAAAACTTCCACCATCACATATTAATTAAAGAATGACTTAAATTCTGACATCAGTTTCTAGATTTATCCTAAAAGGGAATAACCTGAATCCATGTGTTATTAAAAGAATTCTACTTCATTACCATTTTTCCTCAAAGGTTGTCTTTATTTTAATTTTAGGCAGTTGTAAACAATAGATATTTTTTTTTAAATCAGAACAAGATTTCTCTGTTTCCAAAATCCTCATCCTTCTGCTTTGGTTAAGCCTCAGGAAAGTCTGTTTTGGCACTTAAAGATAACATCACAATCCTCTAGAAAAAACAAAAACAGTCAGTCCTTTTGTTCTTTCTCTGTTACATCTGTCAGACTAATATCTTAACATTGCCAAATCAGCTTTTTTTTCTGTATGGGATAACAAAAGTTAACATATCACAGACAATAATAAGTATGAAACCGAATTAATAAATGCCAGCATAGAAACTCTTCAGTGCAATCCAAAAATCAATAGGATGACATAGACTGGCACTTTGAAACAAAGCCTAACTTTCCTCCTGAAAAATACCCCTACAGACTTACATTCTGAGATGTACGATTTATTGACTACCATCTACTAAAATAATGGAAACCGGAACACTGTTCTCAGGCTTTAGAGACTGATTCTGTATTTAGGTTACATTTAGTTAAAATACAAACACTCTATAGAGCTCTCACTATTAAATAGTGCACTGAATAATTTATCTGTCATGGACTATGATATTTTAGAAATAAGTGTATATTGCTAAAACAGAGACTGTGGCTATTCCTCTCTCTCATTTCAATTGCTGCAGTAAATCTGAAAGAAATGAGAGGAAGTTAGCAGCAAGCAGATATAAAACTGCCCTACTAAAACAGAGGCTAAAAGCCAACGCTGGTGATTTCCCTGGTGTGAAACTAACAAGACAACAGAGATGGACCTGCTCTAAATATCACAAATAATTTAAAGTTATTTATTTTTAGATCAAAGGTGTGGGTTTGGGTTGGTTGGTTGGTTGGTTGGTTGGTTGGTTGCTTTTGTAAACTACAGCTGGGCTTCACTGGACACTCTGTCATATTTTTATACTTTTAGGACCTTTTTTTCATTTACACTAAAGCTTTGTTCAACCACTCTGGTATATGAAGAAAATATTGAAATGGAGAAAAATGCAGTTTTATCTGTTTTAAGGTACTTTTGCAAAGCAACAACATAAAGTGAATTTAGTGTAAATAAAACTCCTTAAACTTATTACTTCACTTAGCTGCCAGAGAAGAGGGATTAGAAAGTGTTCAGTTTCTAAATGTGAATGCCTTGACCTATCTGAAATTAGGTTCCCTTTCAGGGAACAAACATATTTAATATCTGATTATATGCTATGTTCTAACCTTATGTTGTGTTAATTTCAATTCCTCATAAATATATATATTTTAAATTTCATAAAATCATTTCACTTAGCATCAAAATATCTATTAATATTAATGTTTCTTTTTCTTTTAACGACTTTACATCAAGGTCAGAAATTGAAGTCACAGAGAGTAGGGCCATACTTGAAGAAGGTAAATTCTTAATCTTCAATTTTAATCAGTTTCAGAATAATTGTTTGCCTTTCTTACTCAGATACCTTTTTCAAAAAATATAGAAAATACTTCAGACTAATATATTTACATTTATGACTATTTTCTTTAGCATCATCTCTTTATCACTGAATATATAACCCATGCTTGCTTTTTAACTTGTAGCATTCAAGTTTGAACTCTACTTCCAGACACAGTGGTGTTTAAGAGCTGATCATTAGTGTGATTCAGATCTGTTTAGAAGAATTACACAGATTAAAAACTGCTTTCAAGAGTTCATAATATTTCCTTGGAATATAATACTGAATTTATACTAGCATTTTCTACTATATTATTTCACATAAAATTGTAGACAGAGGAAAATACCATAACTGCATATGTGCACATTTGAGTATCATATGATTTTGACAAGAACAGGTAAATATGTGGATTTTATAGACAAGCAGTCAGTAGTACATCTTCCTGTCAAGTGAGGATTTTAAGAAGTTCAAAGTTATAAGAAAGAAAAAAAAGCTATATGCTATATTTAATCCTACTGACTATGAAGGCAGATCTCTGATATAAAAAATATTGTTCATAAGTGACTCAGGCTTGATCTCTGTAAACTACTACTGCTTTCTAGATCTCTGTCAGAAAGTCATAAATGTGGCTCATATAGGCATGTCCAAATACCAGATCTATAAACCAGTATACTAACATTAAAGTAATAGATCACTGAATATTTTTACAGCAAATAAAAACCTACATTGATTTACAATGAGTCTCATGGAAGACATACTCCCATTACAAGAGGCAAAATATATTCCTTTGGCTTTTGCTTGAAGGATGCAGGATTCTCAACTCATTCCAAGAGCTGAGAATAAAGAAAGTACCAGGACAAAGAATCTATAGGACAGGTGTTTTCTTCAGGGAAATCTGTCTTTTAATACTTTTAATGACTGTGAAGTGTGGGGAGGAGGGTCTTAGCTATGAAAATAATTCCTGTTTTAAATGGACTTTGGAAGGAAAATCACTGTGAAGAAAGGACATTGTGAAAGTAGTTTTAATGGACTTTATGGCCAGAACATGGTAGACCGAAGCTGAGCTGTAACAGGTAAGTATGGTTACCACAACTGCATATTCTACAGTTACATGGATATATTTTCTTTGTAATAGATTACAGTTTCCTGTCTCTTGTTCTTTATTGTATCCTTTTTAAGAAACAGAGAAACAGATAGTTTTTGGTTTTGTTGGAAGAGCTACAATAATGTTACTTTATTTTGCTAATTAGAGGACAATTACATTTTATAAAATTAATGGTATAAAATCTGTTCTTGCTTATTTTCTAAATCTGTCCCTTTCTTGTTTTTCAGAAATCTCTGCTCATATAACTGGCAAAAAAAATAATAAAGAAGGAAAAAAAAAAAAATAAAGAAAGAAACTTTTGCTAGCCCCACACAGGCCTGAAAATGAAAAGAATCAAGATGATATTCAGCATCTACACTTTCATAAATGTACTACAGACAGTAAATCTGTAAGTGTTTCTGAGACCACTGAAGATACAACTGAAAGTTTAATTTGACATTCACAACTTTTTTCACTGATGACAGCACACAGGAAAAACACAGTTTCTCAGACCTTAAATTGAATGGGTAATATTAGTGGTTAATATATTTATTTTTAAAATTAATGTATTTGTTATAGAAGTGAAAGGCACTAAATATAAAAACACATCATTTTTAGAGTCTTTTTTTTTATAGCAGAAGCACAAGCAGTGCTGTACAAATGTTAGTATCTCTTTTAATAGGATGAAACTCTGCTCTAGTTTATTTCAGTGGATATGCATGTGGGATCAGGGAAGATGGCCTGAAAAGGGCTTACCCTTAATAGCCTTCCTCTGGAGTGAAAAATACATTGTAGCTCCCTCTTAAATGCACAACCAGGCAGCTGAAGCAAACCCATTTCTTCCCCAAACGGAAATGGGTTCAAGCTGTGATTTTTATGTATTTATTTATTTATTAATGAGAGAAGAAGTTGCTATTTTGAAGTGTTGTTGAACTTGAACTAGAACTAAACTGGAATGACTTCAGCCGCAGCTGAACAAAATGAAACAATATACTAGTTCATCTCTTAGCACATAACACTGTCATTCAGATATGGCTATGGCCACCCTTGGCACAGTTGGAAGAAACGTGAATAGGAGCAGAGACTAAATTGAGTCTGCAGTCTGCTACTGGAATCGTGCTAAACTGGGGAAGTATTTCATTGCATTGTAGGAGAGTGCTTTGTTCCTCCTGTGAGTAGCAGGATTTTGTGCCCCCCAGCCAGGGGCTGTTGCTGACTATAGAATACACACAAGGCAGGTAGAAAGTTTGATTTACCATGCTTTCTTAGACCATGATGTTGGGCTTCACTATTAGCTCGTTCTGCTGACAAATTTCGCTAGACTGATGTCTAGACAATTGTGAAAATGTAGCCCCCATTATGTGCTGCTGCTACTACAGAAAACTGAATCTAGTTTCCATGGGTGACTGAAATGTCAGTCTAATAGCTCCTGAAGCATCACAAAATTGTTCTAAGTGGGAAATGAGAGAAATGTTAACAATATAAACATGCATATTAGTGTCCTTAACTTTTTAATTGCCAAGTCTTCCAGGCTTGCTTTTTCACTATTTTATTACATTGATATTCCATGATATAATTGTTTCTATTTAGGTGTTGCTCATTAAGAAGTAACTTTCTATGGTAGTTTCATGCTGTATCTTTCCTCTCTGTCTTAAGCACAAAGGCCAGGAGTATTCCTACACATGGTGTATCTCTTGACACAGTTCAATTTATCTACATTTTATGGTGTTGCAGTATACCCATACTGGTATAAAAAAAGCAAAAGTATGGGATATCTAAAAATCCCATCTGTCCTTTTTGCACACAGTCTGTCACCAGGTACATGACATTGCCACAGGAACAGATTGTATGTGCATGACTAATCTCATACCTACACGAACTATATGCTAGGTTGGGCATGCAGAGTCAGAGCTAAAGAAAGAATAGCATGCATCCATGCTTCTTTCTCTTAATGAAGTCATGCCACAAAGTTAAACATCCTCTCCTAAAAATGAAGACATCTAGAAATAGCTTTGAAAATATGACTGAGGAAAAAGAATGTATGCTTTTCCCTTTATTGTCTCTGCTGAGATTTATATTCCCCATATAATTAAAGGAAGAAGTGAACAGTATGAAAATGGAACCTCAACAACTATAAAAGCATCTCAGAAAAGAAAGAGGAAAGATAAGGAAAAAAAAAGTAACAAGGTTAAGAAACGCAGTCTAACAGTCAAGACCACAGCTGACAAAAGAGGCTATTTAGTTAGTAATGAACAGACTAAAAGAGTGACTGAAGCACACTTGCTTGGAGACTCATTGCTATTTTAATCTGGGCAGGTATAAGGTAGTTACATTTTTATTAATTTGTTTTCACTTGTCAGAATTGATTCTAAAGCAGTAAACTCTTTATTAAAAAAAAAAAAAAATAACATCTAGAAGTAAACCATGAGGTCATCTGGAATATTTTGCTGAATATAGAGCTAGAGCAAATTAAGTTGGCTTTACAGCAGCTGCAACATTAGGGCCATCAATAAAGAATTAGCTACTCACATTTGAGATAAAGGGCAACTTATGCTTACAACCACCAGATCCAAAAACTGATGTGAGCTCAAAGTAAACATCCAGCTTATAAACCTATCTGTATAAATTTTTGGAAATGGTTAGAAGGCAGCACTGAAATTCTGAGTAGAGCCAAAACATCAGTGACTGAAGGAAGCAATTTAAGAAGTGGTGTCAGTTTTCATTGGTCAAATAGAAAATCACCCTGTGTTTTTGAGTTCATGTTAGAATACTTCATATCACCAAACACAAATCAAGATTTTTGTAACAATTGGGGTGAAAACAGTCTGTCACAACTTTCTTCTGTCCACAATATATTTCTGCCACTATTATAAGTAACTTTTATTCCTGCTGCTATCCCCAGGATGCTAATCATCAGCCTGACTGTCCTCAGCCTCTAGCTTTGTGATTTTTGTGCTTTGAGAAAGTAGGAACCAGTCAATGTTTACATTTTTTGTTATTTTTAATTCCTGGATTACTTGATTTTCCCGAGCATGAGAAGATAACTATATGATTTTTAAACACTCAATACACAACAAATTATTACAGAACTAGTGATTCAATATACTTATGTGGTATACTCAATTCAAACATCCTTATCGTGACCAGACAGTTTGTAAACTAGGGATATTTAAGAATATAATCAAATGTAAATTTTGTTTTCATGTTCTGAAAGACTACAGAAATTTAAGTACAATTTTGAAAAGCAGATGTTTCCAAATTTAAGTGAATAAGAGAGCTCTTCAACTCTTCAGATGCCGTTGCATTTTTTAATCTCCTTTATTAGACTACGAACACTCTGGTCATGAAAAGTCCATATTCAATCATTCATTCCACAGTCCTTAATTATGTGTTTTATTTAGCACATGCACTCTGAATAAATAAGTGTAAATGTTCTTTGAAACTTATGGCAGGTGTAGGTTTCTTTGTAATCTATTTCAGGAGAAAAATGTCGTGGTGTACTTATATATATATTTTGTTAGAATTAAAAGTTTTTGATAGAGACTTTGAATTTGTAAAAGATCTTTTATCAAAAATATTTCATCAAATACTTGTACAGATCAGTTTAAAATAACTGATAAAAATCAAAGCTGGTATGAGTGCTAAATCACTGAACTTAGGTATGAATTTGATTTATTGCCTTCATGCTTCGGGAAGGGTTTCTGAATGCATACTATATAGACTCACTTATTCCCAAATGTGAACAAAGCTGAAAATAGAAATGTACTCCATGAAACACTCATAACACCATATGAAAAAATGTTCACATCTGAAAATCTGATCTCTTAACATTATCCTGTGGTCTGATAGGTGTCAAAATCAGTTAAGATTTCTCCTATTAAGCTTCTTCTGAAAGTGTCTAAAAATGAAAGACACTCTCTTTTGACTGCTGCTCATTTGAAATTGGCATTTTCATGTGGCAGATGGTGACCTTATCCCTGTGCTTTAGCAAAAATGATTTTTATTAAGCCTAAACAAGTGTGAACAGTGCTAATTTCCTGCATCAGGCAGAATTTGAATGAGAGCATATAATGATTGGAAGAGTCCTGCCTCACCATATGGAAAAGTGTGCATTGTGCCAACACACTAGATTACTAACAAGGCAGCCCCTTACAATTATATCCAACTTTCCATTTTATCGATAGTCATGAAGAGCATATTTATTTTAAGATTTCTAGGAGCTGCTGAGGGCTGTTTGCAGCTAGTTCATATCCTAAAAGCTAAACATGTAATAACAGAAGACATTGGAAGGACTACATGAATTCTAAATTGTAGTTAAAAATTATCAGATGATAACAACTGCTGGTTTCTATTAAAGCACAAAGACTTAATCCTTTGTTAGTTAGGATCACAGTTACTCTCAATAAAAACTATTTAAAAGACAAGACAGTGTCTTGAAAGCTTAGGTTTGATACCTACACCGCAGAGTTATTAGTAAATTTGATATTGTCAATAATGATCTTATTGCTGTCTCTAACTAGCCAATAAGAAAATACAAAGAAAACAAGGCCAGGCTTTTCTTGGAGGTACACAGTGACAGGACAAGAAACAATAGACATAAGTTGCAACAAGTGAAATCCTATGTAGATTCTGGTAAAAAATCTTCTAGGTGAGATTCACAAGCCCTAGAATAGGTTTCCCAGAGAGGTTCTGAAATAGCTGGAGATATTCAAATCTCAAATGGACTGGGCCCCTGTCCACCTGCTCAGAGTTGGCCCTACTTCAAAATGGAGGATGGAACAAATGACCTCCAAAGGTCCCTTCCAATCTAAATTATACTGTGCATCTCTAAGGGCAGGCACTGTCTTTTAAAAATCATTAGTCTAGAAGCAATACTAGAAGCAGCATGACTTTCCATGAAATAACAGATTTTCCTTTAGGGTTTCTGACTGCCTCTAATTGGAACACCAATTAACTGATCCTAAGGAAGAAAGGCAGTCATTAACGTGAAAATCATCTGTCTTCTGAAAGGTTTTCTTACAGATATTGTCCAGGACTTGTTTAATATCTTAGAATATATTATGTAAATGTAAATATGATTTCTAGAACTTAAAAAACCTAAAAGTAATGAATTGACTCTATTAAAAAAAAAAAAAAAAAAAAAAAAAAAAAAAAAAAAAGAATCTTCTTCCTTACTTAGATAAAAATCTAAATTTCCAAGGCTTAAAACTGTCATTGTAAAGCTAATGTTGTAAGTAAATCATGACAGTGTTTCCTACCCACTGGCTGTGAGAATGTGAGCTTCTTAAAGAGGAAAGATAATACATTCTCTCTTAATATCATAGGGAGAACAGAAGGAATCAAAGTCAATTATACTGGACACTTGAACCCTTTTGCCCATCCCCCTTTACAAGCAAATAGACTGCCAGTGTTGTTTTTAGCGGTTTAGACTAGTTTAGTTGTGAGAGAAAGAATATTACAAATGTACTACTGTTTATTTTTGCAGTAACTCCATCATGGCTGTGACCTCTAGGTGGGACTGAGGCATCTACTGTTTGATGAGGAAGTCAAGAGCACTCCTGAGGGCACTGAAGAAACTCTCAGGCTGGGTAGAAAACTAAAAGTCACCACCTGACTTTAAAATGTCAGTGAAGATGAAATGAACATTCCTTCAGGGGAAGGAGCAGGAGGGGAAGATAGAAAGCAAAATTGGCCAAAGTAACCCAAGGGACTGTCCCCCCTATATGATAGTTATTATTATTTTGACATACCAAGACAGCCATATTATTTAGGAACAGAAAAGTTTCCTCTTCAAGAGTAAAAAATCTACTCCAGTCCTACATAAGTTTCATTGTTGTAGTGCCTAAATATCTGATTACAGGTGCCTGATTTAGTGACACACTGTAGTGCAATGTGTCTCACATGATATTCATCTCTTACTTCTTTTAGGGGAAAGCTTGTATGATAGTTTATCAGTTTGATTTGTTTGTGATTTACACTTAATTCAGATGTGTAGATGTTGCCTGAATATTCCTGGATCTTAGGAAATAGAAAATACAAATTTTGCTTTGAGAAGAGACACACCTGATATATGTGGTAATTGAAAAAATGGTAGAAAATGATCGTATGGTCATTCTAGCACCTTGCCGCTCTACAGAGAATGAGGCTTCTTATAACAGTCAGGCGGTCTAACACTTCTCTGGTCATTCCTCAGTTCATGCTGAAGCCAGTTCTATCCTCATTTTCCTGTGTTTAAATGCCAGTCTTCAGTTTACCTCAAACCTTTTCTGACTTCTTTTATACCAGTCATAATGCCTGTTGTGCAATTCATCTCTTGCATTAAAATATACATCATTCTTCTCCATCTTCTTTGAAATGGCTGTAAGTTTATTTGAAAAGGACAGGGGAGAAGACTTTATTGAGAGTACAAGAGACAGGCTTTGGTTCCTTACAGGAGTCAGTATTACAGTCAAAATTAACCCTTTCCCTATGAGTTTGTAACTTTGGTATCAGGGTAGAATGTGTTTACACTGTGAAAGAACTGCGTATATTATTCACCAATGATCTCAGAGAAATTTAATGATGCCCAAAAAGGGTAGCATCTGGGGACATAGCAGCTACTAAAACAAAGATGTTCCCACTGAGTAACTCTGGGCTGTGAATATTTTTTTTCCAAACTTTCACTCTGTAATCAAGATTATACATTTTCATGGAAATGATAAAAGCAACACCCTATGATTATTTCAGATTCCTGTTCAAAAACATCAGAAATCAAGATGCAGGCAAGGAAGAGGGGTCGATATAAAACAGGATCAGAATATACCTGTGTTCTCAAGTCTTATTGGCTGAATTGTCTAAACCACTCCTGTCTGAAATTTTCAGAAAATAGTCTTCCAGCAGCAGCCATTCAGTATAGCAATTATCAACTCAAATAGAAAGCAACTGAAATACTTTTTTTTTTTTCCCTAATGTGAAAACAGAGGTAACCATAAAAATAAGCAAAAATACTATTTATTTAGCTTGTGTGGTGATATTTTGGGATTGTTTTTATGTGCACCAACTAGCCTCAGACTGATGTTTGTCAGGGAAGGAGTCTGCATCATGAAAGAAGGGAAGGTCAGGAGTACACAGGAAAAAGAAAACACTGAAAGATACACTTCTAACTGCTTTTTTTTTTTTAGTAGTAAACAAGTAAATAAATTAATAAAGGAGGAACAACCCAAGAGAGAAGAAAATAAATGGCTCGACCCCTAAAAGATAATTCTAAAATGTTACTTGTAGTTAAGAAAAAAATAAAAGACAGAAAATAAAATAGGTTTAAAACATGAAATATTCATTAAACTAGCTCTTCAACCAAAATATTAATATTTCATATTTTAACTGCTGGAATTCTTTATAGCCCCAATGAGATCTTTAAGTACTTTTTTTCTTAGAATTTCTTTGTTTTTAAAAGGAATTACTCACTGTGAAGCATCTTCCAAGTTTGCTTAATTGCTGAGAGTGCAGTAATTTAGACTTTCAAAGTAGTATTGGATCTGTTGGCTACACTACTCCTAACTTAAACATACATCACCTGTCAGATGCTTTGTTATCAGTCATTAGAAATAATGAAGGCTGGTAAAGTTTTATTTCCAAAAGTCTTTTTTCTTCTCAACACTTCAAAGAAAATCTTCCATTACAGAGCAATGTAAGGGTGACTCCTTTTAGTTATCTGACAAGAACCAACAGTTCACACAATAAATCAGTCAACCTTTTGTGCATGCTGAAATAGAGGAGGCAATGTTTGTAATTAACAGGACTACCTGCTAAATTTTATACAACCTGGCAACTGGTCAGTTTTTCTAGCAAAAAAATGAAAAAGCAGAGGCTTTGTAAGTAGTGGGACCACAGAAATGTTAATCAGTGCATACTTTTACAATTTTAGGCTTTTTTTAAGAAAACTTATTACCCTTTCTTAGATTGGGTTTATACAGTCAACTTACTGCTACCTCATTATGGTACAAAATCCTCCAAAATGGAGTTCACCAGAGAAAGAAACATTTGTCCACTGATGATATGTCACTGTTTTATCTCAATGGACAGTTTTAACTATTAATCACAAACTAGAGAATTTAAAATGTCCTTTACATGCTTATGCAGAAGTTTGCATATATTATTCCAAGTAATACCACAGTACTGTTATACTTAAACCATTGTTAAGAACACAAGAGTTAAAGAGAAGTTACATTATAGTTTTGTGACAGGTTGACTCTGGTCAGCTGTCAGGCACCCACCCAGTTACTCTCTCACTCCCCTTCCCCAACAGGACAGGGACAGAATATAACATGCAAAAAAACTGTAGGTTGAGATAAAGACAGGGATATAATTTATCAATTAACATCATGGACAAAACAGACTCAGCTTGGGGAAAATTAATTTATTGCCAATTAAAATAGAGTTGGATGATCAGAAACAAAGACAAATTAAAATTACATCTCCACACATCCCTTTCTTCCCAGGCTCAGCTTCACCCACTTTTTCCAGCTCTCCTTCCTCCAGCCCACACCCCAAACACTGCAGGGGGATGGGTAATAGGGGGGTTGTGATCACTGTGTAACAGCTCCTCTCCGACGCTCCCTCCACCTCCAACTTTTTCCCTGCTCCAGCATTGGTTCGCCCCGCAGGCCACAGTCCTTCAGGATAAACCCGCTCCACTGTAGACACTCCACAGGCCTCAGTTCATTCAGGGAATATCACCCAGTTCTGGTATGGTCCTACCCACAGGCTGCAGGGAATACCAGCTCCACAGCCATCCCCTCCATGGGCTGCAGGGGAATCTCTGCTCCAGCACCCGGAGCATGTCCTCCCTTCCTTCTTCTCTGGTTGTTGGTGTTGTCAGGATTAAGTAGACACCATTGACTTTGCAGATGGGCTTGTCTGTGTCCTGTGGTGGGTCTGTTGAGGAACTGGCTGGAACCAGCTGTGTTTGGCATGGGGCAAGCCCCTGACCTCTTTCCACAGAGGCCATCCCTGCACACCCCCTGTTACCAAAATATTGCCACATGTTTGAACGGGAGTTTCAAAACACTGGTCTTGTTTTGTTGATTTACAGAACAAAGCTGAGTTAACTGTTGATCATCAAGCGAAAATAGGTAGGCTTCAATCTAAGACTGAAGGGCAAAAAAGGAATTGCACTGAAAGAATGTCAAAACTACTTTGGGGGAGAAATGACTTTGTTGTGTCTTGTGTCATTTCTATTGCATTACCCAACTGCATCATTTCCCTATGTACTGAGACTCTGTATGTAGAGAGAAACAACTACTACTTTGTGTCCTGATAAAGCTTGCAAAAGAGGTTGCATACAAATATGTTCCTTTAGTTTGGCTTTTTTCTATTCCAAATCCCCTAATATATAAATAACAGCATATTCTGACAAGTGTCCGTTCTGCATGAGAAAATAGGAATAAAAATCATAACATTCCCTGCAACCAGAAGCTCTTCTATTCCTTTCCTTCAGTGTCAAAATCTGACAAGAAGCAATGAAGGAAAATGGAATGTAACCCTTTTTCTTTCAAAAGATCATTCACTCAATTCCCAATATGAATAAGAAAGGAAAACAGGGCATAAACTGAAAGGAACTGTGCTTCAGCTACCTGCACCTTCACAGCTGTCTAGACCTTAATTTTTTATCCAGTGATATTCCATCTAGTTTAACAGAAATATTTTTTATTTTATTGTCAATTATCATATAACCCCTATATATTCAAAATTTCATAAGTCTTACTTACATAACACAGAAGAAATTGGTTGGAATTCAATAACTTGATAACTTTAAAAAAAAAAATTTTCTTTACCAGTCATTCAGTCAAGGATTCAAGGAAGTTGTCCCTTTAGATGGGATTCTTCTAGACCCTGGATATGAGATTATAATTTTCTTATTAAGCTCATTATTTGCACACTTGAGTGAAAAACAGGGATGACCTCAGCATTCCTAGTATCCTCTTTGTGCACATTGCCACAGTGGCATTGGTACTAACTCCTGTTCATCTGTGTGAGATGCTACAATTACAGTTGCCTGAATACAATGAAGAAATTCTAGAATGAAAGAACGGATCAATGAGACAGAATGATGCTGGAAAGGCTTTGATTTCTCTGAAAGTAACCCTGGCAAATCTCAGTATGATTAAAACAGTTGGTTAACAACAGAAATGTCATCTTAGGGAGTCTATGTAATATATTTTCTTAGGGTAACCCTTACATAGGTCAGAGACTTAATGAGTGCTGTAAGCAAACAGTGTTATGTAAATACACCAACAATCACAGAGACACATCTTCAGATAACTGAAAGATAAGCCAAAAAGGCAGGTGAGGGAGGGGAGCTAAAGGTGAAAGAATTGAATCATTTAATGGCCCAAGAACTGGCATCTACAATTTTAATTTAGACTTCGTAAAGCAAAGTGAAATAGTTGAATATAGTAGCTGTTACACAAGTATTTCTTTGCAGTTTGGTGACCAATCATCAAACTTGCTTTCCTGAAGCTAAAAGACCTAAGTGTTTTTCTCTAGAACTAAGCTGATAAATATTATGTCTAACATACCTAAGGGCACAAAAGGTCCTTTAAAAATGTCACAAGAACAAAGTGTATACTTGGAACCAATAATAACAAAGAGAGGTTGAACTGTTTTAGAAGTGCTGCAAGGGCAGTAAGAAAAACCCACAGAAACTTGCCATGTTACTTCATCTGTAATGACAAACTAAGTTTTCAAATATTACAAAATTTGGCATGAGATTTTTTTACTTTGTCCCTTCATATAGAATTAAAAAAAAAATAAAATAAAACAAAACCAAAACCAACCAAACAAACAAACCAAAACAACTGAGAACTACTGAAATACAAAGGAATAAACCACATTAATATAAAATTGAACCACTCAAAATCAATAACAGAAGACAATTTCTCAGCAGCAGGAAATAAATAGGAGAAACATTTATTAGACACCAAATTTTGATCTTTAACAAGTGGAAAAAATAGGCAGGTAATCAATTCAATGAAGCATGAAGTTTGCACAAATAACACAATGTGCAACATGCTATAAATTATATAACCATCTTTTCTAAAACTGGATTTCCAAACTTTTGTTTTAATTGAATAAAATTGACTTTATTTTTTGCATGTCTGTTCTTATCCCTTCTGTCCTATATAATGGGTAGAAGTCTACATGCTCTGTATGCAGACAAAAAATTTCAATAGACCACAGATATTTGCTTTCAAGATGAAAATCTATTTCTCAGTCTAACAAGTAAAAATTGCCTGGAAAGAGTCTGAATAAATATGTCCAGACCAGACCCCTTGTAGATATATTCTCAACATTATGTGTCAGACTTTTTTGCATCACTCATCATATTTAAGGGCTAACATTCAAGTTATAATTGTACTGAATATGATTTTTAACTATGCAAGTCCCTAAAGTATAGCATATCTCAACCTTTATCATTCTTTAAAATTAGCAGTCATATAACTCTGAAAAGAGATTGTAGAACAAATTGTGTAACATTTTAAAATCACCATGCTGAAGGACTGCCAATCAACTAATTATAATTATATATTGTGCTTTTTAAAAAGAAACCCAAAATAGAAATCTGTCTTCATTCATACTCTAAAGTATGTATTTTTTTTATCTGTAACTTCATGAATTCTGAACTGATGTACTGCCTTCTCTTGTATCTTGAATGCATAAGACCTAAGTTATATAAAGCAAAATAGAAAGACATGACATGAAATATGCATTCTATTAAAAATACATATTGTGCGCACGTAGATACCCTTCCATTATTCTCCCTACAAATAACCCTTGAAATCTCTTTAGTGCATACATCCAGTTTAGGAAAGCTAAAATCTTTCTGTTGAAGTCAGGCAGTGAATATTTAAGTGTAAACAAATACCTTTGGAGGTTTTGAAAAATAACACAACATAGATCCAGTCCTTACTATATTTGTTTTTAAGCCATGATCTCTTTCTGCATATGACACAGGAAAAAGAGAACTTTGAGAGGGTAAATCCTCAACAGTATTAAAACCTCTAAAGAAAAATATCTTCCCAACAGGAAGAACATAAGAGAAAAATAAGCACTTTTATCTTAGGTTTAACCAGGTGAAAGTTACCAAAGATAATCCACAAATATTTGTCTTGTTTGTCTCATCAAAGAAGTTCAATGCAATTTACTAAACACCAAAGAGCTAAACCTTCTAAAAAGTGCCACATCCCAACTGGAAAACTGTTGGGATTTTTGCAACTTTAATTATCAAAAGATGATTAAGACTTGGCATAAGGAATAACATGTTTTTTTAAATATACCACTGAACTCCAGGGGTATCACAAAGAGAAAGTAATTGTCCTTAAACTGACCTTTGCCATTTGTATTTTCAATATTGCTAGATATATACAACACTGAGCCTCTTACCAGGTTTAGATCTCCTGATAGTTATTTTCATTGCATTACTGGGGATACCACTACCCCCATCAAGTCATATCTTGTTCTGGGAGTTGAGATGTATTGGAACTAGTGTCTTCCTTATGAACATTCAGCAAGATGCCAAGTGTGCGAATTCATGTAACACAGCCAGTGAAAATGTGTCTTTATCCCAACCACATTTACTTTCCATGTTATTAACATGTTATCGAGGTTGTAGAACAGAACTTTTCAAACACTTCATAATGCAGACAACTTCACAGAACCATTTGTTCTTCATATAATTCCCTAGGTTACTGCATAATCCAGGTCTTCTCCCTGTCATTGAAATGTAACATTTCCTAACTAGAGTCCTGTATTACTCAAAAGAGTGGTGTCCTGGAGGAATAGTAACACAGTTTACTATGATGTTGTGTCAGAACAGACTGTTTAAACCCCTATTAAGGGGACAATCATACCAATCCAGAATAGAGGTCTTCCCTCACAGAAACTGCTCAGAATCAGTAAGCCCTCCTGCTTTGACTATCTACAAAGGATTTCTCTAAGTTGAGAGGCCCAGATGCTGTAAAGAGTGAATGACTCATTGTATGTAAGTGGGCATCTATGAGTGTATTGGCCTGTACACTAGAGAACACACTATTATTTGTTCTGGAGTTCTCCCTTCTGTGGAAAAAGAGAAAAACCATGTGTCACTGTTACTATCCTAAATCATTAGTCTTTAGTGACAACTACAGGGTAATTCAGCTGCCACTCAATACAGGAAAGTAGGGAAACTTTCTGCAGTGTTCCTTAGTGCCTAGTGAGGTTAGTTGTGCTGGGCAGCATATTTGGACTCTGTGCAAAAAAATATAAGCTTTTAGCTGAGCTATAAGTCATCATTTCTCAAAAATATTTCATAACACTTTAAATGATTGATTGCTCTTACACTTTATAATGTGTAACACCAAGAAAATAAAAAATCATCTTCACATGCTATTTGTCACCTCTGCATATGGAGGAGGAAAATGAACTTCAATGAGTATTACTGAAATCAAGATTCACTGCCATGTCTCTGAATTTCTGACAGAACTTCTACTCAGCACTTGACAGTAAAAGTCACTCTGGTTGGGGCAGTATCAACACAAATAGTAACCTGAGACCAAGGATATACAGAGGTCCTGACATTCAAATTCAGGCTTCATATCAGGATGACTTCACATCCATGGTTCTTGCCAGGAAGCTCAGAGTGGAAAAAGGATACACTAATGAGCAGATATTTCAGGGATACGAGAGTGATATTTTCTGACAGCATCTGTGCTATCAAGAACAAATCCCTATGTGCATGCCGT
Source organism: Tyto alba (assembly GCF_018691265.1). Lineage (NCBI taxonomy): Eukaryota > Metazoa > Chordata > Aves > Strigiformes > Tytonidae > Tyto > Tyto alba. The sequence goes on from NW_024881316.1 coordinate 4,729,504, forward strand.
CTGTGACAATAAATGAAAGGTTAGCACAGACTTGTGCTTGTTACTTATTTCAGTAAACCACTGTCTCAGTAGACTCCTTCCAGACTCTGTGAGTCAACCTTTTTTTCCTGTATGACTTCCCTCCACGACTCCCAGTTGCTGCCTGGCCTTTCAGGAAAACAAACTAAGAATGTTATCCAATTTTGCAGATCTTGAGTCTGCAATGTTCATTTTACTGATGTCTTCCCAACCTTTATATCCCTTTCTGTGTTATGCTTCCTTTTTATCAAAGGGAAAAATGACATCCAGAAATAAAATCAGGTAGCTTGATTCTTATTTCCCTTAATTGTTTGTTCTTACCTTATCACTATCCCATCATCAGCTGTTACAGGCTATGTCTCCATACCTCTTTCATCCATTTATTTTATCATTTACCGTAGGAATATTTTTTTACTCAGACAATGATATTTTGACATGTGACTAGCATATTATCTATGTAGCCTGTTATTCATTATTTGTACTTATGAACGTGCCTACAGAACACCTGCCACGAATTAGTAAATTCATAATATTCACAGGGTGCTATCAGCAATAAATGAACTGGGATTTCTCCTGGGGAAAAAAAAAAAACAAAACAAAACAAAACAAAACAAACCTGCAAAGTTTCACAGTTTTGTAGAACTTGTTCTGCTAGTCTACTGAGACTAAGAATAAACACATGAGCATTCATTCTGTAAGTATTACAGGCTCAGTTGGTCTGATTACTCCATGTAACTTCAAACCATTAAAATATCAACACAAGGTACAAAACTGTAAAGAATCACACCTCAGTTCTCAAAGGATGTATAACCAAATAAATTAAAATAATAATAACTATTGGTTAACTTTCTTCATGGGAACTAATATCATTACCTTCTTGTTAAAATGAATACCTGCTTTCATATTTACTTTCTTTTATACTTATAAACCTATCACCACAATCTAAGGACTAATTTTTGTAATTGTTTTGTTGGTGGCTAATAACAGAACTCTTGAAGATTTACTTTTCCTTTTTGTATATCAGAAATTGAAATGGATTTTGGATTTACACATTCAATTTCCCAAATAGATACCCACATATTTTATCAAGATTAATTACAAAATGCCAGTCATTTCTACACAGAAAAATCCCTGTAATTCTGTGGAACAAAAGGCTCTTTAAAGAATTCAGTAAAATCCTCAGAATTCATATAACTTCAAAAGGCAATGAAACACTTGATAGTGATTTCAGAACAAATTTGCAAAGAAATATTTATCCCCTTTTCTCTAAGTGACATACATGACATATTGGGATTTCAGTTGGATATTTAGCAGAAGTATACCACCCTATTGTCAATTCTTCATTTTATAGGTTGCAGTGCCTAATGTACTTGTTGCCTGCCTGAGGATGTAGAAACATGAGAATGTTTCCTTAACAGAGTTTTCATTAATTTTTCTCATTAATTTCAGTATACATGAAATACTATTTATTCAATACTTATATTTAGAACAGTGATCCTTAATCTTCACAATCACCAATTTTAGGTTTAAGAGCAAGTGTTAAACTCTGGAATAGGATTTTTTGTAGGGTGGAATACTTTTCAGCTACTTCATGATAAGGAAAATCAGAAGAAAATACAGTTTTCAAAGGGATGGCTTCAAAATTCCAGCCAGATTCTCATGACAGATGCAAGGTAACATGAAAATAAAGCATTAGAAAGAACAAAATCTATTGAATTTATATGTGAGATGCTTTAGAAGTCTCTTCCACAATAGAATCAAGTTTACAAAGAAAGAGGATGTTTAAAGCACAGTGCAAGAAAAAAAAAAGGTACAGACTGAATTTTTAAGACCAAGAAGCCAGTAAAATAAAAAGGAGTATATTTGTTTTAATATCAAGCCAGAATAGAGAAAAGGGAATCACAGTTATTTAAGTGATCATAGCCCTGCCTTGTCTGGCCATGGGCCCCACCAAGCCCAATCCACTCACAGGCCTGACCCAGCTTTTTTGGACCAGACTTGCCAATTATGTCGTTTTCTTGCTTTTATACCCCAGAACTGTCATGATTTAGTTACCCTAAAGTCAATTAATTGCACACAAAGAATCCATTGAAGACCAAAATTTATTTTCATGTCAGCTATATCAAGACCAGGTTATGTATTTGAAAATAGCTCTGCCCATTTAGCTTTTTTAGTTTAGTTTAGTTTAACTAGGGCTGCTTCTTAAGTCAAGTGGTCCAAGTGATAAATTTTCTTTGATCTCATCAAAGAAAAATTTGGGCTCCCATTTCCCTAATACATGCTAAACCATAGATCTGTGCTTGTCTTGAATCAGCTGGATTTACTGTACGATTGGACCACGTATACAGTGGTTTGGAACCATCCAAAGGTCTGTTCTTCTGGATATGTGGAAATCTCTGAAAGGTGTCCAAAGTCCTCAAATAATGCCTAGACAAGATTTCCAAAAAGAGAATGTAGCTGGTGAGATGAGGATATATTTTACCTCAAAGAGAGAAAGTAAATTCCAGGGAACTGATTTAGTTAGACTGTGCTGATGCATAATTTCTGTGAAATAAAAACTTAATTTGATCAACACATTGACTAGATATACTATATATCTTCAGGACTGATTTAGTGATTTTTTGAAATCCACTATATTTCATTTATTGTGACTATTTGAAAGAAGAGACAAGCTCTTGCAACTAGTTTATGAGACAAATTTCAAACCTGTAGCAAACACATTTTACCAGCTACATAAATACAACAGACTGGGTTTAGCAGTACACTGTAAGATTAATACAGGCTATTCAAAAAGTTGTGAGGACTCAGGTCTTAAAGGGAATCCTCAAGAAGGTATAACAAACTACACATGTGTGACCTGAGGTTAAAACTCTCATCATTTCATACCCAAAGCAGAAGGCGAGCTAAGAACTCAAGTGCGAGGAAAGAATGTGAATGCATCTACTGCAGATGATCAAATTATTGTCTCCCTTACACCCTCAAAACAGTAATAAAAGAAGTGGAATTACATGCAACATAACCAATGAGCAAATTTGGCCAGGTGAATTTTATCTTATGTCAAGTTGTACAGAGAATAGATATTTCAGGAAATTAAAGAAAAACACACTGAGCCCACTGAATTTTTTTTTTGTACGTCTAATCTCACATATTACTAGAATATTCTAGTGAGTGATTTCATATAAGAACACAATATAAATGAAAATATTTTGGTTGGCACATCTGAGAATCAGTTACTCCTCCTGGTACATTATAAGGATTAGGAGCCTCTCTAAAAGCTAAAATAAGATCTTCCATCTCAAATAACATTATCAAAAACATTAGTGTTGCTAGGAGCTGTTTTCTACAGCGGATTTCACAGATGTAGGATTCAAATCAGAATTCAACCCACAGGAACTTCAACTCCAGATTGATAGCTGTTATGATATTTTACACAAATAAATAACAATTATTATTACAACTTGCGTCATTGTGACCGGAAGGCCACAAAATGCAGAACTGAGCAAAAGGAAGAAAGTTATGGTTTGTTTTCTTTAGACAAAAATGTTTGTGAAATAAATAGAACATTACAAGCATCAAATATTGAAGAAGCAGGAAGGAGGGATGGTAATGTTCTGAAAACAAAACAGAATAGGAAAAAAATTAAACATCGCAGGGACTAGACAGAAATTTAAAAAGTGAGTGTATATTAAGATATGTACAGAAGGCATTGGATATAAGACTAAAGTAGTGAGAAATTTAGTTGACTGAGAAGTCAGTTTACTAAACTTCTGTCTACTTAATTTAAATAAATAAATTTTCTAATGAAGCAATACCATGTAAAAAATTGAAAGTGAACTTAAAATACATTCTGTTTGCAGAATGGAGTCAGCTACTGTGTTGGCTTTGGCTGGGAGAGTTAATTTTCTTCATAGTAGCTAGTATGGAGTTACGTTTTGGATTTGTGATGAAAACTGTTGATAATGGAGAGATGTTTTTGTTATTGCTGAGCAGCACTTCCACAGAGTCAAGGTCTTTGCTTCTCACACCGCCCCACCAGCAAGTGGGCTGGGGGTGCACAAAATTTAGGAGGGGACACAGCTGGGACAGCTGACCCCAACTGACCAAAGGGACATTCCATAACATACGATATCATGCTCAGCACATAAAACTGGAGGAAGAAGAAGGAAGAGGGGGCTGTTCGGAGTGATGGTGTTTCCCTTCCCAAGTCACCGTTACACGTGATGGAGCCCAGCTGGCCTGGGGATGGTTGAGCACCCGCCTGCCCATGGGAACGAGTGAGTGAACTCCTTGTTTTGCTTTGCTTGTGTGCGCGGCTTCTGCTTCACCTATTGAACTGTCTTTATCTCAACCCATAAGTTTTCTCACTTTTACCTTTCCAATTCTCTTCCCCATCCCACTGGGAGGAGTGACCAAGCAGCTGTGTGGGGCTTAGCCGCTGGCTGGGGTTGAACCACAACAGCTGGTTAAGCAGGAAGTACATAATCCAAAACTCACTGTGTTTAAAGATCCACATGAAAAATAGTTAGGCCAGGATGACTGCATCTTGTAACAGCTGCCTCTTAATTGCTGAATAATTTATGTGAAAGTGTTGTAGCTGTCTTAATTAATAAAAAAAAAAATCCCCCTGTGAAATGCTTAATTCAAAGCAAGAGAAATTTCTATTCCAACATCTCACTACAACCAAATTAAACTTAAACACACTTTTTCTTTCTTCGCATCACACTGTGTTTGCTTGTAAAATGAGTATACCTTGTTATGAACACCCCTGAACACTGTATTCTGGATTTTTTCTGAAGGACTGTTATACACAGACAGCATAGGTTGCAGGCTGAAAAATTATTAGAAACTACAGGACTAAATACAGAAAACATTTCTTCCCTATCACACTCCTACAGAGATATTATACAACTGCAGAAAACAGACCAGAGCATTGGAAATTCCAGCAGACTTACAATTCTTCAACAACTCACTGCTGGTTTATAGTGACATAAACCAACATAAAGATACATTTAAAAAAATGGGAAATACAGCTGTGTCTACATCAGTATATTAAATTGCTCTCTTGGTCTGTTCAGTGTGGAGATCCAAGGCTGGAGCACTCACTCCATGGAATCAATACAGCAAGGATTCCAGAACATTTAAGTCACATATATCTGATTTATGACCAGCTTGAGGCACACTTGGACACATTTATTTTACCAGTTGTACAATACACTCAGCAAAGACTCTTCTAGAATTTGATCTGTCCTCAATGCATCTTGCCTCATGAACACCTAATAAACCCACTTTGTTGTACTCTGCACAAGACCTGTCTAACTCTTGCTATCATTCACAATAATGTCTAGCAAAAAACAGTATACCAAGCACCTGAAAGAGAGGCCAAGATTTAAACTGAGCCAAGACTATCAGTCTCCCTTGCTCCTCACCAGACTTTTTAGCACTCTTGGCTCATTGTCCTGTTGCCTTCTTGGACTAATTTAGGATATTCTGGGAAACCTAGTCAAGGGACATCTTGAAGCTGCCTGGGGTCTCAAGTGGAAGTTCTAAGAAAATGGATGTCTTTGTCACACTAGAAAAGTCACTGCCTCAGACCAACATGCCTCAGACCAACAGCTTCTAGCCTTATACAGTTAAGAAGCCACAAATCCATACTGTCCTTCCAGAACATTTTCCAAATCAAGACAGAAAAGTTGTCTGCCAGTGAGATTTTATGCAGCATAGATGACTTTGTGAACATAATGATAACGAGATGTTTCCCCCTCAATGAAGCAGCAACAGATTTGGCAGATGTTCGTAGTTGAATCCTCAACATTTTTCCTCTACCAGGACAATAAATATACCCCCACACAGGGGAAAAAGTTTTCCAGACAAGTGATAACTTCACCTTCCATACCTGTTTGTCATCATCTTTGTGTTGTTACAATATAGGGAATATTTTATATATATTGGATATGCATTTTTTGTTCTCTCTGTCATTCTCATGATAATCATCTTAGCTCCTAGAACTTTCTCTTGAAAATGTAATGGACAACTTACAATGGAGAGCTCACAAATTAATTTTATGCAGTTTATCCTCTCCAGTGTGGAGAAAAATCTTCAAGATTTCTCTACAAAAATTATTAACTCAATAAACTGGAGTACTGCATGTGAGGAATGTTTAAAATATCAGAAAATTACTAGTGACATTAAATGCTTTAGAGATCACTCATAGAGCATAGTCCAATTCAAGATCATTGAGTGAAGGCAGTCCATGAAAAAAAAAATAAAATTAAATCACATTTCTTGAGTTTCTCAGATGGGAAAATAGTCCATTTGTCTTTTTCTGTCAAAATGCAGAGAGTACTTTTAAATAAAAAAGTACAGAAGAGGTGAATACATTTCTGTGTATCTGTAAAAGTAGATATAGTGGTTAGAGGAAGAGAATAAAAAGCTGTGCCTGAAGAAAATACTAGATTCTACAGGAAATAAAAAGGCAATATTTCCAAACATTAGGATAATTACATTCAACCCAAATACCTAATAATTATTAAAAATCTTGGTAGTGATCATTTGCTATCTGAAAACACTCTCTCCATCCCCACTTCAGATTATAGAAAGTATATTTGGTGCTTCTCACGAGTGGAGACCCAAACAGGCACTGCCTCAAAGAATGTAACTTAAAAATACCCATATTGCTACCTGAAAGAAATGCAATACATCAAAAAATCTGAAACCTTTTACAAGAGCCACTATAACTTACATACCTACATCTATTGAGCTAGATCTTTGCTTTGTGAAATACAAAGGCTATTTTTAACTAGCCCCACTAAAAATACAGTTTAAGTGCCTTGGGATACAGAATTTCTCACCCTCTAACCTAATCCTTTTACCAACACCTAATAAAATGAAAGCTTGTTCATTAATTGGGCTTTTGTGTACCTCCACTACAATCTTAAATAGTATTGGCTCACTCATTTTTATATGTCAGTGTTGTAGAAAGCCAAAGCCAAATCTTTAACTCATTTTAAGCTGCTGCCTTTAATTTCTGTGCACTTGTTTTCTGTCCTGCTTCAAGTCTTTTTATTCTCTTTTCACTTTCTTCTCAAAAAGAAAGCCCTTTAAAGACTTAGCTGGCCCCAAACAAGGTAACAGTCTTATGCATTTATTTTGTTTTGGATGCTCAGCAATTCTAAACAGCAGATGGGAGTTTCCTTTCCCTGTTTAGTAGAAAATAAAAAGTATACCAACAAGCTCTCCTCACCCATCAGCTAGCTCTTTTTGTCACAGGGCTGGAAAGGGATATGCTAAAAGATAATTTTTATTACCTCTGCTGAAAGGAAGAACAAAAAAAGATCCAAAATCTTAACCAGTACCTAAAATAATTTCTCTCTTTTTCGGAGACAGGCCATTTCATGACCATGATCACTGTTTACTGTGTTCTTATTCCTCTGAGGTTTCTCTTTGATTATTCTCATATTTATTCTTGCCTAATATAAATGTGTAATCTTGGCTGTGGATTGCAACAAGTTCAGCCTAAAAAAAAAAATGACCTCTCATGGAACTCACTCGCTTAAATACCCCCTTTACTACTTGAAGTTTGAAGAAGTGTTTTATTACCTGAAAGGCTTACCAAAGTTCTTGTCTAGCAAATAAACAGATCTAACCAGACTTGTGCAGAAACCAGCAGGGCACATAAAAGTACCTACCTGCCTGTGAGGGTCAATTGGTTGTTTGCCAAACAAGGATATAATTCCATGTGTTCCTTCTTCCTTAATATAGTCTTCAGCCAGAGAAAAATATCAACAAAGATTCAATTAAAGGCATTTCCCTTACATCTTAGGTAAATACAAGACAACAAGAGAGAGAGATATTTAAGGTTTTTCCACAGAATGCGGTATCATAAGAGTTTGCTAACATCTGATCACCATCCTTTAGTTCCTTTGTATCACAAACCATGGGAAATACTTTATGCTGGACTTAGTTACAATGGGACACCTGTGTTGTTAATGTCATGTGTTTTGTAATTTCTTCTGAATATAGAAGACCTACAGACTGTATTAGCTAAGGTATAAGGACCTAAGGTTTCCTGCCCTTTGATCTTCAGAATTCCTTGTTTTCAAGTGAAATTGCTTCTTGATTAACCTCTGGTTGTTATGAAATATTTTCTGTCACTGCTGACGCAGCAAGAATTAAGAATAGTCAATATTTTGAAGGAGAAAAAAATAAAAAGGCAAAGCAGATGCATTTTCTAGGGAGAAATAGACACAGGCTTTACTTCTCCTTAATTCTAATGGACATAAATGGAAACAAATTTGAATAGAATTTTCAAAACAGTCAGGAACTTTAATACACATCATGACTTGCCCTTCTCTTCGGGCCTCATGTTTGCTGGTTAGTTTTCCTTTTTCCAGATACTTCTCATTACCTACATATCAGATAGGAAAGACTTTTTGCAGTTCTAAATACAGTGTTTTGAGATTACATCATCTAAAGTGAAAAATGGAGGAATTGTTTATTTATTGTTTGTTTGGGGTTTTTTAAAGATAATTTTATTTTTAAGGTCTATAGCTTCCTAGCTCTATGATATCTAAATATGAAGTACCCTTATAGTATCAGTAGTGACAAAACCAGAAGTATAATTAAATTACATATTAACATATTAACATGCAGGCCACGAAGGAATTAACATCTGTGAACAAAAGTGATATATCTTAGTTATTTCATTTCTAAAAATAAATATTTATTAATTAAATTTTGGTAAGTAAAAAAACAAACCAAACCAAACCAAAACAAAAACAATTCACTGACTAAACTCTGCTGTCTTTCTTCTTGTTGCTTTTCTCCTTTGTCACCTCTCTGTCTTCACAGCTCAAGGAACAGCCTGTGTATGGCAGGTTTATCCTGTGGCCTTGAAAGCCTCAGGCAAGAATTGGTCGTCCCAGTCTGCCCAGTTCTCTGTTCACTGTGCACTTGACTATTTGAATTTTGAACTGCCAATGTTTGTACTAAAAATGTTTTTCCCTCTCACATAGTTATTTTAAAAACCTTCCTGTCTAGGTGACTTTTGGGGCATCTGATTTTGCTTCTTTTTATGACAAAGATTCTACTTCTGCTCTAGATATGCACTTTCTTACTAACCTGTTGTCCTGGTTTCAACTGAGATAGAATTAATTTTTCTTCTTAGTAGTTAAAATAGTGCTGTGGCTTGCGTTCAGTGTGAGATTTAGTATGAGAAGAATTTTGATAATGTACTGATGGTTTTAGCTGTTGCTAAGAGATCAAGGACGTTCCAGTTCCCCATATTCTGCCCATGCACAGGTGTACAAGAAACTGGGAGGGAGCAGAGCCAATGGCCAATTAAATACTCCATGTCACGTAACATTATGCTCAGTATATAAAGGAGGGGCAGCTGGGAAGGCGAGGGTTCTCTCTCGCTTCTGGGATTGAGACTGCAGGATCTTGGTATTTCGGGATCACTAGCTGGGAACGGGCTGGGCATCAGTTGGCAGGTGATGAGCAATCACATTGTGCATTATCCATTTGTACTTTCTATTATTATTGATGTTTTATTCTATTTCAATTATTAATCTGTTTTCATCTCAACATATGAGTCTCCCTTTACCCCTCCAATTCTCTTCCTCATGCCCTGGGCAGGGAAGGGTGAGCAAGCGGCTGCGCAGTGTTTGGCAGCCAGACAGATTTAAACCACAAGTGTGTAGTTTACTTCAGCTCCTAGTAGGTTTACAGGCAAGACTAAAATGATGCATTTAAGACCTGAAATTAATAAATAAATAAGCTCTACTATACTAAAAAAAGCAAGTGTTTTCTTGACTTTCATTTTTCTTGACTCATCTTGTGCAATCTTCAATAATTTATACAGTCCTATTCTTCATTCACATACTCTTTCTCACTACTCAAGGAACAATTTTATTTGGATGTACTGCTTAACTCAAGTTTTAACATGGATGTTGATTCCTAGATGACATTACTAATGGCTTAAAAAGAAAATTGTAGATGGGAAATACTTAGTTATTGTTCCAACTAATATGCACACCATAACTTCCAGTTGTGTAAGAAAGATTTCTCAGCATACATTTGCTTCCAAGCCAACTTCACCATTAGCAAAAGATCCGTACAACCAACTCTAGTGCCAGCGCCACTTCTCCCTCTATACAGCTCTTCCAGCTGAAGCCATGGTAGTCTGCAGGTACATATGTCACTGTTATCTCTTGTGCCATCTTCCTGAGTGGAAAGACGTGTCATCAACAAATGAACATTTCTGTGGTATATGTGAAGGGCCATCCCAAATTATAGACAGCTGCATGATAGTCAAAATGCTGTGGTCAATATCCACGTCTCTTCTTAATTACATTTTCTTCAAGGTAAAAACATCCTATCATCTAGAAATCTCATATTTCTTCTGGTTTTCTATCTCATCATCAATATTAATCAGAACAGATCACTGGAACACTCATTTTTACCAGGCAACTGAATGATTCTGATGTATTTGCTTAACTTAAATATCACAAGAACTATTTGGAGATATGATCAAGATTATTTAGACATACAATTATGCACATTTCAGGATAAAAGTTGTCAGCTGCTACAGATCCTTACTAGACAACTACATATGACTGATAAATAGGCATCACGGGGTAACATGATTGAGTAGACACATGGTGGCTGCAGAAATACCAGAGGAAGAAGGCCACATTTCTGGAGTTATATGTTGATCTAGATTCAACTCAACATTGCAGAATGAAAATAAAAGCTAGTTTGACCAGAAAAACAAACAAACAAACAAAAAACAACAAACAAACAAAAAACCCCACAAAATAATAAATAAATAAATAAATAAATAAATAAATAAATAACAACCAAAACCTGCAATGATCTTTTTTTTAGCACTAGGTTGCTTTTGGTTAAGGACAATAAATTGAGGTTTGTCAGACAGGGATACAAGGAGCATGAGTACATCTTACTCCACTAAGCTGTTCATCTCAGCAGTATTTGAGAAATAGTAAAAACTCCAATTGCTCCTAATTCTTTTCAATTTGATGGATTGATACCACACGTATTCTACTCCTCTTGCTCTCCTTGCAAAAAGACACCAGCCTCTTGCCTCAGAATTTATTTCTATGGTTATGCAAACACTGGTGGATAAATAGAGATGTTAAACTGATATTAATTATGTTTGATAATGAATGGAATTCAGTACACGCATTTTCACACAGGACTTTCCCAGAGGCACATAGGGCTACTATTCTACAGCTGCCATATTCACATTAGTAGTGTTAAAGTGCCAGTAGTAATTCTGGGGACTGATTTAACTTGCAAAGCTATGACCCAGTCAGATGAACACCAATGAGAAAAGACTCAAATATTGTCTAAGCTGAATTTCTGAGTGCCTACTGAATGTGAATTTTCCAAAGAGGTTATTAACAATGCTGCAAAGGTAAGCTTGATTTCAAGAGTAACAATTTTATTAATTTTAAAATAAATAAATAATTTAATAAAATATTTGTCATGCAGTATTAACTAAGCAAATGAAAACTGTGTGAAGCCAGATTGTCTACTGATTTTTCGATTCTAGACAAAATGGAAGGTTGTAAAAGCAATACCAGAAAATGTTAGACTGAGGAAGACTTAAGTAATCATCTCAGAGAAACGCACTGTATTTTCTGCAGTTTTCCATGTGGCTTGAACACTCTAAGTTTGCACAAAATTGCTTTGAATTGATAGTGTTTTGCATGCTATTTTCCAATAAACAGTGTAAATTTAAAACACAGCAATGAAGCTGAAGTGTTTGGCTGAAAACAAAGAGAGAACAATGTTTTTACTGTTAACTTTTTTAATAAAACAACAACAAAATATAATTACATTATGAGGGAAGATGGAAGCTGATGTAAAGCTTGCATTGCTCAAAGATTTATAGATGTGGGATTCTGAATCTAGTTTTTCTCATCTTTGGGATTAAGCAGATAAAACTTCTAGTTATAACTTAGGGAAATAAAGCTCTACAAAAGTGAAACTTTTTAGTGAATGCAAAAATTGTACAGTGATTTTCGCCTAAGTTCATCCCACCAATCTGAATGGAATCTTCTCTTAAGGTGTCCTAGATATCACATTTAAATACACAAGATAATATGGGATAAATCTTTGTTCCCTGAGTGGTCTAAGCAGCTGACTGATGTGCCTACACCTCCTTATCTTGAATCATACATTTTCCTTAGCATACAATGCCTTCAGTCTCTATTCTTTTAGACAACAGTCTCTGAAGAGCAGAAAAACCCTGCAGATATTTCTTTCTTTTATATTGTTTCATTTCCTAAAATAGGTCAGTCTTTCAGCAGATGTGGACTGAAGGTTTAACATAGGTTATCTTGCAATTAATTGTATTCTAAAGCAGTAGCTTGAGTGTTACTGGTACTTAAGTAAAATTGCTGTGTGATGAAAAGACTTCATTTCTATAAGCATTTTGAAGTGAGAAATGAATTAGAAGAACTCATTTCAAAACTTCTTTTACCTACATGTTACATGCTTAATGAATATAAATAAGGAAAATACAGTACACTACAAAGTCTCTCTCTTCCCTTTCATATACACTCAATTTACACATTTGAGAGTTCACATTTATGAAATCCGAGAAAGGATATCTGGTCACATTCAATGCCACAGAAATATATAAGTAAAAAATAAAGATGAACATTTATTTATTCCTTTTCTTCTAGGAGAATGAATTCTTCTCCTAGATTTGAAATATACTATAGATTTCTCCAGCTTTCTGAATAAAAAACAAATACTTTTTTACATAATTAAACAATCCTGTTCCAGATAATAAGAAAATGTCTGTAACTGTTCTGAAGAGTAGAAAGGTTTGGAGAAAACTCACTTTGTCAGACAAATTACTGGCACTGCAATTCTCCAAAAAGCAAAATATATACAGTAGCATTTTCTTAGTCCATAGAGTATTTTTCCCCACATTCACCCTGTTATTTCTTTCTCATAAATTCCTAGATTCCAATACAAATCAGTCACTATCCAACCAATTATAACATCTTCAGGAATTATATGAAAATTATTCAGAAATTAATCAGAAATTATATTTCTATTTTCAATAGAAATTTTCTATTTTAAATTGAAATATTAGTCTTCTGTATCATAATCCAGTTTTTTCATACAAGTTAATAGAAGGGACGGTTCTTCATTATTTAAATAGAGTAAGAATACAGTAAAACAGATAGTCTCACTAAGCAATTGGGACAGCTGAAGAAAAGGAGGGAAGAGATTTTTTTGTTATCTTTAAAAAAAAAAAAATCTGTGTCCTCTCACTGTTTAGAATTGCATAATAGTCATGTCAATAGAGTTAATCCCAGGTCCTGAGAAAAAGTATGTCTGGCCTTCTTTTAAACCTCAGCGAACAAGTATTGTCCCAATGGTTTAAAATGGGATTATTTGCCTAGGACCTGAACCACCACAGATTTTCTCCTGCAACTTGTTATCTATATTCTCTCTTTTGCAATTGCTGTTCTTTTACCTGATCTTGATATCCATACTCAAGAAAATGTGAACTTTGTGTGAATAAGAGAATGGGACTGGACTCCTTAAAAAGAACTTTCCTCTTATATATCAGATCCAAGTCCCATTTTCCAGCAAGAAATGTCAATTTGGTTCATTCAAGGGATACTTCAAATGAGCATCTTTCTAAGCTTACAATTTTACTGTATGCCAAGTGGTGTAGTACTTTTCTGTTCTTTTCCTACAGACTTCTCAGGAGAAATGTAGTACCTACTTTTATTTACATATGGTTTGGGCTTTCATTGTATGATTATAGCTAAATCTAATAACATGGACTCAGACAGACATAAAAGCACTCTCTAAAAAAAAAAAAAAATCCCTGTAGACAAACCTAATTCGTTATCTGAAGGAATATGTGCAACAAATGTTCATAGTATCAGCTTCCTACTGGAGAAAAAGAAATACAGTGTCTAACATATCTCAATATTCCATTGCCATAATATTCAACATTTTTTAATATTATTCTCCTCTATTCAGGTTTTGTTGTAACATATAAATGAAATTCAACCAAATAACATTTCATTCTGAACATAACATTAAATAACAGAGAAAAAGATATACTCTCTGTATTTTTGGGTATAACGTGTACATATACACTAGATTTCTACTGCAGATATCATTATATGTTCAATTTTCTGTATTTTTAACACTGCATATTCACTGTGCCTGCAGTTTCTCCCTATTCTTAAAACAAGTGATACTCCAGTGCTGTAAAGATTTATGAAGCTATTTATGGCATCAGTGGAATACAATTTTTGTCTACATAGTCTCAGAACACCATATATTCAGATACCATCTTATTTCCAGGAGTTTAAAAAGAGGCATATTTATATCCAGCTAAATAATCTATTATTAATTCATTTATTGGAAAAAAAATAAGATATTAACAGTGAAAACTAAAGATTCACTGAAGGGACATAACGTGCTGCTGTTCACAGATCAAATGCAAATTCAAACCACAGGTGTTCATCTTATTTTTATGTCACCAGTTATAAAATAATCGTGAGATACTTATATAACATAGTAAAATTATAATCCAATATTAGGGGCAGAGTGTTAAAATGCCCCTTTTAATGGTATTGTACCTTTTTTGCAGTATTCATTTTAATTCCAAAAATACATATTGCTATTGTTACACATGCTACCTCCCAGAGCTAAAAAACACATTAAATACTGTGGACTTTTTTTTCAGTTTGAATACCTGATACTCATTGATCTCTATAAAACTCATACACCAATAGATCTTGTAACAAGTTATTTTCTGTTTTGATCTACAAATAACATAAGTGGTTGAAAAATCAAAGCTATTGATTAAACACAAGGATCCAAAAAGGCTAAATCAATTTAATATAATTAATCAGCCACATACATTTACACAGTACAAATCTACAGCATTTCCATCTAACTTTCAAAGTGCCACTCAGAGTTGAAAAAAATTAACAAAGATAAATTAATTCTTTCACTGTCCATGCTAGCTAGGCCGCATCTAGGAATAATAAAGAAATTCAGTCTCCACATCTGTTACTATGGTAACAGTAAATTCCCTTCAAATATATAGAAACAGAGGACTGGAGGGGACCTTTAAAACCTTTTTCATCAAACACAAGAAACCTGCCACAGAAATATTGTCTAGTTTTATTTGACACTGCCTTAAATACAATTTCGTGTTTTACTTCATAGTTCCTATGGAAGGTGAATCAAGAAACCCTGAGACAGACTCCTGACATTCTGAGATCAGTTGTGCTCATAGCTAGCATTCTCCATTAAGTTAGGTAACATAGCTACCCAGAAACTTAATTTTGTGAGTTATTAGAGATCATAGTCTTCTCTTTCCTCAGGAATATTTTGCATGTCTAAGACTATCTTAGTTTCCTCTTTTAAGGCTACTCTTGGTTCACTGACCATTCCACTCCCATTTCTTTTCACTGCTTTTTTCATTTCTGTCCATCTTTATTGAATATGGGTGACCATAACAGCTATGTCTTTCCAAATACATTTCTTATACTCTGGTATTCTCTTCCTATATCCCATTATTTCTTTTTCACATATATTCATGTCCTGGTGCATCTTCAGACATGCACAAACTACACCTTTTAAATTTCATCCCATTTCTACTATCCGGTGGTTAGGATAGTCATTCTTGCTGTTTGCAGATTTCAACCTCGAGGTTCACTTTTTCTTGGTTATATTAGTAATTAAAAAGTGTAAAAGTCAGTGTCAACTTGAGAAACTACCTCTAATTTCACTATTGCCCGTCAGCATAGTTCATGCCAGTTCCCCTTCAATCAGTTTCTTCACATCATGCCATGATAATGGTCACCATTTCTAGTTTAATTATGACATTTCTGATGCAGCATCTTGTCAGATAACCTACTAGAATTTAGACATATTAGATACACTTTACCTACTTTCCCCAATAAAAATAATAATTTCTCAAATAGATTCGGCAAATAAAAACTACAGTTCATAAAACTTCTTTTAATAATTCCCATTTTCTTTTAAAATCTTTTTCTTGAGATTTCCTTTCCTGAAAAATATGGTCAAAAATTTAGCAGTTTAGCATGGATTACCAGAGACTGTACATTTATTAATGCCCTATCATCTGTTAATATCTATATATATTAAAATCTTGTCTTTTTTTCAGTACACAGGAAGGGAGATTACATAAATCCTTAGTATGAAGTTATTAAATTGTTTCAATTTTGTTTTCTATTTGTGGTAATTTAATTCATGGAATATTAATTAATGTTAATTTTATATAAACAGCCTAATATTTTTTCCTAACCCTTGCAGTTGCCCATCAGTATCTCCTGAGTATTATGAAACCGGAAGAAGGAATCAATTATTAATATATTTATAAAATCTTAAAAGTTACTTGAAAAAGAAAACATTTCTTTGAAATGCAACAGTAATTGTAAGTATTTAGAAATAAATATGTGATTTTTACTACATAAATAAACATTAAAACATGTACCTGCTACTCTACATGTTCTGTGGAAGGAACCACTGGAACAATTTTAAATAACTTGCTTCAAATTTTTCCTTATCCTTATGACATTTTTAATATCAATATCAAAACATTGCCCTGGCTTTTTACCAAAGAGAAATTCAAACACTGAACTTTGCAGTATTTCTTTTATGTGACTGCAGTTACAACAGTGAAGAGAATGATTTCCTCAAAATCATGCCACATTTTCAACTGTTGGTCTCTGTTTCAGCTAGGTTTTAGAAAAAGGAAGGAAGAATGAGGCAAAAATTAATTGGAACTTCTGGCAATTGGGATGGGAACAAAGATGTGGGAGAAGGCAAAGAATTCATTCAGTTACACAAAGTACAAGCTCCTGGAGGGATTTTCATAATTGTAGAATTTCAACTAAAATTAGAGGAGCAGACTTTGAAACATCTGCTAATAAAATTACTTTCTCTGCTGCACTTTGATGGATACTGTACTGTCCTCACTAGCATTTTTGCAAAATATTGGAGGACAAAGACATTTATTATGTTGCTGTTTAAGACAACGGGACATCTATATATCTATTTTCACGTGAGTTAAATCTGTGCTTGCAGAACCCATATGAAAATTAAGAAAAACTAGTATATATTTCAGGGACTGAAAACATAAGTCTACTTTGTCTCTCTGTAACAGCATTATGGCAAGAAAGGAAAGTTATGCCAGTTTGCCAGAGACACCATTGTGGTGTTGCCATTTTTACATTCAAATACGTAGTAGTGAAAAGGAGCTTACAAAGTTCAATGCCTCATGCTTTTCTTGTATGTGGATTTCCTTATGGCTTGACACTTATAATCACATCACTTCTAAAAATACAGAGTGGACATATGTATAAGCAAACACACACAGACACATCCTTATTCTGACACAAAACACTCCAATGAATCAAAAAAAATCCCTCAGAAAAGTAAAATAAAGATAGTCACATCTAAAACAAAATACTCTCATTTTCTTTAAACCTGAGAATATAAATTTATTTTTTATCACAAATCAAATACTAGAAACAAGATTTTAATTTGTTTACAATTAATTACATTTTTATTTGTATAGAAAATTTTAAATCCCTATGTGTCAATCTGGTAATAGCACTGGACCTCAAAGTAACATTTCCAGTCATTCACTTTCTGTGGTAAGTCTGGCACCCAGAGCATCTCCTTAACACGTACATAAACTATCCAGGCCCAAGAGACTAGATGTTTCAAGACCAGATGTTTCCAATCTACCCTAACCCAAGAAGATAACTCAATTGAAATGAATGATGAATCCAAAATATTTCCAAAGGTCTGTTAGGTTTGGCAACACAAGTATTCAGCAGCATTTCTCATAAGCTTATAGTCTACAAAAGAGAGGAATACAACTTTGGCTCTCTCTTATGGTATTCAAACCAAAACACATACACATGAAAATGAGCATTAATAAAATAATACAGTGATAACAAGCTACTAAAGTTACTATTCCAGTGAAAATAATTTAAGTTCTTGTTTGACATATGGTCCAAGTGGAATTAACATTTTTAAGGGGGCTAGAAAATATCTTTGACAATTTGACAATGCCAAGGGCTTTGTTACCCAAAACCAAGCAAAAGTTTACAGCACTATCCCCTTTCTGCAGCTACTTCTCTCAAAGCATCATTCAGATTCAATGATGCTTTACTGTTTGTTTGTTTTAGCAACAGCTGCCTTATAATGCATGAAATATTTCAGCATCAAACTTTTCTCATAATCTAAGAATGCACAATTAACTTTTTTTTTAATTACCTGTATTTCATTTATGTGTAAAAAAACATCATAACAAGCCAGCAACAAAAAAAAAAAAAAAAAAAAGTCTTATCATTAGAGCATACCTTCTCATTAGAACAAAGTTTTTGCTTAAATCTTTTCATTTTAAGTTTTTTAACAGTTTGTATTCTGTAAAAGTAAATACCATTTTTTATGTCCTTCATAAATATCAAATGCCATTTTGTTGTTATATCTATGATTTTTAAGGCAAAACCTCAAGAGAGGATTGATTTGCCTCACATAGGAAGTTAATTTGGCTGACAGCAGATTTATTTCTGACTTGAATGTAAGTAGAGAAATTCATATTCTCATATTTGTTGAGTGTTATATAGATACAGCACTCTATAAACTACTTTTGCTGTTATTGTACTAGTCACCTCATTGAAATTACTCAGTCTCACATACAACTATTATTTAACTACTTCTGAGATCTTTTCCCAGGAGAGATAACCCAGGGGTTTTGCTTGTTTGTTTTTCCAGAGAAAGGAGGTTTTTAACTTACTGTCAGTATTGTTTTGTATTCATATTTTACTACTACATGGAATGAAATACATGCTTTCCCAAAACAATCTTCAGAATATTAAATACATAGGCAATATGATAACTTGGGTTCTGCCTAGACATACAATATATAATTTCAGACAAACTGTCGTGTTTTGCATTCATCCCTATAATCTCAATTCAAACTTCTATTCAGGCTGTGTGAAACTGATCTATTATTTTGACAATCTTAAGTGCAACAAATCCCTTAAATCATAGTATAGGATATTTTATGTTACACAGAAGTTTTTTTAGACCTTAACATGAGAAAAAGTAATTATTACTTGATTGTTTTATGTTTTTATGAGCGATTTCCCTATGAAAGGTAATTATAGTTGTCACCTCTAACTTTGGTTTGGGGGCCTTTTTCCTTCTTAGTAGCTGATTCTTATATGGTTTATTTCTAAAATATTTTGTTGTAAATCAGGGTCATCCCAGCAGCTGAAAACCTATTAGTAAGTAACCACAACTCCCAGTCACTCGAAAAAATAGGCAGAGACATTGACCGAAAGCCATGCAGTTTTGAGGCAGAAGGAGAAAGAGAACGAAAGAAAAGTGGCAAATACAATAAAAATAAGTCTTTTTGGTGTTTTCCATGGAAAAAGGGACTGTATCAATCCCAAAATATCCAGTAATCTCAGTTTGGTTTTGCTTTGGATGTCAAAAATTGTTTGATATTCTGAATCTGCCTAAAGACTACTCCACAGGCACTTATCAGTCTGTTCCAGAGTAGTGAATTTATTGATCAAGAACAATTTCCATTTACACAATATGATTTTGACATATAGGTGTAAGTTCTATACCTATAACATATTTCCTATCGAGTTACACCTTACAACCAGTCTTCCTTTTATAAGTACATTTCACCCATGCTTTGCTATTGATAAACCTCAGCATGGAAGAGAGGGTGTACAATTAGCTATTCTAGTATGGGAAGATTGTACGTTCTCCAGTGCTTCTGACCAACCTTGGCAAGATTTACTATGTCTGAACACATGTGCTCCATTGCCCTCCTACTGTAATTGCATCTGTAGGTATTTGCACAAAATTAAGAGGATTAATACCAACAACAAAGTAGGTAAGAATGACTGTGACAACAGAATTTAACATATTGGGATTTGTCAAGGGTTTTTATGCTGTTATTACATATATTTCGGCCACATTGGTTTGGTAAACATTATTTCTATGTATTTCAATATATAATGGTGGGTACAGTTGTTGTTAATATTAACATATTAAACACTTTGAGGGAATATTGCATATGTAAGGCTTCGTGGTTCTCGTTGACTATGCGGTTTCATAAAGTAGCTTGAAAAAATGGCCAAACTAGTGTTATTAAAACAAATAAATTATAAAGTATCTTAATGTAAAATCACCTGAGATTAACATGACTTTTATGTGGCTTTCTTTAGTTCAGTAAAAACAATTCCCTCACTTTTAGTTTCCCATCTATTATACAGATCTAGTAATCACCATACTTGAAGTTCAAATGCCTAAATTCTAGCCTTCTCAGTTGCCATTTAATTCTATCATCTAATTCTTTAACACCTAAAGCCAGTTTCCAACCTGCCAAAGGTTCTGCTTTTGTGCACGCCTGGAAGTACTTCAAGTTCAACGGCAGCAAGAGAGCTCAGTACTTAAGTCAGGCTTAGACCTACTGGGGTGCATAAATAGATGAGCAATTCCTTTGTCTGTTTTGCCTGCAGTGTTTAATCTGATAGACAATGTTAGAACATGCCTATTGGATTTGGCTTCACACAAAATACCACAATAGCCAGAGGAAGAGATGGCTTCCCTAACTTTTTCCAGTACTTAATACATTCACCTGCCTCAACCTTGGAATAATTTAAGTCTATGCTTTAACCCTGAAGCTGATTGTCTTAACTATCAAATTATTGAAAATTCAAAGGTAATAGAATTAGGGAATGACTTTAATCCCTTCAATTGGAGCATTTCTGTTTTATATAAGATCATTCAAGATTCAAAAGACCAGCAGAGGGAAGAAAGAAGAGTATAAAACTTGACAGATCAGGAAGAGTCGTAGGGCTCAATATTTTGCCTCAAGGATTATTATTCCTTTAATAGTCAAGGAATAAAAAAGTTATTTTATGTCCAGGACTCTTCCAAGCAAGTCTGTTAACCACTAAGCTAGGAAGTCATTTTCTCTTATAGTCTCTGCCTCAATAAATCATTAATTATAGTACAAAAGCTAAAACAGCACCAGCAGTAGGATTGCAGAAGATAGGGGTTTAAATCTGCCTCATACATAAGCAAAAATTGACCTCAGAACTACAATATCCTGTATGAATGCATTAACTAGATAATTATATAAACACTGGACATCTTCTCTACTTGCCTTTCAAATAAAATGTGATAAAAATGTTTGTGTTTTTGTGGGAGTTTTTATAGGAAATAGTGGTAGACTACTGTAAAAATAGTTCCTGAGACATGAAGCCACTTCTTCATAGCTATGAACAATGTCTAATCCCATAGTGTGAGCCATTCCACTTTCCTGATTATTTTTGACATCTCACTCTTCCACATGTTGGGTTTTGTGGCTTCCTCCTGCTTCCTATATACCTAATACAGATCCTAAATACCTAACTTGGGCTGTGGGCTCTCCTTTTCAGGATGTAGTTCCTCAAATTTAGGTACTGAAATAAACAGTTGAATATTAACATGATTCTGATTAGTATAACCTGATACAAAATCTGGACATGATGGAAATAGCTGGTCAGTATTTCCCTTTTTTACTCATAAATGTTTGAAATTAAAATATTTTGATGCTGTTTGAATTTCTTGCATGTATGTTTGGGAACTTATATTTTCTGTTTAATTGAAAATATTTACTAGTTTAGTTTGCATCTCACATCTATTATGTTGGTCAAAAACCAATTTTGCTGCAGTGCTTAAGTTACTAAATGACAGCAAATTCTCCCAACACAAAACATGACTCAATTTCTTGCCATCACTTATGCTGGAAAAAATGACATAGATTCAAGATCTAAACTTATATAAAATAATGGAAGGAAATTATAAGTAAATAAGAAGGCCACTGTTTAAATGTTGTTAGTAATCTTCACAGGGCTATTCAAATACAAACAGAGCTCAGGACAGGTATTTAACTGAGGGGTACCACTGTCTTTGTAGATTTGTGTTTCAACGCATCTTCAGGCAAGTTGGTTCTGAGAGTCAGTAATGGAAATCCTGCCAATTGCCTCAGCAGGCATCTTACAACCATATGAATTTTGATTTGTTTCTGGAAGTGTCATATGCTTATCCGGCTGCTCAAACTGATTATCGAAACTTAAGAGACCCAGACCTCTGTGCAAAGGTGTGACTGAAACTACATATTAAACCTAAGCATGTTATTGAGAGAGGAGAAGAAAAATGAACTACCAATACAGACACATATGAAATATTTTCTTTCACACTTTCTAAGTATATGGGTGTAAAACTATGAATCAAATTGGGCTAAAAGATTTGCACGTGCTTCTTTGTCATATCTATCAGATTCGGGAAGCTCACATCTCAGTCTTGCATTTGTTCGGGAAGCAGTGGCCACTCAGTGTTGTGCAGTCTTTCAGCCACTGAACTTTCACTTAAGTCAGAAGTCCTACTTCCATATGTGAGAGCAGAATGTGAGAACTGAGTAGTGGCATCACGAGGTTTTGCCATGTCTTATTTCAAATCCATTACATTCAGCAGAAATTTTTTAAGGAGATTAACATCCTTTTGTTATCTGATGTTTGCTGCAAAAGAGTTTTTCTCTTTGGAAGAATTATTCCTTTTCCTCGCAGAAAAAGAACTACAGCAGAATGTGGAAATAACATGGGTTTATCCAAGAAGAGGAAACAGAATGCAGAAATGTTCACCGGGAGGACTTTCTGATTCCGTGTGTTCCACTGGTTTATTTCTGAGGATGATGCTCTGAACACACATACAGAAATAAAAGCACTGATAGCACAATAGCAACAAAAGGACTTAACACAAGTAGTATGTATCCTATCCTCCAAGAATGCTGCTTCTTCAAAAATAAAAGTAGTGTCTGTGCATGTCTGCACAGTGTATCTATTCCAGAAAGCCAGAGTGAACAAGTGGATCCTTTTCACACTACCAGTGATATAGTTTTTACTAGAAATTAGCTGAACAAGAGAGAAAGGCTAGGCTTGTGCATTAAATACATTTATACATGTATATACACACATATATCATCCAACAGAAGTAGTCACTTATCTAGCTTTTAGATGTCAGCAGTGTGTGCTACTCCAGCCTTATATGCTGTTTAGAATTTCTGTGCAGTTACTCAGAGAGGAAATTAAAGATTATATCTGAAAAGTAGTTTAAAAGATGAACATAATGTGAATGAAATGAAAAATTCATTAAAGATGCTGGGCAGGTTTTACTCTGATTTACAGCAGTGCTGCTGTCATGCCTGCAATGACATTACACTGGTATAATGAGGAGAGAAATATGACCCAGTGAAACAGTGCATTCATTCTGGAAGTAAGATGCAACTAAGGATTAGACCCACATAAGGGATTTCAGAGCCCAGCCTCAGGGTAAATCCATATCTAAAATCCCCAAGTAATATGAGGAGCCCAATAGGTGATCAGGATTAGCAACCTAAGGATTTCTAACAGGTAGATGTTAGAAAATTAGAAACAGGTAGGATGACACAAGATAAGGAAGGTCATGTCCAAGATAAGTAATAGAGTGGGATATACATGAAATTCTGCCCCTTCCTGAAGCACAGACACTTTCCTTCACCCCTCAGTTACAAAACCTAGGAGGAACTGGAATCTATAAGCCTGATCCATTTCTTGGATTTATTTGCATATTTTTCCCTTGTGATCATAGCTTTCTTTTTATAGTAATCTTTCAGAGACGTAATTTATCTGGGGAGACAAACATGTGCGTTTAAAACCTTTGTTATAGTAAGGAGGTTCAAAGGTTCACCTTCTAGCTGCCTTAGGAGCATATAACCACCAAGATAACATAGAAACCAGTGATAACACAATGGAATATTTAGATGATGTACAAGCAGGACAAAAAAAGCATTTAGAATCCAATAAAAATGAAAGCCAGTATATGGGCATGGACAGATGATGAATAACAAAAAAAAAAAAAAAAAAAAAGAACATGAGTTAAATGATAGATAGTGCTGAACATGGAAACCAACCCACTGGAAAGACTTGTGTCACAGATTTTCAAGGAAGTCTCAAAGGAGACTAATAAAGGAATTTTGCTGACAATGAAGAGCAGGAGAGTAAAATCAAAATTCTCTACAGCTTCATGGTGGAAGCTGACATGAGGTGCTGATTAGAAACTGAGGTTTGCATATATATGCATGTAATGGGTATGTATGTATGCATGTATGTGCACATCTACACACAGACAGAGCTGAAAGCACTGAATCAAAAAATCATTAAAAATCTAAAATAAGAGAACACCGAGATGTTGGAGAAACAGAAATAAACTATTATGCCTATACATACATACATGTCCCTATTTGCAAATACACACACTTCAGCTGTAGGCTTAAGATGTCTGTGTCACACCTTCTCCCTTCCCCAGACTGGACAATCTACCCTGAGGTGCTTGTCACATAAAAGATACATCTACAGGGTAATGCTAGAACTGGACAGGATTTGAAAATTAATGCTCTTCCCACACATACCCCTGCCCCTTATTATTTACTTTAGCTTTTCAACTGTCTTTCTGTATGAGATGGATAGACAGACTGGTAGGTAGACAGACACCTACCCAGGCACACTGTAGAATAAACCTAGAATTTTATAACTATCAAAACACATTTGTTTTTTGTTGGATTCTGTAGCAGTATACTCCTTTAGACAGTAAGAAAATATTATCTGTAATTGCTTTTGATGAGTAGTTGGAAGATAAACAATATATTTTATCTCATAATCTCAGAGTTTAACCATCTAACAGTCCCTGACTAACTGTTCCCAGAAACAAGTCTTCTACCCATCCAATTGCTCAAATGAAGGCTCATCGTAAGAAAATTAAGCCAAGATTTAAGAATTAATAGTCTGCAGTAACAAAATTTAGTTAGATAGTACTCTCTTAAATTATGGAAATATTTGGGATCCAGTTTAGATTATAAAATGTTTAGGATGAAATTGAAAGTATGAATCTGTATTGTTATTTTTAAGTAAACTAATATGATTATACAAAAAGTTATTATTCATCTTTGGATGGATAGGCCCTGTAGTTTCTAGCCAACACTTTTGTTTTATTGATTAGTTAATAGTAGATCAAACACTGATAGTTTACAGTGCATTTAAATTTTTGACATTGTATCACATTGTTTTATAGTTTGTTTCTCTAAAGCGAATATGCACATAAAAAAAAAAAAAAACTATCACTCTCTATTCAATATCTTCAATATCTAGCTTTTAGTTCATGTCTGCCTTAGTAGATAAACATATATTCATTGCTAATCTTCCACTAAATTCAGCTGACCTTAACAGCAACTGATTCATGTCACTGTAGGACAGAACTGAAGAAAAACTAGATTTCTGCAAGATTATCATAGGCCATTTTGTGAGCAGACACAGTATTTTACTGAAAAAGGGAAAAAAAAAAAAAAAAAAAAACAAAGACAAATTAGTACCTGGTTTAAACATGGTGTTTCAAAGTTTCATCAAAACTTTGTAAAATTCCTGGGTTTACTTCTGTTACAGAATATATTTCTCCCCAAAATACAGCATATAATCCTAGTTTTCTCTTTTGTTTCACTATTTTAAAACATATTGACTTTTGAATTTGTGTATTATTGAATTTGATATTCAAAGTTTCCTGCAATGCATAAAAGTGCGATGTATAAAACAAATGTGTTTAACTGTTCAAAACAAACTTGCATTTTCCCTGCATGCATGATTTTATCTCTTCAGAATATTCCTTTTCCCAAAACGTTTTTCAGTTAAGAATGCTTTTTCTTTACGTCTATAAATAACATAGTTGCATTATGTCACAAATTTCAAATTAATTAGCCCCTGAATGTATCATTGCTTATAAAACAGTTAAATCATTCCCTATTAAACAAAGTTAACAGTGACTATCAATCTAGGCTATATGCCTGACAGTTCAAATATATTTTTTGGCCATAAAACAGGTTTGCAAGTCTTAAACAGTTTCACATTTCTCTAAACCATACTAAGAGCATAACACGAATATTTTAAGCAGCTTAGCTTTGATTTAAATATGTTTGCTCAGGATATGCTGGCAGCATCCCAAAATGCAGTGTAATACTCTTAAAGCTGGCAATACCAAACTCAATTTAAGAGAGCAGATAATATGGACTAGCAGCATTAAGGCAAATAAAGTCAATTAACAGGGGTTTTTTTTCTTAATTTGTTTTCTCTAGCTTGAAATTGTAAAGGATGGATAAAACTGTGGGATTAATGAAGAACGAAATTAATGGAAACGGAATATAAAACAAAAAAAGGAACAGAGAAGTCCAGGACCTATTATTCATTACTCAACTCTTAATGGTTGCAATTGTATAGTAATATTCATTTATTTAAAGTAGCCACAGTGCAGAAGGGAAACTCCACCATTGAAACGTTGTAGACATTCACCAGCATGTTATAAGATAACCAGCATGATAATTTGAAAACATTTACTTCCTCTGAAAAAGAAATAATGGAAAATATATATCTATTTATGGAAAATAATGTGTTTATTCTAAAACCTGCCAAATTATCTGTTCCTGAGATTTCCCTCATACATAAAGACTAATTCAATTCATTGTTAAATGAGTTATGCAGACTGCTGTACGTGCATATTGAGATGTTGGCACTTAGGTGTTCCAAGATCAAGATAAGAGGGAAACAGACAAAAATAGTCACAGAATAGTAGCACATTTTGTAAATGAAAACAAGCGCTTATATTATTTAGTTACTGCCTGAAGATATTTCATATTTTGCTCCTACATTTCAGCTAGCTCAAGAGCAGAAAAAACAAGTTCTTTTCATGCGAAGCTCTCTACACATACACTGGAAACATTCATTTAAAAGTACTGTTGAAAAATTTGTTAGTAAGTTCCGAGCATTCACTGATCTTAAGTTTTAAAAGTAAAATTTTGATTTTAAATATATATTTTATTTCCATTGATATTTTAAAAGTCAACAAAAGTAACTTTACCAGAAGAGCATGTTGTATTTCACAACAATTATATATCAGGGTTCTTAAGAGGTTCATTCTACAGAACATTTTAACATATGTACACCCATATGCTTTGTTTCTAGATCCATCTGTTTTGATTTGATATATATGCTTCAAAATAGCATTTATTTTATGAAACAGATACACTAAGTGAAATAGAGTCCACAATACTTGCTTTGAAAAACACAAAGGGATTTTTTGAAAACCAATTTTATTAGTTGAATATACTCTGGTAAATTTGACATGGAAATTGCAGAATCTTTTCTGAAGTTGGAAATTGCATTAAGCTTCTAATCAATAATTGTAAAGGTAAGAGGTAAGGCAAAGCTTTTAAAAATATTGCTGTGAATATTTAACTTTTATAATATTGAAGACATTCATTACAGTCTTTAAATCACTGAATGCCATAATGTTAAGTAGATAGGTATTTAACCATTCTCAAGTAACCAGACTCAGGCCTCCTTGCAGATTTGCTTTGTTTCACAGTTCATCTAGTCGGTTTTGGTGCACTTTTCTAAGACAAGCCAGTAAACATATAGGATCATCCTATACTCATGAAAGCCTTGAACTTAGATAAAAATCAAATATATTATTTTCAGATTCTATTTGCCGTAAGAAGCATTGTGCCACTGTGTTTTAAAGCCATAATTGTTTTAGGAATAGTATGTGTCTATTCTGTGCATACACTTTCAGGGAAGGTTTATGCATAAACAAGACTGCAGGACTAAATTACGGAAACATACCAATGGCCATTGATATTAAAGGTTCAGAACAAGGAATAGATAATTCAAAGTTACCATCCCAAACATCTTTGTCCTAATAAACTGGATAAATGATTTTGAATTGGTTATTCCATAGTCTAGACCACCTGTGAAAGAGATCGAACAGCAAAGGTGGTTTTCAAAATCCTGTGAAATTACCCAACCTTTATTGAGAACATAGAAGCTTGTAAGTGAGCAGGTCTGATCACTTGAGAAACAAGCAAAAATACAAATTACACCATATTTAAGAAACGTAAAATCTTAATCTTTAAATTTTCTGTTGCAAAGTCCCATGTATCTACTTAAGAGTCACTGCAAAGTGTTGCCACTTCACATGGGATCCTATGAATAGGAATAACAAGTGCTTAACGCTCTTAAAAATCAGGTCTTATTATGTAATCTTTCCTGCTGCTTGATCAGATGCAAAACATTCTTATTGACATCTCTGGAACTGCACAAAAGGATTAACTGCCCTACAGTGTGGCTTTTAGCAAGTTTTGATTTACATAGGGAAAATCTAGTCCGAATTTGGAATTCCAGGAGAGAATTATATTGTATGAGAGGAAAGTAACTCAAAGTCCTTTTATAAGATAACTAAAATGTTCAGGGTCAAATTCTGGATCAAGATTACTGGACAAGAATAGATTGGACATAAATGTCATCACTATAGCCAATGACTTTTAATCTCTAAGTGTGTTTTAAACTTTACCTAAAATATATATGTACAAATGTGCAATTTATATACAAACACTTAATGCACTTGTGGTTTGATTAGTTACAAAGTAATCTGATACAAAATACTGGCTGCTTATTTTTCCTTTAAAAATTAAAATACTCTAACTTATTGCAGAAATAGAGAAACATAAACGGGAATAAATACTGAGACTTCAGATTACCCAGCAAATCCATATTCCAATTTGTCATTAACATTTCCTGACTCTTTAATATAAGGTGAGCAATTAGTCCTTCAACATTTACATTCCTTAATAAACCTAAGTTTTCTGTTTACTTGTTTTTATCCAGTTATAAAATCCCCTGTGTTAAAACTGCCTGCCTTTGAGGTTATTTCAGCAACAGAACATGCAAAAATGTAAGGGAAAACTGATTTCCCAGCAGCCAGAGATTCAACATCCAAAGTCTGAGAGAAGAAAAATTTTGATAACAAAGCAGTAGTAAAATCAGTTACTGTCATATATACTGTTCTCCTCATCCAAACACCACACTGTTGAAAAAGAATATGGAAGGATTAATGTTAAATGTTAACTTTTGTGTGTTCTTCCCTCTCAGAATAACAGTAAGATTGTCTATGGTCCTCAGCATGGCTACACCTCCAAGTGCATGCTCAAGAACAAGCAGCAGGTGTAGAAAATGCATTTGTTGTTCTTGGGTTACTCCAACATGATCTGTTACCTTAAAACACTTTAGGATAACGGCCTCAGTTCCAGTGAGGTAACATCATCTGCCTAAACTAATTTTGGTGGAACGTGGTAGGATGGCTCCTATGACTGGAGTGTTGGAATGGAAGGATACAGGCTCTTTAGGAAGAACAGGCAGGGGAGATAATGAGGGGGTGTCACCCTCTATGCCAGCAGTCAGCTGGAGTGCATGAAGCCCTGCCTGGGATGGGCAAGGAGCTGACTGAGAGCTTATTGCTCAGGATTAAAAGGAAGACAGGAACAAGAGATTTTATAGTGGTGGTCTGCTACAGGCCATCCGATCAGGAAGACCAAGCAGATGAGACCCTCTATAGACAGATAGGAGCAGCTTCACGTTCACAAGCCTTGATCCTCATGGGGGATTTCAACCACCCTGATACCTGTGGGAGGGAAACACAACAGGGCATAAGTAATCCAGGAGGTACCTGGGATGCATTGATGATAGCTTCCTTCTCCAAGTGATAGATGAGCCCATGAGGAAAGGTGCTATGCTGGACTTTGTTGTCACCAACAAGGAGGGGCTGGTGGGGGGCGTGAAGATCAAGGGCAGCCTTGGCTGCAGTGACCGTGAAATGGTAGAGTTCAAGATCCTTAGGGGAGGAAGGAGAGCGCACAAGCTCACTACTCTGGACTTCAGGACAGTAGACTACAGCCTCTTCAGGGATCTGTTTAATAGAGTCCCATGGGATAAAACCCTGGAAGGAAGAAGGGTCCAAGAAAGCTGGTTAATATTCAAGGATCAACCTCCTCCAAGCTCAGGAGTAATGCAACCCAACAAAGAGGAAGTCAGGTAAGAATGTGGGAAGGCCTGCATGGATGAACAAAAAGCTCCTGGATAAGTTCAGACATAAAAGGGAGGCCTAGAGAGAGTGGAAGCAAAGACAGATAGCCTGGAAGGAATACAGAGAAACTTTCTGAGTAGTCAGGGATCAGGTTAGGAAGGCCACAGCCCTGATAAAATTAAATCTGGCTAGGGACATCAAGAGCAACAAGAAAAGCTTCTGTAAGTACGACAGTGATGAAAGGAAGACTAGAGAAAATGTGGGCCCTCTCTGAAAGGAAACAGAAAACTTGGTTACCCAGAGTATGAAGAAGGCTGAGGTACTCAATGACTGGTTTTCCTCAGTCTTGACCAAAAAGGGCTCCAGTCATATCACCCAAGACACAGAAGGCAAAGGAGGGGACTGGGAGAATGAAGAACCACTCACTGTAGGAGATCAGGTTCAAGAACACCTAAGGAATCTGAAGGTGCACAGGTCCATGGGACCTGATGAGATACATCCACGGGTCCCAAGGGAACTGGCAGATGAAGTGGCTAAGACACTACCCATCATATTTGAGAAGTAGTGACAGTCCAGTGAAGTTCCCATGGAAGGGAAAAAGGGAAATATAATCCCCATTTTTAAAAAGCGAAAAAAGGAAGACCCAGGGAACTGCAAGCCAGTCAGTCTCACCTCTGTGCCCAGCAAGATAATGAAGCAGATCCTCCTGGAAGCTACGCTAGAGCACATGGAAAATAAGGAGGTGATTGGTGACAGCCAACATGGCTTCACTAAGGGCAAACCATGCCTGGCAAATTTAGTGGCCTTCTAAGGCAGGGTTAGAGCACTGGCAGATAAGGGAAAAGCAACTGATTTCATCCACCTGGACTTGTGCAAAGTATTTCACGTCATCCCTCACAACATCCTTGTCTCTAAATTGGAGGGACATGGATTTGATGGATGGACCACTAAGTGAATAAGGAATTGGCTGGACGTTCACACTCAACAAGTTGTAATGGCTCCATGTCCAGCTGCAGACCAGGGACAAGTGGTGTTCCTCAGGGTCCAGTATTGGAACAGACATTGTTTAACATCTTTCTTGGGGATATGGACAGTGGGGATGAGTGCACCCTCATCAAATTTGCTGACACCAAGCTGTGTGGTGTGGTTGACATGCCGGAGGGAAGGGATGCCATCCAGAGGGACCCTGACAGGCTTGAGAGGTGGGCCCATGCAAACCTTATGAAGTTCAACAAGCCTGAGTGCAGGGTCCTTTACACAGGTCGGGGCAATCCCAAGCACAAATACAGGCTAAAAATAAGTGGATTGAGAACAGCCCTGCGGAGAAGGATTTGGGAATATTAGTGGATGGAAAACTCACTATGAGCCCCCAATGTGCACACACAGCCCAGAAAACCACCTGTATCCTGGGCTGCATTGAGAGAAGTGTGGCCAGTAGGTTGAGGGAGGTGATTCTGCCCCTCTACTCCACTCTTGTGAGACCCCACCTGCAGTTCTGGGTCCAGCTCTGGTGCCCTCAACATAAGACAGGCATGGACCTGCTTGAGTGAGTACAGGGAAGGGCCACAAAGGTGATCAGAGGGCTGGAGCACCTCTTCTATGAAGACAGGATGAGAGAGTTGGGATTGTTCAGCCTATAGAAGAAAATGCTCCAGGGGGACCTTATAGCTGTCTTCCAGTACTTAAAGGAGATCTAGGGGAAAGATGGTGAGGGACTCTATCAGAAAATGTAGTGACAGGACAAGGGGTAACTGTTTTAAATTGAAAGAGGGTAGATTTACATTAGATATAAGGAAGAAATTATTTACTGTGACAGTGATGAGTCACTGAAACAGGTTGCCCAGACAACTGGCGAATGCCTGCTCCCTGGAAGTGTTCAACATCAGGTTGGACGGGGCTTTGAGAATCCTGATCTAGTCAAAGGTGTCTCTGCCCACAGCAGCAGGGTTGGAACTAGATGATCTTCAAGATCCTTTCCAACCCAAAACATTGTACGATTCTATGAATTAAAAATACAAAAAAAAAAAAATTTGCACTTAGTTGGGTGGAGTGGTCCTTGTATCAAATCTATTTCAGACATAAATAAATACTACGTTAGTTCAATTCACAATGCTTTAATCTGTGAGATTCTCTTATATGGAATTTAAATAGAGAGGAAGTATTCATCAGCCACATGTTAGCAAGTTGCCTAGCTTGAAGCATGGTAGTGTTCTACTAAAATCAGGGGATATCTGGTAATAATATGAATTTTTTTATTGATTCGAGGTCTTAATGTTTTCTACATAAAATGCTGGTGCAACGAACGTTGACTTGATTTACAGGAAACCTATTTCCATTATGATTTCATAGAAAATAACCCTTAACTTAAAATGCATTCTAAAATGGCAAATTATGATTTAAAGTTTTCATTGTGAAGATTTTGACTACAGGTTTTTTTTAACAACAAAGTCTTATGAAGTGATAAAGTAACAGATATAATATGTCACTGAAAAATACACAATGTTATCCAGTTTCTGTGAAATATATTTATAAATGCATTTAATTACTTTTCAAAATATTCTAAGTGTTACCTTTCACTATGTTTTAGATCATTATTTTGAAAGACGAAGCAAAGGGGAAATAAAAGTGGGTAGGAATAGAGCCAAGATAGCTTATGACCACTTAAGAAAAAACAAAACAAATAAACAAAAAAAAAAAAAAAACAAAAAAAAAAAAAACAACAACAACAACAACAAAAAAACAGTAACTGAATCTAGAAGTAACATTCCAGTCTATTTGCAGATAGATTTTTCTTACCAATACTCTTCTTAGTAAGTATAAAGAATCCTATTAAAATAATTAAATTAAAAATAAAACTTTTCATGAGAACCAAAACCATTTTTATATATTTATATTATTTTAAAATAAAATAAGAAATTGCTAATAAGAAATTATCAGATTTTGTGATACTACTTTTCCATATATATTTCATGGCAGTATTAATGATTTGCTATATTCACCATGTCTGAAGGGCTGATGGATAATTCTTTAGCCAGTGATTTCTGCATTTTGGACAGCTCATCTGTCACATCTCAAATGATACACAATTTCATCACCAAATGACACAATTTTAGTTTTGCTAGAACTTTGTAATCTAGGTCTGGAAATTTCTGTCTCATAATTTTAAATCTGCTGAAACATTATTAATATAAATTAGGTATATAAACTAGTCTGTAGGATTTACTGATACTAGTGCTAAAGACCTTTGGCCCTCACATGTTGGTGTTCTTACACTATAACTCTGGAACAACTATTCTTGAATAGCTTCATACATGCACAAAAGAATGCCTAATTCTACCTGACTATTCCTTTTAAGACACCCTTCTTCCACAGCAACAATATCCCCACAAGGTACATGTTAGCAACAGTTAATATGTTAATAATTTACCATTCTACTACACCTGAAGTACCTTTCAAAAATTCCATTAGAGACCAAGATAACTCTGCAACAACATTTATGAACATTTAGAATTATCAAAAATAAGGATTACAGTTTAGATTTCTATCATATTCAGAGACAGTGTAATTTATGGTTTCCTGATAATGGCAAATTACCATTCCTGTTTTAGAATTCTAAGAATTAAAGATTGATTGTGCAAACACTGAAGAAAAATTTCTTGTAATCAGATTACAAAAAGAAAGAAACAATT
This sequence comes from Tyto alba, assembly GCF_018691265.1. NCBI lineage: Eukaryota > Metazoa > Chordata > Aves > Strigiformes > Tytonidae > Tyto > Tyto alba. The sequence continues at coordinate 4,763,265 of NW_024881316.1, forward strand.
TTTTGTTTTATCAGAAAACAGACACCTCATTGATATTGACAGATCCTTCAGAATTCTGACTCAAAACCAAGCCCATGGAGTTTCACTTAGTAAAGGAAATATTATTACTTTACTATGCACCAAAAAAAAAAAACAAAACCAAACAAAACCAAAACAACAACAACAGAAAACACAGATTCCAATCTTACCCATATTTGAAATCCAAATTTCAAAATTTCAAAATCTAAATGTAAGGTCATTAAACAAAACCTACACAGTTATTGCACAGACTTTATTTTATAAAAATTGGTTTTATACACAGGCAAAAAAAATGTGTTTATTTGTTTGTTTGTCCTTTTGACGAGATCTAAAAGGATGTATTGTGCATACTAACATGTGCACACTAATTGGCAGGAAGACAGATAATAGGTATCTACTATTTCCATAAGTAAAAACAGCACTTGGAATTTTCTGTGTGCTTTTTTTTTCTTATCTATCATTTCATATGGAACCCTATGATCTCTCACAACTTCTGTTAAAATGCAATTATAATGTTTTGCAAATTATATGCAGGGATTTTATCTTAGTACTGTTATAAATTGAACATTTTTTTTTTATTATTAAGCAGGATTAGGTTGGATTTTAAGTGTTTAGGAAAGTTACACAAAAGCAAACCCAGTTCTGCAACATAACCTTTCCAGTTGTAATTCAACAAGATATGTCTGTAAAAAGTAACATAAAGTCCAATTGTAGCACATGATTTAGCAACATTCTTTTTGGGAAAAAAAAAAAAAAAAAAAAAAAAAAAAAAGTCATTTTTCAGCAGTTATCAACATCCTAAAAAATAACTGCTCCTAACTGTTTGTAGATTCCTGAGGACCACTGGCTGTCATTCAGGTATGGTACTCACTTAAATCTGTGGTCTTTTTAAGTTAATGTTTTATTTTAACATAACTGCAGTTTCTCTTGCGTATTTGTCTGGTCGTTGCCAACATTTATCTGGTTTTTGGAGTACTATCCAGTCAAACAAGCAAGCTCATGGGAGACCCATTTTAATAACAGCTTAATCAGACAGATATTACAAGAGTCTCGAGCAGGGCTTCTTGACATTTATTTGTAATGTATCATTTCATAATTGAGTCATTAGCTTCATATACAGCTATATTTGTAGTTCTTTTTATTTTGTTTGAAGCAAATATTTCTAGAAAACTGGCACATGAAGAATCTTGGCATATGGATGAAAACTCTTTAATTTCTTTGCACATGTAAAGCTTAAAGTAGGCAAACACAGTGTCTTTAATAAGGCATCAACATCTTCATTAGTTTTTCCATGAGGATACTGAAAGATGAAGTGATATTGTTTCATCTTGTGGAACCAGTGAACCAATTGTCCTTCTGAGCTTTGGACTCCCAATAGCCACTGGGCAGCTGCAGGATTATTTTGAATAATGAACTTTCTGCCATAGAGGTAATAGAGGTAATGATCAAAGTGATCTATTGATCTAACAATGGCCAGTAGTTCTTTTCTTGTGACACAGTAATGTTTCTCAGCAGCAGAGTTTCATTACAGCATGAAACTATGCTCTCTAGTTTCTGTGCTCTTAAAATACTACTTGTCCAATCTCTAAATCAGTAATATCAGTGTCCAGAAGGAAATAAATCTTTTATTTATTAAAAAAAAAAAAAAAATACTGTTATCTTCAAGTTTCCTAGAAACTTTTTCACATTTTTACTTGGCTGGACACATTCTTCTTTTGAGAGAAGTAATACAAGAAACTGACAAGTTGGAAACAAGCTTGTGTAATTAGAAATACCATCATCAATGTATCTTCATTTCAATAAGCCATACTCTTCACTGCTGGCAAAAACCTAAGTTAAACTATCCAGACTCTGTTTAGTATGTTACCTGGAGATCTCCAATGATAAATTCAAGTTTTAAAGCAACTCTCTATGCTACATAAATGCTGAAATAATATTCAACAAAGATTGTGGTGTTTTACCAGAGATGACGTATTTAAAAAAAAAGAAGATATACTGTGCACTACACTCACCAATATTCTCATTGGCATCTTTCTACAAAAAGACAAATGACCTGTGTTTCCATGACCCTACTCCAGAACTATGTTTCCACAACCTTTTCCGCTGCAGGGCTGAGTGCCCATCTTTGGCTGACTATAGATTTACTGAGCATTTATTTTCCCTTGTTCTAGTCCTATTCCATATTCTTACTTGCCATATACCATGTTATTTGCATCATATTTAAGTTTTATTTTTAAATTATCTTTTCCTCTACAGTATCTAAAGGTTTACCATTATTTCGTCCATATATGAAGGCTGTATTGTTTGTTTCTTAAACTTTGTTATCTTAATCTTCACTAACTGCACAGTAGCTCATTGACATCACTTTCTATATTCTCTGACGATGCAAGTTATAGAGAACATGACATAAGAATGGCCATGAGATAGCATGGAAAATAACCATTTTTCCAGGACACACTACCCTGTATCCAATGCAGTCAAAATTAGTCAAAATTTAAAGGAAAGGAAAAGGTAACAAGAGAAATATGGAATAACTCTTACTCTGATTTCTCCTTCTTTCCACATTTACTTACTTAGGGATGCTCACAGACAGAAGTAGCAGTAATGTCCAGTGGAGACCTTTCCTCCTTAAATGTATGTAATTGCTGAGGGGGTACAAACCAGAACACTCCCTGGCAATGAATTACATAATTTTCTTCTTTATTATTCATACTTCCTTTCATTGTTTTAAACAACTTAACTGAAAACATATCAATTATAATATTTTTATTTAGTAAGTGAATAATCATTTGTTAGCCTACATCCTGTTTTTCATTTTCTAGATTTCTAGAGAGTATCTTCAAATAACAATAAATTTAAATTGTTATAAGTTCCTTTCCTAGGAATGTGTTATATTAAAAGACGATGCTTAAACTTACTCTAAAAGAGTCTTACCAACTGTTATTTGCATTTTGAAATTCTCAATAAAATTTCTTGTTATGAAAGATATGATTACATCTCCATTAATTCTAATAAAGAGAAAAGTAAAATGTACGTCTTGAATCACATAAACCCAGTTCAAGGAAAAGACACTGATGCCGCCATGGGAAGTTCTAGTTATGCCTGAAGCACCATTATTTCAGACATTTGCAACACAGTCATTCAAAATAATTTTTAAATGGAGCTTGAGTACCTCTGGAAAGTTTTGTCTCACTTTTTTTTTTATGACTGACCACAGTGTTTGCATAAGACCAAAAAAAAAAAAGTAAAATATTTGGTTGCTACTGAAAGAAAGATTATTTTATAAAAGGATAATATATATACTGCAAGAAAGATAATCCTATTAAAAAAAAAGAAAAAAAAAAACAAAAACTAGTACTTTTCATAGTTGTTTAAGTATTAGTCCTATTTTTGAAATAACCTTTGATTTCAAAAACTCTTGCCTGTGATGTAATCAACCTCAATGAGTTTCTCAGAAATCTGAAATTCTGTTGAAAGGTAACTAATTTCCAAATAATATTAAAAAAAAAAAAAAAAAAAAAAAAGAGAGAAAGAACTAATTACAAAACATGAACTAAAGATATTTTATAAAGCAAAAGCACTGTAATCCTCCGTACTTTCAGCTCAATATCACTGCAAATATACAATATTGCACGTAGGATAGGGCATTTCAGACCTCATAAGGCATCTGAAAATCTGAGTATACTCATGTCTATTGCCAGCCCAGGTAGAAAATCCTTTTGTATAACAGCACAATAATCTCCACCAACTACAAAATATTTCATTAACACCTAGACAGGCCCCTTCCATTTTTCCTCCCAATTTGCTTAGCATAAACAACCCTACTATCTTTAGGGTGACAAAAAAGCTAATATTTTCTTGTTTTCAGTGGGTTTATATTTTACCAAAGCAGAAAAACTGAGCTTCTAAGGATTACTTCAGCCTCAGAGCTAAATGAACTCTAAAACATAAACTAGTATTTAGTCACTTCCTTCAACTTCTTGGGTTTTAAAATCATTGTTCAACAGGACAATTCATGGAAATAAAATCCCTTCTGGCTTTCCACTTATTAACCATATTTGTGAAATTATCCATGTGGGTAAGCTTTTGTGGAAATTGTGCCTAATCAGATACGGAAGTAGTGAAGACTATTCTGTCTCCTCAATAGTTCCCCTAATTACTCAGCAAATAACTATATGCTGATCCTTGGAATATCACAGCTTCTTACAATGGAGGCCTGGAAAATCTACCTAAAGGTTTGTTGCAGTGCTGTCATTTTAGGCTACCCAGCTAAGAAGAAATTAAACTGTAACATTAATTTACTTGGATATGATCTACTGATTTATGGTACTACTAGTCGCACCCAGTAAGATTGGCATAATTACCTCCTCTTAAAACAGTAGTGAAAGTAAGTTGCTATGGTACTTGCACAGAGGCAGATCCACTCTCTAAGTGAAGATCTCCCTTACACTGAGAATATTGCTCCATGACAAATTGAGTTGACGTGTTAACAAGTACCATTTCCACATTTTTAGCAGTCGGGGGAGGGGGGCGGGTGTTGAATGCATAAGAGCACACATATATCCATAGCTTCATTCACAGAATTTAATTTTTCTTTCTTAGGGTAGCAAATTCTGAAGTGTTCTCTTTTTTCAGTCATGAGTAAGCTTGACTTTGTGAGTTTGTTGCTGGATTTCATAGCTTGTTTCTTGAAAATTTTGTGTTTTCATGACCACTTGGAAAATATTCATGAAGATCACACCATGTGAGAACAAATTCTGCCACCTTCACAACTCTTTGCTATACCATGCTCACGCTACTTGTCAGGAAGCAGATGGATAGTCCTTATGAGCCCTTCCATCAAAGACCCCTGCTGCACCCTCAGGCAATTCTCCTGGTTTATGTTAAAGACAACTCCAGCAAAGGAGACTTGGTCCCAACTTTTTTTTTTATTTTATTTTTTATTTTTCCATTTGGGCTATCATACCAGGAAAATGTATGCATGTATGTGCACACAGGGCTTTACTTGTAAGACTGTTGCTGCCCAGTTCCTTTGCTCAAGTCACAAACATACTGTGTCACTCTGAAATGACGTCCAAAAAAAAAAAAAGATGAGTAATAAAGGAACTTATCATCAAAAGTCCAGTAATCTATTGTTAATATGAATAGTGAAAATATTGCTATTTACTGTTGTATGTATATAACCAGAGTGGAGCAGATGGCAAAGAACTTTTAATTTTTATAACCATCAGATGTGTTCTGATGAGTAAGAAGGCAGTACATAGTACAACCCCAAAGTAGAAAGGATTTTTTTGAATCGTCTGTAGTAACAGGGGAAAAAAGGGCTTACAAAAACATGTGTTGCATCTTTCTTATAAACTAGAAAAAGACAGTCAGAAGAGTAAAGGAAATCAATGTGAACAGAGCTCCTGTGCCCACGAGACAGTTAGATACTATACTTTTATCCAACTCAAGCATCTTCCCATGAATGAAAAGAGTGGAAAATGCTCTGAAAAGTAGCCCACACTGTTTATATGATAATATGGGATAGCTTTACTTTAAGTTCCAACAAATTCAATGTTTAATGAATGCTAATGATCACAGAATGATACGAACGCATAGCTAAATTTTAAAACTCCAGTGTTGACACAAAAGGTCACAAATGGGTAACACTGAAGATGTTGTGACTAGTTAATGTTGATTTGATCTTTAAATGTGATTTTTCATTGTTTAGGTAGGTTTGAAAAGACATTAGGAAATCTGATTTAATGCACTTTTCCACACATTTTTCTTAACTGTATCACAGTCACAGTAAGTTTCTGCAGGCATATTGAATGTCGTGAATGATAGAGTCTGCTGAGATCTGAATAGATAAGCCTTAATAACAGCCATATTTTATAGTCTTTCCTTCTCAAGGACATCCAGACAAATACATATAGCAGTACTGAAAAGAAGTCACATGTATCTTTCACAAATTTCCATTTTCTTCCCTCAGCTGCTTACAGATGAGGCATGCACAGGGCTTACCACTTCCCCTGAACTGACCCCGTGTGTTTCCTTCAAGGCTAAGGAAAAGATCAAATCTGGTAATATATAGATTATTTACCTATGTTTCTGTTCTTTATGTAAACATTATATTCAATATCCAATAACAAACAAATGGATTTAACTGAGGAAATTCTTAGCTTACAAAAATAAAGCTATACCTTCTTTTTTGTATTATTGGATCATTTCGACAAGTATCATATTTATGTTTGGCTTTGACTGAACTGAAATGCAAATCTTACTATTTGCACAGTTTTATATTCTTAGCAGACAAACAAAGGTGGGGGTTTTTTTTGGTTTTGTTTTTTTAGTTTGTTCTGGTTTTTTTTCATTAACCCCTCTCAGTTCCTTTCTGTATTCTTTGTTCATCACTGATGGCCTTTAATTCATCTGCATTATTATTCTCAAACCACCTCCATCCTGCCTATCAACTTTTTTTTTTTTTCCCTTCAAACAATTGAAGAGAATAGTGTAGTCAGGGATATCTGGGAGCACATCTAAATAATTCAGTGTCTAAAATACACCAGCATCTTAAGGTATGAAGGCAAGCACCAAAAAACTGTTAGCCAAAAAAAATAAAACAAAAAAACAAAACCACACTGTTCTGAAAATGGACTGACTCAAAGGCACAGTTGTTAAAAATCAGCAAGACACACTCCCTCAGTACTTAATATATCTTCTTTTAAAGGGAAGAATTTCACATTTGCCATCAAATTAGCTATGACCAGTCACTGGCCTTACATTTCCATTTTGCACAGTAATCTTTTCAAATACTAGCTTCAGGGAGTGAAATACCGAAACCTTATTGCTATATGGACTAGAAAGAAAAATATATGGGTGCCATATAACACCAGAAAGGTTACATTTTTTAAGCAAGAATATATAAACTTATTTTTTTTAATGCATAATTATTAACTGGTAAAGGTATCTGGTTTAGTGTCCTCTTAAATTTGAATTAAAAAAAAAAAAAAGTTCTAAATATAGTAAGCCGTGAAAACTGTAAACATTGTTGAACAGTAAAAATCAGATAAGCAATAATGTTACCAATTAGATTCCCTAAGGTTTAATCCTGATATTGGTCTTTCATAAGCAGCACAATATGAAACAAGAATAATGAATTTTAATGTAATACTCAAATTCATGCTGACAATTTCTTAAAAGTTCTGTATGATTATTTTTGAACAAATTTTGGTTATTGAAATGCATAAAATGTGAACATACATTTTCCTGTTAACAAATATAAAACCAAAATTTACTGTGATCAAACATTTTAAAAGAAAATTAATCCCCCTGATTTAGACTACTCTGTATAATTTTAATTTCCCTAATGTACCTTTTTATCTAATTCCTTAATGAATAAGTAACATGGAATTTCTTCTAAAGATTTCCTGCCTTGTAGGATAAATGTTGCAGAATAACAATGAAGTTATTGCTTTAGAAAATACTTTTGTCTTACAGAATATGTAATCTTCATGTTCTTTACTGTTATTCATATATAATTCTACATAGCAAAACATTTCTGATTGTGTTGCAGTGTTTGATCAGTGAAACAAGCTGCATTGTTACTACTGAACTGCAGTATCTTTAATCAATGAGACTATCCTTTCCATCGTAAAAAAAAATAAAAAAGTTGAAATTATTCTCTATCATGTTGAATTTGTTTTATAGTACATTGCTAAATATTGCTAATGTCAATAAGTGAACAAATTTAAGTGTAAAAAATTGTAGTGTGATTTTAAAAGATAATTGGGAAAAAAATTTAAGGAAAGACAGATTCTGGAATGAAATCCTTAGCTACCATCAATGAGCACAGATGGCTTGACTGGAGGAGCACTCTGTTATTCAATGTTGCTATGGACTTAATCACACGTCTTAAAAAGAATACTCTAGCACCAACTCATCCAAGCAATGACTATACCTAGGATACACAGACAAATTTCCATGGAGGTTAACATAATTACTTAGTTGTAGTATTAGAAACTTCTAATGCATTCTTTTTCTAAACAGCATCTTACAATTTACTGCTTTGATTCTTATTTTATTTTGTACTAACATAAACCACCAACCTGTACAGAAAGTTAGAGGAGGATCAGATCTAAAGCATACTATAAGTTATCTCATTTCAATATTTGATCCATAAATTGTAGTTGTGAATAACTACATATAAGAAACGTTATGAAGTACACACAGATTTCATATAATCCGCAGTGTAAAAATAAAAACACACTAATATAAATCAACTTAGTGCTAAACTGTCAAGGACTGTATTTCTCTGACAATCTAGGTAGTTGGTGTTGATAGACAATTGAGGACCGACTGAAAATGTAGGTAGGAATAGAAGATTTGATTGGTCTCCAAGTAAAGAAACTGCTTTCTTCAAGGTTTTACAGTGTGAACTGTTGAGGCAGGACTTCAAATATTTATTTACATGCTAAAAAAAAAAAAAAAAAAAAAATGAAAGTCATAAACTTGGCCATTGTAAGTTACAAGACTCAGATTTTCTTGTAAATGTTTCATGCTTACTAGTGTAATTATTTTGATTATGGAATATTCGATAAGTCATGTCCTGATTGTGCAACTTTTAAATAACAGCATAAATATGAGCTGATTGATACAGCTCATATATGTTTATCTCCTGAGCTGATTGAAATAGCTGGCATATATTTAGCTCCTGGAGGAGGACAAAAGCCCAAATGGATGGCAAGGTCAATCATAAAGTAATACTTAATAAATTTACCCAGATTATTACTCACTAAGTGTGTATATGCACATGAATGAACATTTTAATAAAAGTGTTTTAAATTCAGTATCAGTTACCTTATGACAAAAGCACTTTAAAGTAATCACTTTTTATATTCAGAGAAACGTGACACTTAATTTGAAATATTTTACTGGAGATACAGAAAGAACTAAATGTGAAGATCACACACTCTTCCAAAGCTGAAGTAGTTCTGCATCTTTTGAAGCAATCTCGATAAACTTTACGCAATAAACTTCTGTAGAGTAGGTAATCAGTTAAACACATATATTCACAAACAAGTCCTTATTTACAGGACTGGTTATAATTACTTATTGTGAAAACACTCATTTGCTGGTGACTATTTATCAGAATGAGTGAGCAGTTTCTGTTTCAGCATTTTTTGTATTTTAATACCAAGAACAAGCTCTTGAGTCATTAACACATTTATCTTTCCCTTTTAAATTCCCACCTGAGAAATTAAGTTCAGTATGTGGTAATAAACCTCAAAGCCTGGGGAGAAAGCAAAAATCTCTACTCAATCCACTTTCACTTCCTCCATATTGCTGATGCCATGTAAGGCACAGTTTATCTAGCCTAACTTTTGCCTAAACCGACTTTGTCTAATCCTTCCACCTCCACTCTCTAAATACTGCAGAGGAGGCCTAAGACTTTGCTTGGACTAGAAGTTTAATTGCTAGACAGAGATGAGGCCTTTCATATTTTTAAATTGTTCATGCTTCAAGTTTCCCAGAAAGTTAGAAAAGCAAAGGTTTTCCAAAAAGGACCAGAAAAATAACATTCAAATATACATTCTTCTTTTGGAGACATAAGTAATCATTTCTCATTTCAGCTGTTAGGAAAAAAAAAAAAAAAAAAAAAAAGGAAAAAGAAGAAGTGGGAAAAGGAATTAAATGAATGAAGGTGCAAAAATTAAAAATAAAAAAAATCTTTTATTTCAAAGTTACTTTGCCTACCCATAAAACAACATTACTTTTCCCATTCATCTGTAAAAATACAGTATGGATCATTTAGTACTTTAACATTTAGCTACACACATTGAAATCAGACAGAGTGTTTATATAATTAGGAAGTATCAGAGGCATCCAGTAAAATATTAAGATAGAAGAAAGGAAGAGAAAAAAGCTATCATACATTGAATTTAAAAACTCAGCAAGTCTCCTGAACAACAGTTCCTGACAGCATAGTAAGTAAGCTCTCCCTGGATTGTTCTTCTGTCAAGAGTGTTACAGAGCCTAATACAAGAATTAATGACTCTAACAATCAGGGGGGGCAGGGGGTGTGTTGTGTTGTTTAGGCTGAAGTATTGACAGACTTTTTCAATATTCCTAGTTCAACTGACTTCTAAATTCCAGTAACCATTTACTTGAAAAAATTAGTTTGGGAATGGAAACACAAATATAATAAAATAGGTATTCAGCTAATATAAATGAATGTATTTCCCCGAATATAAAGATGAAATTCTGTAAGACACATGAGTGAATTATCTTTCTACACTTCAGTGCATCTGTGATTTAAACTACCCCTACTGTAGACACCAGTCACAATACTGGCAGGGAACCTGCTTTTTCTATACCCCAGACAGAAACACCTGGAAATGAAAACACTTCAAAAATATATCATCTAAAAACATGTATTTCATTTGAAAGATACATCATACAAAGCTATTGACCACATTCCTAGATAAGTTACTGTATTTCAACAGCATTTTGGACAGACTACACAGGAATAATGTTCAAGGAAATCTGAATTCAAGCTGATTCAAATCACTTGCAAATTTTTGATCCACATGTACCTTTGTATGAAATGCAAGACCAGTCTTGAGCACTGCATCCATGGGTCACTTCTAATTTTTGCCCAAAGGAAAATAAAGCTTTGTGGTTTTAATTTGTTAATACTTACTTTTAATGAAATCAAGAATACATTTTTTTGAGCTTCTGTTTAGTGTTTTACATAGTATTACAATACCATCTAGTTTATTCAGAGTTGGCTGAGCTCCAATAATTGGAATAATGATCATTACATGTTTGTTCTATACTCTGCATTACTGAAAGATTTGGCTGTTTAAAGTGAAGGCACTATATAAACCTAAAACAATTGCTACCGTATAATAAAGGAGCCAAAAGACTCAGGGGAGGGGAATCACAAAATTATAAGTATTAATACGACAGTGGTCTTTGGTTCTCCATATTCCAATTCAGATGTGACTGCATAATGACATTATGTTATCTTATTGTTTAATCTAATCTTCCAATATACATTACAGCATAACATTATAAAAAGATTATTCAGGAAACATTAATTTGCCTTGCAGATTGAGGAGTATGGAAATAAGACACCTAGTTTCTCCTTTGCATTATTGACAGAACTTCTAGTAATTGTCCCTCTGGAAGAGATTAAAGAGGATGAAGGTTAAAACTCAGAAACAGACAAGGTAAATATATTAAGGATGGGAAAAAAGACTTGCTATGATTTGTAATGACTACAAAATATTTGGTTTGGTTTTTTTCTAAATCAAAGGGATTTTCTCTTGTGTTTAAAAAAAAAAAAAAAAAGCAAACAAACTCTAATATTGGAGTTTAGAAGAATCTCTTTTTCTCTGGTTTCTTATCTCTGGTGACAGAAACCATTTCATTGGACAACCACATTGAAATGGGAGCTATTACTTGAACTTTGCATCACTTCAAGAGACAAGTACCAGTCAGTAGGAAGCGAGTTATACTTCTCAACATCCAATCGACTGGACAACTGTGTGCAAATCATTTTACAAGGCTACTGGCATCCCAAACACTGGGTGAAAGGATCTGGGGATATTCCAGAAAGCCCACAAGGATGAAAGCGTTCTTAACCTACATTAAATCTTGATAATGCAATAATGAGTCTTTTAAAAGGATAATTTTAATTCCCCTATCTAGTGCAATAAAGACTGTGTACAGCTAATCTGCTTTGCCCTTTCAATTAAACTCGTCCAGGATATTCTATGTAGTCAGCACCCTGGATGAGGCATTAAAATTCTCGTTCTGTAGGAGTTGTGTGCAGTGCACCGTTGTTTCTAAATTCCATTAAATCCAAACGGTCTTTATCGCCCCATGACCACTGTGACTTCAATCAGCCAATTTAATTACCTTACAAAATTGTCAGCAGAGGCAGCAAAGAAAAACAGGAAGGGCTGTGACGTTATCAAATTGAAATCTTCCTCTGCGCTGTTTAATCTAGACCAGTCAATAACAATGCTTCTCACCTCCTTGCTGCCTTCCCGAGGCTCTTAACCTTACTCTTCTTTCAAAGATTTCTGTTGTTGTTTATAAGACTGACTTTTAACTCCTCTCCGTAAGGATGTTAACACATATTGAAAGCTTACTGTCCTCAGCAGTAGAATTTCCATTGGCTTTAAATACTGGAATTATCAAACAACGAAACGCTGGGGGCTGCCACAACAAGCGTTTATTTTGCAGGTTTTCATTGTGCTCTTAGTCTGAAGGTAGACTGCCTTCCCCACTAAAACCAGATACAAACATTTTTTCGTTTCTCTCTTAAATACAAGCAGAAAGGTCACCTCCTTGCACTGAAAGGGTGTCAGTGCAAAATCCAAAGGAAAGAAAGTGCATATCCAGGACAACAAATACAGGTCCAGTCTAGGAAAACTCTACATGATTGCCCACCAGCCATTTTTCGCTTGAACTCTCGTCTCATACTCTTTTGCAGAGAGCTAGCTCTCACTGCTCTTCCATGACTCTGATGGTTTTAAATGCTACTATGTTAAAATGGTCCCCTGAACCCCAGAAACATGTGGTTCGACACCTGCTAGCAACTGCACAAGCAGGGGATGTGACGCGCCAGCCTCTTCTCTGGTTTTGCCAGGCTCAGTCTCTTAAGAACAATTATATGGAGATAAACTCAATCCGTTTGAGACAAAGGAGCTCAGATAAGCAGCATGTCAGGTGAAACCCATGCTAAATCTTCACAGAGAAAGACTCCAGCAAATAGTAATTCCACTCTCTGGGTTGGCACAGTGGACCTGAGAAATTAAGTTGGTTTTAGTTTAGCCCAATGATGACATGATCGTATGCAACTTTGTTTTGCTATTATTATTTTTATTATTTTATGGAGGGCACGGGGAAAGTGCTAGGCTTTGTAAGAGTTTGGTGTGGGGTTTTTTTATAAAAGAAAAAAAAAAAAAAAGTCACTAGTAGGAAATATTTCTAGTAAGAGTTCAAAACTTTCCCTTCGTTCCCTGAAAAGTGTTCCCACCTCTCTCTTGGTTTTCTTTCGGTTTTAAGATGGAAGAAGACACCCTGACCACCCCCACCCCCCCCTTCCCTTATAGTTCATTGTAACCCACAACATTCAGCTCCCTTCCTCACGTGCTTGAATTCAAGCAACTCCAAAACAACAAAAAGCCGAGAGTACAGACATCGGCCTCTACTTTTCTTTACCCTTCTTTTCAAACGTGCTGAAGAAAACAAAATTACTCACAAATTGAGGAAACACTTACTAGGCCAGTGGGCCCCCTGCGGGGGAGGTCTTTAGTCTTTCAGCGCACTTCCACGAGTTACCCGAGACTTTTACATTACACTTTCACGAATTACCTGAGAGAGAATGAGAAAGCGCAATGGCCAAACCACTTTCACCTTGCAGCCACTGGTGCCTCTTCAAACCTTTGCTGAAGGAAAGACGAATTGCTCACAGAAGCAGGGACAAGGCCCGAAAAGGGCAATGTAAATAAAGGAGGGTATTTTAGAGTGCTCCAGGTTTCAAAGAGCTAACATTGACGCCCCGTGGGGGAATAGGTAAGAAAAGAGGGGTGTTTTAACAGCCCAGGCTCTTACTGCTTTAAGCAATAGAAGGGGCTGATTTCTGGGAACACGGGTGAGCAGTTACCGATGGTTAGCAGCTTTTAATGGCTTGTTAATTCAACCTTAAAGGGCAAAGTGCTGGGGTGCCCCCAGGGAGCTAAAGGCAGGAGCGAGGGGGCCTGCGGAGAGATGGTGAGGGGGGGGCCGAGGCCAGTCCCGGGCTGCGGACCCGCCGAGATACTGGGTGTTACCGGGGATCCCCTGCCCTGAGGCTGCTCTTACACAGGAGCAGTGAGTGGGCAAACTACGAAACGTGATTCCCGATAACGGAATGGATCTGCCGGCGGTTCACGTATTTTGGATTTCGCACAGTGCCAAGCGATAAGGAAAAGATTTCCATCACACTTAGCACAGCGGAGAGACAAATACTAGGCTGCTGCTTTTCTCCCTCGTCAAGCTGGGACCTGTCCTTTTATCTGCAGCAATGGTTTCGGACTGTTCCGGTTTGAAACCCTCGAGTGCCGGGGGCACAAGCCTCCCCCCCTCCGAGTTTCCTAGGCTTGCTTGCGGGAAGCTGTTCAGAAAGGGCAAGGGAGGGAGCTGGGCCACATGCCCTAGGAAGCAAGGTGTCATTTAGGCAGGGCTCCTGGTGTGGTGCCCGAAGACCCCGTTGCCCTGCTCCAGCAGCAGCAGGAGCGGGCGGGAGTCCAGGTGCCCGAGTGACTGTCGCTGGGCGGGAATTGTGCCATCCCACCGGCCTCTCCCCGTGTCTGCTCCATAAAGCGAAGGCCAAAATAACCCCCACCCCACCCCCCCCCCACCCCCCCCCTCCATTTGCCAGATAACCCAGGCGGCTCGGCTTCCCTCTGGGGTTGCTAAAAGGTAGCTTCAGTGCTCGGAAGAGAGGAAGGACACGCTGGCTAGTCCCAACAGTGAGAGGAGCCGTGGGAAGGACAATGCGAATCCATGGTGGTTGATTTGCACAGGAGGAATGAGGGGGCTGGGGCTCTGGCAGGCTTCGAGCTCTCCACTGTTGCCATAGCGCTGCTGGCTGAGGAAGAAGAGCGGGGGCTGGCAGGATGCCTTCTGGAGGGAATCTCCTCAGCTCTCGCTTCTCCTCGGGAAGGACTCCACGGGAAGACACCGGCATCCCGTCCTCCTGGTCGCAAGGACATCCCGAAGGGACAGATAGCACGGGAAGCCGGAGCGGGCGGCGGGGATTCCCCTCTCAGAAATAAGCAAAGCTTTCCCACAGCTCCCTCCCTTCTCCTCGCCATGCCCCACGCAGAGGCAGGGGTGTCAGCCTCCGAGGAAGGCGCGGGAGTCCTCTCACGGTCAGGGACAGACTCACTCCGCACCCGGACTAGGCTAAATCCAGACTCCCTAAAACGGAGATGTGCAACAGGCCCGGCCGAGCAGGGCAAAAGTCTCCCACGTTCACTCTTACGTCTAACATTTTTCCGTACTGAAATAAACTAACCAGCCGCTCCCTCCCTACTTCTAAGCCCCAGAGATGGGCCCCGACCATTCTTTTGAAAGACGAGAAAAAGCATGTGGCGAGTCAGAAGCGGACCCTTACTTCGCTGCTACAAAAAATATGGAGTGAGCACAACCCCGATAAGGGACTGTGTGCCCAGGAGGCAGCTGGGGAGGGCAGCTAGCCTGGGAAAAACGCATGCGGGCGTACCCGTGTCCCGCTGCAGCACCCTTCAATCTCGGGATCATTTATTAATCTACTCGTTACCGAAACGCTGCTCTCCGGGACTACAGCTACACTGGACTAACAATTCAGAGAGAACGCTAATCTAAAGGAGAATGCTAATCTACACCTCTTCCTAATGGAGTAGCCAGGATGACGTTTGTTTACATAGCTACCCCTGAAAGTAATTCAGACTCCTAGAGACCGACCCCCGGCACCGGTTATAAATCCCGCTTCGTGGAAGGACAGACAGCTGGACAGTGCCAGGTTACAGGCAGCCCTAGCACTAATTTCACGGCCATGATTATGGATCAAACTGAACGCAAAAGAAAACCCGCAATGATATGCCGACCCGTTTAGCCATGTCCAAAGAAACAAGCCGTCCTGAAGACGGTTGCTAAGAGCAACGTGCCTTAAGCACCACCTTTAGACCAGATGGAAGCAGAAAATAAGTACTACTAGGAATTCAGCACACGAGATCGGTAGCAGCCTGGTGACTTTTTAATCATTACTCACCTTCCCCTCCACATAAAAGTGTGTGCGGGGCGGGGGGGGGGGCGGGAATTGGAATTTAAACAAAATTAGATACAAACCAAGGCGCTGCTCCCAGGCGAACGCGAGAGTTTTCAGCGCCCCACAGAAACAGAGGGAGCTACAGTTTGTAGCGGCCCGCGCGAGCGCGGAAGATCCGCGCTCCCTCCCTCCCTCCCTCTCTCCCTCCCTCCCTCCCTCTCTCCCTCCCTCCCTCTCTCCCTCCCTCCCTCCCTCCCTCCCTCCCTCCTTTCTTCCCTCCCTCCAGCCGCGCTGTCGGTGGGCGAGGGGGGGATGCCGCTCGGCTGGGAAAGTCGCTTCGGGCCCGGCTCCTCCGCCGCGGCTGCTCCGCGGGGCGCAGGAGGGCGCGGAGCTCCCGCGGTGGCTGGCCCCGCAGGACGACCCCCCCCCCCCCGGGGCTGCGCA
The DNA here is from genome assembly GCF_018691265.1 of Tyto alba. NCBI lineage: Eukaryota > Metazoa > Chordata > Aves > Strigiformes > Tytonidae > Tyto > Tyto alba. The sequence continues at coordinate 4,779,517 of NW_024881316.1, forward strand.
GCATCCCGCCCCCCCCCCCCCCCGGACCTGCGGTTAATTTGCGTCTCCGTCCTGCCCTTCCTTACTGCGAAACTTCTGTAGGGAATGCAGCGGGCTGCGATTTCGCCCTCGCTTGACTGTACACACGGACATACGCGCGCGTACCCGGGCAGAGCTGTTAACGGGATTTTCGTGGTCCAGCTGGGATAGTCTTTCAACTGTAAAACCGTTCTACTTTCCCTGAAATCTCAGTCTAATCTACGACTTTTCTCCTTTTTTTTTTTTTTTTTTTCCCTGTTTGGGGGGGGGGAGGGGGGCGGTGGCGAGAGAACTCCTACAACTTTCCTCGCATAGAAAAGCTGCGGTTTTGAAACGCGTCGCAAAGGCTCTTTCACGACCACCGCTCAAGCCATAAATCACCTCTTCTCTAACCCTAAATGCCACTGAAGTGGTGAAGTGGCATGCCACTAGGCAGACGCTCCGAGGAAAATCACTCCAAAGGGCTCAAATCACAGCGTCGCGCCCACGGGATCGGCTCGGGTGGACCAGGGACGGGCGGCCGCAACTTAACAACTACTTGGCAGATTTTTAACTGATCAAGTGCCGTGTTAGCCATGCTTTCCACTACTATGGAAACCAAAAAGGTACATTACGAGGAAGCCACGCAAGCTGCGCAGCGCCTTAGGCAAACGCGTTTGCCAGTCATTTTTCTCTCTATTGTTATTATAATTATCATCATCATCGTGCCGTTACTACGGCTACAATGAGCTGCAGCGACAGAAAAAAAAAAAAAAAAAAAAAAAAAAGAAAAACAAAACAAACCACACAGCAATTCATCCCTCCGGATGCAAAATAAAGAGGGACTTCAGTGCCTGACTCCGGCAGCACGTCCCAGCTCTCCCCCAGCAGCCCCTTCTGAGCCAATCCTACGCATATCGCATTCAGGCTTAAACACACAATGAAAAAAGTGTCGGGAAATCTTACCAAATCTTAACACATGTGTGGTTCCTTGAGAGTATCCAATCCACAGTAAGCAAAGAAGGAGTCTAATGGTGCATCTGAAGACTGAATTAGTTAGAATAGGGGAAATAATCTTCATGATGTTTCTATGCACACACGCGCTGCCTCACTTCCCCCTTCTAAGCCGTCAGGTTTCCCGGTAGGGTGAGAATGAGGATACGTGAACTGATGGCCCTCAGACACGATCACGGCATGGTCACAGAGAGAGGAGAGAGTCTACGCTTCCCAAACCTATTAGCAATCCCTGCATGTTCTTCATTCACTGCGCCAAGGAGCAACCTTCAACTGCAAGGAATGGTGGGACATCCATGTTAGTCGGGGGAGAATCCTTGAGAAATCCAAACACACACAATGTCCAGCCGAGTAAACCTGGGAGGCAAGAAAGGAGGAAAATCAATAGGTAATCCAGCTCGAGAAATCGCTGAGGTATCGCCACATAGCGAGAGTCAATGAGCACCAGCCGTTTCAGTGGCGAAGCTTTTGCCGTGCTCCCATTCTACTGCACTGCTGCACAGCTTCTGACACGAAGCCAAGATTAAGTGAGAGAAATTGAGATAGCTCTTCTCTTCTTAAGGCTGCCTGCCAGACAGCCTTCCCCATTTCTATTATGCAACCGATCTGATCGCCTAGCGTTGTCGGAGAAAAAAAAAAAAAAAAAAAAAAAAAAAGCTCGGTTTTATTTACATGCTTCTAATTGTTATTAGTATTTCGGTTGTTCTGAACAATAACTATAAGGGTCTGTAGCGGGGAGGGGGAGGGGGCTATAGGGGACAAGGGAAACGGTTGTGTAAAAAAAAAAAAAAAATCAATTCATGCATTTTAATAGCTGACTGCCTGGGTCGAAATCACTTAGCTTTAGAGTTGTGAAAGAGAAAGCTGACAATAAAGTCATGCAGGTCATCAGAGTAACGTTTAGGCTAAAAATATATATATATGTATATATTCATTACCTGTTACTCACATTAATGCATGAAATAAGGTAAATGCAATAGGGTAAGCGCAATGGCTTGTATACTGACTGTCCTTAGGAACTTGCTCCGGACCCAGTGACCACGGAGCACCAGCCTGCTCTTGCAAGGTAAACAGGAATCGGCAGCGCTAGAACAGCCTTGTTGAATGCACAGACCTGTTTCTCTCAACTTGCTTGAAATTGCAGTGTTGCTTAAAAGACATAACTTGGGGATTTACTAGTTTCTGTTTTGCACTTTATTCTCCCACTGTCTTATTTTGCAGTCTGCTTTCCTTTCACTCTAGTGTTATGGAAATATTGCCGTTCCTCCCTGTGCTGAGAGGTCCACGTAGTTTGTCATTTTGCAGTCCTCAGTGAGAACAATAGCACTTCCCAGTCTGATAATGGGATACTGAGTTTGTATCTGCAAATGCAGTCACAGAGTTTTGTCTTTTGGCCAGGTGTTCCAAAGAAGATAAACTCATTCTGTGGACTACTTCAGATTTTCCCTGGAAATACAATTAGTTGTGTGACTATATCCATTAAAATACATTGAACCAGGACTGTCAGACTTTGCAATCTAAGCGAGGCTTTAGCTGAACCTACTTAAGCTTTTTTATAAACGCTGAAAGATAATTCCTAGATTCCCCACCAGGAAAATGAATTCATTTTATTCTACATTCTGCCTACAGACATCTTTTGTCTCCTTTATCTCCCTCCCTGTCTTTTATTGCTAAAGAAAATATCACTGAGAGACTTCCCCCACTGATACATGCAGATTAACACAGAATAAACCTGACTTTACAGAAATAAGTACTGATGATGCCAACCTAATGAGAACACTCTCTGGAATCTATCAGAAGTAGAGCATGACAGAGGTGAGTTACAGTTTATTCTTAAATAACATCTGTGTATTGTAGACATGTAAATAAGTAACACCAGCATTTAAATTATAACCTGTAATGTTGGTGTTCTGTATCCCTAAGAGTGTTAGCAATCCACAGTAACTTTTTATCATTATGGCTTACTGATTTCCTCTGCATGCATTTACTTAAAAAACTGTAAAACGCTGATGAAAAGAAATGTACATTCTGCGAGGGGATTATTAAACATCATTGATTTTTTTTTTTCTTTAAGATGGAGGCATAACTGCAGTGTCAGAAATAAGTATCATGAATGGCTAGTTCTGCAGTCTAGCAGGGAATTCAATCAGACGATTTGACTATTGGAGCACTTTAAAAAGAACACCTAGTGTTAAAAGCAAGGATATCTAGCGACTCCTTCAGTTCACACTTAGAATATCTCCCCAGTAAAAATGCAGAGAGATGCTTTTTCTTGTATTTTCTATTTCGCTTATTCTCTTCTACTCGTTCATATTTTATCTTAGTCCAAGGAGAAATAAAACCGACCCACGTGAATACTGTGAACGTTCTTTGCCTCCTTCCTTTTCCCCCGGTATTGCTGAGATAAAGGCCATTAGGCTTCTTCAGATACTTTTGAGTGAATGCTTAAATGTAGCTTCCTGCTAAACTGATAGTTTTTACTATTAGACTGATATTTATTACTATTTTAATTTGCTTTCCCCGAGCAGTTTTGAAAATATATAATATTCATGGCTAGAATTAGCACATTATACAGGGGATAAACTTTGGGCAAAGTGACTCCTCTGTTATCAGTCTGATTTTCTAATGTCTTCTGAAAAAAAAAAAAAAAAAAAAAAAAAATACAGCTACCTGTAATCTAAGCCCAACAGAGCTCCTAACTCACCGAGGCGTTTATACCCGGAACCATAGCCCAACTTGCGATTAATTCCTTTCACAGTTACCTGTTCAGCAGCCCACGCTGCAGCCCTGGGTCTCACGCCTGAGTCTCCAGCCAAGTTTCGTTTCCCCGGCGCCAGCACCCGCCGGCGCCGGCTGCGGCCTCAGCACCGCGGACAGCGCCCGGCGGCTCCTTCAGCACCACGGAGAGCGCTCCCGGCCCCACGCCGCGCCCGCGCCCACGCCCACGCCGCCCCAGGGGTCACAGCCCCCTTCTGCCCCCCCTCCCAGGCATCTCACAGCACGGAAAGGAGACGGGAGGCTGTTACCGGCTTCTTTAGAGACACGTCTTATTCCCTCGATCATGTTAGCTGGGCAGCTGTTTTTTATGGCGTTTTATGGGTTCAGAAGGAGTGCGGGTCTCCTCCCTACCTGCTATCACACATCGCCTGATGGCCTGTGTTAACATTCCTGCCCCCCTCTTTCAAACTTTAGCTCCCACCTTGAAGGAAAATCGTAGCTAATCCGGAATTATTTTCTCAGGAATATCAGTTCCTTATCAAAAAAAAAAGTGAATCTTGCAAGACATCAGATGTTTAGAACTCACTAAGTATTTGGTGACTGAAGATCACTTATGGACTATACAATTAACTAATGCCTCAGGCTTCACTGCCCTAGACTCCTTTTCTGCTAATTGGACTTTAGCTTCATTTCCCCTTCGGGGGAGGCAGGGAAAAGGAAGGATAACTTTTAAAAAGATACTTTTGTCCACCCTCCAGAATGATTTCAATAGGAAAGCAGATAAATGTTCTTAATGCCTTTTGTATTTCCTTCCCTGTGAGACATACAGTTCAAAGGTTGGAAAGCCCTAATAAAATATTATACTGGAGAAACTGGTCTTGTGTTTTTGGGGCTTGCCCCCACTGCTACACAGTTCTTTTCAGATTAAAGTCTTTATGAAACTACCCTCCATACTTCAGTGATCAGCAACTGGGAAATCTACAATTCCTTGAATATATGTTTTGATGTGTTTTACATTTTGGTCATCTATGTAGACATCTGCATCTGGTAACACATCTTTAATATACAAGGACAGTGCTCAAATGAAGCTGGTATTAAAAACAGTATTCCAGCTATAGACGGGGAAAGAAGAACTGACAATCTGAGGCCTTTAAATCTTTTCTGGGTAATAAAAGCCTACTAATTTTTTAGGTATATGTCAAGCATAAAAGGTGATCTTATGTACATAATGTTTCATTTGAAAAGGGGAGATCTGTGATTCTAATTACCTTATCATATCAGACACTTTTACCTTCAGATCTGATTTTTATGTGCTGTTATCATAATAAAAGTTAACCCAGTTCCAGCTAGCTGCCACCTACTGGGGTGTATAGTTTTACCATATTACTTTAAAAAGGAAATGGCTTTCATTTTCAGGTCATAGCTATGTCTCTAAGAACCGATGATAAGATTTCTATATCACTTAATCTACTATTTTGTCCTCTCCCAACAACAGCTAATAAAAATTTAGTATGTGTATAACATACAGTCCACAAAGCTTTGTTTCTCGGACATTGTTCGGCAAATCCTTGCAAACGCTTCAGACTCACATGCCACCACAGTCCTCCTGCTGTTGCAATGTGGTGTGAGGAGAGCCACAGTTTACCGCAACACCTGACCAGCATCTCCAGATCTCTAGAAACAAGTGTTGCAGCTTTGCTGACAAAGCAGTAACACAGTCCTCCCTTTTTAAACGTTTGCCAAAGTATTCAAATGAATGTTGATATTATCATTTAAAAACACATTGCGGCCCACTTGCACTTCACTCCCACCAGCTATAAAAACCATAGGTTCTCTTCTGTCTGTTATTAGCTCAGTCCAAATTTACAACCAAGTTTCTGCTGCACCGATGATAAATGACATTTTAAGATGGTAATTAATTTTTAGCTAGTGGAAAGACATGTATTCTAATTAACGAACTGGGTATGCCATAGACTTACTTGTTCAGGCACTTTTGAGTATCACAGCAATGCACTTTCCCAGCAGGTTTTAAGTAGCAAGAGCAAACATTTATGACATTATCTACAGATCAGCATTTCATCCTTTCAGTTTGCTTTGGGGTCGGGGAAGCTGTGAAAGATTTGGGGAGGAGAAGGAGGATGTTTAATGTTTTCCATGCTCTACTCCCCCAAAAGTTTCTAAGGAAAACGTGAAGAGAGGCTTTCATTATAATGTATTCATTTCTTTCCAGTGCTCACACGGCTCTTGCAATCATGCCTCCACTTCGTAGGCAGGAATGTCTCTTGCTTTACACAGAGAGTGTCAGCGCCCTGGCTGGGTTAGTGATGGATGCTCCCCCAAAGAATGTTGAATTTGTTCAGAAATAAATGACAGGATTGCCGACAAGCCAGAAGGGGAGCTGGCTGCGCCGTAGGGCGGGGGCCGGAGGAGACCTCACGGAAGCAGAGATTGTTGTCCACCCGTAACTCGAGCGAAGTTAGAGACCGTTTCTCACCTCCGCTCCCCCCGGGAGAGCTGGGGGGGGGCACTTCCTCAAGGCTGCCTGCTCGGCCGCCCTGACCCCGGCCCGGGAGCAGCGAGCGCTCCGGCTGGCGGGGGGGTGGGGGGCAGTCCCGGGCTACCGCGGGAGCCGGGCGGGGGGCACCGGGGGGGGGGGAAGGAGGGGGAGGCTGCGTCGCCCTGGCCTCTCGCCCCCTCTTCCCATCCCTCCACCTCCAGCGTGGAGACAGCGGCGGCTCTGACGGTGCGGAGCGACGCGGGGAGGAAGAGAGGGAGGCGACAGGTTTGCCTGCCCCACGACGGGGGGTGGGGGGGGGGGACGGGACGGGGACACACACAGACCCGGGCGACAGGAGCCGGCCAGCCCAGCAGTGCTCGGGTCCGCCAGCTCAGCGCCCGCTTTTGCCCGGAGACACCTGCCCAAGAGACATCGCGGTGTGCGGCTCCCGGCGCGGCGGCGCATCCCCCCGCCACCCCCCCTCCCCTGCCTCATTCCCCCCACCCCACCCCCCCGCCCCGCAGCCCCCTCACTTCATGCGACCCCTCCGGCCGTGGGGGCCAGCCGGAGACCCCGGGACAGCCTCCTACCTTGAGCTGCGGGCGGGGAAGCGGGGAGGAGAGGAAGGCGGAGGCGGGGGGGGGAGGAAGGGCGGTGGCAGGACGCCGGGGACTGCCCGGGCTGCGGTGCAGCCGGCGACCGGGCACCACTGACGGTGGCGGCAAGAGGCGGCCGAGGGAGGGAGGAAGGGAGGGAGGAGGGATGGAGGGAGGGAGGGATGGAGGGAGGGAGGGAGGGATGGAGGGAGGGAAGGAAGGAGGTAGAACGAGAGCGCTGCACAGCGCCCTTTAAAGAAGCAGAAACCCGCTTTCTCCACGGCCGCCGCTCCCGGCTCCCCGCAACGCCAATTCTGGCCGCCGCCCCCCTCTGCTGCACCCCCCCACCCCCCACCCCACGCAGGGCTTCGCGGGCCGCCGCCGAAGCAGCAGCACTCCCGCCTCTCCTCCCCCCGCCGCCGCCCGAGGGGCCCGAGCTCGCCGGGCGGCGAGTTTTCAGGGCGTTAAAAAGTCCGAGCTCCTCCATGGGGGGCCGTGAGCCCGTTTCGTAAACACGGAAGGGGTGGGGGGGGCCGGACCCAAAGGGGCGCTCAGCGACCCCCGCCCGTCCCCGTTTTGCCCTGTGGGTGCGGGGGTGAGCGGAGCGCCCCTACCGCAGCCCCGCCAGAAAAAGTGCGGGCGCCTTCGGCTGCATCTCGACTCCCCTCCCCATGCTGAAGCCCGCCTGTCCCCGCTCCTTTCCTGGACTAGCGGGGGCAGAGCTCGGGCACTTTTTTTTTCTTCCCCATCCCACCCAGACTAGAAGGGGACCCAGGGAGAAACCTCGTGCGAGGGCGGCCCCGAGGGAGCCGCGACCGGCTCTGCCCCCCCTCCTCGCCTGCCTCACTCCTAAACGGCAACGCTGCGGGAAGGGGGGCTCTGATAATAGGGCCAAATCCTCCCTAATGAGCTGCGGTGTGAAATATGCCCCCCCACCCCCTCCCACCCCCCCCCCCCCCTTGCGGGATTGTCCGTGCTCTCCTCTCCCGCCCAGCCGCGCCCGCCCCCCCCCCCCCCCCCCCCCCCCCAACGCCGCAGGCATCTGCCTGTTGTTGCCCTTCTCCCGGTTTTGTTTCGCGGCTCGAACACGCCTGGAAGTGCTGGAGGATTTCCCCTGCACCTCCCCTCCACCCCGCAGCCTTCCCGAGGTAGACGTGCCGGGCAGTTTGACAGGAAAAATCCCTGTTCCCTCTCTTTTCCTTCAGGGAAAACTCCCGTGCCCGGATCCGCGAGGGAGGGCTGCCCGCACCCCCACAAAGGATGCTCAGGCGTTGCCCCGCTTTATCTGCCCAAGCGATCAACTAGGGATCCCTGCTCATCGGAGGCGGGGGCGGGGGGGAGCTCGGAGAGCCTCGAAGAGATGGAGCTGGGGCGGGTGGGGGGTTGGTGACTGAAAAGCTCCTATAATTAAGTAAACAGCAGAGTTGTTGTGCGAAGTAAATAAATAGTCAATGATCCCATTGTAGAGCCGAGCGCAGGCGGCACAGACCGCGACGGGCTCGCCGCGATTGGGCTCTGTGGCCGCTGTGACTTGCAGCTTAATCGGCCCCAGAGCGCGGCCCTTAATTACTCGCAGCGCACTTCCATGGCCGACGGAAAATTCATTAGTCAGTTCATTTGCCTGAGGCTGTAACGGAGATAACTCTTGTTAAAAAAAAAAAAAAAAAAAAAACAAAAACACAAAACCCCACATATCTCAACAAACAACAAAACAACAAACAACAAACAACAAAAAAACAAACCAAACTAAAAAACAGCACAAACGCACTGATAAATCCAAGCGCTTCATGCCACCTTAGGAGGTAAAGGGAGCTGGGGAGGAGGTGCAGTGCCAGGAGCAAGCGGGCTGCTTGTGGGGCAGCTGAGTGGGACAACGGCGCGGAAAGCTGAGCTCGGTTTGGGGGGGGGGGGGGGGGGGGGAGGGGGGGGCGGGAGGGAAAGGGAGGGGTGCGGGAAGGGAAGGAGGAGGGGGGAAGGAATCGTGGGGATCGCCACGGGAGTGGCCAAGGGATCGCCACCATCTCCGGGAGGGGGGAGGCGGGATAACGTGGCTGGCAGGCGAGGGGTGGGAAGCGTGTGAGGTTGGATGAGCAAACGTGTGCAAGCAGCGACTCGATGGTGCCGTCCCTCTTCTTTTATCACTGACTTCATCTGAGCTGTTACTATCCGGAGTTTCCTGACCAGAGCACGAACAGAGGACAAGGCAAACATAAAAATATGTGACTCAAATGTGTGTTTCTAAGATCAGAGAAAGGAAGGCAGGGGAAGAAAAGGGATGTGGCATTTCAGTCCCCAGAATTATTCTAATATTGCAGATAGATTGTGTAATACCTTCATGAAATCATTTCACCTCAATTACATTGATGCAGAGTCTTTTCCCTTGTTGCCTGGGTTACATTTCTGTCCAGACATGGAACACTCAATGCTTTCCTTAGCCAACAACAGTTGACACAGAATCAGGTCTTCCCTCAGACAGGAAAGAGGTTCCCAGTGTCACCAGTGCTGTTATCAACACATATCACCTGGAATATTTAGGGACTCTGCATATGGCTCATTATTACTTAAATGAAGAAAGTTGAAGCAGGAAAGTTGGAACAACAAGCATAAGATCACACTGCAAGTCAGTGACGTATAGGGAAGACACTCGAATTCTCTTTTCTCAGGCTTTGACTACTGCAAAATCCCATCATTTCAATATTGACAAAGTTTATTGTTGGGCTTCTTCCCAGTTACACTGTGGGAACTTTGAACTTTATCAGCATTTACCACCAGAAAGAAATATATCATTTGTCAATATTGAAAATAAGGCATACCAGAGAATTTGTCACACAAGGTCCTGGACTCTTACAAGAAGAAAAAAAAAATTGCTTGCTTGCTTCTTTTTTATTGTTGATTATTTTTAATTGAAATTTAAAACTTTAACAAACAAGAATATATGTGTCATCTTTTCACCAGTCATTCAAAACAAGTTTTGTAAGTGCCAATAAGAATTCCACCCTATTAAAAAGTAAACAAATTTGCAAAGACCCTTGTGAGAACGGTTTTTGATTTTCTTTGGTTTTCCCAGCATTATTTCTAAATATATAGAATTAAATAATCTGGGTTTATCACATTCCTGCCCCATTAGGTGCATTTATGCCTCAAAGTTAGAAGTAATGTAAACTTGTAGCCTAATTCCTTTAAGCCTTCCAAAATGAAATTGCCTAAGGATGACAGAAAAATTCTTTCCCCACAGAAATCTATCACTAGTACTCCGTACATCTGAATATTTAATACTTTTTTTCTTTCCTGCTTCATCTTTCAATTTGGGTCAGCTATCATAATGCATATACTGACAGAATTTAAGATCATTCAAAAGAATTTCCATGGATTTTTTTGAAAATGTCAGATCTACAAAGACCCCAAACCCACCAAAATAATCTCTTAGGGACACTGGATGCTGAGGTTTAACAGCCCTAAACAAATTCTGTCCAAATTAATGACCCAAATCTGAGTACTGACACTTGTTCAAGCTGAGTGGGTCACAGCTTGTGCTCTGCCACAGTCAACATTGAAGCAAACTTTTGGGGCTTCAGATTGCAGACAACTGAATATTTTGTTCTTCCTGCCAGCCATTGTTTTAATTTTTTATTCTCTTGCAGTTGTGAACAACACTAGGTGGCCTTTCAGGAAATCTGTGCCCTACTGCTACAGCATAAGGACCTGTGGTACAGCTCATGGGCAAAGAAACAATCGTGGTTAGTTTGGCCAAGGAAAAATCCTCCCAAATTTTAGCTCTTCACAGCTGGTTGCAGCTTTTAGTGGTGATCTTGTATACCCATATTCTTGGTCAAGATGGCTGCACGTATCAAATCTTGTCCCTTCAACCAGAAGAATGAGTCAAAGCAAGATGGAATAAAACCAAAAAATCTTTTTTCTAGAATAAATACCTGTTCTTGGATTATCCACTTGAGGGAGACAATGAGCCACAGGTTACATCCATATGTCAATTTGATGGTTTATATACCAAATTGAATTTTTAATTGATGAGGGATTTGTACCCATTGTGTGTTATTTTTAAAAGTACTGGTCTATGTAACACATCAGGCATGATGTTTCTCACAGTAAGTCATTGATCTGTACATCTGACAGTTTTCTTCTCTTTCCTTACTGTCTAGCAAGATGGGACCATCTAATGACTTTCATCAATAGCTCTTAGACAGAAATGTCTAGAGTCTTTCCAGATGACATCCCATAACTCTAGAATTAATATCTCACATTTGAACACCGTGGTCTAATTCAAGACTTACATATTGACTCACTTTATTGCTTAAGAGATACATCAAAGTGTATTACATTACTAAGAAGCGTAAAATATAACACTACTAAGAGCCATGAAAGTATAACAAATTTCTCTGAGTCTGAATACCTTTGGATATAGAAGTACATTTTGGATATTATTTTATTTTATTTGGTACCAGTCACGATACAGTGTACAATATTCTCCAATAGACTGTCATGTTTTACAGTCTTCCCATGAAGGCTTACATTGCTTAGCAATCCTTATTGTTATAAAAGATTCTGATGTTTATCTTAAACAGGTTTATGGTAATTGACAGTCATCACTCTTCCTCTTACCTGCAGAGGACATAGAGATGAGTTTACTCCTCTCTCTAAAACCATCTTCTGAACATCTGAAGAAATATTATGGAGGAAGTTAAATGTCACTCCTATCTTCAAGAAGGGCAAGAAGATTGATCCAGGAAGCTCCAGGCAAGTCAGCCCCACCTCAACCCCTAGAAAGGTGATGGAGCAGCTAATCCTGAAAACCATTTCCAGGCACATGAAGGACAAGAAAATCATTAGGAGTAGTCAGCATGGATTCACCAAGGGGAAGACGTGTTTGACCAAATTGATAAACTTTTAAAATTAAGTAACTGGCTTGGCAGATGAAGGGGGAGCAGTGGATATTGAGTGCCTAGACTTCAGTAAGGCCTTTGACACTGTCTCCCGTAGAATCCTCATAAGGAAGCTGTTGATATATGGGCTGGATGAGCAGACAGTGAGGTGAATTAAAAACTGACTGAACGGCCAGGCCCAGAGGGTGGTGATCAGTAGTGTGAAGTCTAGTTGGAGACCAGTGACTAGCGGGGTACCCCAGGGGTTAATACTGAGTCAAGTCTTGTTCAACATCTTCATTAATGATCTGGATGATGGGGCAGAGCGTACCCTCAGCAAGTTTGCTTATGACACCAAACTGGGAGGAGTGGCTGATACACCAGAGGATTGTGCTGCCATTCAGAGGGACGTCAACCCGCTGGACAAATGGCTTGACAGGAACCACACGAAGTTCAACAAAGGCAAGTGCAAAGTCCTGCACCTGAGGAAGAACAACCCCACGTACCACTACAGGCTGGGGTCCAACTGGCTGTGAAGAAACTGGGCAGAAAAAGACCTGGGAGTCCTGGTGGACACCAATTAATCATGAGCTAGCAATGTGCCATTGTGGCAAAGAAGGATGATGGTATCCTGGGCTGCATTAAGAGAAGTGTTGCTAGCAGGGTGAGGTAGGTGATCTTTCCCCTCCACTTATCACTGATGAGACTTCACCTGAAGTACTGTGTCCATCTCTGGGCTCCCCAGTGCAAGAGACACATAGACAAACTGGAAAAAGTCCAATGAGGGAGATAATGAAGGTCTGGAAGCTCAGAAAGCTGGAACTGTTTAGCCAGGAGAAGAGATGTCACAGGAAGGATCTTATCCGTGTATATAAATACCTGAAGGGAGGGTGTAAAGAAGACAGAGTCAGGCTCTTTTCAGTAGTGTCAGTGACAGGACTGGAGGTAGTGGGCACAAATCAAAACACAGGAGGTTCCCTCTGAACATCAGGAAACACTTCTTTACTGTGAGGGTGACCAAGCACTGGCACAGGTTGCCCAGAGAGCTTGTGGAGTCTCCCACATTGGAGATATCAAAAAACTGTCTGGACACGGTCCTGGACAACCAGCTTTAGGTGAGCCCACTTGATTAGGGTGGACCAGATGACCTCCAGAGGTCCCTTCCAGTCTCAGCCATTCTGTGATTCTGTGATTATCTCGTGCCCTCCGCACCATCTACTCTTCTCTAGACTATTTCTAAGCATCTCATAGTTATATCTGGTTTTGTCAGAGAGTTTCTAATTGTTCCATATCATTGTATTACAGTGTGCAGAACTGTATACAGTACAGAAAAGACCACAGTCAAAGTAGTGAGTAGAAGGAAAGACTATTATTACTGTTTTCGGATTCATGTCTTATTCAGAAATCCCAATATGGTGTTTGACTCCTTTGTAACAACATGGTATTGTAGATTCATATTTGCTATGTCACAATAATGTCTAGGTGCTTTTCTGCTTAACTACCACCTGATTAGCTGTTTCCTCACTTGCACTTGCTGAGCTACTCATTCTCTCCCAAGTGTAGAATCTCACGCTTGTCTCTGTTGAATATCATTCTTATTTTTCCAGAACTCTTTTTCAGTTTGTTGAGACACATTATAAATTCTGGGCCTAACTACCACCATTTCTACAGTTTCTCCTGTATTGTCTTCATTAAGCATTTAAATGAGGCAGCCAAATCATTAATTCTTTTAATAGCAAACATGCAATAGCAACATAGCAGGACATAAAGAATTCTAGAGAAGTATTTTTTTTTTTTTTTTTTTTCCCTTATGGTTCAACAGCATACCAGTAAAATTGTTTTGCACCAACTTTTACATTCTATTTTGCTTATGCAAATATCATGTCTTGTTCAGGCTTATTCTTAGAAATTCTATAGTCTTGTTTATGAATACCAATATGTTTTATCCAATGTCTTATCCTTGTGCTTTGTTCTTTGAGTTCAACAGATTTTCCTCTCCCCTCTTTTAAAGAAAAAAATATATGTAGGAATATGTATTCTATAGATTTAATGAATTTGCTATGTCTAGCTTTTTACAAATTCAGTGCTAATTGAGATGCATGGAAGAAAAATATTAATAGCTGAACCAAGAAAGCCCTATGTCAATAAATGAAGCTCTGGAAAAATGTAAAGATGGAACCTAAGTGGAGCCACTTATATGATCGGGACTTAATTTTGCATCTAGACTCAGAAGCAATCATAATGGGTACAAAATTAAATAATTTTTAAAAATACAAACAGTTAATTCTTACAAGCACAATGCTGAAATAGGTATGAGCAAAATTTCTGGCTTATGTCTTAAGCAAGAACCGGGCACACCACCTTATAATTCAGCCTTAAACAGTACTCCAATCGATAGTAAAAACAAGGCTTTAGATTAATTAGTGGGGAGTAGAAGTTTCTCTAATATGAGATAATGTCCAAGAGATAGGTAACTTTGAACTGTAAATTTGAAAGAGGACGTTCTAATAATGGGAAGAAACTTCAATTTTACTTTGCAACTGAGTTATTATTCCAATAAGATTTAAACTTCAGTAATAACATAAGAATGAAATGGATCTTTGATCATTGTGCTTTTTTCAAGTCTCTTAGAATATACCGTATAAAAGATTAACATTAATCATGCATCAATGAGCTGCAATGGGTTTTGTACAGCTGTGTAGTTAAATTGCCAGTATAATGGCAATATATCCAGACTTCCCATACATGGGGAACTTTGTGTTTGTTGATCGCATTTACAGTATTAAAAGAGGAGTTTTTTCCAAGTGTCTGTGTGATTTATTCTCTGTGAATTTATAGAACTAATTTTCAGGGGGGAAGAACATAGGAGGAGAATTTATGTTATATATTGTTCCAAATGCCTAATCTTGAAGTAATAACATAAATAGGATTCATAGGTGATATTTTTGTGTTTTATTAAACACCTGAGAGTAAGTCTCCATCCTCAAATATGCAGCCATTTAAACCAAGTAATCTATCATATAGTCTGATGAATTATAATTCATCTCATTCCCTTTCCTGGGATTTAGAAATTGCCATGAATCCTCTGTCAAGATTCAGCCATATGGCACTATATATCTCGTGGTGACGCGATATGGTTAGTTGTGGTGACATTCACACAGTAGTTTAGCCCTCAGTAGTAGCTACTCATTAGGACAACTGTTAAAAGGTGCCCTATTGGCTTCAAATTCTTAGAATAGAAGAATTAAAGTTTACTAGTGTGTAGAGAATTACAAGATCTGTGCAGTGTTTAAATTTCTTTGAGGTTTTGGAAAGTGAATTTCACATAAGCAAGCCTACGCTTCTAATTTACCTTGAAATTATTTTAGTTAGAATACACAAAGTGTATTTGGTCTATTTCAGGGGAGGCAAGGAAATTGCTCTACTATTCAAACCTAAGCAGTTTATCAGATAGGGAAAGCCATTTCTAGTATGTGAAACTACTCCCTGGGGCATATTCCTCTAGAATATGCATTTTAAGTAGATAGGAAGTCACATACCCTGGCATTATATTATAAAACAGAATAATGACCTACTTTAACAATGATAACCATAACTGAAGTAATGGGGCCACAAATAATATGTACAAATAAACACCTTAAGTAATTCAAACTCCTAATTATCCAATACCTTTCATATTTTAAGCATTTATAAGCACCTTTACTTCCTTAATTTCTTTGTTATCTCATTCATTTGCTGGGAAAAAGTAGCAAGTTTCACTTCAGTCTGAGTTTTTAGTAGAACAAAAGTCTTAGCTTCTGGGAGAACAGCTTAAACACTGTAGTCAGCGTGATTCGAATATTTACTTAAATACCTTGTCAAATTAGGATCTGACTCAGAGAAACCATTTAAGTCTGTGCAAGGGCCCTCTTTCACTGGAGAGTATGTTAGTACCCATGTGCGTGCTGAGAAATGACGATCACATTTCAGTGATGAAGACTACTTAATGTTTCAGGTTTGGACAGCACCAAAAATTATCTTGATAGCTTAATTTCAATATATTGTAGAAATTCATTGTCCAGGAAAATCTTCTAGAAGTGAAAGGGACAAAAGAGGGCTTATTTTTCATTATTCTAGATTGCTGAAACTGAAGTTTTAAAGTTGATAAGAGAAAAAAGGCTGTTGGCCGTACTATTCTGAGAGAAAGGGCAGGACAAGCAAGAGATGATGAAACCAATGCTGTAAAGAGCAGAGCCTGGAAGCATAAGAGGAACCAAAAAGTTTTTCTGAGGTGACCAGCCCCTTACTGGGAAGAAGGGAGAACGTATCAGAAAAGAAATAAAATATTTTAAACTTACTGAAATTGCTTGAAAGCTGAGAGAAGACACTGTACTGGGACGACTGCCACAAGGAATGAAGTCTTTCTGAAGATCAAAAGAACCACACAAGCTCTCATTGGATAATTTAGGAGAGTTTGATTCTCTTTAACGCTATGTATAATGCAAAGTATCTTTA
The DNA here is from genome assembly GCF_018691265.1 of Tyto alba. Lineage (NCBI taxonomy): Eukaryota > Metazoa > Chordata > Aves > Strigiformes > Tytonidae > Tyto > Tyto alba. Next base: position 4,795,710 of record NW_024881316.1, read on the forward strand.
TGAAAGCATTTTAAACTCACAGTCTGCAATCGTTCTAATTAATTATCATTTTACTCCTAATCTGGCCTGTTTCTATGTTTTTAAGTGATGTACATTGAGACCTCAAGAACACAGAGGATCAGACTTACAGTCCTTTAACAAAACCAATGTCTAGTCTGGAAAACTTTCCAGTCTACTTGACTTACTAAAAAAGTAAAAAAAGAGCAGAGTCCCTCCACTTTCAGTGCATATTTTCTTCTCCTAACAGATAAGAGGCACTAGTCTGGTACCTCTTGATACAAAAGAAAAGAGATCTCCTTTCCAAACTTAGCATTCCCTTTTAGAAGTCCTTCAGGAAGAATACCTAAATCAAATGAAAATTCGTATCTCAACAGGATGAATTTATAACGAACAGTGAGAAGGAGGAGACAGGCACATCATATCAAGACTTAATTTGAAGTCAAATGCTTTGCTGTTTTCGTTTCTTCTTTCAGACGTGACATGAATCCAAGAAGAGAGAAGTAGAATTAATGATACTCCCATCTGTCATGTTTTATTAACAAGTCTTTTACAACTGGAAAACAACAACAAAAAAGGACAGGGACAATTCTAAAAATTACTGAAGAGTGAATTGAGGCAAAGCACCAAAAAAATCAAATGAAAGTTAGCTCTTACTAACAATAACTTCCTATACATGTGACTGCAATTTAAATAGCTGGAATGCATATGAACAAATTCAGTAACTCCTAGTTTTCCACTTTTAACCAGAGAAGGGAACATTTCCACAAATGATAAGAACATTTTCATGTAACTCCCTACATTTTACAGTAGATAGCACTGTGAGTCAGATGATTAAATGAAGTTCAGAACTTCAAGCAGCAGGTTTTTTCCCAGGTCTCACAGACAAAAGCATGAAGCCAATAATTTCATATAGACTTCTCTATAGCAGGTAAAAGGTGTCTTGCAACAGCCTAACCAGTTGGTCTATAACACTCAAAGGAGCAGAATAAACTTGGATTAAATCACTTGGATGATATCTGAAATCTGAGTCATTCACATATCTGTAACTAATATGAGGACCTGCCCAGACAATTATTTAAAGAACCAGTGGAGGTTGGTGTTATTTATTTTCTTGTTTGTAAATAACCTTGTAGACAGTATTATCTGCTATTTCATGATAACTGCAGCTTTGAGAAACATGTATTTCAAAATTTAACTATTTTTCCCTACAATTTCAGTTTAGGAAAACCATACATAAACCTCTACAAAGAAACAAGAATTTGAAGTACCTACAATTATAGCCATTCAGAATCCAAAAATACTTTTAAGAAGAATTTCCTCACATGCTAAATAATCTCTTGATATTATAGCACTGAAAATGTTTTGTTATTATACTGCGAAAAAGCAGTGTTGGCTCTTATTTGCTAAACCTTAGTCTTACTAATACTGCAATATGTACAACATAGGTGAAACTGGCTAAATAAGTGCAGTGTTTTTTTCCAAACCCAGCCATTTCTAATTTTGCATTTTGAGATGCAATTCTTTAGCTAGAAGCCTGTAAAATGGAAATCTCTTGTTAGACCCTATCTATGTCATGTCAGTGCAGTTCAAAACTAGACTTATTGCCATTTCCCCTACAGTATTCATCCTGCCCTTTTGTGCTTATCATGAAATAAAGAAGCATCTGTTTATAAATTACATAGGGCATTCATTAATTAAAAAGGAAACTATCAACTCTCTAGAGCTTAAATGGCTAGTCCTATGCAGTTTATAGTATAATAGCAATGATATAACAGAAGCTACAGTCTTCCCAAAATAAAAAAAAAAAGATGATAGAGGTCTTGATTGATGTTATTCATAAACCTTTGCCGGGCTCTGAATCTCTCCTGAAATACTTGCCTTAGCTACTAAAGAAAACAGCTTTTTATCAAGTGTTTAATCATTAAACTCCTAGAAGAATTTGTTCTTGTTTTGTACTTCTGCCAGAGGATTACGGCCCAGCATTTACCAACAGTTGGTTTTAAGCAACATAACCTACTGCTAGCAGTCTTCACTTTGACATAGAGATATGGTGTTATTTCCACTTCTTTGGCAAAAACATTAACTTTAGTAGCTGCGGTGGGTTTACCCTGGCTGGATGCCAGGTACCCACCAAAGCCTCTCTATCACTCCCCTCTTCAGCTGGACAGGGGGAGAAAATATAACAAAAGACTCATGGGTCAAGATAAGAAAAGAGAGAGATCATTCAGCAATTACCATGACAGGCAAAACAGACTCGACTTGGGGAAATTAGTTTAATTTATAACCAGTTAAATCAGAGTAGGATAACAAGAAATAAAACCAAATCTTAAAACACCTTTCCCCCAACCCTCCCTTCTTCCCAGGCTTAACTTTACTGCTAATTTTCTCTAACTCTTCCCCCCTCAACAGTGCAGGGCAACAGGGAATGGGGGGTTGTAGTCAGTTCATCACCTTTTGTTTCTGCCACTCCTTCCTCCTCAGGGGGATGACTCCTCACTCCTTACACTCTTCCTCTGCTCCACTGTGGGGTCCCTCCCACGGGAGACAGTCCTCCACGAACTTCAGTGTGAATCCTCCCCACAGGCTGCAGCTCTTCACGAACTGCTCCAGCGTGGGTCCTTCCCACGGGGTGCAGTCCTTCAGGAGCAGACCGCTCCCGCGTGGATTCCCCACGGGCTCACAAGTCCCGCCAGCAAACCAGCTCCAGCCTGGGCTCCTCTTTCCACAGGTCCTGCCAGGACCCTGCTCCAGCGTGGGCTTCTCACGGGGTCACAGCCTCCTTCAGGCATCCCCCTGCTCCGGCGTGGGTTCCTCCACGGGCTGCAGGTGTGTATCTGCTCCACCGTGGATCTCCCTGGGCTGCAGGGGCACAGCCTGCCCCACCGTGGGCTTCCCCACGGGCTGCAGGGGAATCTCTGCTTCTGTGCCTGGGGCACCTCCTCCCACTCCTTTTTCACTGACCTTGGTGTCTGCAGGGCTGTTTCTCTCACATATTCTCACTCCTCTCTGACTGCAGTTGCTGTTGCACAGCAACTTTTTTTCCCCCTTCTTAAATACATTATCCCAGAGCTGCTACCACCGTCACGGCTGGGCTTGGCCTTGGCCAGCAGCATGTCTGTCTTGGAGCCAGCTGGTGTTGTCTCTGTCGGACATGGGGGAAGTTTCTAGCAGCTTCTCACAGAAGCCACCCTGTAGCCCCCACCCACACTACCAAAACTTTGCCATGCAAACCTGATACAGTGGCAAAATCTAATTTTTTTTTCCCAAAATTTTTGTTTATTTGAAAATTACTTTTGGCTTACATTTTCCATCACACATTTGATTGTTCAGGTGTGTGCCCGTTTCTGTAAGTGTGTATTTGGCCTTTAATATCTCAGACCTTGGCTTTTAAATACTAAAGATGCTGATTTTGAATAAATATTCCTAAGAAAACAGAGATAAATCCACACTAAACTAATTCCATGTCTCCTTCCAAATTTATCCCTAAATCTCTGGAGATAAATAGCTAATATATTAGTCCACTAACGATTTGATTAAATGCAGGTTTCTTATTCTGTGAGATAGTAATAAGGAAGTAATAAGTAATAAATTTTACTAATGTACCTGGGGCTAGGTCATCATCAAAGAAAGATGAATAAAAGTTACCTGTTTTCCATAATGAAAGCTGTGAAACTTTGTATTTGATATGTGTGTTTGAAAATAAATGCCATCTGGAAGTGAAGAGATTTCACTGACACTGACTGTCCCACTGTAGTTAAGAGGTTAGAAGGAGATGTTTTCCATTATGCATACTAAAATTTCAAAAAAAAAAGTGTGTATCCATCTTTATTCTGATTTACATTGCTGTTGAGTTTCTAATATTCAATATACTCTAAGAATTTTTAGCCACTTTGAGATTGAGAGAATAAATTGCAGGAGTTTGAACCAAGGAAAAATTCCTTACACCAAGGATCATAGAATCCTTTACTTTGGAAAAGACCTTTAAGATCATTGAGTCCAGCTTTAAACCTAACACTACAAAATCCACCTCTAAACTGTGTCCCTAAGCACCATGCCAACATGTCTTTTGGTATAAGTACAGGTAATTCTTCTCTTCTGACCTCTATGACTAAATAGCTGAAAACTTCACCTGCTCTTTGAGGAATCTTTCTTCTATCCACCTCACCTGTTACATTTCTGAAAAAAATCTTGTTGGTCTACTGAGCTGACTACATCACTCCGCTTGATCAGTAACCTTATCTATTGATGATTGTTACATGGACAGAACATTTTGTGACAATTTTACAGTTTAATTCAAAAGGCTAAAATGTAGCTCCTTGGGAATAATGATTTTACAAAGTTCGTCTTTTTGTTTTCTCCTGCTGGCATACAAACATAGCCAGACAGAAATAGGCAACCCATAAAACATTAAGTATTTTTTCTTATAACCAGTGAAGTAGAACATATAAGAGGTTACCAGTGTCCGGAATTATTTTCTCAGAAAAGGTCTCACAGCTGAACAGTACAAGTATGTTTTAGTAGAGTTAAATCAGGAAAGACTCCAGAAGCATATTATTATGTTTCATAGAAACACAGAATGTTGATACATCTGTAAAGTACAGGTGATTTCTGTTAATTCACCCTTCTCTTTAAATTAGAGCCGAGTTTTTAAAATGGCTATGAAGCTAGATTTAGTTCAGAGCAGGGAACGTCTGGTTTGATGACCTGATGCAAAGTTTGTCGAAGGCAACAGGAAGGCTTAAGACATAAGCGTGAAAATAAAAACTTTACAAGAGCGGGAGGAAGAAGGGAAGAAGGTGTAGTATCAGTTTAGGGACGTTTCAACTATTAGCCAGGTCTTATCAAAACTTCTAGCAGTTGGTGTCCTCTGAAATAAGGAGGTTGGTTTCTGACATAAAGTTTACTTGATTTTTGTGCAAAACAATATGCAGTTTCATAGATTCAGCCATAGGTTTAGGTTCATAATATTTTTTTAAATCATTAACTTTCTAAAAGTCTGCTTTTAGTTACAAAATGTGATGTCAGAATTCATTGAAATAAGGAGATTCAAGATATTAAAATCTTAAAGAATACTACCTCCTGGAGATTCTCATTTTCCTCTTCCTTTTCTTTTTCTTTTTCTTTTATCTCTTTTTTCTTCTTTTTCTTTTTCTTTTTCTTTTTCTTTTTCTTTTTCTTTTTCTTTTTCTTTTTCTTTTTCTTTTTCTTTTTCTTTTTCTTATTCTTTTTCTTTTTCTTTTTCTTTTTCTTTTTCTTTTTCTTTTTCTTTTTCTTTTTCTTTTTCTTTTTCTTTTTCTTTTTCTTTTTCTTTTTCTTTTTCTTTTTTCTTTTTCTTTTTCTTTTTCTTTTTCTTTTTCTTTTTTTCTTTTTCTTTTCTATAGTTAAGTACTGCGTGCAGATTGAAAGGCTTAGAATTTATAAAATAATGGCATTTTCCATTAATGCCATTATTTGATTTACCAAATGGGATAAGATCTAACAAAAACTATTACTTTTTAGATATCAAACTGAATCATATTTAATCATAACATAAAACAACAAACACTAATGTGAAGTTTTAAGTTTTAAACATCCAAAGTTAAGTGGGATGAGTCCCATTTACATAGCCTAATCTCTCTTAAAAGTTGTGTTAGTACACCAATCTTCAGATATTTTATCTGTCAAGTGTCTAAATCTCTTATTAAAATGCAAGCATATTACTATATTTCAAAGATTTATAATTGGTCATAGTTAGTGATGTTCACATTGACAATAGCAAGCACATCACTGCTACACTGATCATTGTAGCTACATTTCAAAGTGCAGAGAAAAACAGTTTAATTCTTTCACAGTGACTAAGCTTTTGTAAGTCACTTTGAACAAAACTTCTGGAATACGACTCCCTTGTCCAAATTTAGACATCAGCATCCAAAATAGTTGTCTCAAATCCTTTATAGTCAGTCACAAAGAGTAGGCTTTCCCACAGTGAGATGAATCTGACTCATTTACTTAACTAATGTAGGATGAGGCAACTGAAAATAGGTCTTCAAGTAAAGACTGACTGCAATAAACATTTCTGCTTTTTTGAATTATTGAGTAACTGAAATAATTATATCATAGAATAAATAATTAAATCATGGAATAAGATATAGTTTGTTTTGGTTCTCTGATTCTACATGTTATATTTAAATAAATGTATGTGTATACAATGTATGTATATATATGTGTATGTATGTATAAGTGTATAAAATGGGATATAATTACTTCCTTCATATCTTTAAAAGGGCAGTGTAATACAGGAATTACATTTCAAATTGTATCCTGGAACAGGGTACAAAAAATACCACTGTTCATATGAGTGTCATCTTAATAATTCATTTCTGTACTATAGGTCATCTTTTTGTATTCCTTATTTTCTTTGTAAGGATTTACAGAGTTCTTTAGATCTATTTTATAAGCACTTATTTCAAATTCTAAGTGCTTGTACAAGACAGTAGAATATACAACCCTGAAAATTATTAATCCAGCATATAAATTTACCCAAGCTTCTCCAAATCTACCCCATCTCTCTACTTAACTGGTGTTTAACTACACATAAAATGCAATCATCATAAAAGAATTTTCCCAAACTTAACATTGCATCCAATTTCAAAATGTCTGAGAAAAACACACTGGCCTTCTATATTGTTCCCAAATTACTGATGGTGTTAGGTCAAGGAAAAGGAGTGAGTGCCCATGCCAGGGATCTTCAGAGCATATGTAGTGCTACGATCCTTAGACATGCACAGGCTGTGAATTCCAGCATTCTTATTTGTGCTACTAGGATATCATATATTTGTGAAAAGGATTTACTAGAGAAGAACATCCTAAACTATGTAAACTTTCATGTTGACTACACTGCAAAACAGGGCTAGCTAGCCCCAGGTGGAACTCAAGGCTGAATTCACTGCCTATTTGCTGGCAAGAGCACTCAATACCATGACACGAACAGGCATGGGTGTCCTAATATGGTGTTTCATTAAATTCAGTATAAAACCTCCTAATTCTGATTGATTTAGAACATAATCCAGATCTGAAAGAGGGGATAGTTTGGTGCAGAGAATAAAGAAAACAGACTTCACATAAAGCATACCTGATCTTGGGTTTGCACTGTGAATGTCAGTCTGTTACCTAGATTGAAATTGTGGAACATAATGAACTGGGAAATAACCACAATATGAAGAAAATACGCTTACTGCCTGAAGTTCTTCTCAATAAAATTTCACACAAATTAAAGTTATGGTCAAGAAGACCTAGAAAACACTTACAGAAGTTTAGGTCTCATTTGAAGTCAGTAAACTATACACACTGTCCCGCAAACCTTGAAAAATGATAAATTCTTGTTGAATTTAGAGTGCTCAAGAAATAAAAGGTTCTCTTTTCTCAAGGTTAGGACTTTAAGAAGTAAACTCCATTCAGCTAAAACAATTGAATATTAAATGCAAATTGCAACTTTATTTCTTGAAATAGTTGACTTTTATTTTTCTTTGAGTTTTGAAACTATAGTTCTTCCTTCAGTTAAAAGACTACTGAAAGACTCTCATACCTGCAATGTAAATGCATTAATTTGTTCAGATAAGGGCATTTTGTTTAACTTTCGTTTTATTTTCTTAAAGTCTTGGGACCAAATATTTATCTTGTGCAGTTACATAGATCTTGCTGACAGAGTTACAACGAACTAACATCTATTATAGAACTAACCTTGAGCCTTTTAAAGGAACAATGGAATTAATGTTTCTCTAGCACTATCACAACACATTTTTAGGTTGCTGCATCATATTTGTAAGAAACAAGAGCTATCAAATTACAGATTGTAAACCAAAATCTTTTCTTTTTAAGTGTATACATTCATACATGGTCCATTCAATTAATACTCACAATATAATGAGCAAACTGGGTAGCCAACCCAGGTCACAACTAAACTGTTAAAAGTACTATTTAAACCAAAGACTCATTCTGCTTTCAGAACTGTTCTACTATACGATCATCACACTGTGAAACATAGCTGCAAATATGTTATATTACATGAAAAGCATAAACTATCCTAAGGAATCTCAGCAATGCAACTGCTTTTCATCAAGATTACAGTGGCAATTTAACCAAAAAGTATATTCATAGGACACAGAAAAGAAGAAAATTATTGTCATCCAGCTTTCTACTAGTACAGCATTACTTCTTATTTTATGTTTGTTAATATGTAGTTACAAGAGAACAGCATCATGTCACCTCAACTCATTGACAAACTCTTTATTCTATTAAAGGAGGTGTTTAATGAGAAATTATCTAGAGCCCTGTGGGAAAAATGCAGGCATCACTCTTAATTCTACAGTGAGCTCCAGGTTCTGTTTTCTTTAGAACATATTTTGAAGTTTGCGAGGGTGCTTGGGTTTTTTTAATGACATTTGATTGATTGATTGATTGATTACAGAAATAACAGCCACAATAGCTTTATAAATTTAAACATCCATATAGACTTTGACTGAAATTTCTGTCAAATTTTCCTTCACAAGATGAATAATATTAAACCCAGTAATGTTTAAGGACTATAGTGTGAAGGACTGTGTTGAAACCAGTTAATTATTTTTTTTTTTTTTACAGACTCTTGCCCTTCCAACAAACAGTAACACCTGGATGAATCTTTCAGGTTTATTTTCTGTCAGAGGACAAGTCAGTGTCAGGAAATCCGATCTCCTATTGTTTCATTATATTCACTAAACCTTGAACAGAAATGATCACACGTAACTCAAAGTTTGACTGTATTTACAGAAGCTGTCTATATGTGATACAAAGGGAATCTGCTTGACTGAAATAATTGTCTTGCTGGAACTTTTTCTCTTTAAGTGTTTTAAAGTCACAGCAGCGAAGAGTCTCATCAGTTATTTGTATTTGCACTATTGAACAGGATTGCTTTGATAGTGCTTTAGAACTGACAAAGACTTTTTGAAGATAGATTCTCACGTTCAAAGAATAAGTGACAAGATCATGCTCAGGTTGAAACAACTGTTCTGTATTTCATAGTACCTTCTTTTTTATTTTTTTTATTTTTTTTTTTTTTTTCTTTTAAATGAGCCATAGAACTTTGGAGATACCTGGGTATCTCCACTCATAATCCAGAATCATTACTGGATTGAATTGCTACAGTCTCCATCCTGCCTTAATATTTCAGCACTGGATGATTTATTATTATTCTTTATAGTTTTAAAAAGATTTTGTTGTAGGGATTTCCCAAGCAACCCAGAATCTATGCTGGATAAACAGGTAAATGATCCATGAAACTGTAAGGATTTGGTAGGAAACTGGACAGAATACTGATGAATTCTGCTCTAAGAAAATTTTAATGGATAATATAAACAGCTGAACCTCCGAATGTCTCTCAGCACAGCTACTTTGTTTATTTTTTTTTAGTTTTTTTAACTAAAACCAAGTTATTGAATAACATCTGAAAACATGTTATGAATTAGTCTTTACACATGTATAGAAATATTTCATTGCTGTGGTATGTAAGTCTGGCTAAAGAACTGTTGCAATTTCTCTGTAATAAAAGTAAATAAAATCTGGAAAAGCTGAGGATTCCCTAATAAACATACATATAAACAACTTTTTCAGTGAGCTTCAGGTGGACTTCAAGACTAAAAATGAAAGCCAAATCATTAGCAAATTAATATCTCACGAACTGTACTTCTAAACATTGCCATAAAGTAATTTAGAGATGGAAATATGATGTCAAACCACAAGAGACATCAGTGTAAAACAGGTGTTGATCTACATTCATATTCTATCCTAAAATCGTTTAAGTGAACATAGATGAGGTGAGAATACAGAAAAGAACAGCAAAGATTTCAATAATGCCAAGGAGGCATGAAAAAAACTAAATACCATATGAATATGAGACAAGAAATAGAGAACTGAAACAAAGGGAGTATTAAAAAACAAAAACCAACCAAACAAAAATACCAAACAAGCTGAAATTGCTGTCCAGTAGAAATATCTGAATTCAGTTTACCAAATTAAGATACATCTGAAAGAAAATAAAAATAAAAAAAGAGAAAGACAGAGGAAAATGAAGAAGGAAAAGTATGATCAACAATCCCGATGGAGTCATAAAAATCGGAGTTTCAATTTAAAATGCTCTTACCTAGGAAGAATCACAAATCCTCATGATAATACCCCAAAACTCAGTGTCAAAGCCTTGAGTAAGACTCTCAGGTTTAACGTAGCTGTCAAGCCCAGGACAGGAGTCCCCAAAGTGCATTCTCACAGTTCTTCTCACAGCTGTCAGGCCTGAGACCACACAGCTCTGTCACATCCTATCTGACCTTGAAAACAGGTAGCTGAACCCCTAGGAAAAGGGATAAGGGATTGCAGAGCTTCTGTACCTCATCAAGACCCTGAATATCAGATATTAAGCTTGGCACACAAAGGCACATTTAAAACGAACTAAGAAAATTTCAGATCTTGTTTATTTTTTGTTACACTTTCCAGGAAAGATGAAATGCTGATACAGGTAAGAAAAGCAAACATCGAAGATTACTGAAGCTGTGCATAAATCTTTACTGTGGGAAAAACATGAATGTAAGAAGACTTGCCAAGAAAATTTTTGTAGCATTAAAGCTGGAGATGTATAATTTTTCTCACTATACCAAACGATAAAGAAAATGTCAAATTATGAAAACCTTTATAGTATTTTGACTGAAATGCCATTAAAGACATACAAGGTACCTTCTGATCCTTGCTATGTGTTCTACTTATTGACTGGATTTCTTGAAACATAACATAAAAAATCAGAAAAAATAGATAATGGACATTGATTCAATGTTTATAGTTCAGTCTGTATCCAGACGTATAGAACAAAAATTAGTAAAATAAATCAAAAGGAAATATGGAAGGCAGGATGTCCTCAAGAGGAATATATCATGAGCTATGGGGAGAAGGACGTTAGGGTACAAATAACTAGTCAAACAGAAGACAGCAAATTTATGCTTCTCCTTGACTTAAGAGTACGTATACAGGGCTACAATAAGAGAAAGTTGCAGCTATGCAGTTATCTCTTCTACTCTTCCATTGTTACTGGGAAAACAGAATTGAGAGGACAAGAGAACATACACTAAAAACTTTGACTTTAAACAACTTTGATTGAGTACAATGAATGTCTAATACCATCCTGAATATGGGTGATTGGCCTAAGATGTGTTTTTTGCCCTCCAGTCCTCTGAGAACAAATTAGTACATGGCCCATATTCTTGATGAGTCTGATAGCTTCTGAATTTATTCTTGAAATATTAATCAAAATTCTAATGTTATTCAATTTTTTTTACTTCTGTAGGCATAGTCCACCTGTAAGCGAGAATCCGTTCCTGTAAAAATAAATTACATCAAGTCTTTAGTATGGTTAGAGTAAAACAGCTGATAAAACTTCCCAAGTTTGAAAAAAAAAAAATGAAACAGAGGCAGTATGTTCATTTAGTGCAATTATGAACTACTCTTTTTTCATAATGGGCTCCAGCTGTGATTCTATATAAACTAGGAAGACAGGCAGCTAGTTTAAGAGCTCTGTATGCATAGGTCAGGATGGGTTTGTTATTCAGTGTTCAATGCTAATAAGCATACAGAAGCCACAGTGGAAAAACTGACTAGCTGGACAGTTTTCAAAATATTATATTGTGAATGGATAGGCAGAGTAATTATGTAAGTTCAATTGATAAAGAATTAAAATTAATAGAAAAGAACAAGTAGTGGGTCCCTTTGGACTTTCCATGTAAAAGAAAAGATTTTGAGAAGTACACTAGGTTCATTAGACCAAAGAAAGCAACAGTGTGAGAGTCATATACACAGTGACAAGATAATAATTCTGAAATTATAATTACATTCAAAGCCAGTAGATCAAAGAGAAACTGTGTAAACAAATCTGGTATGGTTCCCTTCTTTATAATAGCTCTGTCGAGATTAGTTATTGGCAAAATTCAAAGGTTTAAAAGTTCAGCAGTCATATGCATTCTAAATTTTAGAGGCTTACTTGAATCATAGTTTAAAGCTTTAAGGCAAAAATAAGGTGAATATTCTAGTAAGTGATTACCCTTTATTTCCTGGTCTCACACACAAGAGAAGAGCCAAAGTTACAGTGTTATTTTACATCCATCACATGCCAAGTGGTCACTCTTGAAAGAAGCCTATTCTCCTCTTAATCTTCATATGGCTCTTATCCAACTTCTTCTGGCCATCGTTCCCATCAACAAAAAACCTCTATTCCATTAATTTTGTCCACCTTCTTGTCTTTCATAAGGCTAAGAAGAATATTTCATATTCTTTATGAAATGCTGTTGGACATAAAATTAAGTCTCAGCTCTCTGATCCGTAGACTATTTTGGCAGTCAAGGAAATGTTTTTCCATTTCCAGAAGAAAAACTCCTTTGTAAACCAGAAAAACAGTGAAATCAGGTATATACTGAGATTTTGTTCTAAAAAAAATCATATGTTGAACAAGTTCCAAACTAAATTCATATTGATCCACTGACATTAATGAAACTGCAGCTTAGTTCCACAACTTAACACCAATATTGTAGTGTGTCACTATTGGATCCATACCTAATTACTGTTCTTATGTTATTATCATAATTATTGGTGAGAACAGGATGGCCAATATTTCCGGATCATAAGGTCTATATCAACATTTTATGACCAAGGCTGCAAGACCCTTTCCAGAGGCCTGAGGACGGGGGGCTCTCCAAGAGTTGTTCATAAACACTCTGAGCACTCTACTAGAAAATAGAAGAGGGCAACAAAGCACAGTGTCCGGATTATCTTGCAATGTCATTCTCAGCAGGATTTTGTCCTTTCAAAAAGTCACATTAGGATTGTTCAGATCACTGACTTCAGAACACCTCCAGAGCAGAACACAAGACACAGTTATGACCTGCCTTCCTGCACTTCAAGAGCAAGTGTATCCTGGTAGCCACAAACTAATCATTCCTGGACTGACTGTGATGGGGAAAGAGCTGTTGAGATGTAGCGCTGTGTATCATTTTCTAGCAAATCTTGAGGTTTTAGTGACAATTTAAACAATAGTAGGTGATTTGAATCTTCAAATCTTCTTGTGAAACTTCACAACAAGGTCCCAAACTTTGTCAATTTTGCTTTGCTATCCATAGTCAAAAATATTTTCTTGTTTAAATCACTAAAGGAGACTTATGGATAAAAAAAAAAAAATTACAAAGTGGATGTTTAAGGTATGGTTGACATTGTACATGAGCAGCAAAATATTTGGTGCTTGGGGCCAATTAAAAATATTCAAGTTAAATCTGTTCGTTCGCAAAAACTACATTTAAGTAGAAAATGAATGATAGGAACTAGGTATTTCACTTCTAAAAATTAACTCTCTTCCAGGCATACACATATTTCACTTTCACACTGATGCACTACACCAGTAGCTTCCAGCAGCTAATGACAGAGTACATCTCATACAAAAGAACTCTACACTTCAGCTATTTCTTTAAAAGAAGAGCCTGTATAAATATTACACCATTGTAAATTCAATAGTTATCAAGACAGCACCAGATGTAGATTTATCCTAGAGGATTTTATGTGTTTTGCAGCAGCATGTCTCATAAAAACTGCAATAAATATGCTAATTTTTAATGTCTTTATACTTTAGTTTCATATTTTATCAACTTATAAAACAAAGATTAAATGTATATGGATATTATACTCTTGGATATTGCTTTCAAAGTGTTATAATAATAAGAATATCAAGATTAATATTTCAATAAAGGGTGAACAATTATTTTTCATTTGGTATTCGGAATGGCTAAGTCTTTGGCCACTAGATGCTATTACCAAGGGACATTAGTGGAATTAGTTTGATGAGATGGTTTCACCTTCACTTTAATCTTTTGGCAGTAGTCGTTCTGGATCTTCTATAGATAAGTTTGCATGAAGGCATTTGGCATTCATGTTTAATGCTAAGAAATCATGATTCAGAGACAGAGGGCTAAAAAGTGTCAGAATATTTAACAGAGGTGGAAGGGTGATGAGCAGAGGTATTCTATTTATCTTTCTAATTATCAGCTATCTAAGGAGATGAAGAGAACTTTGATCTTTCAGGTGAACTGAAAGCAAAGTATTAGAGAGACATAATTAATAGTCTCTAAACAATTTCACAAACAGGTGACAGGGAATATCTGGAATTATCTTCACAAACATTACCCGTGAAGGCCCAGTTTTGCTTTTGGGATGTCCACATTTTGCAACAAAAAAGACTAAGTCTAATTTGCATATCTATTATGTATCACATTAAAAATAAGCCTGTGCCATGCTGTATGTTTGTATTTCTTGTGCCTTGATAAATGAATAGAAACTGTTAAATGATCTCACCAGTAATAAAATCAAGCAACAGGGCCTCCATACTGCTGCTTTTATAGAAGGAACACACATGGAAACAAATTCGGAAATCACAATATATGGTAGCATAAGGTTTTCGGGCTTGTTTCCTTGGTATTAGCAGAGAAACATGTATGTTTTTTCTACCAAGATTAGTGACAGCTACTGTGCCCTCAGGTGAGTCACAGTCAGCTTGAGTGTGTTTGTCTGTCTTGCTTTCCTTTCTACCAGTTCAATCAGCAAAGAATAGTTTTCAACTGCAATCACATCTTCTTTACTTCAGATAATAAACCACTGACAAGTAAAGGCCAAGGAAATAGCTTCAAGGGTTTCATACAGCCTCCAGATGCTATCCCTAATGATGTATTTAATCAGTATATACCTCTGACAGTGCTTAGATATTCATAAAACCATAGCAGGCTTTGGGATACTGCTGGACCACATGGGCCAATATGGATCCTTCATATTATGCAAATTTCAAAAAAAAACCCTTTCTATTAATTTGTCCAGGACCACAGTTTCCATGCCTTTGGAGCACCTGTTGTACCAGCTGTATTTCAGAAAATGTTAGCTTACACTCTAAGTAAGTCTACAAAGTTACAAATAGCCCTGCTGCAGAAATGGAGAGAGCTTATTGCATACTTCACATCTCTAATAGCTGGCCAGTGTATGAGATGTATTCTTAGTGTTAGTTTATGTACCTATGTGTTGCAATATCTTCACCTTCATGAGAGAGATAAACCTTACTACGAGGAGTGGTAAACTCCAATTTATAGGTAATGC
Organism: Tyto alba; assembly: GCF_018691265.1. Classification (NCBI taxonomy): domain Eukaryota; kingdom Metazoa; phylum Chordata; class Aves; order Strigiformes; family Tytonidae; genus Tyto; species Tyto alba. The sequence continues at coordinate 4,810,884 of NW_024881316.1, forward strand.
TAACTTTTGAGTAGGGATTTCACTTCAGAATAAGGAAGGGCCAGTTTAATCACTGTCCTTTCCCTCATTCAAGAAACAAACTTCCTGAACACCTTTAAGAGTTGCTCTGTCCACCTGCCACAAGCACATGTGGGGCACCAATAATATGGAAACAAACTAGCTCAATCCCCCTTCAGTAAAACAAATGCAGGGGTTTCCTCAACTTGGCAATCTATTTTTGAGTAAAGCATGCTTGTGTTATAACTAAGTAATATATTTTTAAAAAGCAGTTTGTCTTCAGCTGAATTCAACAAGACACAGAAAATTTACTATTTCCCTTTGTAGTTGGTTCCAGTGACTATCACATGTCTATAAAAGAAAATGTATAACTAGTTTTCTATTTTAATTATTTTCCAGCTTTCATTCTTGGCCTGCCTTTTCTGATAGATTAGAGAGCTCACTGTTTTCCTTCTACTAAGATGCATATATGTATATAAACATTTCATATGACTGCATTTTCACAAGCAGTTTATGTTGAAATTCTTTTTTTCACTACAAATCCTAAGTGTTCTCAAAATCACCATTTTCCAGTTCCATTGGTAAAGACTGAATTCATTATTTCTAGGTGTAAAAGTATAGCAGTTGGCATAGTTAATCATATTTTGACTTAATGTGACAGATTTAACTTTTTAAATTATTATTCCATGTTTATTCAGTCCTCAACATTATTTGATATTACACCAATATTCCTTATCTGAAAATAATGTCACTTGTGATCATTGCGGCTTCATGCTTGTGAGAATTATCATTAGCTCAATGTCTTGTGAAAGATCATTGTGCATATAAGCGTACAGGAATTTGACAGCATTTGTTGGATTTTCAGAGAGAAATACATATGCTTTTTGGACATATTAGAAGTTAGAACCCCAAATAATCCTTGATAAAACTACGTGCAGCTTTCTCCCTTACTTATTTACCACTTCATCATAGATTGTGAGGTGCTGAGATTCTGAGGTATATGCAACAACATATTATTGATATATTGTATTAAAAATCATGGCCTTCCTAACTCTCCCTGTAAGATTTTATCTCTGTAATCTTCTCTGTGAAATTATAGCAGTATTACTAAGTTAACATACAATATGTTCTATTTCATGACTTTATTTCAGTGAGCTGAAATGTATTTAGACTAGAGGTTTTTGCTGCTTTATCCACCAGTAGTATAGAGTACAAGTAAAGCAAAACTTGCCTAGATTGATGCACACATGGTTGAATAAGCAGCTGGATAGATGGAGGAAAAGACCGACCTGCTAAAAGTGGTGTCCACTTCTCTGTTGACCCCAGTGGTCAACCATGGGGAGTCTCTCACAAATGAACGCACACCTGCACACAGGGAGAATATCTGCAGCAAGTGTGTGAGAAGTGACAGGCTTCTCAGGAAGCCTGTGTCAGGAGCCTCATAGGCTCCTGAATATGATAAAAATCTAAGCTTAGTTCAGCTCTCCATGTACAACTTTTGGAAGACATTATATTGCCTCTTCCATACCTCCTGCAGAACTAAACTTTGAATCATTTAATGATTCACTCATGCAGAGATATTATGAATACCTCCACCAAAAATGTCAGAGAATCTGCAAAGCTAGCATGGTTTTCAACAGGTTTATGTTGATAGACTTTTTTTTATGGATGCACTCAGTACCGAATCAAATCTACAGGTGTAAGATACAGGTACTGCTCACGGGAGTAGTTCCAGAAAGACAAGCATGGCAATAACCACGACTTGCAGCATACTGTCTATCTGCTGAATGAAAGGTCAGATGCATTGAAACAAACATGTGGTTTAAAGCACACCTGAGTACAATTTAGCAGCCAGGTCTTCTGAACTTTTAGCCACAAAAACATAGAAATGAAGGAATAAATCTTTCTTCAGAAAAATACCATGGCTACAGTCAGAAAAAATGTGAAAGATAGGGCTGAAGCAAGAGGTGATCAGCTCATATTGTGAGAGGTGCAGCAAACATTTTTGCTGTGCACAGGACTGCACATCCTTATATAGCTGCTGAATGTGACTCACAACTAGACAGGCAGATGTTTAAGCAACTCACAGCAAGGTCAGTGATCAAAAAAACTTCCACTGACTGCACTAAATCTCCATGAAACACACTGGGGAGAATGTGTTTACATAATTATATGTATACATACAGTTCACTTGCCAGATAATACAGATTTTCAGAGAGAGAGCCATATGAAGCATGTGTTAACATTTACTAGAGATGAGGCAATTTAAATCCCCGGTCCTTTACTAATCATTCAACTCCACTTGAAAAATAAAAAGTAACAGCTACACTTGAACAGTAATGTTACATGCTGGGAAGTGCTTTATTGTAGCTTGTAAAATTACCTTTGAGAGACCAGAGTCTAAATGCAGACAACAAGAGTCATGGATTTAAAGCATACTTTTATTTTGGAAAGTAGCTCTAAAAATGACATTTTGCAGAGGTTCTCTCATCGTTATCCCAACCACTCCAACATAGCTTTGCTTAAGTGTCAAGTAAAAAGGATGTTTTCCTCACAGTTCTAAGCTCTGTAAACTCACCCTTATGACTGCTTTCACAGCAAGTCAACCTGTGTTGCTTCCTGCTAACGTATCAGTGCCAGTTTCCGTGACCCAGTGGGAAATCTGAATTACATGTAAATGTAAATAGGCACAGAAATTTATGAAGCATCTTTTGTTTTTCACTCTGTCACTGGCCTGTGTCCAAAATCAGTCTGGAGCCGAGATAAGAGAAGAAGGGAAGTGACAGAGAAGAGGTTGTCATCACCAGTCATCACAAAGAAAAGTCATGAAAAGTACTTAGTGAAAGATGCCGAAGTGGAGAGGGGATGTAGAGAAACCAGGGATGAGGCAGGTCCACATCTGAGCATGACAATGTCAGGCTGAAGCTACAGTCACAAAATTGTAACTGGGTGGGGAAAGACATGCTGAAGAAGACACAGTAAAATCACAAAGGAAACAACAGAAGATGAGAGGCAAGGATATCTTTGCAACTGGTAATGAACTGCCCTCAACAGTTGAATTAAATATGAAATTGTTTGCCTCTCAGAGCCAGGTACGTAGAGAGGAGATATCAGAAGATAGGGTGATAGATGTGGATGCTAATCCACAGTATAAAAGAGGCATTCATGTGATCCCAAATAACTAGAGTACCGATAATCAGTCATTTGGATATCACCATAGGGTGTTTCATTTACCCTCACCGTGACATGGTAGCTAGGACTACAGTGGATGCAAAAGAAAAGAAAATCAAACAATCTTATGACCAGTTCCAGGAGCATCCCGGAGACTGTTTGGAACTAACTAGAAATTGTTAGTCGGTCATTTAAGTTATCTAAAATGGGATAGGTCATCTGAGCTATTTAAACGCACCTCCACTTGACTAAAAGCTAGTCCAGCATGATTACTCCAAATGTGCATATCTATACTGTAGAAGCATATGTAACATCTCACTTATTGTGTATTATGCCAATGTTGAAAATTTCAGTCCAAAGTCCTGAGTCAGCTTCCATTCAGACCCTTGGGCTGGTCCTACATGAAAAATATAGATAGTGTCTGGGCCCACTAGCTGACCTGAGGACAACTGGCACAGAACAGCCCATATACAGATGATTAAATTCTCTTAGCTTCAAAACAGAATTGTCCATCCAAGTAGTTTTTGGCACATGCTAACTTCCAGATCAGGCCTAGGAATTATTTGGAAGAACACTAGTTGGCCCAGCCCAAGTTCAAGTCAAGGACCATGCTAAAAATTCAACACTACGGACCATAACATTACAGTGTTCATTCTTGTTCCCTGTCACTGTTCTCTTTATTAGTATAGATGTATTCTTGCAGTCTGAAACCCAGGTCATAGTTATTTAAAAATCCTGGCTTCTGAGATCCTGTGTCCCTTTCTCCTCTCAGCTCTACCTTGCCTCCCATTTTCCCCTAGTCCTCCCAGGACAAAAACATGGCAGTGCACTTGGAGCAGGATTGTACTTGGCTCCTCATACTATTAGAATAGGCCACCCTAAGGCTCATTTACTTTAAGTACAGCATGTCACGACCAGCTGGTTTAGTTGCAAATTTGCTTGATTTTGCTGCCAAGTGCATTTACCCTTGGACAACAGTTTTCAGTCTTGCCAGTACTCACCTGCCACTTCATGAGTTGTCAAATGAACACTCAAGCACTAAAAAATGAAGTCTCTTCAGACTTTTAATTCAAGTGTTAGCAGGTAGCTTAAAGCTAGTGATAAACAATGCTTACCTGGGGCTAGGCAAAAGACAAAGAAAACCTCTTTTCTGACCAGCAGGAAAGTCTCCCTAATAAGTTTCCTAGTTCCCCTTCACAGACTTTCTAGACTTAATGAGGAGTCTGTTAGCACTCCTAAGAGAGTGAAGTTTAAGACTATGGAGCAAGGCTGGAAGGACACCAGCAGCATTTAGCAAGGTCTTGTGGAGTTTATTATGTCTGAAGATAAGGCTTTCTTCTGTCCCAATTGTTTAAGAAGTCTTCTATATAATTTTCTAGTCTTTGTTTGTCACTACAGTTCACCACTGTCAGATGTAAAAACAAAAAGACAAACAAGTAAACAAATAAAAATTGTGTGCAATTATAGACACACACCCCCTGAAAAAAACCACCACAAAACTCCAAGAAAACAAACAAACAAAAAACCCACAGAAAAGCAAAACAACAAAACGTTCAAAATCAAATCTACCCATTCTTAACTCTCCAGACAATGGATACGTAAGAGACACAGAACTCTTATGTACTATTTTACAAGACAAGTTTGAAAACTTATTGTTTATATTTTCATTTCTATTTTTAGATCATTAAAAACACTATTGATGTTATAAGAAAATATTTCTGATTTTCATGGGGTTTCCTTAATAATCAAATTAACAGAACAATTTTCAAAGCAAGTGGCAAAAAAAGCAAGTGACATTATGTTGTTCTGTTTTCATTTTTTTCTATTTAAATCAAATGATAACTGAGTCCTGATAAACCGAACAACATCACTTAGTAGCATGCACAATGAGAAGCTAAAAGCTTTTAATTAGACTCTTACACAGTAGGGGTGAAAATATAATTTAAAAGACTCAGGGCAAAAGCTGAATTGTTAGTTTTATATTTTAGCACAACAAAGCTACAATTAGATTAAATTAGTTAACAGCTTATTCATTAGCTTTCAATAGAAATTTGGATGCACACTGACTCCATGTTATTGTTTGCAGCAAAGTATATATCTAGTTCAAAATAGTAATGTGTAACAGTTTAAACAGTGAATGTAGAGGTTACTTGTGGAGCTGGCTGGGATAGGAAGTCAAGGATTCACGTGTTCAAGTCATGGCCCACTCACCAGATCAAAAACTATATTAATTTCTCTATTCTTAAACACATAACACTAATTGTTACATGTCTTAGACTAGTAATAGAGAATCACTCACTTCCAGTCAAAAGAATACCAGATATAGTAAACTAAGCATGCAAAATTTACAGTTTTTCAGTGGTCCTTTTATTTTGTAATTTCCATCTAAAATGGCACCTTTTTGGATAAGAAAAATATCAGCCAAAAAGAACAAAAATAATACTTATGGGAACGAACACCAAGTGTGATTCCCCCACTGCAGCAGTACATAACAAAATTCCCACTCTAGACATATGTAAGACAAAGGTAACACGGTATCATAACTATTCACACCCTAGAGAAGAAATTCTTAGCCTTTGCAAAGTCAGAGGCAAAGCTCCCTCTGATTCTACTGAAGCCAGGGTTATAACATTAGTAAATGAAGAATAAATGTTAGCTCTTGGGATGTATTCCACACATGTTCCACTTGCTTTTCAGACTTCCCCAGGCATGGAAAGAGAAGTCTGATACTACTGTGCTGCACATCAGACTTCAAAACTATGGAAAATCACTGATCACTGTGACCTTCCAGTACTGCTAGCAAAGGGTAGCTCTCATTCCTGTTGTAACTGGTAAGTGCTTGGTATGTGTAAGCTTTAGACTAGCAGTGCTTCCTGCAATAAAACCAAATAAAAGGGTGTGGTGGGTTCGTGTGTGGTGGGGTTTTGGTAGTGGGGGAGGGGGCTACAGAGGTGGCTCCGGTGAAAAGCTTCTAGAAGCTCCTCTGGCTCCAAGTTGGACCCGTCTCTGGCCAAGGCCAAGCCAATTAGCAATGGTGACTGCACCTCTGTGATAATGTTGCAGTTACCTTAATAAAATAGCTTGAATCCTAGAATATTGTTTTGATTTTAGTTTAGAATATGATTTTGATTTTTAAATGGAGTTATAGCAGCTATGAGAATATAAAGCACACTAAGGCCCTTAGGAATAGGTAGCTAGTATGGTGTGTGCCTTGAACACTGTACGAATTGTTATGGACTCTGAATTAAAACAATGGGTACTGGTTATGGATCTTGAGTCAAAACAATAGGTACCAGAAGATACTGAGTTTGGTTAGGAAGATCAGCCAAAGAAGAAATGAGGATCGGCCAAAGATGAATTGAGCATGTGCAAGGATGGAGTTCAGTCAGTGGACACGGTGATGAAGACTATCGACGAGCACCAGAGGACCCCCGTCCAGCATAACCACGCATACGTTAGAGACATTTGCATATGATAATGATTTCCAGGATATAACATGAATATGCTGATCATTACCCTCCCCTCATTCTATTCAAATCAATCAGTAAAGATGACCAATGATTTCTGTAGAATAGGAATATAGGTAAGGTGAGGTAACAGAAAGCCAATCATTATTAAGGTCAAACTAAACTTTATGAATTTTGTTGATCTTATGTAACCATGACTCTGCTGAAAAAGTTTATAAGTATATTGTGCTTTGTATCTGTCGGGGAACACGTCTTTGGTGGAGCTATCCCTCATGTTCCCCAGTGCTGGAATAAACAAGTGCCTGCTTATCTGCTGTGTAGGCAAGCTCTATTTGCAATTGCGACCGTTAACAATAATATATTTAAGAAGGGGAAGCTGGGAGGAAGAGTGGGAGTTGTGAGGGAGACACCTATGCAAACACCTAGCTCAGTGGAAAAAAAGGAGGAGGAGGAGGGGGAAGTGCTCCAGAGCAGAGAGTCCCCTGCAGCCTGTGGTGGGATGGCAGGCCGTACCCCTGAAACCCATGGAGGCACTGCCATGTTTTTGTCCTGGGAGGACTAGGGGAAAATGGGAGGCAAGGTAGAGCTGAGAGGAGAAAGGGACACAGGATCTCAGAAGCCAGGATTTTTAAATAACTATGACCTGGGTTTCAGACTGCAAGAATACATCTATACTAATAAAGAGAACAGTGACAGGGAACAAGAATGAACACTGTAATGTTATGGTCCGTAGTGTTGAATTTTTAGCATGGTCCTTGACTTGAACTTGGGCTGGGCCAACTAGTGTTCTTCCAAATAATTCCTAGGCCTGATCTGGAAGTTAGCATGTGCCAAAAACTACTTGGATGGACAATTCTGTTTTGAAGCTAAGAGAATTTAATCATCTGTATATGGGCTGTTCTGTGCCAGTTGTCCTCAGGTCAGCTAGTGGGCCCAGACACTATCTATATTTTTCATGTAGGACCAGCCCAAGGGTCTGAATGGAAGCTGACTCAGGACTTTGGACTGAAATTTTCAACATTGGCATAATACACAATAAGTGAGATGTTACATATGCTTCTACAGTATAGATATGCACATTTGGAGTAATCATGCTGGACTAGCTTTTAGTCAAGTGGAGGTGCGTTTAAATAGCTCAGATGACCTATCCCATTTTAGATAACTTAAATGACCGACTAACAATTTCTAGTTAGTTCCAAACAGTCTCCGGGATGCTCCTGGAACTGGTCATAAGATTGTTTGATTTTCTTTTCTTTTGCATCCACTGTAGTCCTAGCTACCATGTCACGGTGAGGGTAAATGAAACACCCTATGGTGATATTCAAATGACTGATTATCGGTACTCTAGTTATTTGGGATCACATGAACGCCTCTTTTACACTGAAACGTATGCAGCCCACCTGCAGCCCGTGGAGGACTCCACGCAGGAGCAGGTGTCTGTGCCTGCCAGCAGAAGCCTGAGACTCTGAGGGAAGCCCACGCTGAAGCAGTCTGTTGCTTGGAGGTTTGCAACCTGCAAAAGGGACCCATGGGGGAGCACTTTGTGAAGAGCTGCATCCCTGTGGGTAGGGCTCATGTGGGAGAAGTTTGTGGAGGACTGTCTCCCGTGAAAGGGACCCCGCACTAGAGCAGGGGAAGAGTGTGAGGAGTCCTCCCTCTGAGGAGGAAGGAGCCACAGAAACAGTGAGCAATGAACTGACCGCAGCCCCCATCCCCTTCACCCCTGTGCTGCTGGGAGGGGAGGAGGTAGAGAAATCGGGAGCAGAGCTGAGCCTGGGAAGAAGGGAGGGGTGGGGGGAAGGTGTTTTTGAGATGTAGTTATATTTCTCACTGTCCTAATCTGTTTTATTGGTAAATTAAGTGGTGGTAGTGGAGGTGTTCAAATCAAATTGACATTTCTTTTCTTCTTCCCTTAACAAGTCTGCCTTTTGCCTGTGACCTTATTGGTGAGTCATCCTTCCCTGTTTGTCTCAATCCCAACCCTTTTGTTTTATTTTCTCCTCCCCATCACTGAGGGGAAAGGAGGAAGTGAGTGGTTTTGCGGTGCTCAGTTGCCCTCTGGGCTTAAACCATGACATAGGGGAAAAAAAATATAGTGCTGAGATATTCTGGGGAAAAAGAGAGATGCAAAACCAAGACATTAAGTTCATCTATTTATACAGGTAATGGCGCAGTTGAAAGTTAAGAAGTTCTTTTCTTAAATCCTACTTAGAGAAAGCAATCATGAGGAGTGTGGGAAGGACTGTAAGATCTGGTCTTTTGATAGTTCTAAGTTTTAACCTTTCTTTCTTTTTATGTGATCTCTCACTTTAATTTGAATTATATAAGCTCTTTTTTTTTTTTTTTTTTTGGTAAGCATAAAGCTAAAAAAGCTATAAGTATTTCAGAAATTACACTGCATTATAAAAGTGCACAAATGGATTTAAGTAATGAATCCTGAGGATCGTGAGTCATGTCATGCTACCCTGTTATTTACACTGAAGTGCTAACTTGTAGAAAATAACATATATTTTGTTTAAAAATATGACAAGTTGAATTCTCTTTCACTCATTCTAGAAGTGTCTCAAATTGCTGCAGTGGGGCAATCTTAGTCAGAAAAGCACACCATGTAACATGGAATAGATGAAATAAGGAATTAACAGCTCTTATTAGTTCCCTTGCCAGCAGAACAAATTAAGATAATTGAGCTCAAAGTATCCATGCAGTCCAAAAGCTATCGTTCTCCTGTGGCCAGGCAACAAACTCCAATACAATTCCATGCCAGTATAAATATAAGTTTTGAGTCTGATCCAATAAGACACATAAGAGTCAATGCAGAAAGTAGACAATGCACCATCCTTCAACACGGTCAGTGATACCTAGCAAATGACAATAGCTAACAAATAGTAATGAGTTTGCCCAAGTATTCAAGTGGTGTTCACTCCCAGTAAACTCTAAGAGTATCTTTAAAATTTCCTTCTAACTGGTTTAATAAGTAACCTCTACCTCCCTTATACTCTCCAGGCTGCAGCAAGTGTGTTATGTTTATTTCCACAAACATTGATTCAGATTAAAAAATGAACTCCTTTCTGCTACACTTGCATCATGTTTATGATCATTTTCTGCACACAGTCAAACGATTGAATTTCACTTGCATAAGTGCCAGCAGGATCTAATCAATTCCCATTAAAATCAGTGATAGTCTTTCAGCTGCCAGTCCCACATCAATATAAATTGAAATATACATGCTCAAGTATTTGCACTAAAAGTTATATAGTTATGTGGAAAAGGAGAACTGTGGAGTTAATGAAAGAGACAAGATTCTTCTAAAACTTTTAAGATCTATGTTGAGGAAATTAAAACTCCATACAGGTATATAAAAATATTTTTTTGAGCTATGTCTGTATTTCAGTGTGTTGAAGACTTAAAGCTATTTATATCAAAGATAATTTGCCAGTTTCTACATCAGATGGATCAGTATGTCATGGTTCTGAGGAAATGTTTCCAAAAGCCGTATGAGAGACAAGAATCAAGCTGGACATTTCACAGCAAGGGAAGAACAACAGTTGATTTAAACTAAATGGAAACTCTCTGAAATGTCAGCATCATTTCCATACAAAACCTAACACTGTAAATACTGCCCAGCAGAGTCAAGAGATGTATCTTAAAACATTTGCCCAAAGAAAGTGGTAGATAACTTCTTACCTATGCTGGGTGAGGATCTTCATGGACAAGGAAGGTACCTGAAGCTGAGAGGTTGAAACCCTACTACCATTTTTTTTTTTTTTTTTTTTCAGATCTGTTTTCTATGAACATTTACATTCAGAGAGTATTTTAGCAGTATTCCCTTGGTCTCTGCAGAGTAATTGTCTCTACTGTCTTGATTCTAGGTTTGGGAAAGAAAACCTAAAATCTCCTAAATTGTATCATCTTGTTATTACATATTGACATCTGGGAGTGTTGCTGGCATGTGGATTCATTCACCAATATATAGTGACATAAATGAAGTTCTGGAGGATCCTCTTCTACAAAATAGAGAAAATCTGATATATTAGTTTACAGATATTGTTATTTCTTTTCAACTGAGAGACTATTATTAAGTCTCCACTCTTTATCAGTCAACAGATATTAAGATGACAGGTTGACCTTTTTTACCTTTTTTTTTTTTTTCCCCAAAAATCTATCCCTCAGTGGACAGAATAAAAGGAAAAAAAGGGATCTAGACATGGTAGAAGAGGCTGACTGACAGAATGATAAGGCAGGTAGAACCCTAACCTCTACTGAAGATCATCAGGGATTTTCTTGGGGAAGCTGTCCTCTCCATCACACTTGGGAGTGGTACTCATGTCTAAAGTGATCTTACCTGAATTTAGCACAGTGAAAAACTGTACTTTGACTGTGACTAATTTTGTCTTTATTTTATTTTGTAAGGTCCTAAACTTTTCAAGTCACCATTGTTCATGTTCCAGACTGTCTTCAGGTTCTTGTAACACCCTCAATAGATCAGGTGTACATAATATTATTTTTAAAAAATATTGCCTTTTTCACAAAGAAATCCAACTGACATGCAATTTTATAGAATACAGAATTGTTGTGTTCTTGGCCAAAGAAAGTTCTGAAGAATGATAAGGGGAAATAAATTAAATTAAAAAAAAATATAGATGTTATCCCCTGCTACCTTTATTAAAAGGATAGCTAAAATAACAGCACAAGTATAAATCCAGCAGCTGGGTTCTTTTCTCACTTACACTATTTTTATTGCACTATATATATCCTGATTTAAATGAGATTACTCAGTTTATAAACAAGTGAATGAACCACAGTCCAGTCAAAGTTCCAAGAATATTGTGAGGCTTTATGAAAGACAAAGAGCAGGGCCAAATGCCAGTTTCTGGTTAGGGTAAAGCAAACTTTACATTGACTCAACACTGCCATTACTACAGAACAGTAAGATACAGAATGAAGAATAAGGGACTTCATAAATTAATGTCAAAATATGTTTACCTCAGCCATGAACATGGGGACATTGCAGTATTATGCTGAAAGAGAGCTATATCTCGGGTTTAAATGGTCATTTTGAAATCTCAGGTGTATCAAAAAGCTATCCTAGAGACAAGCCCAAAACAATGATGAAATCATAGAAATTCTGAAGGTGCTCTCAGTTACATTATGATCCAGTTTCAGTCAAAATTCGGTATCGTGGTTTGAACCCAGAGGGCAACTGAGCACCACGTAGCTGGTCACTCACCTCTTCCCCCCTCAGGAATGGGAAGAAGAAAATGAAGCAAAAGGCTCTGGAATCCAGATAAGGACAGGGAGGGATGGCTCACCCATTATAGTCACCGGCAAAAGACAGACTCGTTAGGGGAAGAAAAAAAGAACATCACTTTAATTCAAACACTAACAACAACAATAGACAAGGTGGGACAGTGAGAAGTGCCACCACATCCAAAAACACCTCCCCCCACCCCTCCCTTCTTCCCAGGCTCAGCTTTGCTCCCAACCTCTCTACCTCCTCCCCCAGTGACGCAGGGGCAGGGGATGGGGCTTACAGACAGTTCACCGCTCCTTCCTTCTCAGAAGGTGGGGTGAACGCTGCACATTCCTCCCCTGCTTCACGTGGCTCCCCTCTCCCTGGAAACAGTCCTCCATGAACCTGAGTCCTTCCACGGGATGCAGCCATTCCCACGGTGATCTGGCATAGATCACCCCTGTGTGTGGCAGTCCTCCAAGTGCCGAACTGCAAAAGTGGGGGCTGTTTCTCCCCTCAGACTCCTAGCTGCCTTTAGGCGCAGCCGCCTCTCCTGGTGTGGGCTCCTCTGCAGGTTTCAGGTCAGCCTTGGCTCCACCGTGGACCTCTATGGGTGGCAGGATGGGCGGCCCTGGGGTCTCTTCTCCGGTGCACCTCCACCCCTTCCTCCTCCTTCCTTCCGCTGACCTGGGTGTTCACACAGGTGTCCTCCTCTTAACTCCTCCTCACAAGTCTCCCAACCCGCTCTCAGGTTCCCCTTCTTAAATACGTTGTCGCAGAGGTGCAGCCACCGTCGCTAATTAGCTCAGCCTTGGTGCAGAGGTGGGTCTAACTTGGAGTCAGGGGAGCTTTCAAGCAGCTTCTCACAGGGTCAACAACTGTATCCCCCTGCCCCACCACACAAACCCAGCACATTAAGTGATCACAAAGAAGGCATAAATCGGAGTGAAACTTGATGATGAGAGAAAACACGGTCTACATTCAAACTAACTACATTTTTGCATTTTTTTTTTTTTTAATAAATAATTCCTCTGTAATGAAAAGATGGACAGATTGTGGGGTCTGTCATAAGAAAACAAAAAGTATTCAATTTAACTAGTACATATGATGACATTTTACATTGTCGGTGTTTCTACAGTCCTACAAATAAAACCAAATGAAAACAAACAAAAAACACCAGAGCACTTGCTCCTTATAAATTTTTGTTACTACTTTGTCTTCTTAAAATGAGTGTGGGCTCAAAATTTCTCTGTTTATTTTTAACATATTTATGTAAAAAAGTTAAATAGAATTTTGTTATATCCTGCAAAATTAAAATGTGAAAGTGTAATTATAATATTAATGCTACTCTCCTAAAAGGAAATACCATGCACTTGCAGAACAGTGATTGGTAGAATTATCAAACTAATCAGTGGCTAATATCTGGACATTAATTCCTCAGAGCTCAACAGTTCAGTGATCTTCTTTTTGGAAGGAAAGGGAAAATATAGTGTGCAGAAAACACTTGCCTATAGAACTTACTTTTTAGTAGTGACAAAGAGAGAGAGATGGAAGAATAAAGAGCAGTGAGAGACAGGAACAGAACTGGTTTTCCATAAATTTATTAAATAATCATACCATCATTTGATATAAAGTAGCATATGGCATGAAAGCATGTGCTACAGATGGAGTCCACAGCTACACAGACATCTGGCACCCAGGTATTTGATTTTGTGTCTGCCAACAGTCAGAGGCTTCTCAGAGTTTATTCACCCACTAATTCTTCACATCAATGTCAGTATTTTGTCTACACTGTTCTTCTGCACACTAATACAACATTTTTTTGCACTACTTTATGTAGACTTCTTGTAGTCGGTTGGCCCCAGGTGGCAGCTAAATTCCCACCTAGCCCTTCGCTCTCTGCCTTGCTTCAGTGGGACAGGGAACAATACAGGAAGAATAACAATGAGAAAACTCATGGCTCAAAATAAAGTCAAGGAGATGGCTTACCAATCACAGGCAAAACAGATTGGATTTGGGGAAAATTAACTTAACTTACTGCCTATTAATATACGTATATATATGTATATGTTTAATTATTGTTTCAGGTAACAGGAAAGAAAAAAACAAAACAACAACAAAACAAACAAACAAACAAACAAACAAAACAGAAGAAGAAACAAACATTTACACACTTAGGAAAAACACATTTCCTCTCCCTTTCTCAGGTTCAGCTCCACTCCAAACTCCTCTCCTCCTCTTCGTTAACGCCACAGGTTACACTCGGCCCCCTCGGGGGCATTGCGGTTCCTCTCCATGTTCCTTCTTTCTCTCTCCTTTCCTCTCCTCTTCCTCCCTCCTCCTCCAGCCTTGCTGTTCCCTTTGCTGTTTCTCACTGTTTTTCCCCTCTTTTCCTGTGGATATTTTTCCTGCCCTTTCTTAAATATGCTTTCCCAGAGGCGCCACCATCTTGGCTGACAGGCTCAGCTGTGCCCCGCAGTGGGTCCTCTGGAGCCAGCTGGAACCAGCTGGAAGTGGCTGTGTCTGGCACGGGATAGCCCCATGCCTCTTCCCACAAAGGCCACTCCTGCAGCCCCCCACCGCTGCCAACACATCGACACCTGCACTCAATGCACTTCTGTATTCTGAAAAATGAGAGATGTCGTGTAAAGTTTGTTTTGGTCTGTTTGAATGGCTGGGTTGTTTTTTTCTCAAGGACAATTACGTTGAAGAAATAGATCAGTAAGAAACCATTTTGCTATGGTTTATATTAAAGAAAAATCAAGATTAAACATATTGTTAAATGAAGTTGGAAAAACCTATGATTTTTGTGGCCCAATTTCAGTCTCAGTCCATGCCATTGGGAAAATTCTACCATTCTCAATGACTATCTCTACAGCTGTTACATTATACTATATTATATTGTACTACACCGGAGGAGCAAAATTCTCTGCAGTGGTCTTCACTAACAAGCTCTCTGAAATTCTTATATATTTTGAACGTGGCATCTCAAGTTTTAAGTTGCTCACCATTTTTGTGAAAAGAGGAGACGCAAGGTTCTAAATTGGCTTGAATGTTGTTGACATGTGAGGCATCATTTACCATATATATGTGACATCTCATAGAGCTGTTATGAAACACTGAAGTCAGGTCTAATTTCTTCCCCATCTGCATAAATGTACAGAGCTGTACAGAGCTGTTTATCTCCTGATGGATGACCTAAGATGACAGAAAACATTACCCAGTGTACTGGTTTTAGCTTGACTAGAATTAAATTTCTTCACAGTAGCTCCTATGGTGCTATGTTTTGGATTTTAATGAAAACAGTGTTTCTAACACAGGGAACTTTTTGTTACTGTTGAGCAGTTCTTACACAGAGTCAGGGCCTTTTCTTATTCTCATACCACCCCACCAGCAAGTGGGCTGAGGGTGCACAAAGAGTTGGGAGGGGGCACAGCCGGGACAGCTGACCTCAACTGAGCAAAAGGATATCCCATACCATATGATATCAATCATGCTCAGCAATTACAGCTGAGGGAAAAGAAGGAGGAAGAGGGGAGTCTTCAGAGTGATGGCATTTGTCTTCCCAAGTAACTGATACATGTGATGGAGCCTGACTGTCCCGGGGATGGCTGGACACCTGCCTGCTGATGGGAAGCAGTGAATGAATTCTTTGTTTTGCTTTGCTTGTGTCTGCATCTTTTGGTTTACCTAATAATCTGTTTTCATCTCAGCCCACAAGTTTTCTCACTTTTACCCTTCCGATTCTCACCTCCAGCCCACTGTGCGGGTATGAGCGAGCGGGTGTGTGGGGCTGAGCTGTCGGCCGTGGTTAAACCATGACACCCAGTGAAAACATTAAGGAGAATTATCGACTAAATGGAATAACAGAGAATTTTTTCTTTTGAATAAGCTATCTACAGAGAAGCTGTAATATCTGAAAAGATGTTTGACTTTGCCCAGAGCACACTCTCTTCCTCGCCTGTGTTCACCTTTTGCCAAACTGTTTGTCATCCATAAACTGATTGCATTTATCCTTGGGCTTGGCTGTAAGATTGTGGCTCTATCTTGTGAAGATGTCATCTGCTTTTTACTGGCACCGGAGTCAGTGGTCTGGCAGCCTCACATAGATGGTGCCTTCAGAAAATATAGCAGAGTGTTCAGTCCTGGAGTGCACGGCCTGGGACAGGCAGACATCTGTCAGGCAGCACCAGAGCAGGCAGGTATCTGCCCTGGCTCTGGGAGACCGCTGGCTCACATAGTCGTGGGGGCTCCTCTTCTGGAGCACTGTCTGATTCAGTAACATGTCAGCAACATTTCTTTTTCACAACTATCATTCTCAAGCCAGAAAGAACACTTCTTTTGTGGATGATGCCCTTGATGTACAAGGCAATATACTAGCTCTAATGTGAGGATGGTTTTATCAGGAAGATCAAAGACAACCTGTCAGATGTGAAAAAATAGTTTAAGACATATTTTTCTTTAGACAATATATTTTTTACTACTTCTTTAAGTACAATCAATATTGTATTGACATTTCCCAGGATGTTAAGCCAAAAATATTTAAATTTTAAGATTTTTTGCTTGCCTTTAGTGTTGTAACTCATTGTCTACAGTAGTTTAGTTACTGATGGGTTTTCTCAGATGAACTCCTTTAAATTAATTTGTCTTATCTGATGTGACTCCTTTGAATATTATATTGTGTAACAAGACAAATGTGGATTTAATACCCTTTCTTGCAGGAAGAAAGTTTTATTTGTTGCAGCAAGATGATTATTGCTAATTTAGATGTTATACCTTACAATTTATTTTGATCTTACTCCCTGACTAATGTATGCAACAGAAATACACACAATAGAAAAGAAATAACTGAAGGTTGCGTAAGTAACATTTATTTTTTACCACAAATCTCTAAGTATTTACATGGCCACCTAACCTTTATCTAATTCTAGAAACTGATAGAGATTCAGTGCTTTTTTTCATAACATCTTGCATCCATTTGGCTACAGCTTTACTAGGTGTGAGGATGGCATTTTCCATATCATGGATATATGTGATTATGTTGGGGTTTATAAATAAAATTTCAGGAAAAAGAGTTCATCCATTTCAATGAGAATGAAGACATTGTTTTGCCCATATGAAAAATAATGTTTATATTAAGCACTGAATAAGCATAGGCTTCTATGAACGAAAATATAACATGTGACAATGTAATCAATGATTATATCTTAATTTCCTTTCATCAGCAGTGAGAAATTGAGAATCAGAAATCTGGCACTTGATAAATGCTGGGCATTTGACAGTACAACTTTAAAACTCCTTTAATGTTTGTTTCTATATGAATTCCTGTGTTTCTTTAAAATTACAGATTATTTTTATCTCAGACCTTGCAAATTTAAAGCAACTCTAGATTTTGGCATTTTTAACGTACTTATGTTTTGTCACTATATTTAGTTTATCATTTGATTTTGCAGATGTTAGTCTCCTGACTGTTCAAGTGTCAGCAAGTTAAGTGAACAACACAATGTGCAGATAGGAATAAAAGGAATGTCTTCTGTAGACAGACTGCCTTAAGCTGTTTAGAGAACTTCCCCTGTGGCTGGTTCAGATGAATGGGCATAATTAACATGAATCTCCAGTGGCAATGCAGATGACAAATGGATGATTATGCAGTGAAAAACTCTGACTTTATATTACCAAGATCTGCTGTTGTGATTGTTATTTCCCTCTCTCTCTCTCTCTCTCTCTCACTTTGGGGTCTTTTAAAAAATAACAAAAAGATTCTTGCTCACAAAATAATAACAAGTCAGTGAGTACTCTATTAGGCTTATCATTACATTCAGAGCCTCCATGAATAAGGAGGTCTAGCTAATGAAATAGAAAGTGAAAGATCAATACCACTCAAGTAAATACAATATAGGATCCAATCTACCACTACTGAGGCTTTGATGGCAAAAATTCAATTTTTCACAATGCCTGCAGAATTGGGATGATAGCAAGCAGTCTATATAAATCTTCTGTAAAATAAGGGCATGGCAATCTATGTGGCTACATAAGCAACACTGAGATTTTTCTTGTCAAATATCTAATTAAAACAGTAACTGAGTCCAAGTCAACTAATCAAAATATGTGAAAGCCACATTTTTATCACAATCATTAAATTCTATAACAAGGACATGGCTCTGGATCATGTCATGCAAATTAACACTTCTGTGGAAGGCACTTTAGTGGTGGTAGTGTTACCTAAGTATCACTTACTAGTGTGTTCAGGAAGGCTAGAAAACAGAGCTCAAGAAAGGCACCAGAAGCAACAGCATTTCAGGAATTCAAGAACAGCTGACAAAGACCCATCCTGGGAAAACAGTCCAGATTTGTCTTATGTAATGTACAGTGCGGAGACCTGATCAATAACTCTTGTGCCAAACCAAATATTTGAATAAAATATTTGCCCATTAGAAAGAAGGCAACTGAAAACACTCTGATCTCTGCTATGAGGCAGTGCTTTGGAGCTGTGAAAGGAGAGATGAAAAATAGCATTATTCAATAGGTCAGTGTTTTGGCTCAGCTTCTTAAGAAGTATTTACGTCCTCACTTCTGCTGTCTGTACTCTGCATTGGGCTCATGTGAGCTTTTAAGGAAAGTCTGATTTTTTCATGTGTTCATACCTATGAAGACGGTTCTCCAAAATCCTACATAACATACTGTACGTTGTATGAGGTTTTTCTAAAGGAAACCCCTAACATGCTTGGGCAAGAGTTTCTATTTTGGAAACACATAGGGTTTGGTTTACAGACCTGATGGGCTGTCCTTAAATAATTTTATTCCAGAGGTCAATTCTTCTCCCTGTGCATTGTACCTAATTTGTTTTCTGATTATTCTAACTTTCACTTGTAGTCAATGGATTTTATTGGGCACCTCTTTGCTAGAATGGTAGATCTTCTGGGATCAGCTTTTTCTCCCACGATAGAAAAAGAGACAACCAGACTGTGGTTTTATATTGCTCAGCATTGTAATCCCCGATTTCCACTGTTGATTCTGTAGGTTAGGCATTCAGGCTTCCTATTCATGCCTTCTCTACTTAAGATCCTGCTAATTAGGGCACATTCATTGGAGATGTGAGTTTGAATCGACACTGGCAGAAAAGGAAGTCTGAACTTGGGCCTCCTACCTTCCTCAGAAAATATTCTGTCACAGGATATTTTAGAAAATACACCCACAGCCTCCTCTTCTCTCTGTGCTTTTTAGGAAAGTAACAACTGAAACTCCACTGCCTTAACAGCTTAGTTCTCTCAGTTTGTCTGTGAATATCATCTAGGCTGAGGTTTCCCACAGGACTGAAGTAAAACACTGAAATTCAACATCCTGGCTGAACCTAGTCATGAGATAGCAAACAAGCCACTTGAAATTAGGACAGTTTGAAAGATTCATAAAGATGCAGTTCTGGCCATATGAGAAGCATAAAGACAATAAAGACTTCCTATAAGGTATGGGCTGTCTTTATATGGCAGCTAAGCTAGATTTTTCAGAATGACAGTTTTACCTTGGTGGATGTTATCACTTTAGAACATACAATCCTTTTATATTTGGCCTTTAGAATATAACAGAAAGCATCATGTCTTTCTACAGAATAAATGAATGACCAAATAGAGTAAAGCACTTTACAAATACATAATGATAAGCTGAGGAAAGAGTTTTGTCCAATAAGTGAACAATAATACTCTATTTATCCAGAAAGCAAATGTACTTAAATATTGCAACATCTATAAGCTTGTATCGTCATAACAAACCAAAGCAAATACTTTCCTGGTTTGAATAAAGAGGGCTGAGCAGCTACATGGCTGCAGCCACATCACTTAACACAGGAGGACACACCACAGCAGCCAGCATTATGAGAGGGTTCTTCTTCTTTGCAGCTTTATGTTCTCCCCACCCTTCTTTAATAAATCTCAGCTCAGCAGAGTTGAGGGACATTGGCGGAAAAAAAAAAAAAAATCTGTGAGATTTGTATCAAATTAATACTCTATGACCACTGCAGTTCCAATTAGGATGTCCCACTGTAAATTTTTGACACTGCAAGTCCTAGTCACAGCCTAAGGCCTAACCATGTACAGATTTAACAAGGACTATAATCTGTGGACATGAATGCATTTATGCATTAAGCTAACCTAGAGCTAAGTCTTTACAGTCATATCATTAGCATAGTCACAATCTTCTTCCAGCTGCAGTTACACTGGCTGAAAAATTACTGTCCCCAGCCCCAGAGACAACTGTTGTCTCTCTGACCTACCATGTGAATATTCCTTAAGCCTTTTTATTCACAACAAACCAGGACTGCTTAGAAAAAAATAAATAATATATCCATGCTACTCTGGTTTATATGGACTAAAGTGATCCCACAAGCACCTGAATTGGGGCACCTGAGAAGGCAGTAGCATCTGGTGCTCATGCTCTGGAGCTGTGCAACTTTAGTTAGCAGGGTAACAGCAAGAAGAGAAAACATGAGGACACTTTGTCCCTCTTTATCTCTGTAGGTCTAAGGAAGAAATTACCTGCTCTGAGAAACTCAATCTTATTTACTTATTTACTTACCAATTTATTGATAAATCCAGTAAGAATTTTGAGTTAATTTATCTGAAAATTAATTTTGTCCAGATGAGTTAAATGACCTGTTATACCCCCAACACATTAACAGAGATTAGTTTTGAGAGACAACAATCTGAATAATCTTATGTGCAGAAATGTCACAACATGTTTATGCAAACACAATCATTTGTGGTTGTTACACTACTGAAAACTATTAATAATTTCTAAAATTACATCCTTATCTTATCTGCATGATAAACCAAGGCATCATTTAAGAAACCCCCAAAAATATAGAACCAAGCCATGTTCAATGACATGGTTGTGCAAGTGTGGCAGATTGTTAGGCTCAATATGGATTTCTGTGTATACATATAATACTCTATCCATTAACTCATTAAATATTCAGGCTAACTAAAAGGAAGACATTTTGGCAATGAGTCCAAATAATTTTAGATAGGACATAAACAGATAGTATTTCTTCTCTAAGCAAAAAGAAATGCCCAGATTCAAAGAAGTTATGTTGTACTTGAGTCAGAAAGAAAACACTAAGATAGTAAGTTTGTATAGTAGATTAAAAATTAGGTGCTATTTTAAGGGTGAAGTAGAAATAGCCAGTTGCGTTAAACTGGCTTAGAGAAAAAAAGAGAGAGAGACAGAAAGAGAAAGAGAAAGAGAAAGAGAAAGAGAAAGAGAAAGAGAAAGAGAAAGAGAAAGAGAAAGAGAAAGAGAAAGAGAAAGAGAAAGAGAAAGAGAAAGAGAAAGAGAAAGAGAAAGAGAAAGAGAAAGAGAAAGAGAAAGAGAAAGAGAAAGAGAAAGAGAAAGAAAGAGAAAACCAGAAAGCTATTACCTCTATTGACAAGCAAAGAGCTATTGTACAGTGAAGTGAAGGCTCAAGAATCTGAGACAGAAAGGAAGAAAATTAGGCACACAAAGGGATAAATGGAATAAAAAAAATGAAAACTTTTCAGCTTAAAAATTCTTATTAATTCAGTTTTTTTAAATTGGTATCTTAATTTGACTTCTCCATTGGGACAGGTTATAATTATTAATATTTTGTATGTAAATAATATTGTTCTAAAAATCTGTAATAAAATAAACATTTAAAATTAAACTGTTAGCAAATTGCTTAATAAAACTGAACACTTCTACTGCATTTTCCATTTTCAAAGTGCCCCTTTAACATTGACTAATTAAAGAAAGTTCTCATAAAGGCTTTTGATAAAGTCCGTTACATAAATCTATTAAGGAAAGTTGGTGATTGTCTGATGAAAAGCAAATACTTACAGAATATATATTTAATACAAGGCAGAAATACAAGTATTAACAATAAATGGTTAACTCACATACTGTGTAAGCAGTTATAGTAGCATGAAATGAGGAGTAATTATACCAGCCCTGCTTTAGGAAAGCTTAAACAAATCAACAGTGTGATAGGAAGAAATCTCATATTAGTATGGTCTCCTGCAGTAAAAAAAAATCCAAGTAACTTAATGCAGAATACTCGCAAAGATATTTATATCACCTGAGGGACACACTTACACTTCAAGCTAGCAAATAAATAAATATTAAAGAAAAAAACAACAACTAAGTTGTTTTGGAGAGATCCATATGTCTTGGGGATATTCATTTTGTATACAAACAAGGAAAATTTGTGGTGCAACATCATGTGATTTATTTATTTGATAGTCTGAAATGAAAGGTCTTTATTTTTTTGGAGGTACATTAGCTCCACTAATGTATTGCAGTAAAACACATAATTTTTATTATGGAACTAAGATATTTCTCCTTTTTGATAGGTATGCACCATTTGCCACCCTGCACACAGGATGTGGAACTCCATCCAGAAAAACTTAAGGCAGGCCAGGTCAGGCACAGCTAAATTCAGCCCCTACATTAGCCAGAAGCTGTAAACTCCAGGACGGATTGCTCTGAGACAGCACCTGACATTTCTACTGTCCTATGCCCCTTCCAACACTTAAACCTACAATAAACCTTCAGCTTCAGAACCCCAAGAGGAACTATCTGTGTTCTCTTATCTGCTTCCAATTTTCTGATGCTTTTTTCTCTAGAAAATTATCCCCACTTTTATGCTACTTGCCTGTAATTCTATAAGCAAGAACATCAGTAATGACTAGTAAATCTCTTGTTCATTCATCCTGAATCACACAGGGTGGATACCATGAGTAAAGGAAGCCAGGAATAATTTAGCACCTATTTGTCATGGAAATAAGAGTCCTTTATAATCAGACCTTCAAAGATCAGAAGGATAATGATCTCAAAATAGGGCTTCAAAACATATCATTACTATGCATCTGGCTTCAGACATACCCATCATTAAAATATGTATTACAATATCTGTGCTAAAAATCTCATAGCATCGATCCAAGGGACTTATCAATCATCATGATCACAAAGGGCTACTCAAGGATAGCTGGAGAAGAGCAAATGTTGCCACCAAGGTGATGAATCAGAATTTGAAGTGATACGGATGAAGTTTCAGGTGTATCTGAATAGAAGCATCCATGAAGATTGAGAATAGAATTGCTTTTTCTGAGACTGAACTAGAGAAATAGTACAGGTGGGCTTGCCTATTCTTAAAGAATTAATTGATGTAAACAGAGAATGTGGAAGTAGCAGATGTGTAAATTCAGGCTTAGAATACTGCTCATGGTATCTGGTCTTATAATGAGGCCTCAGTTATAATGAGGGGTTGGGATAGGGTTTTTTTGACAACAAAGTTGTAAATAGCAAAACATCTGAGTTGTATAATACAAGTCATTAAACATAAAGGTTTCCTTTTACTGATTTCAGGACAGGCCAATGAAATTTAAAAGAGTGGAAATCTGTAGAAAGGTAAAAGCCAATTGCAAGGTTGCATCAAGATAGGTATTTTTGTATTCAGCGGTCTGCAGAATAACTAATCAATTCAATTAGGCTTGTGGCAAAATTAAGCTTCAGAATTAACAGTACAATCAGGAAGATGATAATGTCTTGTTAATCTGGTGTACATGCATTCAGCTTTTGCTGTTTCTTTAGAAAGAAAATAATTTGATTTTTCAACACAGTGACAGCCAAAAATGTTAGAGGTTTATCTTCCTGTAGTCTCTACAGTTATGTCTCTCTAATGTTTTTTCTGTTGCATCATGTCATAGAGGGTTTGGTCATAGCATCTGATAGGATAGAATCATAGAATTATCAGAAAATAAATCTTAAAAATACCTCAGAAGTTCATCCAGTTGTTTTCATGCACAAAAGAACCTTCCTTTAAGATCTTCAGTGATGGAGAGTCCTCAGACCTTCCAGACAGTCAGTTTCAGAACTCAGTTTCACTGGCAAATTTATAGAAACTTCCGCCAAATATTTTTCCTTGCTGCAGTTTGAGTCCTATCTGTAGTCCTGAGCATACTGAATAGATTATTATCTTTCAACCAGCCTTCTGTGACTTTGAAAACTATTATTTCTTGTCTTAATCTTCTCCTCTGCAGCTTTAAATAAATAAAATGTCTTCAGTCTTTCCCCATGCTCTAGAAACTTCTAATTATATAACTAGTTAAAAAAGGAATGCTAGAATTGCAGTAGAAATATAAAGGTCAAGGAAGACTATTCCCTCACCATAAATAATGAAAGACAAACTATGAGTCATTACTGGTCCACTGTGTGTGTTCTCTAGAAATAGTTTAAACTAGATTGACCAAGGGTGAAACATCATGTCCTTCCAACATATTGGGATCAGCTACATAACTTCTTGGTGTTGTCATGTTGTAGTCCTTTTTGGATTGTCCACCTATCATTCTCAGGCTTACCTCTACTTCACTGAAATGAGAGATGAGGGTTGGGCAGAAGTCACAAACTTGATTTCACCTTTAGGTATTATGGATGTGAGGGAATTTGGACTGGTCTTTAAACTCCTTTCACACCTCAAAATCTTGGAGTTGCCAACTGTTTATCTAGTGATAGCCTACTGAAAAATCATTATCAAGTCTTTTCCACTTCGAAAGATGCATCTGTCACCCCTTGTGTTATACTAACAGACAAGGACTGCCAGATAACAAGTCATCCAGATCACCCTGAGTCTCGGAAAGTGGGGTTCTCATCTACCAGCAGCTATCCTGGTTAGAAACACAGTTCCTGGAATTCCCCAAAGCTGAATTTAGTTGGCAGTAATGGACCAAAAAAAAAGCCAACAGGCCACCTGAAAATCCTTAATGGCATTAGGTAACTAAAAATCACAGTGACTTTAGAAGCCTTAAGATTAAGAGATTACTTATTTCAACTGTTGTGAAGAAAGAAATTTCTCACAGATGCACTTAAAGTAGTGAAGTCTGCAATTTTGTCCAGGACATTGGAAACAGGTTATTATGAAACAATTTCCCGTTCCTCTAGATTGCTTCTAAGTTGCAATTGGTGAGCGCTCTGAAAATAAGTCACTGGGATTTTTGCAGCTTTGCTATTGATTCTGTTCTGGCCTGTTAAGCAGTATCCTATCAGATCTATTTACTGTGCTTGTGTCCAACCCTTGTTCATTTATATTTAATTCACAGCTACATTAAAATACATTTGTATAATAAATAAGGTGTCAGAGGTAGCTTATTTCACATGGGAGTTTATCTTTCTAGCCTCTTCTATTACATTTCTGACATTTATGAGAGACTGAGTTTATTGTACTTCCTTCCATGATGTGCATTTTAATATAGTGGTGCAAATTTACCTCAGTTGACCATTATGATCATCTTGCCAGTGTCACCTACACTTCTGTATTACATGGCATGACTGTAGTGTATAAACTGCACAGTCATACTATTATTTAGGAAGTCAGTGTTCCTTCTTGGTACTTTTATCTTAAACATAAATTTTTTCTGTGATGCATTATCATGTTAGGGTTTTGATTGGGATGGGGTTGTCCACTTATTTTTAAAGGAAGCCTGTAGCAGTTTTTTCTAAGAACACCTGTTAGTATGCAAGAGTTTAAGCAACAGCACCATCTCTGAGCCAGGGAAACAGCAATGTGGAAACCAAATTAAAGTCTTGTTTGGAGGCTAAAGATACAGCTGCTGAACAGAAACAGGAATGACAGTTCAGCAAAGAAAAAGAGGCAGATAATTGTTGAGGACAGAGGGCTTTGGAGAGCGTTCAGAGGACTGGGAGTAAGTGGGGAAGGCACTGACTGGATCAAGAGGCTACACTAGAGTAATACATAAGCAAAGTTGCTGATTGCATGTCAAAAAAATATTTAGCACCAAGGAGGGAAGCTATCCTCCTCTCATCCCATTTCCAGTATCTAGTAACGTGTCACATAGTCCATGTCCCGCAATCCCCATTCAGTTTTTCTTGTCTTCTTCTTGCATCAATATCATTGTGGTATCCAACTCCTATATTGAAGTATGCAGATATTTACAGATCCAATGATGAATTCAATACTTTTCTCTAAATTCTTTGTGCTCCTCGGAAATAAATCAACTACAAACCTGAAGCAAACTGACAAAAACATTGAGCCCATGTGTGCCCTTTCTATCACTAGAGAATTATAATGCAGCTAAGATAGCCCAGTGAATTTGTTCCTTTGATTTTCAGCTGCTTTGACATCTAGCACACTTCAGACTGACTTATTTTTCATTCTTCAGCTGGTGTAAACAAGGGGTAACACTTAAAATGAAAGGAGCTTGACTGGTGTGAAAACACATCAACTTAGTCTCACGGCACTGAAAGTCACTCTTGTCCCTTCATTCTCTCCTCTATTGAACATTAAGTAAAAGGAAATTAGTTAATTAATCAAGGTTATAATTCACAAAGTTGGTAAAACATTTTTTATTTTATAGTAATTCAGTAAGGTTGTGGGTTTTTTTAACCAAGAAACTCCCTCTTCCTCATTGTTATATCTCTACACTCACAATCTTGGTACGAAAGAAATTGATTCTCTGATCTCTGAGAGTATCTGAACAGTTACTCTGAACACTTTCCCAAACAGCCAGACTTAGCCATCCCGTGGGTGTACTTGTGCTGTGTATGTGTGTGTGGCATGTAAAATACATCCACTTGCCTTGGCAATAAGTAAAGCAAAAGTGTGTTATGACCGAGAGGGCAGGATTCTATTTTTCATTAAGCGGGTTCAGTACACACATGCACGTGGCACTACAAAAGATATGGTTACCTAACATTGGACTGTGGGAAACTAAATGAGTCATTTACCCGATTTTTGTAAGATACTCCAAAAGTAGTAGTTCATTAACTACTCAGCTTGGACTTAATGTAGAAGGCCAGAGGCACCACCCATACATAACCTTGCACAACAGGTTCTTAGTAATCATTTCAGCATGCATTTTCATAGCATAAGTCTCTTTGAAAAAAAAAAATTATCTGCAAGATATTTATGTGAAATATACATATTTCTCATCAAGACTGCAACAGTTCAACTTAAAAGCCAATATTGGAGACTGCAGGAACATCAGGTTAAGTGAAACACCCGTGATGTGTTTGCAAACTGAAGTAATTTTTATGCTGAGAGAAAAGCCTAGAAGAACTTTAGTGAGAAAAATACAAATAACTAGTGAAAGAGACTTCAAGAAGTTTAAGTGTTTCACTATATCAGTAAATATGCCCTGTCCTTATTTTATCTTAGTCTTTATTCACATTTATTTATTGCCATTTCTGAGATCGATAGGTTTTTCTGCATTTGAGCAGGTTACACCACTTAGTATTCACAATTACTCTTATTGGAGCCAAACTTTCTTATACTGTACATGAGTACAGAGGCTGAACAATTTCACTAAATATAGCAAAAATACTGATCACTGTTAAAGCTATAGTAATAGACTATAACATTTTATATTGTTGCATTTCATTAACCATCCGACCTTTTGCTTCTCTACAAGAACCAGAAGAGTCACGATATTCACAAGTGATGTAAAGGAGAAATAATAACAGTGTTGTCATGCATTTGATGATATGAGCAATATGAGGAAAGATGTGTAGGTAAATGTAGTATCTTATATTAGTCTGTTTATTCTCCTTCTAACATTAAGAATTACCTAGATAAATAAATACTATAGCCTATCATTTGAGCTAATAAAAGGTTCTACAAATTTAGAGAGTAGAATGCCTACAATAGGCACACTAGACTACCTGTAAAAAAAAAAAAAAAAAAAGAAAAAAAAAATCGAGAAATACATTCACTTCTAAAATAATTGTCCATAGATGCAATAGCAAACTTCAGTGCACTCATCTTCCAGTTACCCAGACTAAAGACTAAGAATTTAATGTGACATGAATTCTTGCTAAAGTAGTCGCATGTGTCTTTTATAGAACACAACAATCAAGGTCAATTTAAATGTTCTTGAGAATGTCTTGTCTATAATCTCACTATTTGAATCTCTCAATTATTGTGTCTCAGATTACCTCAACTGTCAGAATTGTACTTGTGAACTGCCAAGTTGCAATTCATGGCAAAATTCATATTACTTTTGTAAGTACAGAATAAGATGCTAATTCAGTCAGAACCAGAAATATATAGAGTTAGGATTCCCACTAGGGTGGTACTTCAAAGCAGAGTTGAAAGTACAAATGAGAGAAGTGTTGCTAAATGGGAAGTGATATACCCATTACCTAATGTTTCTGGACAGACATAAATGAGACCCATATTGCAGTAACTGTGCAAACAGCTATCAGAACAATTCAAAAATGTTAAAATCTTGTGACAGAAGAAGGTAGAAGAACAGCCAGTGGGGCGAGTGTGGGATAAGAACACAGTCATCTTGAATTCCATAAAATAAAACATACTTTCTTCTAAAAGCACTCTGAGAACTCCTCTCTATAATTCTGCAGAGACAGGAATTTTCTAGGAATCATCACTAGGTGAGGAAGATGCCATCTCATATGACTGATGAGCAGCCTGAACACTATGCACATGCGCAGCAGCCCTCATCCTCACACTGAGAAAACATCTGACAGTAATTTAACATTTGCTGAAAGAATTCAGCACCAGCAGTTTAATACAAATGTCCTGGTGACAAAGAATTGTCAAGTCACAGCACAACACTAAATTCTGAGCATCCACTCCATGTGCATTACATGCATTATGTGCATTAGGACAGTCAGTCTGGCTTTGGTTCACTGTATGGGCAATAGGGATTCCTTTACCGTCAGGTTCTACCTCTTGACTATTAAAGGGAACCTGTTGATGAAGTCAGTTAATATGGTAAATTCCCTCTTCATACGAGACTATATAAACACTGAAATTATTCAAAAGTCATTTTAAGATGCAAGTGTTATGAATTATTCAATCTACTACAGAAAAGCAAAGCCTTTAAGCACATGCTTAGCATTAAACAGATACTTAAACACTTTTATACATCAGGACCTCATAGAAGACTTGTAAGGTTTAGACTGTTTGTTTCCCTGAGATATGATCACTAGAAATTTTTTTTAAAAATCTTGCCTGCTTTATGTTATATGAGAACATACTACCACTTACGACGTTAATTTGTCCTTCAAATTAAACAAATGTTCTTAAAAACTCATTATTATTTCCCAAACAAGGTTGTTGAAGATTTTAACTTTCTATAGTATTTTTTTTATCATGTCAAAACTCATTTGACTGAAATTAGCCTTGCTTCTTACATTTACTGTACTTTACTATTTGTAGTTTTAGAAAATGTTTTACAGTATAGTGTTATTATTATGCAACAAAGGAATAAAATACTAATCTGACTAAAGTGATACATTTTTTGATAATTTTATATAGCACAGAACAATTATGATTATTTTTCTTGGTGATTACAAATGATAGTTATATTTGAAGTTACCATAAGAATCTATGATTTATAAATCAACAACAAATAATTCTGCAGTCATCCAGATAGCACATCAATAAACTAGTTTCACTATAGCACCACCAACTGCAAAACATTTAATAAGTTCAATACTGACAGTACAGTATATTTGCCAATGGCACAAATGAGATTATATAGCAGTCATTTTTAATCCACAGGACATTTTTTCTTAATTTTGATGTATAAGTCAATTTTGGTTTACAGTTTCAAAGTTTTCTGTGCACAAGTGCAACAAAACTGAACATTATTGAATTAGCTCTATCACTGGTAATGTGAGCAGAATGCAGGAAAAAGCTATTATCTGTTTATTAATCTTGAGTTATGTAGTCACAAGAAATGGAAATAGAGTTTATGTTTCAAATTAGATAATGGATAAAACACTAATGCTCTGATGGGACATTTGCCTATGAATGGTGGCTAATGTATTAAAAGTTACCCATCTGCAGTATGCATACTGCAAGGGTTTTCATGTTAAGAATAATGCACCTGATCATATTTGTTGGTGTAATACCAGCTGACACGGAAAACTTAAATGTTCTTGAAAAAAAAATATACACAAGCACAGCTCTAGAGCAGATTTAGTACTTAACAGATGGCTAGTTCTGCGGAGATGCTTTAACAGATGGTTGGCATGAAGGTCCGGAAATAAAGTTTACTAGAGTTTGGAAGTTATAATCTTATCAAACAAGACTTCTATATTCCCATGAAGCTAATGTATGGCACCATGCTATTGAAAGTAAATAATATGAGGTTTTATCTACTACTGGCAACCAAATTTAGCACTTTCTAAAGCCTGGTGCAAGAGATTAAAAAAAAAATTTAAATCATTAAATCATAGTTTCCTTACCACCTATTGTTGCCCGGTTTGTTTTTTCACTCAGTAAAAGCAAGTGTGCACATGCATAAGCTTGACAGCAACCTCTTTCTCCTAACATTTGGGAATCATCATGACTACAAAGTGTTCCAAAGTAGGGAAAGGCAGTATAATCCTTGAGATCCCTGAAGATTTCATGGCTTGAGAGCATTAGTTCTTTTGTCATTTCTACCACTGTCATGCAGATAAAAATAACTTCAAAAAGAGGAATCAAACACAAAATTTAAACACAAACCCACAAAATTTAAACTTAAAATTTTTACATTTTATGGTTTTAAATAATTTTCCATTATTCTGAAAGAAGGGAAAAAAAGAACAGAAAAGATTCACCCAGAAATATTTAATGAGGCAAATTCCTGATGAAGCTTGTTATATACTTGCAAAAGTCACCAGGTTATTAACAGAGAGGTGAGCTGGCTTTAGCACAGCTAAATGTGACACTTCTTGCCAGGGAGAGAAATCTGTAAAGCAAATGGAAGATACTTTATAAAAAGTAAAAAGCGCCTATCAGGAAGAATGATCTCTAGTCTATTTATAACAAAGGTAGTATAATTAAACTGCCCAGTTTTAAAACATCGACTCAAACACAGTTATTTCCCAATTTTGTTTCCCATTTATGTCCATGAACAAAGCAACGCTCTCTTTCACTACAAGAATAACATCTGTATTAATTTTTATTCCTAACCATGAGACTGCATGTCCTCTTCATCCTGCCTCATTTGTACATGTTGTAAACTTTAAGTAGTTTTCAGACATTTTCCCTCATTCTTTGAGGAAATGGAAGTATTATCAGTGCAAGAGGGCTCTGAGCAACTTGATCTAGTGTAACATGTCTCTGCGCATTGCAGGAGGGCTGGACTATATGACCTTTAAAGGTCCATTCCAATTCTATGATTCTAAGAGTTTTGAGTAATTTTGACTGACAAGCAAAGGAAGGTAAAGAGAAACTATGTGACAGGTGAAGGACTGATGAAAATGATTAAGTGAAACTCTTGTAGATTTAATGTAATGGGCAAGATAATTGACAATTCATTATATGATTTAAGTACAAAAATCTAGGTGAACTCACATGGACAATCCAGTTCTAGATGAAATTATTCATTAATTTTAATATGTTCTCTCCCATGAATCATTATAAACAAAGATAAATGCTGTGCTGGTGACAAACATAGTGATGTTACTGATAATTTTAATTTACAAGTTATCATAGAAAAAGAAGTCTTTAAACAATTATCTTCATATACCTGATAAAATTTATTTATAATTAATAATAATTACCTTAAAATCTATATTAGATACTTGATACAGTTATATTTTCATATGTTGCATTGTGAAATCAGTCATTCTGCACAGTAACTAACAGTTTTAATCTTTTCAGAACTTAAAATTGTATGTTGATATCAAATGGTATATTAAACGCTTGTTTATTTTGATTACTTAGTGAAAATTAAAGATCTGTCTATTATACTTATAAAAACATGCAGTAGCTGTTCTTAATCTTGTACAGCAATAAATACTATTGAATTGTGGAAATATTTCAGAAAAGGCTGGGATGGATCTTTCCCAGTTTTGCATGTCCAAGCTAGTCATAAGTACCATTCCATTTTAAACCAAATATTTTAGACAGACAGGATGAATTGAGCTCTGAGGGTACCGTGGTTTTAATGTCATTATAGAGGAACCCTAGATCCACACTTAGATCAGATATGAGGGGAGTGAAAGGGACAGGAGACAGATACAAAATGGGAACAACAGGATGAAGACACTGTGGTCGGAAACTGTTTTTACAGTGAAGTTTGGAAGAACTGCAGAAGTAAGAATGTTGCTTTTCTACATATATGGACATCTGCACATGGGAAACCAAAAACTGAATTCACAGAAGAACTTAAAAGAAAGAATCCTGCCTGAAAAAAACTGTGATCTTTAATTATCTCCAAGTTGTTTACCACCAAGTTAAAAAATGCTAGCATCCAGAGGAATATTAGACTTTTTTACATTACAATTCCCAGACCTAATTCCCTGGCATTCTTATTCCAAGTGAGTGCTGCTGTATTCCACCATTCTTTCTACAGAAATCTGCACGTAATTATGCTTACATTTCTGAATATCAGTAATTCTGCTGACCTAATACTTAAGCTTGTGCCAAAGTGTTTTACAGTGGATTCATTTAAAAGTCTTTATTCCAATCAGAAGAGACTTTAATTCTTTAACTTCCCAAGCTGTAAAGTCAAATAATGCTTACTTGATAAATAAATATGCTTGGGACAATAAATCAACAGTTTTCCCTTTGTGCTGATCACTCTTGCATATTGAATATTAGGTGTTTCACTCAACTTTCAGCACATAGTCTCCTTCAGTATATGACTCCTATACTGGTATTTTATAATCTGTGGCAATAAAAAATAGTAACTAATTATAAAGCAACTCTTTTCTGGGGTACTAAGTATCATATATAATTATAATAAATAATCACAATATAACAGAAACTTAATAAAAATCAAACTTACTATTACTTTATCTTACTGGAAAAGGTCATGTAGTAGTAGACTACAATGTATATTTTATAAACAAAACCCACCACTAATACTTCTCAAACTTTTTTCATATGATGTGCTTCATGAACATTTAGTAAATTTTACAGCAATTCTCAAAGGTACATTAGACACAGTAAAAGAATTAATCCTTCTGTTCTTTTTTGTCAGGTCCATCACAACTTGATTTTGGGTTTAACTGGTCTTGATATTGTCTACCATTGCAAACAAATGCATAGCTCTTCAGCTTCCCACCTGCCAGATCTGAGGAAGAGATTTTCCTTAATAAGTCATCACAGATATTATACGTCACCAGCTGTTCCCTAAAGAAATACCTAGAGTTTGGTCCTCTGATTCATCGTTTATTTATTTTTTCTTATTTGTATGACAGACTGGAATATATTGATATAGTTGCAGAAAACA
Organism: Tyto alba; assembly: GCF_018691265.1. Lineage (NCBI taxonomy): Eukaryota > Metazoa > Chordata > Aves > Strigiformes > Tytonidae > Tyto > Tyto alba. The sequence goes on from NW_024881316.1 coordinate 4,843,964, forward strand.
TTTATAACAGCATTGTTCAACTATATAGCTCCCAAGCAAAATTTCGTTATTTTTCTGATTGAATTGAAATTACATTTAGAAATATTTCAATTTGGAAACATTGCTCCAGAATTTCAGTGATCCTCATCTTATTCTCCTCTCACCACCCCAACTTCGAGCAATTTATCTTGTTAATAATTAAGATATCTTCCATTGAGAGAGGAAGTGCATTACAGGGGTCTAGGGCTGTGTGCATCACAGAAAATACATTTCAGGTTGAGATATAGAAACCATTTGTCTAAAGTTACACTTATTGAGTTTCCTCATAAAAAAATGCTCACTTTCTAATATTTGTTCCAAGGCAAAGAGACACATTTATTAAGAATTTCTACAGAATTAACAAGCTTAAATAAAATTGGTAATCTATCAATATTTTTGTCAAAATAATTTTCACTTGAATAATATGTTTGATATAAATGTTGCTGCCCAAATGTGTATCTGATGTTTTACATGCAGAAGTACATAAGGATAATTGACTAGATATCAAGAGATAAGCTAAAAATTGTGCAGTATGGATCTTGGTATTTGTAGAATCAGCTACATTTCTGGTTGGGTTCTGGAAATAGCTCTTTATAGTTCTGTGGATCATGTTTCAGTGTCACAGAAAACCCACAATTTGTAAATGGTTAGGAAAAAAAGGAGTTGCTCCTGAAACACTCTATTTTGTCTATTATCTTCTGAAGAGAGAATGGAATTAAGAAAACTAATGAATCTGTTTCCTAAGAACTTTGCTTTTACTTCATACTGCTGAGGCTAAAAGAATGCTTGCATAACATCCCACAGTGAAGAGTATTAATATTTTGAAGCACCACTCATGTACCAAATTTCAAACGCTCTACATATGTTTATCACGCAAAGGATGCCAATGTAACAATCTCATAAATGTTATCTTTGAGATGACTGTCATAGATCATAAATGAATCACAAAAAAATCAGCATCCTGCAAGCTAAATTTTGCATATGAAAGGTAAATGGTGAATTACTTAAAACAGTATTTGACAGCAGACTTTCTTCATGCCTTTTACAAGCAACTTTCACTGTTATGTTTTTGAAGGTGAAAAAGGTCAAACAAATCAAAATAATTAAAAAATATGTTTTTCTAACATAAATGACAAATGTTTTGTTAAAAGGTGAAAATGTAAGTATTGTATTCATGATGCTCAGAGAAATCACAAATACTCTGTGACAGAACACACATTCTCCCTTCTGTGAAAACAAGCAGCTGCCACCTCTGACGACATCTCAATACTTTGTAGCTTGGTCTCCTGTCAGGCTCAAGGATCAGGCTTGCCATTCTTTCATTCCCTCCTGCTTGTCAAAGTAGTACCCCAATTTTACACCTTCATCCTTCTGTCACCAAACTCCCAGAGTAGAATACCAGTTCCCATCCCTTGGAACCGTAGCAAGTTCCCTCTCTCTTGATGGCTCCGGTAGTTACCAACAGATCAGCTGCAACTGCCTGTGCAAAGGAGCCCGCCCAAGCTGCACTCGGGCAGGTAATTGGGTTGGTAATTGACTGTATGAAGAACCTCAACCCACATTTCAGAAAACCTCATGTACTACCACGAGTAGTAGCTCATGTAGTACTAGTTCACACAGTTAACGGTATTTATGCCACAGTCTGGGAACTTATTTCCTAACGAGAAATAAAAATATAAAACATCTCCCCTTGTCCTTAGCCTATCTTAATTTAATCATAGCATGATCATAATACTAATGGCTTCAAATATTTTATAGCCTAACGGTCAAACTAGATCAGATGGAGTAATGGATAACATAGCCATTGGTGCCATGTTATATGTGTCGTTTTCCCATTACACATTCCCCCTACTTCATTCTGCTCACCTTCAAGCATCAAACTGAAAAATGTGAATTATGAGGCTTTTCAGGAGGTGTCTCTCTTATCACACAAAAATAGATGTCTATGGATCTGAAAGTTACATGCAGTAGTAAGAGGCAAAAAGTTTCTCCATGCATTCTTTCTGAAGCTACAATACTGACAGAGGTTTATTAATTTGCTTAATTAATCCTAAATTTAAAAATATACTGGTTTTCAATGGAAAAGCACTACTCCTCATCCAATCTCTGCTTGTCTTCTTAGAAAACATTTCACAACATGCCTAAAGAAAATGAGATGGAGGCATATGTATAGTGCATGTCAACTGATTTGTCCTCATAACCTCATGTTTAAATATTAATTTTATGGCCTTCAATCCATTTGCCCCAAAAGTTTCCTTTGTTCAATTCTTTAGTCAGCATTTAGCTGAAGTGGGTAAACTACATATTTCCCAAATTAAAAACAAATAATTGAATTTACTTTCAGCTCCTGTCTGCCAGCCACATGCTTTCTGGCTATGCTACACTTCTAGTTGTCTGTCACATACATACTTCTTTTCATTAACAAGGTCTGGCAAGGCATGAACAACACCCAATTAATGCAATTGCGCATAGCCATTGTTCAGTCAACAATGAGTGCAAGGGGGCATGAAGTAGAAGGAAGAGGTTAGGGCCATGGGAGACATCTTGTCAGTAACCAAATTTAAAATAAAAGTTTTTAAAAAGTGAAAAGTGAAATGGAGAGTAGTAGAGGCCCATCTTTTCTCTTCAGAAGCCCCCTGACTCTGCTGAATCACCTTGAGCATAACTCTTGTTCTTTAACTACTCACATTGAGCCCTAGTATGACTGAGGTGACTCACTGTCAGCTCAACTGCTTTACACAGTAACTGTGGCACAAAATTAATTTCCCCTCCCCACTCAGACATTTGACCTTCAAAGTCTGTTCTAGCTATTAGAAAACACTACCTCCTTTTTTGCCATCTGACATATAAATGACCAAATACTTTCCAAAGGAGTTTTGTTTTCTGTCCTGCTGTGCATACTTATCTAATAATCTAATCTGGTTTACAGTTTTATCAGTATTTGTGAACATCTACTGAGTGACCATTCTTACAACTTTACTTATAGATTAAATATAATGCTTACTCACAATTCTGCTAGAGTACATATGGAGCATGGTGTGAAATTGAATCTGATTAGTGGAAATTTGACCCTGTCAATTAAGGACAAATTATCTAAGGATTGTTCATCAGTGACAATGAAGGACAGGTTTCAACTCCAATAGAAGGATTATTATCATAAAGGTATAAACATTTATTCAAGGCCAGTGCATAATTACCAGTTTAAGACTACAAACATGTAAATGTAATAGGAATTTGATTGCATTGCTACAATTCTGATAGGGTGTGACACCTGTACAAAGAAAAAGATTTTCATCCAACACCTTACATAATCTTAACTTTTTGTTTTATTTTGGTTAGGGCAGGCTATGACATAATAAAATTAAATGTGTCTAGTTTCAAATTTAAACAGTGTCTTCCTGCAACAGAGAAAATATTGATCTTAATTTTGACCTATTCTGCTGTCAAAGGATACAAATATTACTAAAATATTCAAAGGAATTATTTTGACTAAATGTTCAACTGACTGTGCATATTGCCAGTGTTTATCACAGTAGCACATAGTTCAACAACAACTTGTGCTTTAAAACCACATTTTGTTTATAATTTCACATAAAAATTTTCAATTCTAAAAGTTTTAGGATCTAAAAGATTCAGCAGAAATTGCCCTTAAAAATATTATCATTGTACAACTGCTACTAGAGAATCAGAATTTCTATGCATGGGCACACCTGCTATATAGCCTTAATAAATTAGTCACAAAAAAATCCCTTGTATAAATTAAAAATAAATCATTTAAACTGATTGTAACAGATAGAAGAGTTGCTCTGCTTGGTGCTTCAGGTCTCAGCTGGCTGGGTGGCATCGGCAGAGCTGCTACAGTTCCAGAGTTCTGGAACAAGCAATATCAAGCAACCCTAAACACCAACTGAGAGTCAAAGCAAGATGTCCAAGCAACGCACCCATCTGCAGTACGTAAGACACTGAGTAGTATAAGATCCCAAGCAAACATTGAGACAATCAGCTCTGGAAAAGGTCAGTTCCATTTATTCCTGGATTTCACTATTTTTCCCATATCTTCTCACTCGAATCCATATTATATGCATGTATTCATACATTTTTTGCCATATAAAATGTTCCAATCACTCAGTCTCATGAGAAAAGTCCATCTCAAGAGATTTCAAGGCCAAACTCCCCATCAGACAGGTTGTAATATTACACATTCAGATACCACCTCTTCGCACTCACCAAAACTTCTATAGAAGTGAAAATGTTTATATTTTATATATATGCACATACTATATTGACATCGTTAGAGAAACCTAGGATAAACATACAGTGCTGTATAGCAGCACTGCATAGCAGCAACCTGCATAGCAGGTTTACATAGTACTGCCACCCATTTAGTGATCTTACCCATCCACATCAGAAAGTGCCATGCCAACAGAAGTATCAGTATCTTCGTAAAAGCTGTACAAGACAAGCCAACAATGATTGATGCAAAATATCTACATTTTCCACCTATCATATCAGTCAAATGGCCATTGATAAAGTCACTAGATTAAATCTGAAGTGTAAAAAAAAAAAAAGAATGATGAAATAATTTCTTTTATAATCACCTGCATCAAGCAATGATAAAGATAGATCAATACAGGAGGGGAAAAACAGTGTATTTTTTTTACTTCACAGAATAGTTTGCATGATTACTTTTCACTAAATAAGTCTGTAGAGCATGAATTCAATTGCATTGCTATGTTAATACTACTAACAGCTTACTGCACTTTTGTATCCATCTTCTACCTTTGTAATGTATTTGAGGCAGCCTATTTCAAATAAGATGCAACAGCGTTTTCTCTCATTTGGTTCTGGAGAGTTATCTGTTCTCACTTAAAACCAGACCTATCCTGAGTGACCAGTGTTAGGTGCAGTGGGAGCCAGGGGCTCCTCAGGTCCCTCAGGGCAGGACCTGGTAGCCAGGGCTTGTCCCACCACCTCAGCCAGGAGCGGGGGAACTGAGGGGGACACGGGGGCAGCCCCATCCCCAGGCATCAGGCACCTCCCTGGGGACACCAGGGCAGGGCTGTGGGGAGCTGGAGACCAGCCCTGACATGGCATCACTGGGGCAGGGACTGATGGCCCCAGGGGGGTGAAATGGGGCCCTGGGCATGATGGATGGAGCCCCAGGAAGGTGGACAGGGACAGCAAGAATTAGCAGTACCCTCGGAGCCCAGAGAACACACACCTCAATACGGGACACTGTTTTCCATACAAAATTGCAGACAAACTGAAGAATCCAGCCATTTATAGCAGCTCTCTCTTCTGGATTTGTAGACAGCATAGACTGTACAGACACTACCCACAACAGCTGTATTCATATATAGTTTAAATGGGGAGGGATTCTCCACAGGAAACAAATGCCTGTGACTATATGTTCAGACTTACTCTTGATCTATTGCAGTACCAACATATTCCTACAAGTAAGGAATTTTTTAGATGTAAAATTATTAATTTTTTAAATACTCAACCTTTTGCAGGAAAATTTCAGATTCAGTAGAAAATTCCTCAGGTCTCACCCACTCCAGTCAGTTTTCCAAAAGAAGAAAGTGAAAAAAACAGGTAGTACAACCATTTTCCACATAATTCTCCATATCATGAAGAGAAGGAAGATTTCTTTCTTTTTCAGTTCACACAATCACAATATCAACTTTTTTCCCACTTAGATGTAGGAGTACATGTAGTGAAAAACAAGGATTATACAAATACAATCACCTTAACCATTTCACTATTTTATATTTGGGCATACAACTGCAGTATTTAATTTGTCTTGCTTATAAATTGGGTTCATTTTTAGATAAAGTTTTCTGCCTCGTCTTCTCCCAGTGCTTTCTCACTCCAGTTTTCATGCATTTTAAATGAGACTCAGGGATTGATTTCCTGATTAGCTTATGCAAAAGCTGTACTCATCATTCTGCATTGCTCATCACCAGTTTAAGGAGTGAACAAAACCAAATATATATGTACCTCTCACTAAAGCTAAAAATAAGTTATACCTATTTGCAGTTGGGTTGGCTATTCTCATTTAGAGAATTATAGGGGTTCCTTCCCTCAGCCAATGCTATTTGGGTGTTTGTTTACCATGAATTGCCTGCCTTTCCTGTACACTAGAATGATAAAGTTCTGTGGGACAGTTTTATGCCACCTAACCAAACAGCTTAGGTGAAAAAGCAATTAGAAATGCGATAGTCCTACAGCAACTTTAGACATGGTTATTAGAATCATGTGTGGATTTAAGCTCTCCCACTGTCCTGGGTTTGAGTGAGTGGTGGGGTTTTTTGGTAGCAGAGGAGGAGGCTACAGCAGTGGTCCCCTGTGAGAAGCTTCTCGAATCTCTCCCAGCTCCAAGTCGGCCCCACCTCTGCACCAAGGCTGAGCCAATCAGCTACGCCTCTGCGACAATGTATTTAAGAAGGGATGTGGTGAGGAGGAGTTGGACTTGTGAGAAGCAGTTGTGATATCTGCATGAACACCAAGGTCAGTGGAGGAACAGAGGAAGAAAGGAGGGGGGAGCTGTGCTGGAACAGAAACCCCCTTGTATCCTGCGCTGACACATCAGGGTGGCCCCCCCTGCCACCCATGAAGATCTACGGTGGAGCAGACACTGATTTATGGCCGGGGGGATGGGGCCCTACACAGAACAATTAAGTTGGCTGTGTCCGAAGCCAGTCAGGACACTTTGGTAAGAAGCAGCCCTTGCTGTTGTAGTTCAGCACTGGGAGGATTGCAGCATGCAGGGGTGTCCCACACTGGAGCAGTTCAGGAAGGGCTGCAGCCCGTGGGAAGGACTCAAGTTGGAGAAAGTTGGTGTCCCACACTAGAGCAGCTGGGGAAACACTGTGGCCCGTGTGAGGGACTTAAGTTGGAGAAAAGTTGTGGAGGACTGTCTTCTGTGAGAGGGGTATCATGTTGGAGCAGAGGGAAGAAGTTCCAAAAGTTTCCCCCACCAAAGATGGAAGAAGCGGCAGCACTGACTGCACCCCCTATTCCCTGCCCCTGCGCTGCTGGTGGGAGAAGGCAAAGATATCGGGAGCAGAGCTGAGCCTGGGAATAAGTGACGGGTAGGGGAAGGGGTCTTCAAGATGTGGTAATTCTCACTGAACTATTCTCTCAAGTGTTGTTGTTGTTAGAGTCTGTAACAAATTTGTGTTCTTTTTTTTTCTTCCCCTAACAAGTCTGTCTTTTGCCCATGACCATAATGGGTGATTTATCCCTCCCTATCCTATCTCAAATCCCAGTCCTTGGCTTATTTTCTCCTTCTCAGCAGTGGGGGGGAAGGAGAAGTGAGCAGCTCTGTGGTGCTCAGTTGCCCTGTGAGCTCAATGACACCCATAAAAGGATCATTTATTCCCCAATGACCTCTCAAAAGTTATAGGTAGTTTCACTCCTAATTTGGGCACCTGCATTTGTTCTTTGAGGAAAGATACACCATGTATTTGCCACTATACTAAAACAGCTGAACCACCACAAATATAAACTAACTATGCCAAATCACTAGAAGTGATTTTTAAAAATGTAAGTACATTTCCATCTGCTAGCTCTTCTGTATCAGTTAAAGATTGTATGTCTTCTCATCACTGCCTGGCCATAATTAAGCTGGCATGTAGTAAGCCTGGACTGATTTGAAGAAAAAAATGTTTCTCTAGCCAGAAGTATTTCTGTATAATGACAAATGATGAAATTTTCCATCAGATTTCTAAACTGACTTTTCCAGAACTACCTATAATTTTTCAATATGAAGTATTTCCTTGTTATGAAGGAAATGTGATAAAAATTCCTGTCCAGCCATGCTGTCCTTTGCATTTCTAATGCAGAGTTAAGTGAAAACACAGATCTACTCCCTAAAGTAATCACTTTGAAACACATGTGCTCATAAATCATTATAAGAATGATTTTTCTTTCACGAAGGGATTATACAAATAGAAAACCTGTATTTTTGTGACAGCAGTTCCTAAAAAATACTAATTTATGTCAAGCTAGTATAGTCTAAAATGCACAGCACCCACTATCCTTTTATTTCAGAAGTGTCAATAACTACAGAAATTCACATTAATTTATGTTATTTTAAAATAGAATCCTTTGAGAATGTGTAGAACAACCACCCTAGAACTATATTCATTTGACCAAGAGGAATAAGAAAACACAGCTGGTAATTGAGTGAACTTCCTTGAAAAACCTCCTATGGGAATTTGTAGATCTAGCCATCTGAAAAACCCTGACTTGCAGACATCACATGTATATACTGTTCAATTTACATCTGATAGCAAAATTAAAAAGATTAGAAGAGACATAGACCCCAAAAACCTTTCATGGTGTTAGTTTTGAAGGAAGGAGAAAGGCATGAATATCACAAAAATGCCTCTGTCAAGTTAGAGTTGCCTGAATTGGTAAGAAAGGATGCAACAAGGCAAGCTCTCCCTCTGTACTATTCCTTGTCCCTTTCCTTCTCACTAATCCACTCCATCTCCACCACTTTTATTCCCAATTACCTTATACTTAATGCTACTGACTGTCCACTCCAAAGTGGTCATCACTGAGCTATAGGATGATTTGTCCACGAGAAGAGCTGTTAAATATAAGTAGGCACAGTGAGAACTGAAGAGAGACTGCAGCCAGTAAGTTTCTGTTGTAGTAACCCCCTCTTCAAACATATTCAAACATACTAGTCTTCCCTTTCATAATAGGTTAACTTTCATTTCAAAATGGATCTCGAAAACTTCAGAATAAAGATACAATTGCCTAAAATTTGCTTGGGTTTCTGGAGGCAGTAAAACAAGACGTGCTAAAGAAAGCAAGGTGAGGAATAGTGGCTCTGAGAGATTTTGTTTTCTTTCTTAGATAAGTGGACAAAATAAGTTCACTTTCTGAGTAAGATTTCCTTAATTTCCATTGGCCAAAATCTCACTTTCTGAAAACTGTGAATAAAGTAATCTGTTTAAAAATTTCACTTAAAACAACAAAAAAAACCACTACCCACTAGTTTACATCAGCTAAGGACCTGATCCCACATTCTCTCTGTCATTCTGCTAACCAGAAAATAAAAGTTTATTATTTCTATGTAGAAATAAAATTCTTATTTGTACAGAAACCCTACAAATGCTTAAGCCTATAAAAACTTCTTAAGGCTAAATCATTATCAATAACAATATTCAACTGATAAATTGGCTGCATGTAGAATATAATCCATAACCTGCTGAGTGGTAAAATTGCATTCTTACCCCTCTTTTTTGTTCAGATAAATGAAGTGATGTCAGTTCACACAAAGAAAAAAAAAAAAAAAAAGAAATTCAGTGAGCCAGTGAGCTAACAAGATGTTGAGATGCATCCCCTAAAAACAAACTTGAAGTACCCATCACAGATCCATACTGAAGTATCACAAGATTGAGTTAAATGCTTGGGCAAGCAGAAAGACCTTAAAGAATCTAATGAAGTTTAACAAATCCTGTCAAATAAAAAGTGAAATGAGTTCCTTAAGGGAAGTAAAGGCACTATGCATTTTGAACTTACCTACAGAACTGGGATGGTGTTTTGACACAAGAGCTGATCCCAAGTGAAGTCTGGAATCAAATGGTGCAGATGACCCGTACTGTCACATAATTCTCCAGATTTCTTACAGCACCCTTCTAGAAGATCCAGCTTCCACAACAGTTACTGCAATTGCTGATATATCCTTACTTCCCAGGGAGCAGTAACGGACTGCCTGCAGTGTCTAACACCTCTCACATCTGTCATACAAGAAAACCAAGAAAACACATGGAAATTCTCTGTCACTGCCAGAGTTTTAAGCTACATCAACAAAAGATTGTGGCGTATCACTGCCATTAACACTGTGACAGAACTTCAAAAGGGCACTGCAGAGACCCTATCTTCTTTGACTGAACTGGGATCATCTTTAGAGATGGAGCTCTTTCTCCTATTTCTTAGGAGAAGAAATCAATTCAGTAAATCCAGTCCTGATTCTCTGTTACATCTGTCTCTTAACACTGAGACCTAAATTACCATCACTTTTACAGTGCATAGATCTAAGATCAACTGAATTTGTTTGGCTGGTTTTTTTACTATCATGGAAACACAGGCATATAATATCTTTGCATTTAAAATCTCTGAGATAATTTCCACACAAACGCTTCACATATAGATGACAGAAGATAAATAGCTAAAACTGTGCCTGAGATGAACTTCCAGAATCCCAACAACACTAATACTCCCTACCTCCTACTTGCCAGACTTAGATCTAGCACAAATAAAACTATTATAGTTTCTTCTGAGCTGGCATGTGAGATACCCATACAAGGGTATGTTATGCCACTGTGCACCTGACTGGACTGTCTAATTTATAGATTCATATATAGTTTTTCATGTTGTGGCACCTGACATGTTACAGCATCCAAATGGTTGACCCAGATTTACAGAATCTCAATGTAAGATATTGTAACAGTGCTCAAATGAATGTAAGATTGAAGCATACTAATGTAGCATTGTATGAAAACCTCTACTGAGCAAGTGGGTACATCATACCCTCAGCAGATTTCATTAATTCCAAAATTTGTTAAGTACCTCTTTTATCTGGTGGTCCAGCCTTACTGCCAAATCCCAGCAGCTGTATTCCTACAGTTTCATAGCTGTCTTTCATAATTTGACAGTCTTGGTGAGTCTGTTGTCACAGACAGGGTTGTTACTAGCCCCAGTGGGAAGTGGCAACTCAGTTGTGGCAGTTAAAACCAACATGTATTGTAAGAAGGGTCCTAAACTACCACCTTTCACAGTCAAGGATATTAAACTACGAGCAATGACAACTGAGTTTAATACTCCCAGCTGTGAACTGCTCCAACTAAAGGCTTGACACATAGTCTTCCATATTTTTTGTTATGGGGTAGTAACCTCAGGTGGATGAGAGGGGATGAAGAGCTATCAGATACAGATATCAGTCTAGTCTGATGCAAGACCAGAGTTTATAACTCAAAGCCTTACTTTCATGCCTAAAGAGGGGATGCGTTTGGTCTATAAGGTTAGAAGCCACATTTCTGTAATTAGGTACAGCATGTGTATCTCAGGTTTCTAAAAGTCATATGTTATATGCTACATAAACTTAGGAAGATCCACTTGACAAATACATAGTTGTTTGCTCAAGGATCTCAAAGTGATTTAAAAACATAATTGCAAGTCTCCAGTTTAGGGTGTGCACTCTTAAACATAAAAAATCACATCAAAGTATTTCTCATGGGAAGAATAAATAGAAATTCAGACTTGACATTTTTGTCTATTGTTTGTTTGGGAAAAAAACCAGGAAGGTGTGAGATTCTCTTTGTAGTAATTAAATAACTCTTGCCTAAAACTACTGAGGAAGGGAAGTGTAGGTTTTCCATTCTTTTCTCAGTGGAACATACCAGTTTTCTCAACCTTTCATTTTGGGCATTACAAGAAACAAAACCAAGAAATATTCTTCCTTGTCTTGTATATTTCATCATTTTGTTTTAGACCAAAACCACAGCACTTTGTTAAAGTCCTGTTTATCTCACATTGCCATGTTTACTTTATGTACATACTCATCTCTTAATGAGAGGTTTTCATTTGATCAGTTGTCATGGAAGAATTGCGGCTATTTCTTAAATAGGATGATTAAATGAATGCAGCTATAATAGTGGCTAAAGCCCTGTATCAGTTCTAGTTTTCCTCATTGATAAGGAACTAATGTTTTCTCATGCATCTTCAGAAAGATGGAAAAAAAGGAAAATACACAGATGTTAACAAGCAAGACTAACAGAAGCACTAAGTGTTAATCATCCTGTATTTTTATCTAAGCACATCTAATTTAAGATTTTAATGCAAATTAACTGTTAAAAAGACTGTAATAATCCAATTGTATATGCTAATGTAAAGTCCATGAACATTTGTTCTAAGAAACACCTGGATTATCGGTGGTGGCTTTCCATCATCATTGCTTTCTTTAAAAATGCATGGGAAGGTTTTTTTCTAATGATCTACATTTTTTACAAGAGTTGGAGCTTTATGTAGCTGAATTAAGTGGTAAATGGGACAACAGTAAAGCCAGTATCAAATTGTAAGGTATGAAGAGAAAATAAATAGTGTTTGTAGCTCTGAGTTGGATCACCTGAAGATAAAAGAGATATGTATATAAGAACAATTTGGTATTTAGGGATATGGCTGAGGAGAAATTCAAGGGATGAGGGTTCTGGAATGAGGTGATGACAAGGAGGGGGCACAAAAGCATGTGAGGGAAGTTCAAGAATGAGAAAAAATATTACCAAGAGTCCACTGACTAAATCCTGGTTTGGAGACAGGGCCACAACATTTTCTGCCTTGTTGTATTTCAGTCATCATGAATATGGCAGCTTTCATAAATGTTTGTTCTTGTCCTGGTGATGCACCACAATCATGGCACAGTTACAACCTCAAAGAGGATCATAGAAAATATTAAAACATGTTTCCTGAAGTACTTGAATATTGTCAATATCTGCCATTATGGTGTTACCCAAAAAGTGGATTCACACCCAGAGTATAAACCAATCTTAACACACTCAGGAGAGATATTGTATTTATTCAGGACTGGGTGTTCAGTGGACTTTTCTACAAATCAAGAACATCTAAGAGCAGGTTTTGGTGCTTCTTTTATACATGAAAATCAGAGGTTAGTACTTTTCCAAACATTCTTATTAGATACTGATTGGTTAGTAATTAAAATATTATTATAATAGGGCTTACATAATGTTTCTATCACTATGAATGCTCAGGGGAAGGGTCTTAACCTGGGCAGGGGTTTTTTTGAGCTGTGGGTGTGTTTTTTAGTATTATAATGAAAGTAGTTCACTCTCAGGACACTTTAAAAGTTAGTTACCCTGCAAGTTAATTAATCATTTAGTCACTTTGTCAGATTGTCAAATAGTTCAGCCTTAACACAATCAATCCCTGACATTCTCAGTATGATCCAATGATTTATCTGTTTTCCAGAGTTTGGAGATCAAGGCCTATTCTTCCTAAATTCCTTATCCCTATTTAGGGTCATCTTGGCCATGATTCCCAGTCTTGCTCGACTGATATTTAAAGCCTCATAATTGTCCCCATATGTGTTGTAACTATGGATACCAGCAAATTCGATGTATACTATTGTCTACAGCCACCTGCAAGTGTGAAGTATACTATGGCAGTGAATAAAATGGGTCGAATCACTGCCTAGCCCAAAATTCTGCATTAAGCTGGGCTCAAGTTGTTTATCACAAGGAGTAAGAATTCAAGTTATGAGCTTAAGCTGTGGGTGATGAGAACATGTTTGTTTCTATTCAGAAGGAAACAGTAGCATTTCTTGTTGTTTAAAGTATCTGTCTTGAGGAGAAATGCTTCTTTGACTATTTTCCTTTTTTTCCTTTACTGTGCTAAAACTGAACACACTCCTATACACTAGTTCGTTGTATCAGAAGAAAATCAAACTGAAATTTCTGGATCAAACACTTATTTTAGCTTTATGACCACACAGTTTCAATCTTTTTTTTCCAAATTTCTTTATCTCAGATAAAGACCCACTCAATAACATTGGAACTGTAGAAAGATGTTTCTGTGAGACAGCTAATACCATACATTCAGATAAGACTCCTGAGGAATTAAAATCAGCCTTCTAATAATAACACATCACTTTTTGTCTGGTAGAGTCATATTTTGGAGTAATATAGGGCATTAAATCTGTTTAACGGACAAAAAGCTGCAAGCAACAACATAAGAGATATGACTGATTTTGACTGATTGATCAGGGGTCATGTAATTCAATGGTCAGGTGAGCATATGAATCCATATGAGCTATGCAAGGTCAAGAACAATCTAATGGCATAATGAGAAACTGAACAGAGAGCTGAGACATTGCTCATCAATTAACTGCACATTAATTGTTAAACAAATTGTCTATTGCAACTAAAGATCTACATCCTTTTAAGAAATTCACCTAAGTCTAAAATACTATTCAAGGACCACAAATTTTTATTATCCTTTTAATGTTATAGCTTTGAAATAAATTTATTTGAAATAAATTTCTGTTTTCTTTCTTTGTATATCCTTCAAGATCCCTCTGATTTCCTCATGGAATTAATCGAGAAGTACACAGCCCTACTCTGTAATTAAATTAACATCTTCCACATGTAATATTAGCTAATTCACAGGTCTTTCATTTTTAGGACATGTCATAACCTCCAGCAATCATTTGAAGGAAAAAGAAAATGAAACAAAAGATAGTTGTTACTGAAGTTGAGTACAAACTACAAAATCTCTTTATCAGCTTCATATATTGTATTTTATTCTACAGAAGAACGAGTTTCAGAGATGCAGTTAGCCATTAACTATAACTACAGAACAGGATAAAATTCAGTAATTTTACTATTACCCAAGGCTTTCTGAAAAAAAAAATTCACTGAATATGGTCCTTGTCCACATTTGCACTACAATCATTGCAGCAGTACGGTGGCTGCAGCTGTGGTTAACAGTCACTGTCAGCAATAGATAATTTCACTGCATTAGACAGGATGTGAAAGGGCCACCATTGAAAGAGAAACTTAGTAAAGGAGAAACTTAAAACATAAACCCTGCAAAACGATTTGCAATGAACATTATTATTTGAAGAGAAGCAGAGCTCTATTGTGTTGTAAATATAATAAAATGCTTCCAGCTCATGTGAATCACTTGTTAATGGGACTATTGTGCCACTGTAAATTACTGTAGAGTAACGTTATCATATGCATCATCCAAGCCATTTTCGAACCATTCATCAACATTAACTGTCGTTGTGGAAAGGCAGTTTCCCGTGTTTAGAAACTACAGTCATAGATACACACAAAAAGCAGGAATTTCAGTCACAGATCAAATGTCTATTTTGTACCCCTTTGTCTCTCAGCATTGTTGGAACTGAAATTATGTCCTAAAAGATGAACCAGAAATAAAAGAATAGAGCAGAGTAAACCAAAAATGTGTAATAGTTTGAATTATTGAACAAAAAAAACAAACAAACAAACAAACAAATAATGACATAGCTAGTTCTCTATGAAACATTCTTGATATTTCCAAGCCAAATTCTACTCAAATGTTCACAAGAAGGCTGAAATATGTGTGGGTGGACGGAGGACAAGGGAATAGAAGGCAATCTTTTGCTTGTTTTTCATTCTGAATTAGAAAAAGAAGTGAATGGATATATTCAGTGACAGACACACAAGCATTAGAAATGCCCTAACAGCACTAGACTGGTAGCCTGGTCTACCTAGCTGAGTGGCCATAGGAGATGTTATTCATTAAGGCACATAAACCTGACCACACTGTGAGGTCCTCGAAGTGGGCACTCCCCTCATATTCCCAACCACTGAATTAAGGGTCTTGGGAAATACATCACTTTCTAGCCCTTCTTTATTTATTTATAGTCCCTGAATTACTCTAATCCCCTTTTTTAATCTGTTGATATTGTCTGTCTCTACAGTTTTCCGTGGCAACAAATTCCAGCATTTCACTGCTTGCTGCTTAAAACCCATACCTTTAAAAAAATGTGATTCAAACTGATCTCCTACTAGTTTCAGTACAATAATCTTTTGTGAGTAATGATTCTGCATTTACCTCATCCATCAACTTCATGTTTTTGAAAAACTTCCTTTACAAACAACAGCTTTCAAAATATATGCTCTTGCTTGTGTTAAAATCAAACTTGGATTGGGACTAGGTAGTATGTTTAACCATTCTGGATAAGATTTATTAGTAGTGAGTTTATTTAAGTTTGCTTCAGGAAACTAATTCAACTTCTCATGGCTCAGAGAATTTCTCTATTTTATCAATCTCAATAAAATATAATAACATCTGACATAATGCACTTAGTTTATGTGGCAAGGTTTTGGTAGCAGTGGGGCTGCAGGAGTGGCTTCTGTGAGAAGACACCAGAACTTGCCCCCATGTTGGACAAAGGCTGTTTCAGCCAGCTCCAAGGACTCACGGGTAGCCAAAGGTAAGCCCATCAGTGACATTGGTAGCATCTCTGTGATAACATATTTAAGAAGAGGTAAAAAACACTGTGCAACAGAAGCTGGGAGAGAGGAGTGAGAATATGTGAAACAGCCCTGTAGATGCCAAGGTCAGTAAAGAAGGAGGGGGAGGAGCAGAGATTCCCCTGCAGCCTGTGGTGAAGACCATGGTGAGGCAGGCTGTCCCCCTGAAGCCCATGGAGGTCCAAGGTGGAGTAGTTATCTACCTGCAGCTTGTGGAGTATCCCACACTAGAGCAGGTGGATGTACCATGAATGAAACCATGACCCTGTAGAGAACCCACACTGGAGCAGGTTCCTGATGGGACCCGTGGCCCATGGAGAGGAGCCCACACAGGAGCAGTTTTTTTGGCAGGACTTGTAACCCTATGGGGGATCCAGGCTGGAGCAGTCCATTCCTAAAAGACTTCACCCTGTGGAAAGGACCCATGCTGGAAAAACTTGTGAAGGACTGTCTCCTGTGAGCTGGATCCCAAGCTGGAGCAGAGGAAGACCATGAGGAGGTAGGAGTAGCAGAGATCAAGTGTTATGAATTGACCATAATCCTCATTCCCTGTGCCCCTGTGACACTCGGGGAGAGGAGTTAGAAGAATCTGGAGTAAAGTTGAGCCTGGGAAGAAGGAAAGGGTTGGGGGAAGGTGAGTTTTAGACTTTTTCTTATTTCTCATTATCCTACTCTGACTGGCAACAAATTAAGTTCATTTCCCCAAGTTGAGCCTGTTTTGCTCCTGATGGCAGTTGGCGAGCGATACCCCTGTCCTTAACTCAATCCATGAGCTTTTCATTGTATCTTCTTCCCACGTCCTGTTGAGGATGGGAGTGATGGAGCATCTTGGTGGGCACCTGGCAGCTAGCCAAGGTCAACTCACCACATACAAGCTCATACCTCTGGAAATAAACTGAATTCCCTCTGGATATAAGGTGTAACTCCCTATCCAGGTTTTTTCCCATGGGAAACGTATACCTTTGACCATCACATATCCCAAAGCTAAATGTTCAATTATTTCTAAAGATAAACTAGCAATATCATTCAGTGTTGTTTTCTGTGAACTATTTACAGTCTAACAGGAATAAGAGAAGACCTTAATAATAGACATCTATTTTTCACATGGATTTCTCTAACATATTTTCACAGAAGTATCAACAACTTAGGAAAACTGGCATGTTAGCAGCTTTAAAAGGGTACCCTTCTCCTATTTTTTCTCCTATGGAATTGATGGGATGGAAAAGCTTTCTTATGTCTGTCCCATGGAATTGATTTTTTTCTGCATCACCTCTCATCCTCTTTGCACTAAGAAAATAAAAAGATTGGAGGAAAGAAAAAGATAAAACAAAAAAAGAAAAATGAAAAAAAAAAAAGGAAAAATTAAAGAAACTGAGCATTAAATAACCTTATAAAATAAACCTTGTATTTTAAAATTCTTGATAAAATGACATTTTTAGTAAAGGACATTTTTAAACCTGGGAGTTAATAAATAATTACATTCTTCTTTCTACCACACCTCCCCACCCCCAAATGCTAAACTCATACTTTCTAAGACTGTAAATCTGAGGGTATATATTCTGAACCTAAAGCAAGAACTCTACACAGCTATAAATACGCATTTTAAACATAAAATAATTTTTATTATTAGAGTAGATATATGTTGGTTTTATATAAATAGAATTTATTTTCAGCTGTGACACATCTTAAGTTTTCAAGTTTACCATTTCTGGTTAGTGGAGTTAGCATACTACTGAGAAGAAATTGCTAAGGGTCTTCATTCTTGATGAAATGAACTTCAAGAAAGCATGAGGTCAATGTTGTATTATGTAGCATCATTTTTCAGCAAGATTAAATTCTACAGATGTAGACTCAGTCTAGGCTATGAAAGCATCATTTTAAGTTTTAGTTGTTAAAGAATTTCATAGTGTGTGTTAGAGAAACCTGTATTTTTAATCGATTACTGTTGCTTGCTGCCATTTCATTTAAAGGAAGTTACTTTGTAGGCAAACATGAAATAATTTCCGCAGAAAACTGGGATTACTAGAAAGACTCAGAGTAAGAAGAGGGAGAACGAAATTTACCTTGGGTAATGAATGAACTTTAAATTAAGGAAAATAATACAATAATTCTTTTACATGGATAGCCTCAGAAAAGAGAAACAAAATTACTTGTGCAATCCTTTTAAAGCTTAATTGTATGTGTTCTACACAGTTTAGACAAAATTTTGTAGCATAAATTTGAAGAGTGACTTCATCAAACCAGTTGTTATGTTTCATTTTTACCAACCTCTTCAAGATTTTAAAACTTTGTCAGTATATGTTCTGGTTTTCATATTATACAGAATGCAACACATTTTACTCAGGCTTCTGTTTGAAATTGCAAAGCAAATGGCAAATACACTTTGAAAATTCTATCTCGTTAAAGATACCTTAATGAAAACACAGTTTGTATTGGCTAGATTTGCAGTCTAAAATAATTTAGGGTATAGGGAGCAGCCATGCAGAGAAGGACTTGGGGGTATTGGTAGATGAAAATGCAATGTGTGCTCGCTGCCCAGAAAGCCAAACGTGTCCTGGGATGCATCAAGAGAAGTGTGGCCAGCAGGTCAGGGTACATGATTCTCTCCCTCTACTCCGTTCTCATGAGACCCCGCCTGCAGTGCTGTGTTTAGCTCTGGGGCCCCCAGCGTAAGAAAGACATGGACCTGCTCGAGCAGGTCCAGAGGAGGCCATGAAGATTATCAGGGGACTGAAGCAACCTCCCTTATGAGGACAAGCTGAGAGATTTGGGGCTGTTCAGCCTGGAAAAGAGAAGGTTGTGGGGAGACCTTATAGAAGCCTTCCAGTACTTAAAGGGGACTACAGGAAAGATGAGGAGGGACTCTTTATCAGAGATTGTAGGGATAGGAAAAGGGGGTAATGATTTTAAACTGAAACAGGGTAGAATTATGTTAGATATAAGGGAGAAATTCTTCTCTGTGCAGGGGGTGAGGCGCTGGCCCAGGGTGCTGTGGCTGCCCCCTCCCTGGAAGGGTTCAAGGCCAGGTTGGACGGGGCTGGGAGCACCCTGGGCTGGGGGAAGGGGTCCCTGCCCATGGCAGGGTAGTTGGAACTAGATGACCTTTAAAGGTCCTTTCCAACCCAAATCATTCTATGATTCTATAATACCAGTGCTAATAAAATAAACAGTGCCATGGAACATTCTCAGGCACTGGAACAAAATAATCTAATCTGTAAAACTGTTAGAATGGTCAATAATGCAGTTTTAATATTTACCAAGTATAAGCCTGTCATACAATTTCTGGACATAACAAAGGACAAGCAGTTACAGATAGACAGTTCAGACATGACCACTGTGGTTTGGAAAGTCAGTGAATGTACAGCATGCATGTAGATGGTCCTGTACTAGCCAGATTCAGTACCATTGTATGATCCTGTGTATTTGATAAATATAGACATCACAGAAAAGAATTTCAAATTATTTGATAATATTAATCAATTAAAATGAGAATTAAGTATCCAAGCATTCTTGTGAAAGACCAAGATCTTTCAATCATTTCAGAAGCATTTAACTTTTTTTTCATAAGTCAGTATAAATAGCTCAATGTAGTGAGCAAGACTAGACAAAATATAAAATAAATATTTATTTATTTTAAAATAAAACAGCACAATCCCATGGTATATTTTGTTCATTATTTTGACACCCTATCTTTCTCTGTGAAAAGCTATTCAAAACTCATCCGCTGAAAGCTTTTTTACATCTGTCTCTGTGACATCTTATACTGTACATTTATGGAGACAGAATGCTGGAAAATATGGATTACTATTTTGATCGTAATCAATATCTATATTTCTTCTGTACTGTACATTTATATAGCATTCATATTAGTCCAAAACTGCGATCTCAGTCTTCACTTCTTTACATTCACATTTTATTTGTTTGTGCTGAAGCCCTTTGAAAACTGAAAAGATATTTAAAGAAATTAACAATTAGCAAGTAAATCCACTATGCTTTTTTAAGGTACGTACTGACTTGATTTTAACACCTCTACAAAAGGTAGTGATGATCACCAAGGCAATTTATGAGGTAGAAGTCTCTAAAAGCTACAAAGTAGGTTGTTACACAAGAGACTAAAAATAGCTGTTGATTTATCAGGTCCTGATTCCTTTGGGGCTGTTAGAAATTGGAACAGAAAAAGCTCTTTTGTGAAATCCCTCCTTTTGTGTTTATCTGGCAAACATGACACAAACTTTATTATTTTCTCAATAACCCATGAAGATTTTTATATACTCATTTCATAATTCAGACCATAAGTCTGTAAACCACATATACTAATGGAGATTTTTCTAAAAAAAAACCCGAATATATATTTTTTTAATGTTACTTTAGGCAAAGAAACACATTTGTAATGCAAACTGGTAGAGACTAAGCAATTTAGAGCTATGGCAGAATATCAAGAATGACACTCTCCTTAATGTACCTCATTACATCCAGATGCTGAAGAACACAATGCTTAATATCATGCACTCATCTCAGGCAATGAAGATTGAAAGCCTGAGCCTGTAATTCTTGAGGCAAAACTTTTATTCTCTGAAAGACTGCAGAGTCAAACCATATGTTTCACTGACATTTTCTTCTGTAGTTCTATTGTATTTTGTTTTGTATATTATGTTAAATCAGAACTTTATGTCCTGAATGTAGTTTTCCTGACTGCTATCCAGCTATAGTTGTCTTTCTATGCCTAGCAGGTACTACACACAGCTGGGATGAGAGAGGGGCATTCTTTGAGAGAGAAACTTAATCATTCTTTGGTTCCTTAAAATGAAGCAAGGGAAAAAAAAAACTAACAAACACATCTGCATGCTGGACTGTATGACAGACAAAGCAAATCTTCTGGCTATCAAAAAGCAAAGTAGAAAGGCCTGGTGTTTAAGAGAACCAAGCTGATATTTGCTGCCTTCAGGGTATAAGGCAAATACCATGGCATAGATGACAGCTTCTGTTTTCACTTACTGCTCGCAGAAGATTGATGACAAGTGCTTTATGAAAGAAAGAAAAATTGCACTGATCCTAGATATGTGCACAGGACATCCACACTTCTCCTCATAAATGTTTAACTGAGGCTATGTGTTCACAGACTTTTCTCTCTGCAGAAGTACAAGTTTAAGTGGTTATTCTCCTCTCTCTGCCTTATGCTTGTTTCCACATCTGTGCTGCTTGCTTGCTTTTGTAAATATAACTATCTGTAGAGTCACAGAGTGTCCAAGTTAAAATAACCGTACTGAAAATAACATGTAGTTGAGGGTTGGATGAGGAATTTTAATTTGTGATCCAGTTCAAAGACAGTCAGGATGCAGAATAGTGCTACAGGGAGGATAACAAGAAGGACAATGTTTTAAAAAATATCACAAATCAAGTGGATGTGTATGATGAGAAGAAGGTTATATAATTATGTTCTGCTCTATTGATCAAATTAGAAAATTTTCTGAGACAATACTGTAAGGGTAATTCTTTTAAAATCATGTAGGCATTTACTGTTCTATGAATTTCATGGAATAAACATTCTCAGCATGATGCAGACCTTGCCTCTAAGTGCTAGCTTAAAAAAGGCAGATGCTACTTTATGAAAGTGAATGTACTAAAGGATTCCATTCTTTGGAGATCATCCTATCCTCATTCTTCTTTTCAGAGAAAATGCTTTCAAAATGATGAGTAAAATGCTTACCAGCTGGACAGAGGAGGAGGAGGAATCTAACAGTGTATCCATGTGCTGTGAGGCCAGTGAAGCCATGCCTTTAGACAGAGACACTTCTCTGCCACAGACTCCTGCTCTGCCCAGTCTAGTTAATGGAGGTTGACACTAAGGAGGGAATTCTTCCAAAATAATCCTCAATGTTGCAATATAATTTTCCCTAAAGCATACTTTTATAATAAAAATAAAGACCAATAACTTTATTTTCAGAAAATAAAAAAAAATTGTGATGTTTGTCAAACCTTTAATGGACCCAACTTTCACTTTAATCCACAAGAATTAAAAATAGCTATCAACTGGGTCATTATTATAAAGGATTTCTCTGTACAAAACCTGGTTACATTTCAGATACATATACTCTTTAACAGAAGGTGCTTGACTCTGAAGTCTGCCAGCATACATTCAGAACTAAATGCTATGTAGCACCTTTAACAGCTGATTGTTCAGAAACCTTCACTAATGCTACATCACTACATTTTAGTTATAACCACCAAAACCAATGGCAGAGAATACACAACACAGTTTAGCAAGTGTATTTCTCCATAGCAGAATACATTCACACAGCACCGATACTACACTGCAGGTTGATTCCCTCAGGGCTCAGTCCTGTTTCTCAATCATGTGATATGCCTATGAAGTAGTAGAAATGTATGAACTGCCCTTGCTTACACATTGAGAAAACTTGTGGACATACTATGGACAACTCTATCCGGCTTTGTCAGGTCCTGCCTGTGCTTCAAGCAGACAGCACTGCGGCAGTCCAAACTTTTTCAGTTGAAGACAACAGAGCACAGAGCTAAGGCACAGCTGATGCATTCATCTTGAGGCATGAGAAGAGCAAAGCAATAATATGTTCAAGAGGTGGCAAACCTCTACTACAAGAAATGTATGTTTTCCTCACAGTAAAAGTTACAGTCATAAACATGAGTTACAGAGAAAGTTACAAGAAAATTTAACAGATAATTTTACAGATTTATTCCTCAAACCCTCAATATTATTTCCTAATTATTATATTTTAAATATTTTGTTGTCATTCAATTCCAATGAATGATAGCCATACTCTTACAGCCTCTTCAAAATAAGGAATTATTTTTTTTCTCTTAAAAATTTATCTACTGTAACTTTGTCATAGACAGTACAGCCTCAATTGTCAGTGCAATTTTCTGTTAAATCACTTCTTATAGGTCCATCAGAGATCTGCAAATATAAATCATTCCCAGTAACCAGTTTCCAAAGTCAGAGCAATTATTATATGCCTGCAAATTTTTAGCTATAAATGTGGTGAGAGAGAATCATAAAAAAAAAATATTCCCACTATCAAATCATCAGCTAAGCACTGCTGAAAGCAAATAGCAATTTAGGCATCACTGTTAAGCAAGAGAAATTGCACCCCACTTGTTGATTTCCAGGCTTCTCCTGATAGCGGAGGCACTTAGTGTTATCTCAATCAAGAGCAACAATAAAGCATGTCAGATGCAAAAAAATCATTGAACAGCTGTAGCCAGATTCAGTCACAGCAGCGCAGAACATGGAGGCAGCAGGAGGACAAGGAAATCCTCCATTTCAGACAGATAGCTTATGTGGCTCTTTTGTGCACAGGAGACTCCATCTCTGTGGACTGACAGAAAAGTAAATGCTTCAGAGCTATAGGCTTGGCAAAAGTTATAGAGGTTGTTTGAGAAACAAGGCCACAATATGCTTCCTTCAGCTGCAATGGCTCTAGTGATTGGTCTGCTGAAGTCTCTGGCAACTGCTTAAGCAGAAAACTTTCACAGATACCATACAGAACAAAGGAAGAAAGGACAGACAGAAGGAAGGGAAGACGGATGGAAGGAAGGATGAAGTACTTGCCATTTCCATTATCTAATTATCTAAGCTTTATTTAATGCCAGTCTATTATGAAACTGTGACTAACAACCTTGCAGAAAGGCAAATTAGTTACCAAGGAAGACCAAACTGATGTGGTCCTGTGAGAACAAAAATGTCTACAGTGGGATTGTATTGACAATCTTACACCAATGCAGTCAGCAGTAGAGGAACAGTGCAACAGGATAGGCAAATCATATTATGTATCACATACACCCCCCTGTACCCCAGACTGTACGGGAAGGGAATGAATATCTTAGGCCATTCACTTTTGATGTCTTGACAAGTACTGCTTAAGATGAGCCTGTATCTGTTGTATAGAAGCACTGTTTAATATGTGATTTACTGACTCCTCAAGAAGTTGCAGAATAAAAATGTCAGATCAAAATAATCAGATTCAAAACTGACTTTCACAGACTTATACTATAGAGAAGGGAAGGGAAGGGAAGGGAAGGGAAGGGAAGGGAAGGGAAGGGAAGGGAAGGGAAGGGAAGGGAAGGGAAGGGAAGGGAAGGGAAGGGAAGGGAAGGGAAGGGAAGGGAAGGGAAGGGAAGGGAAGGGAAGGGAAGGGAAGGGAAGGGAAGGGAAGGGAAGGGAAGGGAAGGGAAGGGAAGGGAAGGGAAGGGAAGGGAAGGGAAGGGAAGGGAAGGGAAGGGAAGGGAAGGGAAGGGAAGGGAAGGGAAGGGAAGGGAAGGGAAGGGAAGGGAAGGGAAGGGAAGGGAAGGGAAGGGAAGGGAAGGGAAGGGAAGGGAAGGGAAGGGAAGGGAAGGGAAAGGCTCCCCCCCAGTTACATCTATTGTCATATTTCTTTACACATACATATATATCTACCAGTGAAGCCTTACACATTTACATAGCAGTCCACAGAATAGCTATTTGAAAATAAGGAAATTTATGGATGATTTTTACACTTGGATGTTAGAGTTGTCAGGTCAGTATGTGCAGGAATAAGAGGCAAAAGTTAAAGATCATGGTAGTTGCAGTCTTGACTTTTTATAAACATATGTTGAAGAAGAAGAAGAGTTATCCCTCACATAAATGGTAAATGTTTTTCAAAAAAGAACATTCATGACATCATTTGGTGTGAATTTAGAAGTGGTCCAAAACTGATCAAAAATGAATACAAATTTTAACTAAAAATTCTAGGGCAATATAATAGATTCTCTTTGCAATTGGTTAAAGCGGCAATTTATCTGCTTAGCAGACAACAGAACTACTCTGCAAGTTTCTCTTTAAGTGACAACCACAGCTCACACCAACAGATCTGGTTAGACTAGACACAAATCAAACAGTAATCTTCTATCCATATTAATATTTAAAATATGAGCAAAAAATATTGGCATAGTATATATGCCAGTTAGGAGGAAAACATCGGTAGCTAAAGCCGAGGAAAACATCAGTAGCTAAAGCCAAGGAAAACTGTAGATTTAAATTTGAATTAATCAAAAATGGCTTAACAGCAAACTGTAGATAGTAGTTCATGAAGAAAATCATTTAAACTGTTTCACATAGGCCTTTGCAGTAGGGAGAACACCTGGAGAAGCATAGTTTGACTAAGGATAAATAGTAAGGACTCTGGCAAGGAACTGTCATGCTTATCTAGCCTGTTGGAGTTCTTTGAAGATATTGCTGCTGTAAGAGATAAGGGGAATTCAGTGGATGTAATGTACTCAGATTTTTAAAAGTATTTGACAAGGTTCCAAACTAAAGATTAGTGGCTGAGGTAAAGAATAAGGGTTAAAATGGGCTACTGGATAAAAAGACTGGATCGGGTGCAAAGTAAAAAGTATTGCTATAGAAGGAAACTCTTTGCGAATTGGAAAGGGGTTTGAGGTCAATCAGGTTAATAGGCAAGTACAGAAGTCTAGAAATACATTATTTATGAGACCATGCCTTGTAATCTGAATTGCCAAATATCCACATCATATATGACTGCATGCAAAGTGAATAATGAAAAACAATATAGAAAACATCACAAGAAGTGAATCAAAGTGAATTCAAAATTTCCACAAGTGAAAAAAAGGTAATAATTTAAATTAGACAACTGACAGCTAGACCAAACACTAACCAAAGGCGGGGGGGGGGGGGGGGGGGGGGGGGGGAATGCTTCTATAAAAGCCTATTAATCCACAGGTGAGTTATTTGGAAAATTTACTGTAACAAAAAGGTTGCAAGTTTAAGGAACATCTAGTAGATTATTAATAATTAGCACTGTTATATGAATGTAAACCTATACTCAGGATACATTGTGACAATGCAAATCATCAACCAGGTTCAAATGCCTTTAGATGACCGAAAAAGTAGCCAAAAATCCATTCACTCGTGTTAGATATCTAACAACCCTTCTCCCTTCCACATTGGTATGCAAAAGGGTAAGCTAGGTAAGTTGATTTAAAACCATTCCCAATAACATTTCTGCTGTCCAGTTTGTTTACCCTCTACCCTTCTTCCCATATTTGTCAGGAATTTACCCACTAAACTTTCACAAGAAGCTTTGTCTGGTCTATTTACTTTTCCCTAGAGCCTCCAACCCTAAGAGGTGCAATTTTTTTGCACAAATAAATACCCTTTCTCCAAATAAAATGTGTCTAACTGCAGAGCATTCAGTTACAGAGAAACTCAAAGGATTTTTCACTATTAGATTTTAAACAAGAGAAACACCATCAAAATTCTTCAGATTCTCCTTTGTAGCCTCGTAATTCATTTTATAACTATATAATCCTAAGTCGTGTCAGGTGCCATCAGCTGCCTTCCATAAATACAACAAATACAATGGTCCAGGAAGATTTCACATATGATCATATTAACAGTCCATAATACAAGGAATTTTAAATATGTAAATATAGTAAGATAAAATAAACAAAACTTCACTAGCTATTCTTTTTTTCATCAGCAGCAGTACATGCATATTGCATATGGTTGACTTAATAGGCTTTAAATTTATTCTGTTCAATCTTTGCTTCTATAATGAATGCAAATGTTGTCTCACAAACCAAAATATAGAAATAAGTTTTATAATATACTACCTAATGTATTCAGTTGTACTTGTACAGAAGTGTTTTATAACCCAATACACACATTTTAAATCAAAGCAAACCATTTCAGAAGCCACTCAGAAGAGCAAGGACATAAATAAGATTGTAGGGGTCCTTAGTTCTTTCATATCAGTAACTTCTGTATTCTGTTTATTCAGGTAATGAATTAGGTTTTGTTCATTTTTAAACTCACTAATAAAGTTCTGACTGCTTATGAAGGTTGAGAAAAAAAAATCACATCACAATCTTCCAGATATTTATATTACATTTGCCATTAATATAGATGCTGCAATTCGGATTTAGTCCATGAAATTATTGTGGCAAGCAGGCTAGAAAGCAAATATAGCATGGTTGACTAACATATGAAGACACTTTTTGAATCCATTTATAACATATTGGGTAAAGAATATTTTTTTGATCACAAGATTTTTTTCAATTTAACTACATATTAAGCCTGACTTTAACATACCTATCATTTGTCCTGATGCACTGGAACATGGTTTAGTGTGCTGCATTAGGTACTCATCTCATCAGAATTGTGAAATGCTACAAAAACTTGTAATCAATACACAGTATTTCAGAAGGTATAACATTTTTAAAATATTTCCATGTGTTTGCAAATAATTCTTTTGTAGCTAAGATGATATACAGTTTTTAGCTTTGACCTTATGCACCAGCTCCTACTCTACCCTGATTTGATTTACCATATTTTACCATGATTTGATTAGAAAAGAAAATCCACTCCTGAAGGATCAGAACAAAACACAAAATAGAGACCAGTATTTTATGGATAAAGGCTATTCTTCTGAGACATCTATTTTTAAACAACTGTAAGCTTTACTGGAGAACATGGAAACATTCGCAGATACACAAGAGAACTCCTTGGGCAATGGATTTATTATCAAGGACCGAAGGCTTAGAAATGATACTACTAATCTTTTTAAAAATGCCTGAAAAGAATATATCAAATATTCTACTTAAAATATTGAAGAGGAAACTTGAAGTCAGCCATAACTTTGCTAGTCAGCCTCCACAAAACCTGAAAACAACCAAAAGATTTGAGACAAACTTGCCTCCAAAAAGCTATATATGTTACTGAATTCCTTTCATCTTGCATATAAATACCCAGGTGGCAAGAAAACGTTTATTCAGAGAGAACACTATTGCTTTATTTTTAAAGTGTGTGTT
This sequence comes from Tyto alba, assembly GCF_018691265.1. Classification (NCBI taxonomy): domain Eukaryota; kingdom Metazoa; phylum Chordata; class Aves; order Strigiformes; family Tytonidae; genus Tyto; species Tyto alba. The sequence continues at coordinate 4,871,860 of NW_024881316.1, forward strand.
TTGTAACTGTGTGACATCTAGTCAAACCTTACTGATATCTGCCTGAGTATTGGAAATGTTGAATCTTCATTTAATGACCATCTTAAACCTTTAAAGATGATGCCTTAAATGATAGAATCTGCTTGCTTATACCGCAAATAACTGTTTTATCTGAAATGTACCAAATGCATGTTTGTAAAGGCTTAATTCATAAGCATCACTCATGTCAAAGCAGCTCTTTGTATAAGCAAATTTGTATGACACATACATGATGAGGTACAACTCCTTTGTATCACAATTGCAGCATAATACATATAGGATATATTCTACACATTTATTTGTTGCTACAGATGTATATTCACATAAATACGAAATGAATAAAATAGCATCTTTATTATTGTTTTAGACTGTAAATTACAGTTTCCCTTGCAAGGAAGAAGCATGCTGATTTCAGCTAGATGAAATAATCTCTCAGATTTCTCTAATCTTTTAAAGTCTTGCTGGTCTCTTGAATTTTATTTTCTTAACACTTATATTAACTGTTGAAACATTGTATTGTGTATGCTTCAACATGTTTCAAGAACAGTTTTTGCCTTATTGTAAAATAGAAATAATTCTGGACAACACAAAGTCAAACAAACAGGGGGGAAGCAAAATAATTAATAATACATTGAAGCTATAATAACATCAGCATTGGAGCTGATTGAGAAACTTCAACAGAATGATTCTACATCAGTCAGTTTATGTAACTAAAACTTTAGGTTGAAACATTTTCAATAAATTTTCGTACAGAAAAAAAATCATTGGATAATCTGGCCCATGATTAATTTTTTAACAGAACAGAAAGTGACTTTGTCCCACATCAATAGTCTAGTGGATAGGCTTGCTTAGCAACTTCAGACTCTCAGGATCTCAGACAGAAACAGAAAATCAGATTCTCTGTTACACGTGAATGCCTTGACTAACCTCGTTTGTCCCTCCCAAAATACCTTGACCTCATGCTGGTGTGGAATAGGATTTTTAGGCTTCAAAAATTTTCACAGGATAGGTAGATAGAATCTTTTGCAACCTTCTCTGCTTGAAATTCCCTTGCTAAAATAAATACTTACATCTTGAATTTTAAAGCTTGAAATTCTAAGACCATGGTAAATGTAGGCAACTTTCACATGAAAAATGTTAAAAAAAAAAATCTTCCTGTCACAATTTGTTATTGGTCAGAACTATATAGTGGCTGCAATGCTTAAGAAATATATAATGAACCATATGAAAGCTGAAGTGAATCATTCAGAATGATTCTTCAGAAAGTATTTTGGGTAAGTTGTTCACTCACTTTCTTTGAAGCTTCTCTAGTTTTCTGTGACATAAAGATATTGATCTCAGACAGTACCTCCTGTGCTGCATTTTTATTATATAGACTGTCAAAAGGATAGGTACCTTAGGGCTGAGTCTGGAGAACGCATTAGATTACATTCAGAACCACCACAGAATGTTGAAAAAAGTCTACTGAGAGCACGACATTTTTGTTAAGCTTTTCATGCTAAACGAAAACAAAACCAAAAAAATCCTGACCAACTTTAATCCTGGTATTTTTTAAATAGTGAAGAAGATCTACTTCCAAAATGTAAAAATAAAAGATAAGGAAATGTTATATCATTTTTGTTGTTACTGACTTTACTTTGAAGAAGTGATCCTAACTGGGTGAGGAAGAGAGGTTTGCCAGGAGCAAGTGTAGAGATATATTCAAATCAGAAAATGGGCTTAGAACAAAAAAATAAGTTTATAATATTTAAATTATAGTAAAAGGAGCAAAAATACCATGGAAAACACCTCTGTAGCAGTAATTTGTATTTTAGATAGCATTCAAGTTCTTGAATGGAGTTTATGTTCATTGTAGATAAACCAAGCCAAATGTAAATTCAGGATAAAGAAGCAAAAGCTTTTAAAAGTGATGGATTTATAAAAGAAGACACTCAAGTCTTTAGCTGACAAGGAGGATCTCTGAATTGAAATAGCTTCTTATAAAAGCAGATCACCTGGTCACTGGTATAAGATCACTTATGATGAGAAGCCAAAGGTACAGTGCTGTTGGATATACAGTACAAATTTTCAGATGTCTAAAGAGAAATATTGTATGTCTGTCACTTTTAAAAGTGAAATAAATTGTCCTGTCCTTTATATTAATTTTTCTAAAATTCTGTACCAGAATGGTATGTTCTTTTATCTAAAAAGTACGTTACATCCAATACCAACAGTTTAAGCCTTAGGATGGTACAAATCACTTTCAACCATATAACATATTGTTTACATAATATGAAATTGCAAATTCCACTGTATTTACATTATTTTTTTTTCACTTAAAGTATTTACTTAGTACTTAGAACTCTGTAAGCAGTTAATTTATATCCTAAGGTTCCCTTGACTTCGAGATAATGTACGTATATCAAGAGACTGGAAAATGTTTGTGTTCTTCTTTCTGATAACGTTATCACTAAAAATAATGAGCTGATACAGAATTGCTGACCTCAAGGTAATAAGTGAATTTCCTCATTTTTCCCTCAAGCTGTGTCAAGAGTATGTGGTCACTGCTTAAAAGTGTAAGCTTTGGTAAATATTAAAAATATATATGTATTTATGGCTATGAAGGTGTCTCTCTGGAAAATTCCTTTTCTCTAGGTAAAGCTATTCAGATATTAGTCACAGTATTTTCACCAGGGTCCTGTAACAGTAAGTACCTCAGAAGGATGAAAGAAATTAAGAAATTACTCACTCTGCCTCTCTCTTCTCCCTTTCCCAGTACAGTAAGACTGCCACTGCTACCTGATGTTTTGGCTACTGGTCAGTACCACAGCGGGAGTTGTGAGAGCCTGGAAGATTTTTCCCAGACCTGAAAAAACTCTTGGCAACTCTTTTGGGGTTTGGATATATGACATGATAGTATTGCATGCATCTACAATAAATTATGGCAGTACTGTTCATATTAGGACTCATCATAACTGGTGTGATTAAGCATGAAAGAATGATTGTCTTTTTAGATATACCAGAATAAGCAAGCTCACTTCCGCCTCAAGTGTCTCCAGCCCTGAATGTCTCCACATGGGATAACTGTAATTTCTCTCGTTGGCTGTTTGAGTGCTTTTGCCATTTTGAAACGTATTATATATAAGGAAAATCTATAATATTGTTTGATAGCTTGCTGAACACTTCTTGTAGAAAGGGGTACAGTCAATTTTGCCATCAAAACTGACACATGAAACTGCAACATATCAAGATTTCTCTTTTTATTGCATCACAAATTCTTGAATATATAATAAAAGGTGAGATGAAATACATTTGAAGAATGATTCATATTAATTATAAACTTATTTATAACCTCTAACAAGTTGGTTTATTCTTTTTTCCCCTAGCTACAACATAAGAGAAAGTAGAGGCAATCATCTAGGACACTGATATGCAAATATGTCCCAGATGTTTTTGGGGATTGTGGCTGAATAATATTGCTGTCCCCTACATCTCTTGCTTCTATCAATAACGGTATGTATAATGCTTAGTAGTCATCTTCCTTCTCAGATAAAGCTTGCTAGCCTAGTTAGTAGAGTGTTAAACTATTGACAAAGATAAAGACCAAAGCACCTGCTTAGAACTAAATCAAGTTTTGTTTTAAAAAATTCATCCAAAACCAAAAGTCTACAAAGATATTGAGTTAGGGGCTTGAGTAACAAATTAGATGAACCAGAATTGTTTGTTTAAATGCCCAGACTTAATAGGATTGCTATTGCAGCACTTCTGTGAAATGAATTGCATAGCTTGAAGAATAAGTTATAACTTATTTAAAAAGAACAGAGAAAGCAAAGTGGGAATTGAAGCAGCACTCTATCAAAATAGTGCTAGCTGTTACTAAGTTACTGGACTGGTTTTAGTTAGGATAGAGTTAATTTTCTTCCTAGCAGCTCATATGGTGCTATGTTTTGGATTTCTAACCAAAACAGTGTCAATACCATGAGAATGTTAGTGCTGAGCAGTGCTTCCAAAGAGTCAAGGCCTTTTCTGTTCCTCACCTCGCTCCACCAGCAAGTGGGCTGGGGGTGCACAAGGGGTTGGGAGGGGACAGAGCCTGGACAGCTGACCCCAACTGGCCAAAGGGACATCCCAGACCATATGACATGGTGCTCAGCATATAAATCTGGGGGAAGAAGGAGGAAGGGGGACACATTCAGAGTGATGACGTTTGTCTTGCCAAGTAACCAATATGTGTGATGGAGCCCGGCTGTCCTGGAGATGGCTGAGCACCCGCCTGCCCATGGGAAGCGGTGAGTGAGTTCCTTGTTTTGCTTTGCTTGCATGTGCAGCTTTTGCTTTACCTATTAAAATGTCTTTACCTCAATCCATGAGCTTTCTTACTTCTACCCTTCTGATTCTCCCCCCCATACCACCATTGTGAGAGAGTGAGCGATCGGCTGTGTGGGGCTCAGTGTGTGGGGCCGGGGTTAAACCATGACAGTTACTCATAACTGACAAGCTAATGATCTGTGAAAAGATTACAGATCACTATTCAAATGCATAACCAGGCTTCAGAGAATGCTGATACCAACTCTTACAGTCACCAACATAAGAAGTAAAAAAAGTGATACCACAGGAACCTTTATTCTCAGTGAAATATTCCAGATGTTTCACCCTCCTGATAACAACTGATTTCATCATATTTTATGGCACATATGTCAGTATCCTAACTTAGGAACATTTTCACCCTCTTAAAAGAAATTCAAAATTCATTTAGTTATGATCACAGAACTAAAATTACTTTGTAGCAAGTGCTCTTGTTTTGAATACATCTGCTATGTGCAAGTGGAATAAGACAGAAAAAAGATTTATATACGTTTGGTACTTTATAAAGAGCATTTTCACAAGTCTAGAAGTAAATAATGAGTTAAATCGACTAATTTTATGAACAAAAAAATGTGAATTCCAACTAAAATTATTACATTATATATTTCAAAAATATGTAATTAAGAAACACTAATGACTGCATTGGCTTCGAGGATTATAATAAATAGACATTAAAAATAATAAGAAGCAGCATACAGCAAATGAAGACTGGAATTTTATATCAGCAACTACAAATTAAAAACTAGGGAAACAGAAAGACAAAAGATAAAATATCTGACTATTAATTTTAGAAGATGTAAGAAAATATGCTCTAATAATTGTAAATAGTAAAACTATTAACAGCAACACAAACCTTATGAAAGATTTAAAACCACGTGAGAAGATTAAAATCTGATTTAAAATTCAAAATTTAGAAGTGTAAAATCAAAAGCCTTACATTTAGGATAAAAAAAAAAATCAAAATTATGTGTTGTGTTACATTTCATTGTCTATGAGCAAAAACCTTCCATAAAAAGGAGACTTTAACTTGATGTGGTTACAATTCCCTATGAAGAATTTTCAGTGGAAAAGCATTTATGTAGTCATATTAAGCAACATCTGCCAATAATTACCAGACTTAAATAGTACCTTTGGCTATTACTTACAGTAGAAGACAGGGGTAACCACATAGCACCATCTGTGACTTGACTTAACTTTGCAGTCATGAACTTGTAGTGACATGACTGGCTTTAACCATGGCATGTTACAATTATTGTTAGTGACTGAGGCAGCTGTTTGTCATCCTTGCCAGCAGCCTAAACTGTCACATACTCTCCTTAACATGGAGCTGCCTTTTTGAGACAAAGTTATTTTCTCTCCACTTTTCTGTCAGACATTTTAAACTGATTGATTTTAACTCCATTGCACTGTTACCCTCTGTGCTCACTCCCACTCTACATCCAAAACCATTGAACACTCTGAAGGTCCAACATCTTCTACTAACTGTTCAGTCTCCTACCTTTGCTCAGGTAGAAGGAAGATTTCATGCCTGTGCTACAAGCAGTATGACCTGCCAATGCAAGTTATCTACATCTTTTGTAGCTATGTCAGAATGAATATCGTATTCTGATCTCAAAACTACAAATGTATTGATAGTTGGCGAGAGAACAGCTTCCCCACAGAATGGAAGTTTGAAACTTACTGGTTTGCACAAGAATGTAAAAATTATGTAAAAAGAACTTCTGTTTTAAAACCAGGACCTCACTTATCCCAGGATCATTAATAACTGAATCATTTAGGTAGTTCTGAGGGATGTAAGAAATTATGCATTGTCCAGTTCTGTATGATATAGGGCAGGATTTCAACCTGAGTCTAAAAGCAACCATCTTAATCATGGGATCAGTGACTATTTCATGTCTGGGTTCCTAGTATTTACTGCTGGACCTGTTCTGGCTTGCATTCCTTGGTCTGAAGAAGCTTGATAAAAAAAATGAAATTGAAATATACCTAAATAGAAACAGATCTTAATTGGTTTGCACTAGGATTGAAAGTGCGAATTTTAAAAGCTGAGAGAAAATATTAACAATATTATTAACTCAATTTTCTATCTCAGATGCTTTTGTGGCCATTAGCTTTAGCAATATGCAAACCCTATTTTACTGGTACCACAGTATTTCTGAAGAAATGTATTTAAAACAATACAATAGTGCAACAGTTTTTTTTCTTGCAAACTATGTTGATTTGTGGTACTGTATTTAAAAAATTTGGATAGTAGTTATCTGAAGCATCTTAGACAGACAATGAAGGGTTGAAGTACTTCAAGTTATTTTGACAATTCCTTATCAGCATCCCCTAAAATGCCTCAGCTCATTCCCCTCCTTGCCTTCCCTGAAGCAATATGTATGTGGCTGAAGCTGTAAAATTTCACTCACTGCCATTTTTGCTGCAGTTAAATCTCTCTCTTAAACTTAATTATGAGCCATTTCTGAGATGCCAATCAGAAAGGCAATATACCAAGAGGATTAACACACATAATAGCCATGAAAACAAGAATGAAGGACTACTTTTTCATTATATCATTAGTTGGCTCTGTAACTTTTTCTTACATTATCCTACTTCCTTCCTGAGCACTCATACCCTCAGTACTTACAGATATGGTTCTTTATGATACCTATCCACAACCTGCTTTCTGAATACTCTCATTTCTGTTCCACAAGACAGTCTACATGCAGATTTTGAAATGGAGGAAGAAGTACATTAACAAAAATGCATCATAAACCCATATAGTTGAGTGCTGTGGCATATATGACTACTTTCACTCTTTAAAGTAACTTCAGTTGATCATAGAGTATTATATCTAATATTAGATCAGGCTCTGTCCTACCCTTATCATCACAGTAACCAAAATTCCTGTTGAAAATTAAGCAACAGGACTAGCAGCAACCAATCTGATTTGTGCATTACCGTCTTTCAAACTCAAGTCCAGTATGAAATGTGGAGGTGGAAGAGAACTGGAGAAACAAAAGTGTGGAGAACACCACCATTAAATGTAATATGTACATTGCAGCATGTTTATAGACCTAATACTTTAAGAAAACTGGAATTATTAGAAACAAACAAACAAACAAACAAAACAACACCAAAAAACAAATACCACCAAATGAAAAAAAAGAAAACAACAACCAAACAAACAAAACAAACCTAAATATAGAATAAAGCTGCAAGAAGTGGACTAACACTAGTTGGCCCAGATATCCTGCGACTAAAAGATCCCAGGCAAGGTACTGCACATCTTCACCTCTAGTTCCTTTCTATTGCTTATCTATCTCGTCTATTTTTGATCTTGACTGGAATAGCCACATACCTCAGTTTTGTATAACAAACAGAACAGAGATGATGCAATTCAATCCCACTGCTCTCATTAGTCTGTTTGCTAAGAAGAAAAAAAACCCACATGCTTGAATTCTGTCCAAACCTTCTGCTACCATGGAAATAGAAAATCATCTTGGTAAGAAAATGCCACATGGTATCTACTAATATTTCAGCCAAAGTACTGTCTGTAGCAGCAGAGATTTTGGAAGAACTTCATCCCATGACCTGAGAGCTGTTCAGTACATCCTGTGAGATAATGAATTCTTTCAGTTCCTGCTCACTGAAAATCCAGAAGAAGCTGAACAAGTTTGTCACTTTAAAGGAAGCACTCAGTATCTTTGCATAGCTAGGTCTTAAAGCAGTAGCTAAGAAACAGCTCCTGTTTCCTTTTTTAAATATAGATTGCATGTTACAGACATGCAGTTGTTGATGACAACAGAACAAAAGCTCAATCCAGTTTAAAAAATAGCTTATTCTTGGTTGTGGTCAAGACAGAGCACCTTTGGAAACTCTGGAACAAGTTGTTGAAGTAATTTAATGATCCATAAATTAGTGGGAGTTAAATATTTTGATATTTTTAAAAAGGAAGCCTTTTCTGATCATTCAGTGGAAAGAGCTTGTGGGTTTTGCATTTGTATTTCAGACTAGACAAACTCAGTTTGTCTACAACATCTACAATGACCTTTTTTTTTTTTTTCCTCCTTTGTATTTAAGAAAATATATTGATTTGTACAATGGTAAAAGCAGAACAGACATCTGCTACATATTATTCAAACAATGCAGGACACAAAATTATTGTGTCTGCATACAAAATACTAGAAGCAGATACAAAAATTAAAGTCTCAGAAGAGTAAAAAGTATGAAGTAATGGTAACATATCAATTGCAGAAGGATTGTAAAATGGAAAATAAATTTTCACACACAATTTAACTTAGTGTTTTAAAGGAAAGACAGTTTCACCAAGGCATCACAGAGATCACTTAATCTCTTTTTGCCCTTAGTTTCAGTGTATAACTAGAGATAAGTCTGTACTTCAAACTGCTTATAGGTCTTCAGAGGAAGTACTTGTTTTGTCTTCTTGCAGTCTTGGACCAAATAGAAATCCAAATTCTGGCCCTCCCTTTACTATTATTCCTTTTTTAATGAGGCTAAACTGAAAACATTTGCAATCTAACTTTTGAAAGCTGCAGGGTTTGTCAAGCTTCCAGTATTTTACAACGTCTCTCCTGGCTGCCAATACAAGCAGATGTAAAAATTTCCTCAAGTGTGCCTTGTGTGTTAGTTCATTTATACCTTGAAACAGGCAGATGTCAGGGGAAAGTATGAGGATAGGACTCATAATCCTGCTAATAGCAGTGTTAACATTGTTCCAAAAATTCAATATGAGCCTAATTCTGCTCCCATTAAAGTCAGTCAGATTTTGGCTCTTGACATAAATGGACGTAGAAATAGAGCTTAGGGGAGGACATATAAACTGCTCTTGGAGAACAGTGACATTTTAGCTTTTGAATAGTTGGATGACTACTCATTGCAAAATTAGGTCATTTTCTTTAGGTTCTACTAGATGCTGGTAGCAGTTTATCACACACTGCCTTTCTCAGATGAGTATGTCCACTTATTTGTTTAAACAAAGCTTCCCATTTCCTATCTAGCATACTTATCATATGCCAGCATTTCACAGTAGAGCCAGAACCAGTCCAGTTGTGCCTTCCTCCTAACACTCATGAATGTGACAGCAATTCTCACTCCCCACACTTCTTCCCTCCTCCAGCCACATTTGATAAAAGGCAAACAGGCTTCCTCAACAATGTAAAGTTGTAATTATGTTCAGAATTTCTGATACTGTTTCAACCTAGGGATTTTAACCATGGGGAGCAACCTGTGTCAGAAGTAACCATGCAGAAACAGGCATTTGGAAGACAGACTGATCTTCATTACCAGATAAATGTAAACAGATTGATCTTCAGCTCCTCACAACATGTATTTGTAGATGTAAAAATACCTTGACCTGGAAGATATTTTGGCCCGGAAGAACCTTTAGGCTTTAGGTCTTACTTTTCCTCCTCTTAGTGGGCAAAGCCTTGTTACTCATATTACTTACCAGGGATCTCCCCAAGAAACTTTCTTCCCTCAGAGTGAAATAAGATCTGTAGTTAAGATAATGATACTGCTGCTTCTGTCATCTGTCCCTAAAGGACCTATCACAAAAGTCTCTTCAACAGGAAAAAGCACTGTCATTACACCTTTGGGAATAACTTTGTATTAAACATCCTCTCCTGCTCTCTTCAGTTTCACATCAGTGACCAGCCTAAACCACAATGGTCCTCAGCCTCCTCCTGCCAGATGCATTCTCTGTAGAGGAAAGACTTCACAACCACCCTGCATGACAGCTAGTTACACATCCAGGATGAAAAGACAGCTGTTGCTGGTCAGATTAGAGGAATTCATCAGTAAGTGTACTCTTTTGCCTGGTTTTGGTGAGGAGAGTGTTTGTTTTGTTTCAAGTTTTTTGCCTGAAACTGTTTCTGTATTTGTGTCTTCTCTCTCTTCATCCCTCAGTAAATACATCTCTAGGACATTTTTACATTTTGATGCCTAAAATCTTTATTCCAGGAGCTCAGCATGCCCTCTCCCAAGCATTCCCAGAAAGTGCTTACGAGTCTCACACCAGATCCCTAACAGCTGACAAAAAGGCTATAGGAAGAAACCATATTTGACACCAAAACTGGGAGTCATTCCTAAACTTTGTGAGTTTCCAGAGCAAGGAAACTCTCAGATTCCCATTTTATTGAAACTGCATTTCCTTCATTAAAGATGAAGGAGTAGAACAAGGATCTTCCAGTTTTATTTTCTTTCCATAACAACCATTCGTTTCTTCTCTCCTTTGATTACATTGTTGCCCCCATTTGCCCACACAAGTTAGAAAAGACTAATCTCAGGCACTTGCAAGACATCTTCCTGAAGAAGTTATACTTTCTAAATGTGTTTATCTGCACACACTGTTGTGAGTGGGAAAGGAAGAACTAACATTGTATTAAATAGGAAATTGAGCAACGAAGGATCTACATGAATTTGTCACCCTTGACATAAGACAGTTATTACACAAGGAAGCAAATTCATTTAGCTTGGGAGTTCAGTTACCTTATATTTACTGTTTTTATCTGAGGTTTTAGTGTTGATGGTTCAGGTTTTGCAATTTGTTAAAAAAAAAAAAAATCTTATCCTATCTTCACATCATTTCCTTAAGTATTGGTTAAGTATAAAACAGTAATAGGCAGAGGGCATTGATTTTCTGAAAATCAAACATGAAAACCCATATTGCAGAGAAACTATTACATTATTTATTTTCTGACCTTGACAAATACTGCATAAACCACTTTTTTGCCAAAACAAAAACAAAAACAACCCACATATTTTTAACACTTATATTTTTGCCTTCTATCTATTTACAATCTTTCATACATAAATATGCCCTGAGGCTTCTGGCTACCATTTAGCTTGCCTACAGTGAAGCACTAGAAAGGTTTCAAAGAGACGTATAATACAAACTGAGAAATGCTTTCTACTTGCTGCTTTGCAAAATTTGCTCTATCAGCAACATATATTGGAATAATTATGCCAAGATGTCACCTTGAAGCATGACAAAATCATAATATGGAAATGTACATCCATCACAGCTACTTTGAGTCACTGATAAGACTGAAACTGATAGCACTGACAAATTTGTCGCACTGAGTCATAATGTTAAATACTGAAATGGCACCTGAGTTTTGTTCTGCTAACTTTGCTCAGTTTCCTACTTGCTGATATCCCTTTTAAAAATTTCCTTTGTTTTGAGCTTTCCAAGGTTCTGCTGAAAACTCTGTGCTGATGAAGTGCATACGAATCAGAAAACAGAATTATTTATACCATTTCATACATTGTATAATGAAAACATAAGAAGAGATCTTCAGATGGAATCCTACAAAGAAAATGGGAAACAAAGTGGGGTGGAGGAAGCAAAAATATTAATAGATACTTGAGTATAAAAAATAGATATTCCGGAATATAATGTTTGTATTTTCAGATAGCTATTTATATAACTGCAAACTGCTGCTAAATTACAAGAGGAAATTCGTCTAACATGGGATCCATAAAACTGACCTAGTACTAATATACTACTAGCTCATGAAAAGATGAAGCCTTATACAGCACCATAAATGTATAATGCCTCCTTGAGTCAAATATAAGACATTTTCTTAGGCAAATATAAGACAATTTTGGGCCCAAATCCCAGAATCTGGGGAATGGAATACATTCCATATTCAAAGAAAGATCTACAGCCTAACCTGCAAGCTTGGAGAGAAAGACTAAAGCATGCAACAAACAATCACAAAGATGTTAAGGATGAATGCACTCCTGAGAGGAAATGTTCTCGGTTGTCCTGGTTTCAGCTGGGATAGAGTAAATTTTCTTCCTAGGAGCTGGTACAGTGTAGTGTTTCAGATTTAGTGTGACAATAATATTGATAACACATTGATTTAGTTGTTGCTAAGTAGCGCTTATCCTAAGTTAAGGATATTTTTTAGTTTTCCATGCTCTGCTAGCAAGCAGGTGCACAAGGTGGAATGGAACATGGCCAGGACAGGTGACCCAAACTAGGCAAAGGAGTATTCCATACCACAGAATGTCATGCTCAGTATATAAACTGCGGTGAGTTGGCCGGGAGGGGCAGATTGCTGCTCAGGCATCGGTCAGTGGGTGGTGAGCAATTGCATTGTGCCTCACTTGTTTTTTCCTGGGTTTTATTTCTCTCTCTTTGTTATAATCCTTTTTATTACTATTATTACTATTATATTATATTACATTTATTACTATTATGATTATATTATATTTTATTTTAGTTATTAAACTGTTCTTATCTCAACCCATGAGTTTTACTTTTTTTCCCAATTCTCCTCCCCATCCCACTGGGAGGGGGATGTGACTGTCCACATAGATAATGTCTCAAAATTCAGTAAAGAATTTAGGTAAAGGTGGCAGTTTCTCTGGAATGCTGGGGTTGTGCAAACAATGACTGGAAAATGTGGCTAGAAAGGAGGGTCTCACAGAGGTGAGACCACACTTTTCTGAGGCTGGACATCCTTACCTCGAGCAACTGCAAAGAGCCAACAGAGAAGGTCAGTTTCACAACACATGCACCAAGAAGAAAGGTCAGACACTGGTCATATCTGTAGGGAGGGGAAAGTAACTCCCCAGTGAGCCCCAAACCCACTGACCCATTCCCAGAAGACTCAGAATGTATGAGCTGTGTATTCACCAAAACCAAGGGGATTCTAGAAGCATAGACTGCACATGACACCTGATTAGCATAATGAATCTGAGTGCCCACCCAGAGGAGGGGTAAGGGATTATAAAAAGACACAAATCATATCCCCTAGTGGCAGCACTCCTCTGGAACTGAACATCTGGGCTGGCTGGAGCAACGTTGGAACCAGGACTGGTGAAATCTTTCTTCTTTGTTTGCCGTTCTTTCTTTCTCTTTTCTCTCCTATTCTCTATCCCTGTATCCCTGCATATATAATAGGGCTTGTCGAGACATGTTTACAGCTTTTCAATATACGTTGTAAGATTTGTGGTTTGACAGTGTATGTTAGAAGGTTTTCTGCTTGTTGCAGAGGTTTCGAGGCTTACTGAAAAATTTTCACGCCAATATTTCTTCTGAGCAAATAAAAACTGAGATTTGTGAATTGAAGAATCCCTGGTGTCATTTCACCTTAATCCTGACCTGGGAATAGACAAATCTGAGCTGTTGTCCCAAGAAATCGGGACATGACAGGATGATGTGCTGGGTTTGTGTGAGTGGCAGGGGTTTTGGTAGCAGGGGAGGGGGCTAGAGCAGTAGCCCCATGTAAAAAGCTTCTTGAAGCTCTCCCAGCTCCAAGTTGGACCCGCCTCTGCACCAAAGATGAGCCACTTAGTGACAGTGGCCGCACCTCTGCAAGAACATATTTAAGAAGGGAAATCTGGGAAGAGGAGTTAGAGTTGTGAAGAGGAGTTGCAAGGACTCCTTCGTATGCAAACACTAAGGTCAATGGAAGAAAGGAGGAGAAGGGAGGGGCAGGTGCCCCAGAGTGGAGACCCCCTGCAGCCTGTGGAGAGACAGGAGGGCCACCCCACCCCCACCCATGTAGGTCTACAGTGGAGCAGATACCAACCTGGAGCCTGTGGAAGATGCCACATCAGAGCAGGTAATTGTACCCAAAGGAGGCCAGGACTCTGTAGGAAGAAGCAGCCCCTGCTGTTGTAGTTCAGCGCTGGGAGGATTGTAACATGTGGGGGAGACGCATGCCAGAGCAGCTAGGGAAATGCTGCAGCCTGTGGGAGGGACTCATGTCAGAGAAAGTTTGTGAAGGACTGTTTCCTGTGAGAGGGGAACCACGCTGAAGCAGGGGAAGAATGCAAGGTGTTCCCCCCACCCTCAGGAGGAAGAAGCAGCGGGACTGACCGCACCCCACATCCCCCGCTCCATGTGCTGCTAGTGGGGATGAGGTAGAGAAATCAGGAGCAAAGCTGAGCCTGAGAAGAAGGGAGGGGTTGGGGGAAGGTGGTTTTAAGATGTGGTTGTACTTTTCACTGTCCTAGTCTGTCTGTTAAGTGTTGTTGTTAGTGTTGGTATTAAATTTATGTTCTTCTTTCTTTAACAAGTCTGTGTTTTGCCTATGACCATAATGGGTGATTCATCCCTCCCTGTCCTTATCTCGATATCCAAGCCTTCTGCTACATTTTCTCATCAGTGCTTGGAGGGGAAGGAGGGAATGAGTGGCTGCATGGTTCTCAGTTGTCCTGTGAGCTCAAACCATGACAGGGGAGGAGCAAGCAAGAGGCTGCACGGTGCTTAGTTGCTGGTGGGGGTTAAACCATGACATCAGTACAGCAAGCCAAACAGAAAAATGTATTTAAATAAACAAAAACAAAAATAAAGGGGGTCTTGGATTGTGACCTGAATGAATCAAAGTAAAGAAATGTTATTGGGTAGATGGCAAACCTGAAAGCTTGGTGGTAAGTCTAATGGATGAATGATATCAATCAATGTTCGCACCATTCTATAAAATGCAACATACATGATATGCTAGAAATGTGTATATCAAAAGTATATTACAGCACCAGTAGAATGAAATCTGTTACACAAACTGCTCTTACAATAGACAAGGCATAGAAATTCATCTTGACAGTGCTCCATTCATATGAATTAGCTACAGGTACAAAAGAGGGATCCAAAAAAGGGGATCCTCTTAAGGCTGAGGTTACAGGTGCTAAGGCGGGTAAACAAATGTCTCTGAGATGATATTCAAAAGAGTATGAATCCCTTGTTAAAGTGAGGAGGTCCCAGAATTCCGCTGACAACATCACTTGCTATGATGATTTGGAGAAGATCAATAAAGTTGATTCTCAATGGCATATCACCAAAGCAGACAACATTTGAGGTGCTTACTTAGCTCCAGCATTACTGAATTTAAAAACAAAAGCAACAAACAAACTTATCATCCACATTTTCACTTAGCTGTCTTCATTTTTTTTGGAGGACTTGCTCAAAAGCATATAGTAGCCTTTTCTTCATTGGTATGTTGTTACCTTTCCCATGCTACATGCATTTATGCACCTGTGCATAGCTTTAGCAACTATTTAAAAAGTCAGAAAAGAAAAACCGACTATCTGTAATCCTGACTTACAAAGTACATTCTCCATCTGTCAACTCATTGACTGGTCACCTTACTCTTTTTTTACACTTTGATCATTAAAGTTCTCCCAGTGGCCTTAGGTACATGTTCAATCAGAGAGGAGACAGAATAAGCCTTAAAGATAGAAACATTCAGTGTGAAAGAACAGATTCTCATTATGCTCCAACAAGTTTTATCGAGTAACTGTGAGTGATTTTACTTTACCTAACTCTAGATACCTGTGCTAAGTCACACCAACAAATCAGTAGATTATTTTGCATGGGAGCTTCAGAGATTCTTAGCAGACTGAAAAATACTAGCACTGACATTACATCCTTGTCTATATCCCTGAGGACACTATCCATCAAAATAAATGCCAACAAATCTATGATGCTTACATTAAGATTGGAAGAGATCAAAGACTTTGTAATGTGTTAGCAACAGTTGCATTTGGCCCAGAGGAACTGGAGAAAATGGTAGAGAAGATTCATCCCCATAAAAATGGGGATGAAAAACATCTATTGGTGCTAGCTTTATTATCCCAGTTGATTAGAAACAATTACAATCAATTAAATGAATTAAAACAGCAAGGACTTCATATTCACACAACAGAAGGTAATCTACTCATGTTTTGATACGATCGTGGTATTGAACTATTGTTTGCTATAAGGTTTATGAGGAATTAAAATTGAGGGAAGATCTATACCATCATGAACTCAAATCAAACTGCTATTACAAAGCAGTTACATTTTAAAAAGTGATAGCAATTAAGGAGAATTATGTTCACAATTTGTTTTGATCACTTCTGCTACCCATATATATCCATTTGATTCTCCACTACACTTCCCCTTTTGTCAAGTGATTTGAAATATATCAGATGCTCCAATCACATTGTAATCACTTCATTTTACAATGCAACACAGCATGATGTAATGGTGACTAAATAATTCTACACTGTGTGGCCGTACAAAGAAGTTCTATTGCATTTTTCAAAAGTGGGGCTGTAAGACTCCCAAAGTATGCATCTATTGCTTTTGTTTGTTTTTTTTATTCCAGTGCCATCCACCAGAGAGAGACCCTCCACAACACCAGGAGGAGAAGACAAGACACTCTTCTCCTGCCCTAAGCAGCTGTAATTTCAAAGTGAAATTGTCCTGGTTCTACTGGACTGAATTATTTAGTCATCAGAATCTAAAACAAAGAGGTTCTATAGAGATGGAAAAACATGTGGGTTGAATGACAAACAAAGTATTATTTACTGAATGTATTAAAAATTGTTTTTTCCAGACACATTTCATCAAAGCAAAGCTCCTCTCCTGGGAAAACAGCTATATACACAATCAAGACAGATGTACAAGTCATGTGAAATAAGCTGCCACTGGACTGAATTATTTAGTTGTTTGTTAGAGATTTGATCAAATTCAGCCTCTATGTAAACAGACAAATTTAAATGGGACAGAGTTTAAGGTGTTCTACATCCTGATTGAATTTGATCCTGTGTGCACTGGATCTCTGGAAATGCCAGTGCAAGAATGTTGTCCTCGTAGTGAATGTAAATTTGCATGCTTGTTTTAGATTAAATAGTCCATAAGACTCAGTAGCCTCTTAAAAAAAAAAAAAAAAAAAAATCAAAAAACAATAATCAACCATGTATGCAAGAAGGAGCTTGAATTTCCAATGTGGTCAACCCTTGAAAAGACTGTCAAAGGTAGATGACTGAACACAACTATATTTTCAATAACACATTTCTTTTCTTGGAAAGGTGAAGCCTTTTTCTCATTATATATCCAGATCTGAACAATTTCCTTCACATAACATTAACAGTCTCTTTAAATACACTTTTAATTTACTGACTGCATTCAAATTTGTCCTTCCAACAGATCACTCTGAATTTTAGAAAATTTTGCCTTTTCTGTATAGCACATCTACATGCAAGTAACAGAAACTATTGGAAGAAATCACTCATAGAAGAAAGGAATGCTTGCGAAGTGTAAATGTATTTAAAGTTTCACAAATATACCTAGTTTATGTTAATGTGTCTAAACAATATGTGAAGAGTCTTTTCATATTAAACCACCAAATTACCTCTGTTGCAAATGAATTAACAGTTTATTGGTTTAAGTAGCTAATATTTTAATATTTGTTGCAGATTTTCATTACTTTGTGTTGACAACTGCAGTTTCTGTATCATATACCTCATAATTTTATTTGCTTATGATCAGAGCAGTACCTTTGTACTTCTTTTTAACACAGTTTCAGTTTTTCAGCTCTTTATTAGCCAGAACAGCATAAAATGCAAGCAAATGAAGTGTGAAACTTTACAAAAAGGAATGGTCTTGTCATTTTCTCCATATCTCCAAATCAGTTCTCTTAAGTTTGTAAGAAACCAAAACCACAAACATAAAGGGTTTAGATTAATATATGACAACACAAATTTTATATCATGTTTACAAGATTTATAATAACGGTGGAGGAGGTACTTCACACTGGAATTTTTTTCAATTATATAGATATCTTTATAAAATCTTATACCAGTGGTAAGTCACAACCATTAAAATAATCTAAAGCCATACAGATTTTGAAGAACCTTAATAAAAATGTGGAAACTGATTACACAAAGTAAAAGAGCAGAGCCAAACACAGATGAAAGTATAGCAGTTTTATGATAGCTCAAATGAAAGAAGTATGACAAGTCTTCTCAGTAAATTGATCAGATACAAAGAAAATTGGTGGTAAAAAGCTACGGGCTAAGCATATAAGCATGTGGGCTATTGCTTAAGTAAAGATATATTGCTATAATCCTTTGCATCTTAATATTTAGTAAATCCAAGATTAGCATATGACTGTAATTGTTGCCAAGTACTAAGAATAATGTTTCTGTGGGATTTTTATCTCAGCAAAGTTTATTTGTGCATGCCCTGAAGCAAGAAATATGAATGACCTCTTTAATTCTAAGGAAATATTTTGAAGATGAACACTCTTATTAAAATAGTGTTCAGTAACCAATGGTCATAGCAGATGTTAATCAATTGCAGTCAGATGACATATCTCTTCTAAACAAAAACAAAACCAAAAAAACGGTAAAGGTGACAAATAGTTCCTGATGACTAAATCTGACCAAAGACAGTAAGTAGCTGTAGTAGTAGTTCGCTGGAGTAGCTCACTAGTTGTGTTTCACTAGAGGAGACTGGTGTTTGGCTAAGGTCTGGGATGAGGTTCCAACAAGTTTGTCCTGGTAGTTCACTTGATATAGATCTGCATAACAAAATGGGGAGGTGGTCTCAGTGCCCCCATCACATCAGTTACAGAATAAGGAGGCTTCAAGAGGAACTGGAACATTTTGTGTACAGACTAATGCTAACAGTCTGCCAGAAGAAAAGAGCAAGGATTGTGTGTACCCTTTTGGCAAGAAAATGGGTTGATATTGGATTTAGCAAGCCAACGTCTGTGATGCTGGTGAAGATTAGCATGAGAACAAGTGGAAATTATCCCATCAGTACATCTCTGTGCAGACTTAAAGGCACCAAGTTCCTTGAGTCACTCAAGGGCTACAGGTGGATAGGAACTCTTCTCCAATTATGCCCCACCCCCCAAAAAAAAGAATGTGAGTATATCTGGGTCAGGTGCTGAGAATGGGTCCTGACTCTCCACCACAGAAACAGAGTAAGTACCCTTAGGCTGCATAAGAAAGCCTAGAGGCCATCATCTTATTGGCTGAGCAGGGAGTACAAAAGCCAAGCACTTGTAGCAGTTTACCCTGTCCTGGACAATACAACATTCCACGGCCACAATTCAAATTGTGTGCATAACACAAGAAAAGGGGGTAGAAACCTGGAAGTGTGTGTATAGAAATTTTAACAATATTATTGAAACTTTTTCAATATAGAAGGGTATGGGTTTATTCTTTGTTTTCTTTTCCATAATAATTAGGATTCTTAGATTAGACTCTTAAGATTTCAAATACACTATCAACAAATTACTGCCTTTATATAGGTATGTTTCCTTTTTGTCCAGAACAAGATTTTGAGTGTAATATGGATAAATAGCTAAGTAACTACACAGTAGATTTGGCCAGTGGCAGAAGGAGGTAGCACAAGGAGGAAATCTACCAAAGACTAACATAGATCAATCAAGTGTTCTCTTGAAAGAAGCATTCAGCTTGCTCCAATCAGAGATACACAGTATTTATAGAGATCTTGGCTGTTAATAGTAAAAGTTTTTAGATATTCAGCTTCCACTGGAAAAAGGAATTTTCAGTAGAAGGTATGTTTATAAGCATTTCAAAAGAATTAGACCTTATATACTTAAGAGATATTCCTTAGCTAGATCACTCTATCAGAATTACCGTTAACAACAATTAAAGAAGAATTGAATGGGTGATCTAAAATTATGATATAAAACTTTACAGGTGTTCTATGATTGTCAAAACTGTTTTGAAAGACAATATATGAATATGCACTTAAGTCAGAAGTTTTAGAGAGTCCGCTAAACAGAATACATTTTATCACCTCCCTAAATTGACTTGACATAAATAGTGTGGGAGACACTGTAGGTGACTAAGTCACTAATGTAGCAGAAAGACACACACAGTTCTGGTTACAATTTTTATTCCCAACAGTGATTATCTGAAGCTGTAAATAGTGGAAAAATTTAGTCTCTCCTTATTGGCTGGAACTTTGAAAATCTCTGCATTACTAACAGTATGTATAACTGTTCCAGTTAAAGGGGATGTGATGCTTCAAAACTTTTCCAAAGCACCCATTTTCTCACCATGTGGTAGAAAAGTTAGTACTTCTTTTAAAGAAGTTATTATGGCACTATAAATTACCTTTAACAAAAGGATAAAATCTCAGTTATGAAGCTAGTTATAGAAAATGCCAACCATCCCGTCAAGGCCAAACTACCAATGAATATGTTAATTATTGATGTGCATTTAGCCAGACCAGCACCACGTTTTCACTGTGCTATTTAAGGATGACATTGTTACCTCTATTTTTTTGCGAAAAAAAAAAAAAAAAAATAACCTGTTCTCCTGAGAACAGCACAACTGCTGGGAGTAAGAGGAATAAACCTGAAGAATATAGCATCACCTACTTAATATTTCTCATCCTACATTACTCCTTGCTATGTATAAAGAAGCCTGTCCTACGGATTTAATAATTAGAAAAACTGCATTTAAAACCCAGCATAATTCTATTCTACATATGCATTTTTGTATCACTAATGGATATTTTAACATCCCAGAGTTTCATCTGCTCTTCTCTCATCTAGTTTTAAACATCCAATATACATGGCTTCCTTTGGAATCTACTCTGTGGCCAAAAAGCAGGCAGTAAGTATTTAATCTTCAATACTTCAGTCTACACAAAAAAAATATAATTAAAAATGTTATTTAAAAAAAAAATCCTAAATTACAGTCATTTGGATTAAAAAAATGATAAGTAGTTTCAAGTAGTCTACTTACCAAGAATAATTTTGTTTCTCTTTCTTGACACTGCTTACTATCTCCATAACTGTCAGGGAGGGGCTGGTAGTCTACAGCATCTGCAATTTCAAATAAGCTTTAAAAGCATGTAACTGGTGGCATTATATGTCACAGGCTGCTTAATATAATTCATTATACCTACTTGTACATTTTCATATCATCCTAAACAATTAATTCTTTTTTTTTTTTTTTTCCATGTTTATGCTCTATGGAATACACTTAAACAAATGCATTGTGGGGTTTACAAAACACAGCTTGACATTAAACACCTCTTCATATAGCCCAAAGAGAAGTCAGTCGCAGGGAGCACTGACTGTAATTTTACCACCTACTTTCTTTAGTGTCATGCCTTCACACACAAACAAAATATGTGAACAGAATCAGCTTTAACTGATGTATCTCAAGAGCTATATTACTGGAGGCAGTTTAAGAGGATGCACTTATTGTGAGGCAATGACTCTAATGGCTTTTGCACTTAAATTACTTAGTACTGCCTAAGTGTGGTTTATACTATCTTGGAGGATCAGACCAATGCATACGGACATAAAATGGTGGTGTAAAAGTGGCATAACATAGTTGTATACATCCCTTAATCCACATCAATGAAAATACAGAGAAACAATATCAAACAGTCACTTTATCTTAATAATATTTTTGTTCACATAAGAATTTTAGATTTAGTAGGTGGTAAGGGCAAGGAACTTTGTTTCCCATTTATGAAAACTGAGAAAACCAAATTATATATCGTTCTGATATTATCTCAACTTTTCCCTAAATGAGAAGAAGAAGGAAGACAAGAAAAAATTAGCATAAAACGAGATTAAGTGGCAGGCTTTAATTTTCCCCATATCAACTTCAACAGTGAAAGGGATTAATTCTTACTAAAATACTGAAGTTATCTAAAAATACCTAATAAGGTATTTCATACCCTCTTATTATACAACAGTATTTCAGCATAACATCTAGGATTTGGCTTATTTTGCTATCATTTTGCCCAGTTAGGATGTGCTACTACATTGGCAAGTAGTGTAGAGCTATGGGAGTTGACCTGCAAAGAAGAGCTGGTGATGAGAGTTAACTCCAGAAGTGGCTCAGGGTTGCTTCTGCCAGAGCCCAGTTTAATTTCACCCCAGAAGAATTGAATGTATGTTCTCTGGGGACATGAGGCAGTGTGTACCCAAGTGGGGGCTATCTGGAAATTCTCTGTGAAAGTTAACTGCTGTTCTGAACTAAAACACTAATGTAGGTACAAGTTTGAAAAAGTGCCCTTTAAGCTCTCTTAATAACCTAGGCCTTAGAAAGCCAGATCTCAATTTAGATTTACAGTATCTATGGGTCCTTAATCAAGGGATAGCTGAAATTTAAAAAATGGATAGGATTTGCCAATTCACTAGTCATCCTCTGTAATACTTAAATTTGATTTATTAACCTAGTACCTTAGATATTAACTTCAGATGTGATTTATTCCAAAAGGATGCAAATAGAGCAAATACTACACACATTTAATATCATCTGTGTCCACCTCCATCTCATAATCCTAGCACACTGAAAGGATAAATTTTCAACAGAACACAAACAACAATCATGTGATATATTACAGGCAATGCTATAGCTGTGTCATCTAGGCAAAGCTAATATTTTTATATATGTTAATTTAAAATACTCCTCCTATATACTTGTTTAGTTTCTATAAATACATTTTACTTCAGAGAAATCAGAAGCAGTTTTAAAATACTATTGACATGAACCTATGAAATATCATATCAAAGAGAGTTCCACTAAGTTTTGGAAGTTTATATATATTTGGGGCTTGATTCTGCAATTTCAAGTTTCCCACTCATTTCTTTTGTGCTGGAGTCTTTCTAAAAGTATGTCCATTAACCCAAATAGTAAATGAGACAAATGCAGTGGAAAGATGACAAGTAGGTATAGCCTGATGCCTAAAAACTCTGTATTATCAATGATAAACAAAGTGTTTGGGAGTTCCTTGAAACTGCCAAAACTTTCTCCCCATGCCTCTACTTGGAGACTGTTTCTCATTACATGGTACCAGTAGCATAAAAGGAACAGTACTGATGTGGAGTCTGTAAAAACTGTATTCTGTTACCGGAGTTACAACAGTAAAATCCAGATAGGTCTAAGCATGAACAGGAGTCCACACTTGGATTTTCAGCTGCTGAAGTAGTTGCAAGCCTCAATCATATATATGTCTTGGATCAAATCAGCAATATGATTTGCTATGAAAATTACAGTGCAAGGTAAAACATCTAGTTTTATACTTTTTATATGTAAAGAATGTGAGGAAATTAGAAAAAAAGTTATTGTAAATGAATATTGAATAATAAGAGAAATTATTTTAAAAAATTAAAATATGTTATTTCAAAGAATTCTGTTCAAAATTAGAATACCAAGAAGGCTGAAAAATTAAGTGAATTATTTGATCAATTGTTTATGTGACATTTTGAGGCTATAGTATCTTACAGAAATGCAAATTATTGAGACCATAATTAGATATACTGTAAATCCACAGTCAATCATTTTGTACCAGTTATTGGATATTGTATTATCTTCTGGACAGAAAAAATGGATGTAACATTCTAGTAGCTATTTTACTGATACAGATCATAAACATTTTGTTATTTCTTAGTCCTGGATAGTACTTTTTTATTTATCTCTATAACGCCGTGTTATACCTATGAATGAAATTTTCGTGGGAGGAAGAAGGTGATTTTCAAACAGGTAAGGATCAGCCACCCAAAAAGACAGGACTATGACTTTGGACAGGATTGTGCTTACAAAAGAAGCACATCGGGGTTATTAGCTTTTCTGTTACCTGTGCATACACTGAGCCAGCAGACTGCTGTCATCTCTTATTTACTCGTAATTTTCTGTAATTCATTATACACAGGTTTTTTCCTTGGCAAAATATAAACTTCTGAAAGAGGAAAATAATTTAATAAACATCAGTCTATGCCCATTAACAGTACATGAAAATCAGAACAAAAAAAAAAAAAAAAACCAAAAAAAACAGAATGCTTCCTTATTAAGTGTACCAAATCTCACATAAAAATAATAAAATCAAATTGACATTCTTAATGTTTCAATTTTCTAACTCTAACTAAGTACATTTGTCCACTACATATGGAAAAAATAGTGTAGTCTGTCTTGTCATATAACACTACAGTACACTCTTCATGAACACTCAGTCATATGTAGTGGGTTTACAGTTAATAATTCAACCTTCTTTTAAACTGTTACATTCAACAGTAATTGTTCGGTTTTAAAGTGCCATATTTGGGAAGTTTTAATCATGCCATTCATAAATGTTGCAGATTATATCATTAAGAGCAGACCATGATTTCTACTTATAGTATTCATTCAAGTTTCAGTAATTATTTAAATGTTTTCTATTTGTAAGGATATTTTAATGGTTACAAATTAAATGTAACTATTATATGCCTGACACTGCTTTTGAGGCAATGATAGTTATTAATATTACAGAATAATAAATAAATCTATTTGTGATATTCATAAAGCTTCCTGAATTTCTTTTATCCGTTCCAGTCTCAAAAAAACCCCACTATTAAGGGGTAACAACCCCAATATAGAAACATAATGCCTACAATACATTCTGAGCAAAACTATTCAGGATATAGTAGACTGTACATTGCCATGTAAAAGTTCATTTAAGGCAAATTATTAAATAGAGCAGACTAATATAACTTCATGTAACATAAACTGAAGTAGACAGGGATGAATATGATACTTTTTAAAGAATGTATAAATATAATGCACACATTTAATGTAGTTTGACAATTGAGAGTATAGAAGCTCATGATTGGCCAGCTTGTTGTATGCCATTAACAAGAGTTTCTCAAATCACTGTTTATAATGATCTACAACATTAAAAGATTTTTTCCCACCTGTGCAAATATTAATTTGTATTTTTCTTTATTCATGTGAATTTTCAGGTATGATTTTTTAAAAATAATTTCACACCACCAGTAGAAATGTGAGATGTCCTTGTGTTAATCTCAGTAGAGTATGAAATCTTTTTTCCCTCCCCACACATCTTCATCTGGACAGTGATGGAGTACATCAGATCCATTTAGTTCATAAATATTGTTTATAGTAGCTGCAAGAAAAAACACTTTCTGCCAGAGTTTCATGAAAGGAAGAAGGATTTATTTTTATCAAATATGGAAATTCTATACTTTTTTCCCTCCTGCTTTGATTTCAAAATAGCAAAAGGGTGAAGGATGACTATGGTAATAGATATGTTGTACTTACAGTAAATATAGTACAGCACATGATGCGATCTGGCACAGTGCTACTGCTACAGACAAATGTCAACAGGTCTACTTAGCACGCCACTGGTTCAACAAGACTTGACTGCATCCTATTCAAAACCTATCTTAGTGCACGATGCATCACTCAGTGCATTATACAGTGTGTGCATGTATGGCAGCTAACACACCAGAACTCCAGCGTCAGGTGGGACCCCTGCAATCTTGTGCTATACATGTAATAGCCCTGGCTCAAGCCAGGTGCTATCAACTGAACAGCAAGATGCACTTGTCTCTTGCAACATTTGGGAAAAAAGGGATCCCTTTTCAAAATGAACTCTTTTCCATTTGTATGTGCCCTCAAAGATTTCCAAAGCAAAATGCTGACTGAAGAAAGAAACACTTCGCTTCGCAAGTTGTTCATAACTGCATAAAAAAGACAAGTTGACTTCCTTTAGTCCTGCTGTCAGCCTAACTCTGAAAAACACTGTATATATTTCTCATGTAAGGATTACCCTAATTCTCTCTGATATGAAATTTCATTCCAAATCACAAATTACTCAGCTAATTTCCATAGAAATGAAGAACACCTCCTTCCACAATACTAATTTGAGTGGACAAATTATAACTGTACAGTTAATTTTTCTTGTGGTCTTTTTACACTCAAAATTTTGTTTACAATAAAAGAAAAAAATGCTCTTTACATATAAAGCCAAGAATTTATTGTACAGTCAAAATCTTAATCTATTCAAAGAAAAATTATTAGTCCTGATCTAATTACAGAAAAAGAATGTAAGAATGTAAAGACAGAAAAAGAATACCTGTAAAGACAGAAAAAAACTTAATAATACATTAAAAATAAAGTTATTTCTTAGTTTCTATCCTTTCTCCTGGTGTTATGTTTACTCTTCTCCTGCTCCTCTGGGCCCTAAGGAGGTCAGTGGTTTCAATCCAGAGTTTTGGGAGAGGTAGGGGCTGTTACACAAACTGTCAGTATATGCGAGTTCTTCACTGGGAGGAGTATAATGTCCATGCTGATTGCTTCACTCTCCTCCTTCTAGCATCCACTTGGGATCATTTTTATATGTTTACTAACATGCTTTTATGTCTTGTTCATTCCTCACTTAAGAAGGTCAACAGTGTCTTGGGCTGCATTAGGAAGACTGTTGCCAGCAGATCAAGGCAAGTGATCCTTCCTTTCTGCTCAGCCTGTATGAGACACATAGGGACTGGGTCCAGTTCTGGGCTCCCCAGTACAAGACAGACAGGGACATACTGAAGAAAGTGCAGGTCTGAAGAAGTGGGGTCTCCAGTACCAAGTCTGTGCCCAATCTCTTGGCACCCCGTGCCTGTACTCCTCTATGCTGCATCCTGTGCCTCCACCTCCCTCTTGCTGTCACACCAGACCAGCATTACTCTATAATACATTATGTTAGAGCTATGAACATCTCACTCGACACAGAATACCTTCTTATTACTGTTACCTGTATAAACCTATGGCTATATCATACAAAGAAAAGTAGAAATGAAATGAAGTAAGCATAACCAAAACAAAAATTGCTGTTAGATCTAGGCCATGTAAAACACAGCTCCAGATAATCCAAGACAATTTCAGACAGAGCAAGCTTGACAAGCCTCAGTCCTGAGACCTTCCAAACTTAGTACAAAGTCTGTGGCCTGTTACTAGCAATGGTAATACCATATCACAGGCCTACAGGCTTAGACTTTGTGGAAGAGTAGACAGAAGATGCCAGTGTTCAAGAATAGCAATGACTTGTTCAAAGCAGACATAAGGAAGAGTAGATAATCTAACATATTTTCTGCAAAAAATGTATCATAAATCTAAAGATCTGCATGGAAATCCACTATCTGAAAGGTCTCCATTTCAAAAATCATTTCCTACAAGAAGGAAAATTAGGATAAATGGAACAAACACTTTTAACCGCACACAGATCAGAGTCAGCACAAATTTAAGTGAAGGAAACAGAAATTAGCAATTTACTGGCAAGCTAGGAACATAGACGACTTGGTGGACTTCCCTTTCTGAATAACAGTCTTCCAGATTTGATTAGGAGAATCAGAAACTGCCCTTCTGATACAGTCTTTACAGTCAACTATTATATAGGAACAGATGAAAAGGTTAATCAGGCAGTGGTTAAACAAACAGGCAAACAAAGCCTTTACTTTTACAATCACCTACAACAACTTCATCTGTCAAAACATACACTTTCTATATAACTGTCGTGGTTTGAGCCTGGTTGGCAGCCAACCACCACGCAGCCACTCGCTCTCCCTTCTCTTCCAGCAATAAGAAGGGACAGAGAGCCAGGCTTGGGGTTCGAGATAGGACTGGGATGGGGAAAAAATCACCCTTTACGGTCACAAGCAAAAGGCAGACTCGTTAGGGGAAGAAAAAAAAAGAACATACATTTATTACAGACACTAACAACACATAACAGGGTAGGACAGTGAGAAGCACTGCCACATCTTGAGAACACCTTCCCCCCACCCCTCCCTTCTTCCCAGGCTCAGCTCTGCTCCCGATGTCTCTACCTCCTCCCCCCAGCGGCGCAGGGGCAGGGAATGGGGGGTGCAGTCAGTGCTGCTGCCACTTTCTTCATCTTCGGTGGGAGGAACTTCTGGAACTTCACCCTGCTCCAGCATGGTCCCCCTCTCACAGCAGACAGTCCTCCACAAACTTTCTCTGACTTGAATTCCTCCCATGAGCCGCAGCATTCCCCACACTGCTCCGTCATGGGTCACTAACTTCCTCCGACTGGATTCCCTCCCACGGCTGCAGCCCTTCCCGAGCTGCTCCGGCGTGGGACTCCCCCGCATGCTGCAATCCTCCCAGCACTGAACTACAACAGCAGGGCTGCCTTTTCCCACAAGACCCCGGCCTTCTTCGGGCACAGCACCTTGATTATCCGGGCAGAAGCCACAGGCCATAAATCAATGTCTGCTCCACTGTAGATCTCCATGGGTGGCAGGGGGGGCCGTCCTGCCGTCTCACCACAGGATACAGGGGGGTCTCTGCTCCAGCACACCTCCCCCCTCCTTTCTTCCTCCGTTCCTCCACTGACCTTGGTGCTCATGCAGCTGCAGCAACTCCTCCTCACAAGTCCCACTGCCCGTCACCACGTCCCTTCTTAAATACATTATCACAGAGGCGCAGCTGATTGGCTCAATTTCCCAAACAGAAGTGGAGCTGGCTCGGAGCTGGGGGAGCTTCAAGAACCTTCTCACAGGGGACCGCCCCGATAGCCCCCTCCCCTGCCACCAAAAACTCCACCACTCACTCAACCCAGGACAATAACTGTGTTCCTATGTATGTTCCATGTTCTGTTGTGTTTCTGATTGTGTCAAATCTTTGTTATTAAATTCCGTAAGTACTTGTGAAATGAGAGGAAGCAGATGACCCTCAATAGTATCAGGGGGTGACAGGAATTTTATAGA
The DNA here is from genome assembly GCF_018691265.1 of Tyto alba. Taxonomy (NCBI): domain Eukaryota; kingdom Metazoa; phylum Chordata; class Aves; order Strigiformes; family Tytonidae; genus Tyto; species Tyto alba. The sequence continues at coordinate 4,900,500 of NW_024881316.1, forward strand.
GTAAGGTACATTCCCTGCCTGAAGCATTGATATAAACAGAAAGAAATACCACCAAATAAAATGCAACTGCGTCAGATGGTATACCAAAGTTACCAAGCTTTAGATCTGATCTTTCTTCATCAAAGAAACATCATGCAGACACTTTTCATATGGCAGTAAAGTCTTGTGCATTACTGTATCAGCTGCATTATATTTGCTTAGAGGGAAAGAATATACAGACTTTGCCACCTCTTGCAACTAGCCACTTCCAACTCCAATACAGGCATCTCAAATCTACCCACCTGAAAGCAGCATAATGCACAAGCAATACAATTGTTAATAAATGCATACATAGCAAGTTTGTAAATAGATGTTATGTAACAAGCACTACAGAATAGATATATACCAGATGCTCAGCCTTCAAAGTCTTAGCCCCCAGGTACGAACAACATGCACAGCATACAGCTTATCTACCCAAATAATTTACAAGTTTGGTTACCAGGTTTGGGGATAGGGGATTTGGTGAACTGGTTGTACCTACCCAGTAATGCCACTACACCTATAGCTTGATCTACACAGAGAGCAATAATTGCTCCCATGTTAATCATAGATACATCTACTGCTAACTACTTCCACTCAAAGAATACCCATGAAAGATTGACCAGGCTGCTAATCATTAAGGAATAAATTCATCCCCAGCGTAACACCATCACTGTCACAGAACTTGTCACAAGTTATCACACCAGATAAATTTGGCTGAGCATTAAAATTCTCATTACTGTAATTAGGATTTTTCTTTATAAAAATTAATTGAGAATGATCTGAACAAAATTACTCTGTAGCTGATTACAGCTCCTGAATTTACATTATCATCAGCAGGAATATTCAGAGCCAGTTAACATCATGTAAGTGATTACATTAAAAAATAATAAAACTTAGTAATTGGGTATACAATGTAGAGCATATCAGATTTAGGAAATGTTGGGTTGTTTCTCTTATTTGTAAATCATGTGATAAATGCAGAAATACATGTTTATCTTTTTTGTAAGATGAACATATTTTTCATTACTGAGGAGGTGCTTAAATACAGCATGATGTCAAAAATATTCTTGCAGCACTGTAGCCACTCCTATACAGAAAGAATCAAATAAGTCAATCAGTCTTCAAAAAATGAAGATTAAATGCTCTGTTTAAGTTAAATTCCTCAAAATATGTCCAAGTCTATTATGAGAAGCCTTTACCCCTCCTCAACCATAAAGGTTTGTAAACACCGTAACAAACTTCAGATAATATCAGTATGCTCCTTAGCCTCTCTTGGTGGAGTATATAATTTAATCATTATTTGTTCTGACTGTTCTATATTTAGCTCAACAGAGGAATTCAATCCTATCTCATATAGGTTCTCACCACTCTAACAGCAACATTTATTTCTGGAGTTCAGTGAGCAGCATGACCACAGCAGTCAGGTGTTAATTGTTTCCTCATTTCTTCCCTCATATGGAACTTTTTGTTGTTGTTTTATTTAATTATGTTGTTCAGTGATAGAGTTATTGACAAAAGCAGAGTTGAGGAGTTTCTCTTTACAGCTGCAACAGAAGGAAAGAACTTTTAATGTACAGAAAGCGCCTCATATTCCACAATTCAAAGGAAGTTCTGTCTTTGGTTATGCCTTAGTTTTGGTTTCAAATCCAGTTCTCACGTATTCCTGTACTTCAGGGATGCAGATATCAGTGACAGCTTTGCGTTCAACACTCAGTCTGATGAAGCACTAATATGAGCTGTAGAAAGGACCAAATTCACATCCAGATGTCTCAAAAAAAACCCCTCATATTATTTTTTTTATTAATAACCAAAACAGTGTTAATAACAACAGCTCTTCTTACATCTTCAGAGACAGCCATGAAAACCTTCTCTCCTTGTCAGACTATATCCGGAGTTTCAATCCTCAAAATCCACACATCAGGAACTTTTAGTGGCAATGTAATATTTATAAGGTTAACATAGAGGCATCACAAGGTTTATAGCATACCATAGATTAAATCAGATGTATGAAATTAATGAGAATAATAGGACTTATTATGAGTTATGCAACTGGGGTGCATCAACATACACAGCTAACAAGTATGGTAGGAAACCTTATTCAGTGCACTGAATACACACCAAAACACAATTGACAACCCGGACATTTTTCATTACAGCTTGTGCTAGCTGAGTCTCTGCATCATCAGCTGAAATGCAGTAATTCCTTGTAGTAACTAAAGATTACCTATCCAATGAGTTCCATGAGTAACTTAAGTCTGTTTATTAATGTATACCAATCAGACACAAACCCACCACCCAAATGTTGCAAAGTCCTTCCACTGTCATCAAAGTCTAATTATCTCCACATGTGTAATAAAGGCAGAATAGAACTTGTCTGTTTGATTATGTCTACATCTGTAATAAACAAACACAGAAGAGAAGAAGGTTTTTTTAAACAAACTCTTTAAAAAGGAAACCAGGGGAACTGACCACTTTTTAAATTTTTGTTTCTATGTTTTTGATGTATGCATTCTTTGAGTTTGATACATGATTTTGGCCTCACTAACAAGGTACCTTAGTTAGCTGCTAATATAACACAGAAACTATTAAATATGAACCTAATCAAAAAATCTGATTATGTACATTTTTATTTCAAATTAATTGAAAATAAGTAATTATCCACCTGTAACTCTGCTTCTCTGTAAATACCAGATTCACTGGATTCCTAATCTTGGATGGAGAACATGCCTAACACAAGACAGGACAGAGTTTGAAAAATGTGGTCCTCTAACAGTTTGTACTTCAGTTCCATTTCATAAAAAAGATAAGCAACAATGCAGTGTTCTCGCTCTCCAAGTGACTCAATGAACAAGAAGCAAAGTTCCTCAAACTTTTTTACCCAATTAAAATTTATAAAATAAGGCTTCCCCAGAAAAGTCACTCTTGAAAAACATATTGACACAAAGAGAATACTGTACTAAGTGTATCCAAAACAAAATGGGCAGTACAACTACAGCCATTGCTGTGACGAAGTGCTGTACACTGGAATTCTTTGTGGTATTAACTCTTTGTGGTAGCCAAAGATTATGAGATTCAGTGATTTTCATAAGCTACATAAATTCTTGCTCTGTTTTTTATCTCATAGTCTAAACCAAATTTCATTCTTGATATACGCACAGAAATACATGTGAGATACACACATGGAAAACCTCACACAAACACTTTGTGTTTCATCTTGATGAAGTGAAGTTCAGAGGTCTTCAAAGGAATTTGAGTTCAAATATCAAGATTATTCAAGACTATTCTACATCCTTTTCTTCTAAAACACCTGCAGTGTAGCATATATACCTTACTGTGTATAAGCTTGTAATGTACAGCTGCAAGATATTGCCTCTAACCTACCTGCAAAAAACCCTGCAGTCTGCCAGCTCCACACAGTTACTGAACACTCTGAAAGGCATTGCATCAGCATCAGCTTCAGTGACAACCCCGCCACATAAACACAGAGGCAAAGTTTAAATAGGCAAAAAATGTGAGAAAGGGATGCAGCAAAATTGGCCTTGAGAACAAAATGGGATACTTTGAGTAAAGATACCCCATCAGCCTATTCTAAGAAGGAGGTTATCCACATCTGTGTTTTAAAGTTTGACACGATTATTTTGCTGATTCTATTCTTCTGAAGACAGGCAGAATTATAAGCAGTATTTACATTTTTTTTTTTTCTAAAAACACTCCTATGATTAGTAGGAGAAGCCAGGACTCCATGTGAAGATCAGAAAGACAGGAGGGCAAGTTTAGGTTTTAGACTGAATGCTTGAAATACAAAAGGTTGAATCGATGTGGTTTATTGCAAGTACTGTGATTTAATGCAAATTGTACAAGTTTTAACACAACACTGAGAAATAATGAAAATATTACATCAAAGCTAAGTTACTATTAATACTAATGACATGGGTATAGTGTTCCTGCCTTGGTACAGGGTGATGAACTAGATGACCTTTTGAAGTTCCTTCCAGCTTTACTCTCTATAAATATTAAATTAAACTAGAAATACATCAGGGCAGTGACACTCAGTATTGAATTGGTGCTAAATCAAATTAACCACCAATAGTAATCAATCCTTATTCAGTCTAAGGAATCGTCTGTCTCTCCAATTATAAATCTCAGCTAAAGAATTCTATCAAAGCAAATAAAAGCTGGAGTTTGAATAGATAAGTAAATTAATGATGGGACCAAATCACTTAGCATCTAGAATACAACCAGAGCTAATTATAAAGTTTCCTTTTTATGCACTGATCAGTTTCCACAGGTACCTCTTTCCTTATTTTTTTAAGGCAGAAGCTTAATATCTTTTCTTCACAAGAAGTCATATGTAATAATGATGGGAGATTTAGGAGTTCAGAAAATATTATTACAAAGAGATGCTTAGTAAAAATTGCATCTGGATAATTTTTTGTTTTCCCTATTTGCACTACAAAGCAAACATAAACAAAGTAATCTAGGGGCAAATTCTGGCATTATTGTAGATAACTACATAACTCCTATTGATTCTTTCCATGATTTCAAAACAACTTTCCTGTTCTTGGACATCAGCAGAAACATAAAACTATAGTTTATAGTATGTGTTTAGAGAGAGAGAGTATAATTTGTAGTTTATACCATAATTTATAACTCATGCTCTATGACATGTTTCCTTCAGCAACGCAAAAGCTGCAACTTTACTAATGAAGTTTAGTGATATTTACCCCTAGCAAGCTCATCCCTATTTTCCCTTCCTGCATTGTTATTAAAATTATTTTCACATCTACAGCTGTTGCACTATATCTGTGTATCAGCTACAATAGTTTAGTTATGTCACACTGTTTCTATTTCAGAAGCAATCAAAAAATTCACAGATTTTTTTTCAACTATTTCCATAACATTAATTAAATTGCCACTGATTTTGCAACCCTGCTCTGAAATCAATTTTAAGAGCAGTGTTAATGGGCTGCTTTTATGTCAGCTGACAGAAAACTAGTCTGAGGGACAGATGTGTCATCATTCAAGTCTTGAAGTCTTCCTTTTTTCAAGGCACTTTTACAGGTAGAGATGTCAGGCTGCAATTTCATATTGACATCAGGATCTGCTTTGAAAATGTACCTTTCAGACACTCCAGACAGAGAATAGCTCAACCTCAAGAAAATTTTTGTTCAGAGATCTCAGGAGTCATAAAGTGAACCTCTTTCCTCAAGTAACCTGAAGTGAAGCCTCCAGGACAGAGTAACACAGTAAGTAAAGTAATCCCTTCTTTTCCTAGAATTAGGTTTTGTTAGAAGTCCAGAGATATAAGCTGTATCACTGGGCACACTATGTTCTGTTTGAAGGAATTGGGAACACAGAAAGCATTTTCAAGGAACGTGTCAAGATCACTGACAAGTGTCTAGGCCAGCAAGAAGACATCAAGGCCACTGAATGACTGTGTATAGACATAATGTCAGCACTGGGAACACTGGCTGAGGTCAGTGATCAACAGTGCCAAACCCAAACTGGTGAACTGTGTTTCCAGGGGCAATGATAAGAAGTTCAGCTGTTTGGTCTAAAGTTTCAGAAGAGATTGTCAGCCCCAGAAAATAAAGGGCAGAAAAAGTAAACTGTTTGGAAAGAGATGTATAAAAACAAAGCAAAATTCAAGGAGGCAGTGAGAAATGGAATCCAGCTTCGAAAGCCAGAACTCTAAACATATCAGTACCCTAATGGGGTCCAGGGAGAAGCTGTGAAGCACCAGCAATTGATTTTACACTGATGCTTCAAATGACCGCAATTTTTGAGAGCTAGAGGACTTTTGTTCTGACTCACACAAAGCATCTGATACAAAAGAACATGTATCCAGCCAATATCATTTATTTAGAAAGAGACATTGAGCAATAATAGCATTTTACTTTGATCTATACGAAGAGCTTTCTTCCCGGTACAGTTTTTACAGGAATAGATGACTGCAATTTCAGAGAAATTTCTTACAAGCACTGAAATATGGTATGGAGACTTGGGTGTGCAGGGGGAGGGGGATACTTCTGATAGGGAGGTGTGTGGCTAATGAATACTCTCAAAAAAAAATCACATTTTCCATATACACACCTGCCTTTGGTTTATTTCAGTCACCCTGTGTTCTATTTATTTCCATTGGATAAAGACAATACTATGCATAAAAAAAATAGGAAAGATTTGCCTTTGCTCCAATGCCTATGATTTACAGGTGAATCAATATGCAATAGGGCTGAACAGGAATATGCTTACTAATAACTATTCAAAATGTCTTTTAGTTTTGAACAGTGACACTAAGCTGTTCGTAACACTTGCACAACTTCCAGTATACTCTACCACATCATATTTATTCATAGGATGTTGAGCCATTTTGAATAATTTCACGCATATCAATGTCCATAATTGTCTCAGGCACTCCAATAGCACTTGCTTCATTACTGGGTGTTAATCCAGAGAGATTGTTTTTTGTCAACAGTCCCTCCACATTGAATAGTTATGAACTGTATCATTTATTTTCATTATTTCTCTCTACATTGACTCTACCTTTCAAAAATTTATTGGCTTTTCAACCTAAGCAGGCTAATAGTAACCCTATAGCACTGTTAAAAGGTAGTATGCTGTTTGTTAGCATACAGTGTTATCATAGTGAATGACAACCACATTTCTCTGCTTTATCTCTTTTCACATAAGTTATTTGAGTTGGTGACTAACACTATAATTGCTCTTGCAGAATTGTTTCTGCATAGTAAGAGTCACAAGGGCTAGTGTGATGCACAGATGATGCTAACTTGATACTACCCCTCCTTGGTAGGAAAGACGGGATTGAAACCCTGAAAGAGTTCAAACCTGGAACCTGTTTAATAATTTTAGTTTATTCTGTCTTCCACAAATTAGTCATGCAGAATTTCACAGATATCCAGAGCAGAGACAGTATTTCTCATTTCAGTTATGCCATCCTGTCAAATTAAGACAGGATTAATTAACTCCTAGATTCCTTCTCTTCATCATTCCTTCCCATATCCTTTGGGTTTTGATCACATGGCAAAGAATCCTGTATTTGTTACTACATGTACTACCACGTCACCAACATCTGCTTGGCACAAGGCAATGGTATGTTGTACATCTATGCACTTAAGCCTCAGTACACCAGAGCCTTAACACAACCACACAAAATACATACTACTACATACTATCTGTAGATACAGACTCTGCGCTGGGTAATCTCAACTACAGCACATACATTCTTGCATTTCTGAGTATCTTATTTACACATACTGCATACATATAGGATCAACTTTGAGCTTACCCAGATTTAAGTTCAATAACCAACTTCAGCTAGGAAACTCATGAATTTGATCTCAATAAACCCCACAAGAATGGTTTAAAAATACAAGGTTATTTTCATGTTGTTTGTTTGTTTGTTTTCTGTGATGTACTGTGACTTTTCTATTTAAGCTTTTTCCCACAGAAAAAAAAAAAAAAAAAAGCTGAAATCCAAAGTTTAGCAAATTGCAATGAAGAGACAATTTACTGAAAGAAGTCTAACTATGGAAGCACAGATCTCCATAAGAGATAATTTGATCTGGAGAGCTTTATACAGATACAATTCTTCAAGTATCCTAACAGGCTTATGTTGCACATCACTATACAGCTGTCCATAGCATAGATATCTTTATGTCACAATGATCAGGGTTTGTAAAGAAAATAATAAATGCCAGATGGCAATGATTTCACAAAAGATTACAAAACTGTTAGTGTTGGTATACTAACATCTGCATGAAAAAGAGACCTTTTCCTTTTTCTCTCCTCCCACTATGATTAAGCCTTTACTTTGATTGCTTTTTTTCCTGGGGTTTGTTCAGACTGTAGTGACAAACCTGGTAACTCTTAAGTATGCAGGCAAATTAAAGACAAACTGAATTGGTACAGCAACATACAAAATGAATCAGAAACCTGTTCTCACACCTACAAAGAATCAGTGGATCTTCTTTCTTAATGAAGCCTTGCCTTTCAGTCAAGGGGAATAACAAAAGGCAAACAGGGAACCTCTGTGTCTCATTAGAAACAAAAAAGTGATTCCAGCACAGCTCATCAGTGTTCAAAAGCAAACATTTTAGTATACTGCCAGCTCTGTCTTTTCTTTTTCTTTTCATGCTGAACTGACAACTTTTACTCCATCCACAAAGAGGCTGACAGGTGGAGCAGCAGCTGAGCAGCTGCAGGCATTTGGCTGCCTGTAGCTTGCTGCTGGTGGCCGAGAACTTCTCTTCACTCTGGCGTTCATCTCTCTGATGAACTTGGGAAGCTACCAGCACAAAGCCAAGTCTTTTCTACTGTAACTTCACCAATGGTGCAAAAGAAGCCAAAAAGTTTAGGAGGACTGCATCTATCCCACATTATTTGCAAAAGACTGATATGCACGTCTCTCTCTTGAATCAGAAAACCGGACATAGAAGACTGTTGCCTCTGAATGGTTTTACAAGAAAGGAAGAGTTGAAAATCCACCTCAACCACAGGTTTCACATTAAAATGTGATTACTTCTTAGTCTAAGCAACCTGGTAAAGTAGCAGTTATACCATTTTAGAGCAAACAGCTCTCTTCAAAAGTCTAGACCAAAGCTGAGGTCTGTGCTTTCATTCTCTAGCATAATGACTTCATTATTCTAGCACCCTCTCCAGTCTACTAGACAAGTAAAATCTGAATTCCTGAAAGCAAGAAACGAAAACACAAGGCAGTCCTGGTGGAGAGCAGGTACATAAGACATGCCCTATATATACTGCAAGTAGCTGGTACGAGGTATATGGATATGGAGAGCAAAAAGCAGAGGCTACATCCTTCATCTCAGCCACCTTCAATATCTTTTCTGCTACTCTGTTCCTAAACTCTTACCAGAATCCTCCAGGACAGTTATCCATTCAGTCATCTGTGACACATGCATCTGTTCATTCTACTTGCAAATATGCAATACTGACAAAAATAACTGTCACAGTATTTACTTTCAAAATTAAATGAAAAAAATGTGAATCCATGAGCTGTGTTAAAACACAGCACAATACATGATTTATGTGTCCCTGAACATAAAAGAAAACCTCTCTTCCAATCAGGGGAACACGCATAGGGCTGGCAATCAGAAGGTCTTCAGCTTCTTTCCCATTTCTGATCTCTTTACTTTAATGAAGTAAGACTCCAAGAACAGACAAGTTTCACTGCTGCAATTTTTCCTTGCTACATGTTAGTGAACTTCTTAGCTTTCCTAAATCTGTCATGTAAAAAGGCAGATTCATATATAGTTACTGCAGTTTGTAACCTCTCTGGAGATCCATAGCAAACAGGTATTGAACATCTGCCCTCCTCCAGGAGCCAACTTCTGCTGGATCTAGAGCTAGAGAGGCATATATCCTTGACAACTTCTGCAACCATCCTGTTATCTACTATTAACAGAAATTATAAACTGAATTCAGTTCAGCTATGTGCTCTTGTCCATTTCCACTGTCTCTGCCTTATTTCCTACATTAGGCTATACTTGATACATTCACTCAAAGGAATAGGTGACATTCAGAGGCTGCTCACCTCTGTTTCTTTGTATCTTAACCTCTGTTAGCCTCAATGCCAAACCAAAACAAAAACAGTTTTTCTGTCTTTACTCTGCCTGTCAGCCAGTAAAGGGTTTGAGTATGCTTGCCAATTTCAGTCAAACTGAAGGCTGAAGTTTAAGAGTAGCCAAATAAGTAAATTACTACAAGGTTTTTGAAACTCTGTAGCTAAAGAGACCAAAACTCATATTGGCCAAAGGGAAGGAAAATTCAGTCTCTGCTTCTTCTGTCTGTTAACCAGCTACTGGCAATTATTTCCCAAAGACAGCCTTGCTGAATGGCACATAGGCTTCTTTGGAGGAGCTGTGTAAAGACAAAGGCACTCCAAGAGAAACGATGGGTGTCCCCAAAGCTAACTTCCTGTGGAAGCCCCGCCCCTTCTGGGTATCACATGACCCCCTTGTTCCAGAAGTCTTCACCTCTTCCAGTTAGATGGCCTCTTTACTCCACCTCTTTCTGCCTTTGGGGGGAGGTCACCCTTTTGTAAAATGGCATACCCCACATGATCACAGAGCACCCTGTGACTGATCAGCAGGGCCAGATGCCCCTTCCCATCTACGCAGAAGTATGCCAGAGTGGGAAGTCCCTTCCCACTGTGCGCACAGAGCAGCTACTGTTTTGTTTCAGATGCCAATTTATGGTTGGGAAACACCATTTTGTAAACTGTGATATCACATTGTGTTTTCATGTGACTGGCTCTCAGTCCCCACGTCTCCCTCACAGTCGGGAAATAGGCAGGTCCAGGGGTGTTTTCACCCATGTGTTCACATTCACTCACCCTTCATATCAGTATAAATGTTTTTAATGATTTTCCATAGGCCTAGAAGATCCATGGGTTTCTGGTTTTTAATACATTGTAAGCACTTTGGTACCCACTGGCAATAAAATGACAGCTGCCTTTTATGATTCATAAACTTCCCTCTGAAAAGTCTCCCAAGTTTCTGGTACTGCCCCTCAGTATTTCAGCATTGTATTATAGTAAACTTTCTACCTTCCTGCCTCAGAATCACAAAATAATGTAACAATTCATTTCTTTCTATGCAGTCATTTTGTCTATAAATTCTAATCTGATCCAGTGTTCATATTCTATCTCTATTTTTTTTGATTCTGGTAAACTTTATGGTGGGCCTTCCCAATTTATCATCTTCCATTACCTACATTACGTTATCCCTTTTTATGCAAGACAAATTGGAAAAAAGGTTGCCATTGATAGAACAGGCAGAAAGAAGTCTGTTGAATGGCAAAAAGTATTTCCTTCACTTTAATATTCTAAGTACTCCTTCTGTGAGTTGTCATAATACTCTTTCACTGACCGTCCCACTATATATTTGTCAAGATCAAACTCCTTGGCTAATCAGAACTTTATCGCTTATAATAGAGATGTCACTTGATATCAGATAAAGATCTTGACCCAAGTTCTATATGCACCATTTATAGTTTGGAGTGGCAGCTGACTCTCTCCTCAGATTAGCAGCATAGTGATCACTGGCAGATAGTAAATACAAAGATTAGTTCACAGATCCCTTTTATGAGAAAGTCAGGATACTGAAGGGAAAAAAGCTCTACAAGAATCAGGCAGACATTTTTAATTAAAACATATTAATAAGAAGAAACTTTCTGCACATGATTCTACCACAGAACATGTTTCATACCATAGTAAGCATTGAAACATAACTTCCAAAAGTACACAAGGTTTGCATATTTAGCCTTACATTCTGTTAGTACTGTTCAGCTGGAGAAAAAATATTTCATAATAGAAAAATAAGAGACAATTTAAATACTTAATCATCAGACCATTAAGATAATTTGGAAAGTTGTTTCAGAACCATTAGTATGATCATAAAAATCTACTGATAAAAGTGTAAGAATATAAGACTTGAAAGACAGATAAATTAAATCACTACAGATCAAGCAGTCTCTCCATGTCTTTGTATTGGTCAGGATTGTTGTCCTCCACAGCAGTCCTGAAATGTTAGTCAGTTCCAGATACTATAGTTCACACAAAAGTAAAATAAATATACAGTTAAATTGTGTTCCATAGGCTTCTGAATGTCCCTAGTACATCTCTTGTACCTGTACATCCTAGAAGAAAGCTTAAGAATAGAGATATTTATTAGACAATTGATATTCTATTTTGCAGAATTGTTGCATCTTTAGAGAATCTTATGAATCAGGTAGCCAGGTAAAGGATAATATCATTCCAAGGCAGGCACACCAATGTGACAGAATTAATGTAGAGCTTCTTATTTACATTATGTCTTTGGTCACAGCCTTCTCTTCTGACAGACACAATTTCCTTGTACACTGAGGAAGAAATTAGTACTTCATTACTTGCTATAGAACACCAAATTCTAAGGAGGGAAAAAGCACTTAATGGTAAATTGCATAGCAACCAAAATCTCACATAGGAAGTTTAAACTGTTGAATAGTTTAGAAGTTTATTCTTATATAATTCTTCTGAAGTCAACAGTATGAAAGTAGAGAATAATTTGTACATGCTTGAGAACAACGTGTTCTAACAGCTATTTTCAGCAGAATAGTAAAGTTGTAATGATGTTTAGGTTTCATCACAAGTCTTCCAGACCAAAATCACTTTAAATAAAATTATAAAAATATTCATTGATGATGTTTAGCTACACAAAGTGTGACATTTTTATGTGAAGATATTAAAGAAATTAAAATGTGAAGAAACAAAATGAAAAATAATCATATCATTTAAACAAACAGTTTCAGTAGTTCTAAATATATGAAAACCAAAAATACTTACAAGAAGAATTCAATGTTTTATTCATCTCTAGTCCATGTTTCTTTTAAAGTGCTTTCTTGCTGCCTTGTGTAAGCTGTAAGCATCCTGGTTTGTAAGTCAGCGTGCCACTTGGCTTCTGTTCAGACCATATCTGTTCACCTTTTAGCACGTTCTAACAGATGATTTATACCCCTGAAGCTTCCCACCTCCTCAGAAGCATACTTTCAACAGAAGTGGTGGCATAGACATGTTTAGCAACCAGCAGCTACTACACACACATAAGAAAGGAAACATTGGGCCATCAATTTAAGTCATGGACAAAGAAACATTATTAAAAAGGTATGAGGGGAGGTGGTTGCCTGTCAGGCTTCTACAACTGTTTTCCTTTTTTTTTCCTCAAATGCCGCTGTCTCTTCTATGCCTGTTCTTCCTCTGATCGCTTCAGGCCCAGACAGGAAAGTAAATAGACCATGGCACACCTTGGTCACTTGGCTGGAATTTTTGAAAAGGTCTGTAAGTTAACTGACTGAAGAATAAGGAAACACATATACCACCAACCAGCACCCTGTTATGGTCCTAAAGGTAGCTGTAAGCTCCCCCACAGCCATGGGGAAAGGGAGCTTACCCCACTACCACCCACCCTTTCTGTGTGAAATGTACCTCAGAATATCAGTTTCTGATTCACAGGCCCATTGGCTGTTTTTTTCTGGTTCACGTGGGAATTTTAGGAATCACTTTGGAGTTTTTCCTTATTGCCCCCACATACGCGTTCTTCCAAAGTTGGGATTTTGCATTTTTGCAGGTAGTTTTGCTTTTGTCTTCCAGCATGGAGCGAAGCCCCCCCTAGCACATGGTCATCCTGGTGGTCTGGGGCTGGGTGCAGGGCCTCTCGGAGCACCTCCTGCACAGGTCTCTGCTTTGCATGGGGCAGGGGTTGTGCAGGGGCCCCATGCTGGCCTGCTTGGATGTGTCTATAGCCTTTGGGCATGTTCCAAAGTGTCTGTGGCCCTCCACCCTTCTGGTGTCTCCCCAGAACTTCATGAACTTCCCCCAACCCCAACATGCAAGGGCTTGTTCAGCAGCATTGTAAAATGTGGGGCCTCAAACTTGCCTTATAACTTTTATCCGTTTTCTTTCTATTCACATTAAAACTTATTAATTTCATTAGCCATTATTAAAGAAAGTTTTGTACATTATATATCTAGGCTTTTAGTTATATATATATATTTTAATGTATGTACCTTCATGTGGATATGTTACATATACACACATATACATCTGAATTGCACATATAAATAAATAACATCTATATTTATGCATATTTCTATATTCATTTATCTGTAAATTTATCTATAGTAATAAAATTTTATTTATAAGTGTATATTTTTCTCTATATTAGCATTTTGTGGTCCAAACAGGCAGCCAATCACAAGGTCATGACCTTGTCAGAAATGGCAGCTCCGCAGTATAAAACAGCAGCTGAAACAACATTGCAACTCCAGTGTGTTTAGTGAAGGGAGAATTGCTACGATGACGCCCTCCCAGTGTAGACAGAAAGGGGAGGCTTGTCTTGACAGCCAATCAAAGGGCTACATAAGAGCACATGAGGTATGACAGTGTCACAAAAAAACCATCAGCCAGTCACAAAGCTGTATGAAAACGTCTGTTACAACATCTGACAAAATGGCAGCTCTTTGCCATAAAATGGTGGCTGAAATAAAATGGTGGCCCCTGTGTATGTAGTGGGAAGGCACTTCCTGTTGTGAGGTACTTCTGCGTGTCGGTCAATCACAGGGCACTCTGTCAACACGTGGGGTATGACATTTTAGAAAATGGAGACCCCGGAGGGGCAGAAAGAGCTGGAGCGAAGAAGCCACATGACTGGAAGATGGGAGAGAGTTCTGGTGCAAGGAGGTCATATGATGGCCGGCAGGGACGGGGCTTCCAGGGGATATTTTGAGGGAGGGGCACCTCTTGTTTCTTCTCTTATAGACTGTCCATGTGCTACTTAGATCACGCAGGACAATTAATTCCTGTTTCTCAGTTGTTAGACCAAAAGTAAGATAGAACTGGGTGGGATACCTTAGGCATAGGAGAGGGGTAAAGTTTAGGGGTAAAAGCTCCAAGTATCACAGAGGTAAAAATGCAGGAAAACTGAAAACACCAACATTTTGTTCTTTCATGTTAAACCTATTAAACAGTGAGGGATTTATTTCAGCAGAGATAAGGGAGCATGCTTAGCATTCTCTTACTGCAAGACTCAAAACTATTTTATATCAAAGCATCAGTTTACCACTAACATTATCTGGTCAAATGGGACACATATTGCAAATGCCTCTTTTCAGAAGCTAGAATCCAATTCCTGAAATGGATCTATCACACCTTATTTTTTATATCATTTCTTAGTAACTTAGGAACATTTAGTTCTGGGAAGTTTTTTTGTTACTCCAAGAAGAAAAAAGAACTATTCTGAAAATCAGGCCAAATATTTTAACTTAAGAGAAGTACCCTCTTTTTTCCTTCCTGCTAACCAGTGAAATGGGAATACATTAACAGATTAACAGGTAAAACATTAAATTCCGTGTTTCAGTGTAGATACAGTTAAATTCACTTTCATTGAGCAAGCTTTTTTCCTGCTTAGTAAGACAATATTATAAACTGTTTGAAATTTAATCTCAACAATTCCATAACTATTCATGATATTTATCCTAGAGAAAATATCTATTAGCCTTTACTAATCTGTATAACTCTACTAATGTAGTTAATAGCTATAGCTACATTATCTAGTACCATCTGGAAATTGAAAGAATTCTTTGTACAGTGACTTCAGTATTATATTTTCCAGAGTGAGATCTGGCATACAGCATATTTTGGTCAGCCAGAAGTATTTTGGAAGATATTCAAACCAAACCTGAAAATCTCTGAACACATTTTTAAATTTGATTATTCACTGAAATAACAGAACTGATATCAGTCCAATTTGATGCTGTATTAGGTCGTATTGACACTGGACCAGCCATTATCAGCGGTTGTCTACACAAGGAAAAGGCAACACTGATTTCTGTTTTGAAGCATTGTATTTTCAATCATTTACTTCCTGATTATGGCTATGAAACTACAAAGTTGTGCATTTATTTTAATATACAAATACTCATTTTCAGTGTAAACCCCTATTTTTACATGCTTATCAGTGAACAAAAGTGTCTTTATGTGATTTAGAAATGCTGTGTTTTCTAAAGATTACCTACTTACAGGCCTCATTGTGTTTTCTTCACTTCAAAGCCAGCCTGCAAAAATTATCCTTTGAAAACAATGGAAATACCTTAGATTCACATAGCACTTCAGAAAGTTTGACTTAATGCTATGACATAGTTGAGAGTATTTGATCAAAGAACTTCACAATCTAAGCTTGTAAAATAGTCAATCCAATATTTTTGTTTCTGTAGTGCATTCATTAAATAGTCTGCTAGCAGTGTTCGAATTTTAGACTTTTTTAAGCATCCTGTTGATTAAAATTTTTTTTTTCTTTAAGAAATCATAGCTATAGCAAGCATAAAAATATTGAAACAGAAAAACTGTAATATTATCCATATTATAAGGTTTAACAGTAGCTAATAAATCATATAAGAGGTCTAAAAGCTCAATTTTCTATTACTCAATTTTCTGAAAGTCTTTTAGGAGTGGAATTTTCCATATGCTTGGTCTTAGGTTCTAGTCAAATTGATTTGGGTTTGGGAATTTTTCCATAAAGCACATTTTCCATTGTGCAGATGTACCAAAGAAAGCTGTAGATATTGTTTTTCCTTAGTATGCCCCTATTGAAGTGCTTAAACTAGAAACTCCACAGCTAACTAAATTGTTGAAATACTTACCCGACCAGAAAAGCAATGTGAAGTGGAGAAAACATATAGATGCATAGAGCATTTTTAACATTTTAAATTGTCTGTAGGTAAATTTTCACCATAGGTCTAGCCTAGTAAATTGAAAAAATAATGAAATGTCTCCCAGATAAAATTAAGTTTAAGGAATAATAATAATTAGCAGAAAATATATCCAAGACAGAAAATTGGAATAAAGCTTCTGGCCACTGAGAAATTAATTTCTAGGGCAGTTTCCAAGCTAGATAACATGAGAAAATTAGATAAAATGCTTTAGAATTATGTTTGGGTGGCATATAGAAAGGATTACATGACAAAATTGGAATTAAAAGAAACAGAAAATTAATCTAATTAGTTAAGTAATTATGTTTATGCATTGGTTCAGCCTGACCAGGCTCACCCGTAACCTTTATCAAAATGTGCAGTAATAGGAAGTACCAATTTTGTTATTTTCTGTTTTTCTTTCAGTGGCACAACACAGTTATGGATTTTTGTTTTTATTATCAGTCTTATGTTTGTTAAATATTGCTGGGGAGAATTACATGTCCTTGGCAGTCTGGCACCATGTAAAACAGATGATCCGTAGAATTTTATGAAACTGCATAATTGATTACGCTGACAACATCCTAGACTCAACCACCCAAGCAGACATCCCTTCCAGTCTTCTGTTCCACTGTTTTCAGCATGGCCTGCATTAAGACTTCAGACACTGTTTTGTCTGTTCAGGGAGTTGTGTTGAAGAGAGAAGAAGTGGGGAAATGACTGAGGATCTTGAGGAGAGAGAATAATGTTATGTCATTACAAACTTCACAGGGCACCCATATCTAGAACATTATGTGGAAGTCCCTCGTGGTCAAAAGTACTTAATAGATCTGAAAAAGTTGCAAGGGAACAAAGACTATCTGCAGCCTAAAAAGGCTCCCTTAAAGGCTTATGATGTAAGTACTCATCCTCCAAAAAAGACAAGGATTTCAATCAAGTATTCACTATTTCTTCCCATTTAAGAACTAGGGGTCAACAAATGAATCTATCAGACAGTAGGCTAAAAATTATCAAAAGTCAGTGTTTCTTCACACAATGTACGGTTATATGTCATTGATAAATCCCAGTAGGCAGCTAAACCCCACACATCTGCTCACTTACTCCCCCACAGCAGGATGGGGAAGAGAATCAGAAAGGTAAAAGTGAGAAAACTCATGGGTTGAGATTAAGACAGATTAATAAAGAAGGCAAAAGCTGCATGCACAAGCAAAGGAAAATGAAGAATTCATTGACTACTTCCCATGGGCAGGCAGGTGTTTAGCCATTTCCAGGAAAGCAGGGCTTCATTATGTGTAATGTTTACTTGGGAAGACAAATGCCATAACTCCAAACTTCCCCCCTTCCTTCTTCTTTCCCCCACTCCAGCTTTTATTGCTGAGCATAGTATCATATGGTGTGGGATATCCCTTCGGTCAGCTGGGGTCAGCAGTCCCAGCTGCGTCCCTTCCCAACCTCTTACCCACCCCAGCCTACTTGCTGATGGGGCAATGTGAGAAGCAGAAAAGGCCTTGATCCACACTATTTTGGTCACAAATGCAAAACAGAGCACCATATGAGCTGCTGTGAAGAAAATTAACTCTATCCCAGCCAAAACCAATACAGTAGAGTATGCAGAATCTATGTCATAGTAAGCTGTAAGTGCTAGTGTCATGGGCCGGACAAATTCAGGAGGAAGCCACCAGAGGCTTCTGTATATCTACCAACCATTTCTTGCTGCAGAAATTGCTGGAGGATGGGAGAGAACGCCAGAGAATAATCACATATGCTTTCCCTCTTCTGGGGAGAAGCCACTGTTGACCATTGCGGGGGGCAGCACAGGTGAGACCGACCTTACACAAAACGATTACTATTTTTAGCAGACCTGCACACAACATTTACAAGCAAATTTCAGTTTTACACCTTGCCATAATATAATAATGATCTCTGCTTAGTTCCTTATTCCTAATAAATCCTAGCACAAATGACATCTCAATTACCACATTTCATTACAACTCTTAGATAATTTTTCTCTTTTTCCCCAACTGAGTTCAAAGCACGTCTTAAAGCACTCCACATAAAGAAACAAATTCTTTTTTTTCACAATAGGATGGCTGAAGGGACAGTTTGAGATCCAGTTAGAGAAGGAACTAGTTACTAGTAACAAATGCTTTAATTAAGTAAGGTCTGTTTTGCTTCCTGGGTACTATTGTTATGTGCTTCAACATTGCAATCTTTTATTAGAACAAGCACGCCTCTCTAATCCTTGCAGACAAAACAAGGTCAGAACATGGACAGTTGTAACATCTGCATGAGTTAGCACTCAGGGCTCTGGGACGTGTGAATTGCTTAATGGGTTGTTAACTCAGATGTGCATTGATAATAACTGAAAGATCAACTTGTCAACATTACTTATTTGGCCACTGATCAAAGCACTATAGGAGGATGAGGGAGATAATATGAAGGTCAGAATAATTTTCTGTGGGGATTTCACTTTGGCACATGAATATTGTTACTCTAATAGGTTACTGAGGAAAAAAACAACTGAGAAACCCAGGGTGAGACAACAGTACAGAATCAGTCACAGAACACCATTTTGCAAGCAGGGAACCAGTCTAGAGTCCGTGATACATTTAAAACTCGCCGGTGAGCCCAAGGAGTCAAAACGCACAAGATAAAATCTTGTTCACGGCTCTGAACAGGTTCTCATTTTGGTGTCTCATATGTGTGAAAGCTAATTTACAATTCCTAGAGTTTCCTTGAGTTCAAGACCTACTATCCTAGTAACATTCACTAGAGAAGTCCCTACGGCCTAGTTATGCAAGGAACTCTGCAATAGAATAAAACAATGGCTGCCCGGGAGAATTTCAGTATAATATCTAATATTATTTTGAAAGTGGGCATAGAGCAAAGAAGAAAGAAGGTTTCATATGGTTTCAGTATTCCAGTTAAATGACTTAAACATTACCAGCTGAATGTTTTTGTTTCATTATGTAGGTTCCTGTTTTTATGATTTTTTTTTTTCCTCTAAGCAGAATTTTGTTATGAAAAGAGCTTGATGAAAAGAAAATAGAAGAGGGCAGACTGTGCAGTGCCAACCTTGGGGCAAAATCATCCACAAGAATCTATGAGCTGAATGTGACAATGACTGAAACAGGCACATTTGCATAAAACAGTTCAGCCTCCTGCAAGCTTTTCACTATCATTGTATTAACAGAATGTCACAATTGTTATAGTGAAAAAGATCAGAAGTGCACAAGTTATGCCAGGAAACATAGCACCCAAGTATGCCCACTTACACTCTCTTCAATAAACAATAGTAAACTAAAGCCAATATATTACCAACCACAAAACCTGGACAAAAAAAAAAAAAAAAAAAAAAAAAGCAAGTTCCTCTATAGTGTATCAGTGGGTTCATGTCAGTTACATTTAAGGAAATCGAAAAATAAGTCACATGCCAATGACAACAGCTTATCTGTAAAGTGTTGTATGTAAAGAACATCGTATTTCTCCTATGTTAGTGGTTTTGCTTCTCTTAAATGTATTTACTGGAAGATATGGCAATTCTACTCAAGTATACCATATCAAAACTCTTTTTGTGCAAAAAGAAAAATTACATATCCAGTGTGTCAACAGTGATTCGTGGGCCATATCTGAGCAGGTACAAGTTTTGGAGCTCTCTAGGAAATGCGAGGGTATGTGGTATTGAGTTGTATCTGCCACCTTGAATCCTTGCAGCATCAGACATGTTAAAACAAAGCTCCTGTCCTACCACATTGTGGGTTCAGACATATCTAAACAAATAAATCACTGTAACACACAAGAGCATCTACAAACATGTTTGTCACCTATTGACATTAAGCAAAAAACTGGCAGCAAAAATACATGAAGCTGATATCAGCCATTGGAAATATGCAACTATTTATATTTAAAAAGACATATATGTCAAAATAGAAAACACAGTGTGATCTGGGATCTCATTACTTACCACAACTTAAGGAAGATGATGCAACATTCTCCTCTAATGGGAAACAATATTTTTAAATGGTGGAATAACAAGGTGTGGTTTCATCAGCAAAAGTTTTCTTTTAAGGTAAAAGTAAATTAGTGAGAAATAGAAAATAAATCCTCTAAATTTCAGAAGACCACCAGGTTATTCCTGCTGGAAAGGATTTTTCCAGAAATAAAAAATTGGGTCAGTCTAAAGCAGTTGGCTACCCGCTTTTCCATTAGCACATAGTCCCATGTCCCATGGATGCTTCCAGTGTACTAAAAATTAAGATACTCAGAGTGCTCTTCCATTGCCATTTTAGTTCTGAACAGGAGTGCCTTTTGTTACAAATTTCAGATAAGCCCTGCTTACATTCCTGTTGCAGAGCAGTCTTGGAGAGCAGAAATTTGATTGCTTTCAGATGAAACAAATAGAAGCTGTGCTCCAGTGACATACACCTAGCACGTTCAAACCAGCATTCACTGCAGAGATAGTCTAAAGTAACACAGTGCCCTGCAGGTGAATATGATGTGGGTATTGGGTCCTTATCACCTGTTTCTGATCTGCTCCAGCTGCACCATTTGCTCATGTGGATGTACTCTCAGACAAAATGGAGGTATACATTTCCTTTCTTATACCCTTGCATGGCCCTAAAACAATGTCACAATAACTTATATAACAATAAATCACATGTGCAACCCCTTAAATGTACATTTAAAGAGTTCTGTAAGGAATGCCAGTACACTGCAAAATTTAAAAAACAAGAATATTAATAACATAATAGGATAGAAAGCCTGTCTCCTATTGTGCTCACTTTTGCAAATAGTGCTAATGATACTATTGGAATGATCTATTTAATATAATCAGCTCTTTACAAAGTTGGTATTGCAGTATTTTTCATACCTTAGACATGTTAAAATATTTTACGAACTAAGGTACAAACTGAGAAGAAGAAATTGGTTTGCTTCCATACAAAGAAAACCCAGGAAATACTCCTGTATACAAACGCCATTTCAGTGCACATGCTCCTGGAGGACATTCTCATCCTGCAATGCTATCATCCTGCCTCAGTTTCCTTGCAGGGTTCACTAGAGGCAAGAATTATCCCTCCACTTTAAGTGTTAGAGTCTTCTCCCAGAGGGACAGTGCACACTTGGTCAAAACTGAATTCCTTGATCAAGACTTTGGCCCAGCAGAGATTTTAACCCACTCGGTACCAGAGAAGCCAGTTGCTATAGCCCACAAGTTCCCTGCTCTTGAACAACAAGGAAAGCAATTATTTAGGTCATATCTAAATTCATCGTAGCAAGGAGGTCAGACTTCCCACAGGCAAAAATGCTTCCATTCAAAGACAGGTTATGCACCCCTTGGTAATCAGGTTTCATTTCTTTTAAGTCTACTACCCAGACCACGTGCAGTAAATTTTATCTAGCTGAGTTCTACACTTTTAACTCATTAGTAATTATTAAAGGTTTGAAAAATGCCACAGACTATGGCAAAAAAAAAGAAAAAAAAAAAAGGCATGAGTGAAAGGATAATAGACTTCCAGATTACCAAATTCTTCTAAATAATACTTTGAAATTATAAGCAGTAAGGAGGTTGAGGATTATGAATAATATCTTCCCCAAAAAATCAGTGTTTTACTTGATACAAAAGCCTTAAAATAGATGCCTGGGATTTAATTTAGTATGGATTCAGAAGTAAGAGTGCCACCTAGTGAGCCACTATTACGATACTCTGTAACTCCCTGTTGAATTGATGGGAAACCCCCCACCTGTGTGTATGAACTGGAGGGAGAGTGTTTAGGAGGTGTCTTCTTATTTTTCTTTATGGTGTAGTATATAGCACAAACAGAAGTTAAGAGCTAGATGCAGAAATCTCTGGGGGAAGATTCTATGGGCTATGTTATTCAGGAGGGCAGACCAAGTAATCACAAACCATTATTGTCCTTAAAATCTATTAAGGTAATTCATTTCAGCTGGCAAGCTCTGACAGGCTGGAGAAAGGGGATATTCAGCAGTGATGTTAATATATATTCTGTTTCTCTTACATATGTGCTAGTATTATTTCATCTTGTGAAATTCAAACAGTCCTTGAGGACAGGTTCCATCATTCTCCACAAATGCACCTAACCTGGCTGGTAAGTCATTCATTCAGAGCACAGATCAGAACGGTGCAGATGCTCTCCAGTCTAACTTAAATAATAAAATTCCTGTTGAATCTCACCAGTGGGCAACACGTAAAACTCTGTTCATTAATCGTCAGACAACTACAATCAGTAATGCAAAACACTCCAAAGTCTGACTTATATTTGTAAAGAAGTTTATACTGAGACAACAGCAGTTTATACTCTGTTCCTAAGGGACAATATAATACCTCGATCTGTCTATTCCATCATCTAGTACATACTTTTCTAAAATTTATTTTTTTTAATTTCTACATACTAATTTCGAATCCCTACATTATGTATCTTGGAGATTCCTCAAGGTTTTTCAGCCAGCCAACAAAGTCTTACAATAACAGATTAAGTCACATGGGGATAAATAGAGGAAAGGAAGGAAAGCAGGAAAGGGGCAGCCAAGGCCACCCCACAGGATTCCCTTTCCCTCCCTGCCCTGCCAACTTCACCTCCCCAGCCATTCTCTTCCCTGTGCAGCCAGTTCCCCTGACAAATGCCAATCTACCCCTTACATGACCCCACTAAACCTCCCAAAAGCCCCGCAGAGCCAGGCCAATAGCTGTGGAATACACTGTAAGGTGTGACTTTACCCTTATGTAGGAGGAAAAATCAAGTTATTGCTGTGGGAGGAGCAGCCCTTCCCCGTGCTTTTCATCCCCACTCCTCAGCAGGGGCTGCAGCCTGTGAGGGTAGCAGATGGAGATGGACCAGCTCTTCCAACCCCCATCTGAAGGACAGACAGTCCGCTACTCTCTGCATATTGCCATCCCAGTCAGCAGTCACGTTTCCTTAAGCCTCCAGTGGGCTCTCAATCTTCCCTTCCTATAACTACACGCCTTGTTCAAACCATTTCTAATAAGCCAGTATCACACTCATTCTTCTCCTAGAAATGGTTACTTGCATTTTCAATGTGCTTATGTGCATTCATGCCTCAGTCATCCATTTGGATTTATTCCCAGAGCTGCTTTTCATTTGACAGCCATTGTTTTCTGTAATTTTTATACCTTGTACACATGTTTATGGCAGTGTTATTTCCCTCTGTCATATGCCCAGAAGGGTCATTCACAAAAGAAAAAAATTATCATTATCTTTGTTTAACAGCTAGTGAAACTCAGACACAGAGGTTAAGTGACTTACCAAGCAGAAGTCATTAGCAAAGCTGGAAATAAGTCAGTTATCTTCCCTCTTTGAACATAGTGCCTTCTAGACTGAAAAAAAAACCCACTGCTGATTGTGAAGGAACAGATAAAATGATAAATATCGCTGGTTCCAGTTCTATTACACTATTAAGTAAATCTTCACTTGTCAGGTAAAGGCACTGGTAACTCACTGTCATTAGTTTCAGCTCAGTGCTCATAGCCTGTAGCAACAAAGGTATTACACTGAACATTCATTTTAAAAGCATTCTGTGACTTTGAAATGCCACTGGTTTGCCATCACTGATTTTGTAATTATTTCAGATCATTTCATAATATTTAGGAAAAACTGTCTACAAGTAATTGTATTACATACAAGTTCATTTGTGAAAAACCACTACCTAACCCTGAAGCTGTTTTTTCTTTACAGCGATGGCTCCTTTATGCCTAATTTTTATAAAATGGTAGCAATCAGACAGATATTCAACATAAACTCAGAAGCTAAACATTAAAAGGAGGTGCAGTAAAGTCTACAAATCTCAAAGCAATTCAAGCAGAGAATGAAAAATGACATATCTGGTGGTTATATTAGCTGCTCACACAGTACATAAGTAACATTAATAGAAGTGTGGACTTTTAAATATGTTCACAGACTGAAAATCCCCCTAAAAAAATTGATCAGATAAAAAATGTAATTCTAAATCTGAAAACCACTCCTGGAATCCCATGAAACAAGCAACTTGAGAACCTGATGACATTTTTTGATCACTAGTAGCAGATGCCCCAAAAAGGACATTTAGGCGTTGCAAAGAGGACCAAAT
The DNA here is from genome assembly GCF_018691265.1 of Tyto alba. Lineage (NCBI taxonomy): Eukaryota > Metazoa > Chordata > Aves > Strigiformes > Tytonidae > Tyto > Tyto alba. The sequence continues at coordinate 4,924,884 of NW_024881316.1, forward strand.
AACTCCAGATGTCCTTTGCAGCTGTTGTGGGCTCTATTTTTTTTGTCCAGCACTCTACCTGTGAAAACCAGAGCTCTCCAACTTCTTTTATCTGAATTCAGATTGTCTGCTGTTGGAAAGGATGACAGGCAGTAATCAGGAGACAAGAAACTCATATTAGTGAAACATTACTCTGCAAAGGAGTGAGCAAAGAGTTATTCCCCCATTTTTTTCTTAAGTTATTGGTTGGAAGCCTGTTCACTTTCCCCATTCTGTGATGGTCTTAATGTTTTCTGTATTTTACACTTCAAAGCTGTGGTAATTCCACTGAAAAATACTCTAGGAAGATCACCTTTAAGGTGAAATGGAGGGGAGCATGCCCTGGATAGGATGCATTACTACAATTTAATGTTGAGTTCTTCTGGTCCCTCAGAAACACAGATCTAGACAGGAAAGGGGAAATGAAATGGGGGGAACATTAGAGGTTCCCTATTGTAATATTATGGAAGAAATCTTGGTGAGTAATGTAGACAAGATCAAGACAAAAATTCCTGCTGTATTTATTTTTGTAAGCCAAGCTTTTATTGTCAATTATGATGATCTTGTACTGCAGAAATTTATATTTTCAGAAAAAAAAAAAAAAAAAAAAAAAAGGTAAACTATTACTGACAGGTAGAAAAAACGGTTAAAAAAATAGATTTATTTTTGTGATTGAAGTAATGCTATATATTCTAATCAGTGATTTCTTAAGGCTAGCCCTCCATATGAAATAAGACAATCATACTTAGTAGTTTCTAAAGGTACTGGATTAGGATTCGGAATTTCTAATTTAGAAACTTTTTAGGATGTCAAAATTTTTCACATTACTGATACAGTATTTATTTTGAACTGTTATATGAGGGAATCATTATTGTAATTATTCAAGTACTGTTCAGCTAGTTAGGACTGATAAAATTCAAATCTTTCCTTCCAAGGTGGTAATCATAACTTGACACACTTACAAATAGACAATACAAGAAAGAAGCATTGTTCAATGATAACCTGTACGAGCCCTACTATATAATTTATTTCCTCTGAAAAAAGGGATTTTTTACTTAGTTTTACTTAGTAAGTGCATCATAGTAAGGACACATAAATTTTTACACAGAGGAAAACTGACTTTTGAAAAAGAGTACTGAATAACTGGCAAAAAAAAAAAAAAATTGCAAAGTTCATATGATACTAATAAGCCTGGCAAATCCAGGGTCAAGATGAATGTAGGGCAAAAAAGCGACAAAGTTCCTTGCAATATAAAACATACATGATTCCGCTGATCTGTTTCCAAAGCCAACTACTCAAAAATACAAAATTATTACAAAATGACACATTTTCTATTACAAATATTGTAATAGGAGCCTAGCAATAATATTCAGTTCCAGCTTCAGACATCTAACTTTAGGCGTCTCAAATGCAGGTGTTGACATGTGAAATAAGTGCCGGTGCCTCCATTATAGTGAACACAGATCTAGTCTGTGGAGTCATTTCAGCCTCGGGAGGTCCCAAGGGCATAATCCAGTTTCCTAACCACGTGTGCCTTCGGTCACCCGAAGTGCTCTTACAGACCCAAAATACAACACTGTAGTCTATTAATGAGACTTGGAGAAGGCTTGCATCTCTTGGACTGGCAGCTGCAGGATATTTGAAGGTGTGCTAGGTGTACCGAAGTGAACCCTGCCCAGGCTGTCAGCTGTGGGATATCCCTCCGATTCCGTGCGCCTGGATCGGCGGGTGGGAGGCATGTAAGGCACTACTCAGTCCAAAGTCCTAGGGAACTTTTATGAAAGGTTCTTCACCTGACCTCTCAAATTGTCCTGTTCCTTCCCGTCCCAGAGCCTGCCACACAGTTTGAAGAATCCAGCATCCCATTTTTTTCTGAAGGGTAGGCAGGTACACCAGCTGCACCTCAGTGTACTGCCAGCTCTTCTTCCTGCCTGGACCCTTGCAGACTTTGCCTGCTGAGTGGACTGTCTGTGGGTGAGAGCAGTCCACAACCACGGTCAGAAATGTATTGTCTTCCAGTGCGGGTGGGCCTTGACCTTAAGCATAGGGCAAGGTGAAGAGAAAGTCACACAGAGGATGTGCCGCTGGGGCAGAGGGGAAAGAAAAGGAAAGGACAGTCTGCAGCTGGTATTTTACCAGCTTCATGCCATGGAAAAATGATAAACTGCAGTCCTGCCAGAGCTGTTTCAGATAATACCCAGGGTGTGGAATGCATTCATTGTATGCAGTGTATCATTCCCCTGTCAAAACTGTAGCTGGTTTCAACAGAGGGAAGGGAGGGGGAAGCCATGTGCATGCTCTGATAAAGATATCTAGGCGGGACAAACTTCTTCATGTGGCACATGTTCATTTCTTGCCCAAAATGATGATCATTTATGTGGTGAATGCACAGCAGTCTCATAATTCTTCTGTCAGCAGCAAAAACTTTTGGAAATTATAGCAGCAGCAGAAAGCAGTCTGCTAACCAAAACCATAAGCGTATTTGCTTTCCAGATCCTATAATAATCTCAACTTTTATATTTTATTTTAGAAAAATATTTACTGATGCTGCCTTGATCCCTTAAAAATAACCTACCTTCCTGTTAGATTCTCCTTAGACATTCATTTCCAGAAATCTCTGTACTTGTAGAGCTTTTTATTAGCATTTTTTAGAGCAAATGATTGAAATAGGTTAATGGATTGATTTTGATTTGTCCAAATCACTTGCAAAAATATCCCCATATATAAATATTATATATCATTAAACATTATGTGCAGGTTGTTTTAATAGAAGTGATTACAATTAAAACATTATGGAGTTCTGTATAAGGTAAGTATACAGCCAGTGCAAATTTATACCAATTGTTATGTAAAGTACAAACAGTAGAGGACTGCTGTAGTCCCACAGAGCCCGCATTAGTCTCATTAGTCTGGGGTTCACACTGGTACATTTGAGGGAAGAGTGCAAGGACAGTTTCAGATTCCCATCTGCTGGCAAACCCTGTACTCAAGCATAACAGTACACAGACCAAACTGGTATGTAAGATGACAGTGAAGCTGAAAAAAAATGGCATAACTATCAACATAGGAGCACCAGAAATATATTTTCTAGTTATATCTTGATGTATTTAAATGCAAAAAAAAAAAAAAAACTAAACTAAAAAACCAAAAACATACAAGAGCTCATTCAAGAGCTCATTGCAACCTTCTGTAACATGGAAGAAGCATACCCAGAATAAAATGACAAAATTTGATAGATAAGGTACTAGATAGAAATGGATAGATATTTAAGCGCTATGCAGCTAATGGAGAGGGTCCAGCAAAAGGTCAAGAAGATGATGAAGAGTCTGGAGCATCTCTCATATGAGCAAAGGCTGACAGCTGGGACTGTTCAGCATAGAGAAGAGAAAACTCAAGGAGGATTTTATAAATACCTGAAGGGAAGGTGCAAAGGTGGCAGGATCATGAGCAATGCGCACAAAGCGAAACACAGGAGGTCATGCCTGAACATCAGGAAACACTTTATTACTGTGAGGGTGACCAAGCACTGGCACAGGTTGCCCAGAGAGGTGGTGGAGTCTCCCACCTTGGAGATATTCAAAAGCCACCTGGTCATGGTCCTGAGCAACAGGTTCTAGGTGACACTTCTTGATGAGGGGTGTCGGACCAGATGACCTCCAGAGGTTCCTTCCAGTCTCAAACATTCTGTGATTCTGTGAAAATTTCTTGCAAGAATATTTTTTCATGTTATTCCATATACATTTTAGAGTGAATTATAGGGAAAAAGAATGAAACTAAGCATAAGCTACATTACACTTTCAAGTTTCAAAATTAATTGCTTGAGTCAGAAAGGCTAAAGTAAATCCATATTTTTTCCTGTGGGACATTTGCATTCAGATGCAACCTTTCAGGTGTGAAAACATGTTTTCTTCCTACAGATTTAATACCTCAATCATACATCGATCAGAGAGTATGCAGTAAATGAAGCAGTGTTAAAGCCAGTAAAGATGCATTTCACTCAGTACGCATCATCTGTTTTGTCTACTAAGGAATCCATGCATCCACTTGCCTATATAATTTTCTCTAAACATACACTGTGCTCCTAAAGAAACCATATGTTTTTATCCTCTCTATTTTGTTTGCTACTTTTTCCACAAAAAGTTAATTATGCAGACTGGGTAAACAAAATTTCTTCCCAGGAAATAAAACTTTGTAGACAATGATCAAATAACAAAGCCCTTTAACTTGTATATAACTAAACCAGCTAGAAGATCATATATCCAAATCTACAACTACATTTGTTTCCATCCTAGTGCTTTAGAGGTCTGAAATCATATGTAAGTATAAAATTGGTAACACAAAATTAGCTTATTTTTTTAACTGTGATGGGAGTTTCCTATAATCTTGCATTGTATTTCCAATATATAAATTCCACTTAATAAAAAAAAAAAAAGAAAAAAAAAACACAACAAAAAAAACAAGTCATCTTTATTGAAACAGTTATAACTTAAAGCATAAAACAACTGTTATACATATGAAAAACCTGTTATTGAACTTTAGTGTACAGCTTACACAGAATTCAGTGGTCACAGCAAAATGACGAGGCATTTTTGTTTTATCTGCTCAGCATCTGAACAGATCTATTTCCCTGTGACATAGAGACAAAAATAAATTGAAATTACCAACATCTGAAAATAAAGGGATAAACTTGGAACCTACTTCTGGAAATCCTCAACATGCAGAGCTTCCACTGAGCCAAAAGAATATTCTGTACAGAACAGATTTACAGGGCTTGGTTCCTTCAGGAACTTGAGTTTGAGAAGTAAGTTTTGAAAGTGGCACTCCTAGTATAAATATGCAACTTGTTAGCCATTACTCATGTCAGTTGCCCTTGTCTTTTCAGTTTTACTGCTCTTTGCTTGAGCATCTTTCCTGTGTTAGCCAGCAGCTTTCCAGAACCTGTGTCCAGAAAACCGATCACAATGTTCTAGGTTTTCATGTAAACCCCATTTTATTTAGCCAAATAATGCAATGATTTAAGTTTGACAGATTCCCCCTCTAGTTTATGCTTTAAAAAGTGGGTTTTGGAAGGGAGGCTCAGCTACAGAACAAAGAACATCAATTATTTACATGACTATCCAATTAGTCAGTGACTCTCAAATCCAATGGCTTGGCACTGCAGGGGCACTGACTCATCAGGCATATAGCAACCACATCATTTCACCTGCAAGAAGGAAATATTGACAGGAGCAGCTATGACATCTACTGCCTGCATAGACAGGTATACTGAAGTCAAGATCACACAAAGTGAATTAGAAGGACTGAATTTCTGCACTGGAGTCATAAACTAAATGGGAATGGAATTATACAGAGAAAAGGATTGAAGAAGTTCCCTTGAAAGGCCTGATGCAGAACATTTTTACAGTGAAATAGTGCTAACGCTTTTTTATAGATAGATGATGGCTATCACATGATTGAAATGAGGAAGATTTAAATAGCACATAAATAAATAAAAAAGGCAGCCAGGGCATTTGTCTCACATGCCGAACAGTTAATTTTACCATTTTCAGAGGAATGTCAGTTTCTCTACATTCATAATTTTTGTTGAAACAGGTTCTTCAGAAAAATTAAAGCTGTCATAAATCGTGTGAACATAAGATCCTCTAATCTAAAAAAAATTCCTGATAAAAATGATAGGTGCAATATAAATTTTGAACGAGTAAATGTTATCTGAACTGAAACAGTACTGATTAATTCCAAAAGCGACTTGGGGAGTGGTTTTTACACGAGTTACACCAGCTACTTGCTCGTGAACATGAGAAATACAAACTCAGAGAAATCTCCAGTGATCATCTGTTCAGAGACTTAGTTTTGCATCTGATATGTTTCTGTGGATTGAAATACAGAGTTATGAGAATCTCTGGCCTCCACATTTAGCTTGCATTAGAATTGCCTCTGGGTTGTATGGCTGCTGCAGGCATGTGCCACACAGTTACTGGAGCACAAGCCTTCAGTTAAATCAGAGCTTCCCATTAAGGCAGATCTGCAAATCTTAACACTGTACTGTATGTAAACTCACTGCAGCAGTGCAGTGCAGAGAGACAAGGAGGACGAAGCGACATAGTTGATTCCATCACTCAGCAAAATAATAGATATACCTGGAGGTGTTAGAGATTCAGTTGTAGGGTATCAGCAAAAGTGGTTCAAACAGTTGGAAAATTTTCACATGTCCCTGAACTGATCCTGTATCACTTCCCAGTTTTATAGCAAAGCTATAAAAGAAAAGTAGGTAGAGGTAGTTGATGTTGGTCAAAGTGGAAGTGGGAAAAATATAACCCACATAATAGAATATTTTCCAGTAACGTGGAAGGAAGTAGCACTGCCTTAAATCATATGGGATGAAGCTGTTCACTGCATCTTGTCCCCAGCATGCAACCACCCAGTCCTGCTATAAATTATCAGTATGAAACAGTCTATGTATGAAAGCTCAGATTTTCCAGAGGCTGGAAAGTGGAAGTTGAGGCTCTAATACTCTCTCTATAGGAATGAAATAAGCCGATACTACATCTAACTGCTGAAAACAGGAGCTGAGGTAATCTGGACTCCCTTTCCAGGAAGAGAAATATACTTAAGAAGGAAACATAAATTTAAGACAATTACCTTTCAAGGAATGTATGAGAGCTGACCACAGTGTCTATATAGGAGTAATTGTATGAATTAAGTATACAGGCTCATAGAGGCACATGAGATGTCTAAGCCCCTGTTACAATTAACAGATATTGAGAAAATATGGTTTGTAGAGTGTGATTCAGGTGCTGATCCACAAAGTGACTGCCCTATACAGGGACAAATTATTCTCCAGATTTCATTAATGATATTGAATATATCTTCATTGACTCACTGAAATATGGCCACTGGTAGACATCTACATTTTAAACACAAACTGAATCCCACTCTAGTGATAGCCTTTTTGCCAGATGTTTATGCCATGTAGTATAGGTTCAATTTCCTTACACAATTGTAGATAGATCCTTTCTTGAGGGAAAAAGGGAAATCAGGAACAGTTTACTTATATAAATTTACACATAAGAACAACAGAAATGGAAAGCAGGGCATTTAGGAATCTGGCAGTTCTACAATTTTAGGTAATAATTATTTGGGTGTCTGTGAGCCCAGGTTTCTTTATCCCACTACACATCCTCCATGGTCTCAATGGCAGACAAAAAACATCCAGAAAAGCTTCTCCTCTATCTAGACAGAAAAGCTCTGCCAGTCTTTGAACCAGTGTGACCCAATCTGATGCGTCAGTGTTTTGCCAGGTCTGCAGCTGTCATCACCCATTAGATCTAAACCAGCAGCTTGGAAGTTCTGTAATTGTAGTGACATATAGAGTCCATGGGTTATTTACTGAGAAAAAGAGAGGCTTTCCTTTCCATTATCATGAAGATAACAGAGAGTACAAAGATTGTTTGAAATTCATCAGCAATGGAAGAAAAATTCAGTGAATTCCAGCTAAATCATAGAGCTAGTGCTCTGACTGTTCTAATGAAGAAAACATGAAAATCCACATGATGAAATGATAAAATGATGAAAAGACTCACTACCACTGATTTGGCTAGCTCTCCAGTCAGGAACATACCTAAGCCATTTCTTAACTCCAAGCTGATTGCCTGTACTGTCAACTGCATTATGTGGACACACTGTCCCCTGTAGTTGAGCACCAGTCACATGATGGTCCTCAGCTGCTGCTTCTGTCAAAACCTGCAGTCATATTTAGGACACACTGCAATGCAGGAATCATCAGTACTCCAGCTGACTTCTGAAAACAGAGAGCAGGTACCGTGTCCTGAACATATGTATATCCTACTTGAGACCTCATCAGTCCCAAACTGAGGGAACATGGGGTTCTCTGTATGCTCATCATGTACAGAGACAACTTGGTGTCTTTAAACCCGAGGTTTACACAAGCCCACTCTGTGCACAAAATACTAGATATGCTACCAGCAATATGTAGAATTTCAAGTTAATACTAAATCACCATTCAAGCAATATATCGTCACATAGCATTGCTGAAGAGGCTGATAACAATTAAATGATAGAGAGTTTATACTACTGGAAAATAATCTGTATCTTCAGTATGCATATTCTCATCAAACCATTATTCCCATTAACACTGATATACTCAGAATACATTACTGTCTGGCAATAATGAGCAATTCTGCATCAAAGTGAGGAAGGAATACTGAAACAGTGAACATTTCAGTGAAATACTAGCAGTGTTCTTTAATTATATTCATACCATTGTTAAATCTCATCCCGAGATTAACAAATTGAAATTAATAGTACAGCTTTATGAGTGTCCAATAAAAAAAAAAAATCTGAGTGTGGGATCAGAAACTGTACCTTCTCTCCAAATATTCAGCTCATTCAAACTGACAATCACAGAAATTGCCAACAGTAGCCCTTAGGACCTTAGTCATCTTCCAGGGCAATATGAGAATGAAGAGCTGAGCCTCCCACTAGGCAGATGACCAAACACCTCCTTTGACAGAAAATTGATCACTCATCCTAAAACATGCAGGAGTCTGTCTAAGACTAAATAAATCTTTAGCAGACACTACCAACTTCATCAGCTACTGCCAACACCTAATCTTCTGTAAGCAAGCTAATCAAGAAACAAGCAATCAGTGTCTCCTGTCACCTGTCAGTATTCTGGACAGACATCAGGAATGCTGCAGGCCACAGACAGCACAGGAGCAGCACTCTTCGCTTTGATAGCTCATCTCCTCCAAGTCAGAAACAGAGATAATCATTCATAGTTATTCTGCACCGCTCAGTGTCACTGATTTTTGAGCAAGCTCATTGCTACTCCAGGGAGAAGCAGGAACACATAGGTATTTCCCAAAATAACTGGATGAATACTTCATTTCATACTCAATGTTATTGTTTACTCTTCACCAAAAAAGGGTAAATATGGAAAATATTTTCAACACCTGTCATCTTTTTGTGTGTGTGTTGATGATGTCCACAAAAAAGGTATGGATAAAACTGCACCACTTTGTCATTTACACTCATCCATTAATTCATCTATGACAAAATTACTTTTCCGAAGTATAAAAATTCTGCTTTCTTAGTAAATAGTCTCATGACCCAGTTTAGTTTTACATTTGCAAGAAGCTTTAATCTTTAAACACTTAAACACATCAATGCATTTCCATTGGAAAAGCAAAGTCTTCACATTCCAGTGACATTCAGAGCCATGTGCCTCTAGTCTTGCCTCTAGTCTCCACTATCATGCTTGAAACTGAGATATTACTAGGGTGAGAAAATTAGTTCAAACCATTTCTAAAAGTAATTTTTTGTTATTTAAATTGTTTTGACCATAACTCTTCAATGCCTTCAGCCCTGGGAGAGCTGGGATCATGAAAGCAAAGGAAAAATGATATGAAGATAATAAAATGTTCTGACCAGAAGAATCAAAGTTTAAACTAAGATTGTTTTGTTTGCCTTGCAAGTGAAAATAGTAATCAATGTGGAAAGAAAATTAAAAAAAAAGAAAGGATAAAGATGGTTGATTTCTCTGCTCTTTTCTCTTCTTTCTCCAAGAGAGGCTTCTGCTCCCTCAGTTGGAATGCAGTGGCTCAGACATCTGATTTTGCTTTCCATGCATTTGAAGAAAAGGAAACTTGTGGGAGAAGTGGGGCAGGCAAGAAACAACAGACAGTAAGGAATGAATGGGAACCATCATATGCTGCTGTTGTTGTTGATGTTGTTATTATTATTGTTATTATTATTATGTTGTTTGTTGTTGTTGTAGTAGTAGTAGTAGTAGTAGTAGTAGTAGTAGTAAACAAATTATTGTTTTTACCCTTCAATCCTAATTTAAATCTGCAAGGCTGTGATCACATTGTCCCAAGGCCTCTTACAGAGAAGTTGGAAATTATTTTTATCATTTTCCTTACAAAAGAACACTCTAAAATTAAAAGAACATGTACACAAATGTTATAATAATAAAAACAAAGAATTTTCATACTACATGTTCAACAGGGACTGAAAAGTATTTAAAGTAAATTTATCAGTAAGTTGTGTAACAGTCACCATAAACTATTATTTACATATTAGCTAAACGGATATGTAAATTTTAATTTATTGTCTTGAAATTGCTTCAGAATCAGCAGAATGATGTCTAGAGAGCCAAAGAACACCAGATTTCTGCTGCAGAGTGTCTCTCTAGCTTGCTATGGTTCCTAGGGATTTTGTCTACATCCATATCTACAATGGTTTTTTGTCTATGTCCATATCTACAATGCTTTTTGTATATAAAAGATACATAAGACATTTGTATTTGTAGTTTGGAAAAGGATAGAACAATGATAATGGTCACCTTTAGGCAATCTGAAAGAGTTGTAGTTCCTCTGTCAACATCAGAGAATTGCACTGCTGTTGATTTTCAGGCTCAGACATGAGTAACACAAGAGGGTGGCAGAAATGCCACATTGCCCCCAGGTTCTCCATAACATTTTGTAAACTTCTACATTTTGAATTCTCTAAAAGCAAAGACTTAGACATCATTGCTAAAAAAAAAAAAAAAAAAAAAAAAAAAAAAGAAGAAGATATATAAATAAAACTTTGAGTGAGGAATGTACACAAAAATCCACTGGGAATTTATTTCTAACACTAACAATCCTTAAAGCCTGACACAAGTGATCCAAGAAAGAAAACTAAAATGCAGTAACACACTTTTCTTTTAAGGCTGTGATCTGCTCAGACGGTCTTTAAAATCCTAACCCATTTAGGCTGGAGTACTAAACTGTGGAAAGTGTTATGTCCCTGTACCCAAAAGAAGAAATCCCAATGCAGGAAGGGAAAAAAAGCATAGTCTTACAAAATCTACGTAAGTCTTTCAATGCTGAACAATCTCTGACCACCTGTGTTCTTGGTGAGCCCAGTTCACTAGCACAAAAGCATATAAGCCCCGTGCAAAACCTGCACCACAAACACATCCAGAGCTGCACCAGGTACCGAAAAACGTTGTTACTGTCTGCAAGAGCATGCTTTAAAGTACAAGATTGTGGGGGTACAACCTGAAAGCCACACTATTGGACCACGTGTTAAGGCAGTGCTCAGCATGGAAGAGTAGATGCTGAGAGGTCAAAGCAGGCACAAATGGTACAGGCAAAGGAGTCTTGCCAGAAGAGATTATTTCAGTGGAGTAAAAACCAGTGGGATACCTGGTGATCCCAATGAAGATAGTACAGATGTGGCCAATCTTAATTGCACAGCAGTTACACCTTTGCATGCAATTCTTAGGCTGACTTTTATTTCTGTGAAAAAAACACCACAAAAAATGTTATATTTTATAAGCAAGAAACATACCAGAGCATTGGTAAATGAATCAATTTTTTTCCTTGGTTTGTTCAGACATTCAGAAAGTAATTAAAGTCACTGTATTTCTTGTTCTAAAAAGAAAAGTGCCTCCATTGTTCCAAGAAACTTGAGCTAAATCAGCAAGGAAAACTGATTTTCCTACACGCACGTGGTACTATTCAGTTGCTTAAAATACCCAGCCTGGGAGGGTTTGAAAACTTGGAAGCATACTTATGTAACACTTTCTGCTTTTAATATTCCTATCACAAAAGGTGAGTTCAGTGCTCTCGCTTTTTTCAAGCAGTAGTAAAGATCCATTCACGCTAGAACACAGTGACTTTACCTAAGTAGCAATTTGAAACGAGACAATTGCAAGTGGGATGCTTGGGCTCCCGAGATAAGGGTGGGAGGGGGAGAATTTTTCCCTTTGCAAGAAGGTGCCAGGTGTACTTAAGTCAGCATACTGCTACCTTTAACTGCCACCATAGTCTTACTCATTTTGCCAGTCTTTTCAGTAATACTGCCTGGTCTTCACGCATTCCTAAGGCTGAGAAACAGTAAATGAGTAGGCACTTCAGCAAATGAGTGTCAGAAGGACAAACTGCAGTGCAGTGAACAATAACTCCATCTTATACTAGGAGATGTATAAAAAACATGAGAGCGTGACCCCATTTATTTTCTGGAAGTAAAAAGAAAAGGCTACTTAAGATAATGAAAACTCTTTTTTTTTTACTACAGAAATTGAAATTTATTTTCCAGCACTTAACAGTAAACTAGTTATCTATAGCCTTACTCTTAAACATGAAGCAACATATCTATTTTAGTTCCTATACCTGATCTGTAGAAAATTCTCTCTTTTCAGTGTTTGGCTAAATGAAGCACCAAAAAGAAATAGTCAATTCTGTCAACAGCAGTAGGAAGCTAAATGTAACCATTAATTAGTTTTATGACCTGATGAGCATAGATACCAGCGCTGATTAGCTGATCACCTCAAGAGCGCTTGTTACATTTATAATGAAGGAAATCAAATAATGCAGTTTGTGTTTGGGAAGATGGAAAAGCTGAGTCAAATAGTCACTGATACGGCTTGGCAAAAATCAATAGTGCTAAATTTGCACCTCTATTCCTAAGTGGTAGCAGGTGGTCATTTGGTTAAAGCCAATTACATTAGTTAAACTGGTCTACTGCACCAGTGACAGCAAAAGTCAGAACTTGTTGATTTCTGAAGTTATGCTGGATTTCACAAAGCACTGTGTGGAGTCAGCAGCAAATACATGTGAAATGAAGATGATGATAATACTTCCAGTGATTCTGACTGCCAAGCACCAGCCGACAGTAAGGAGTTTTGTTACTTAGATGTCAACAAGCATTTTAAAGGATATTGCTACACTTGGTTCTGTCATTTTAAAAGTTTATGCTGACAGCTCGGTTGTTGTGCAGGAAAATGAGGTGGCACACTATGGCAGAAACAAAGCAAGAATAATTAACATCTGTATCAGTAAAACCAAAAGTCTCATGATGAAGATCTGGGTTTCTAATGATGACAGTGCTGCTATTGAACACGAAATTGTGTACTGCCATTTAATCCCCATGGCTGCTGCAACAGGTAGAGAGAACTATGTCCCTGAGTATCTCTGATGAATATTACCGATGAAGAAGAATGAGTTGTAGAAAAAAAAAAAAAAGAGGTTCACTGATAGAAAAAAATAAAGAATGGAAAGTAGTAACTGATGAGCATTTTATACGTACATCAAAGATTTCTGAATGACAAGACAAAATGACATGGTCTGATTTATCATATGACAGGGGTTTAGGCTAAATAAAGAAGTTAAAACCTCTTAACAGAATATTCAGAGACATTTAAAGAATGATAGGGATGGAATCTTATCTTAATGACTTTATTCTTCAGTAAAAACTGCATGAAAATGGAATTCTTGCATGTTTTTTTTTCCTGTACTGTGGTGAATAAAGCTAGCTATAAAAAATTAGGTGCATAGAATCCGAATGCATAATAAAACCAAAAGTTTTTTTCTTCTTTTAAGACAAGCAGATAAACAGAAAAAGAATGCTAATTCTATGTTGATTTTTCTCTTTTTCTTTCATTTCTCAACACATACTTTAATAAAATCTTGCTTTTTTTTTTCTGTGTTGGGGTTTTTGGTTTGTTTTTTTTTTTTTGTTTTTTTTTTTTTTTTTTTTCTTAATTTGGCTAGTTTTATCATTTGTTTTACATTGTTGGATAATGTTTAAGTATGGGCCTTAATGCTCATTTTGTTCCTAGAATTGATGCTGAAAGCTTGGTTTGTTACTACTCAGAGATAAGCACCTGTCCCTGATCCTCCAAAAGATGCTGGTACTAAATCAGCTTTCAGAAGTAGAATTTATTAGGCATACAGTTTATTAACAATAACTGGCATACTGCCTCTTCATGCAGCAATGCTTGAAGTAAGTCAACTTCAGGCAACTGACACCAGAAGGGAGAATGACGTCCAGAATTAAGCAACATTTTCAGACACTGTTTTTCCACCACTCAAACCTGAAAGTATTTAACTATTGCCCACCTACCAAGATTTTGCAAAATAAAAGCTGTGGCAGCTGAGGCTACTTCATCCCTAAGAACTAGAGAAGTAATGGTCAAACCCAACACCTTGACTGCACACAGACACAAACCAGAGAACATACTGTTACGATGTGTTGCCTCTGTGTTGAAAAAAAGTTGATGTTTGGAACCTCTTTGTTTCAGTAATACCCACCTAATCATAGACAACTGACTTTAAGATATTTTGCTGTAATTTTCTCTTTAGATAATTTAAAATCAGACTACACTGACTTGAGTCAATTCATTAGGTACCAATATTGCTCTTTCCTGTTTGCACAGAACTAAACTTAATGGGGAGTTTTTAATGTTGCCATGGAAATATTAGACAATGCATTCAAATAATCTTTTAGCATTTTTGTTTGTTTGATTGCTTGCTTTCTGCAGAAGAAATCATTCCAAGGCAAAAGGGAACAGTATCTCAATTTATCGAGAAGCAAAACCTCTCCATTAAATTTGCTCTTCCTATTGAAAAAACGAGCTATGTAATTTACTTTAAAAATAAACATTATTAGACGCAGTCAAACAGAACCTAATGTGAAATATGGAAATCATACTGAATATAAGCCCTAATATTGAACTGTAAGTAATTTTCCCTTGTAATTTCTAGCACAATATTATAGCCTCGTAGCGCAACAAATACGAGTTGTCATTGCTTGCAACAGACCACAGGCCTAGCATTAAGTTAATAACCCAGGCATCAGGATGGGTCAAGCTTTGTCTGGACTAGTCTTGGCCTGCCTGGAGATTTGTTTTAGCATGTAACAGAAATTACCCAATGACCAGGTCACTACTACCTACCTTGCTTTAGCTTTTGCCGAGCTTCATACAGTTGTACAGATAGCTCCTATTGTTATATATATTTTCTAACTAACAAATAGTCAGAACATGTAGCTATGCTATGGGCAACAACTTACCTAATAATCCGTATGTGAAATGCTGTGCAGAGGAGCACAGACATGTGATGACAGCAGAAGCCTTGAAAGTACAGGCACAGGAGGCACCAGAGGTCACTTGGCAGAAAGTAGCAATGGTCATCAATTACTGGTCATCAAAGTAACGCAGCCTTCAGAACCAGGCAAAACTAGTTTTAGGGGTGTCAGAGCAGAGAAAAAGTACCTAAGACATGTAAATTACATCAAATACTGTAGCTCTGGATGTAACATTGACTTGAAGACCAATGGAGAAACAGCCAGGTGCAGACTGTTTTAGCAAATTAATAAAAATGACGCCAAATGAATCCTAGAGTGAGGCAGAAGACTTCACCATCATCACACTCTTCCCAGTGAGGGACTTGTAAAGCTGATGACTTGCTGTAAGGCCCAGAGGGACAGTAGAAAGTTGAGCGTAACATCACAGAAAGGGATAGACACTTGAAAGTTTGTGTATGTGTTGTTTTAACTGCATGTAATTTGAACTGTCTTATGCATTTATACCTTTCACGCTTGGTTGCATTTAAACATATTTTATTCAATGGACTGTATCTTACCAAGAAATTTATGTCACACAGTATAATTCTAGACTCTCATTATTTAACACTGACAAATTTTCAGTTTCAGAGGAGTGATGAAAACATCCCACAGTGCCAGGCCCACTCCCAACCCTTACACAACCCCTTACAGGGGGTGATTTTCTGTTGATAACTATTTATTTATAGGTTATTCGTTAGCCAGATCATTAGTCCACTAAATGCATATTTCGTCGATATTGTATAATGCCAATTTTGTAACCAAAATATCCTGCAAGACACAGTCAAATAACTTATAAAAATTAAAGTACGTTCCATCCAAGCAGTTCCTTTTAGCAAGGAAATCTGTAATCTTAAGGAATGAAATCAAGTTTGTTTGACATGACCTATTTTCTATAAATCCAAAGTGACACACATTACTTAATTTTTAAATAATTCACTATTAAAGCAGCTCTTTATTAACTTTTCTGTCAAGGATAAAGTTTCTTGTTTAGTCATGTCAGTAGATATCCATTTATTTAGTCTTCCGGAATTTATCAACTATTCCAAAATTTCTTAAGAATGCACATCAGCTAGTCAGACATTCCTTCAATCACATCTTCTGCAATTCTACCCAGACCTGTTGAATTCAGAATCATCTGTCACAGCAGATATTTTTAACTTTTTTGGTTACTAATGGAAAATACTTTATCACCCTCATGTGAAATAAGCCCCTTATTGCACACCTTTCAGAATGCAAGAGAGAAATATTCAGTGACAATCACCAATGACCAGTGTGGTGTATTCATATTGCTGGAATATTTTTTCATATCCTTAAAAAATTACTCTATTACTGTTAGCACAACCATCATGGATCTCTTCCCAAAGTTGTTAGTTTCCTTCAGCTTCTCTTTCACAATAATTCTAGCAGGTAGTTTTTGGTATCTATTTATTATTTAACATATATTTTTTTAATAACCTTCACTTTGCCAGTGAGGCAGAGGGGGTTTGCCTTGACTGTGGGATCAAATAATTTTGGTCCTCTAGTAAATTCTCATCAGTTATTTCTCATTAATGGAAAATACTCACTTGTTTTCCAGACTGTATATAATCATAATGACTAGTCTTGATTCAGCCCAGGTGATGAATTCATCTTTATCTGCTATAATGATGACCAAAATAGAAAAACAGCATTCTGGTGGCAGAATCTTTCATGTTAGAAGAGAGTCATCTGTAATGTTTAAAAGAACTAAAGAATGACTTTTTAAGGGCTGTATGAGACCTCTAATATGTCTCTAAAGATTAGAGCATTACTGACAATAACCTATTTTTCTTTTCATTTATGCTGTTCTTCAATCTTCTGGACTATGCTAGTTAGCATGGTGATATTTCTTCAGTATACCCTATTACCTCCTTTGCCTATTTTGTTCTTCTAAAGTGGGTAATAACCACTGATTTTAATGTTCTAATCATGCAAATCAACTCATCAGCTTTTAGGAATAACAGTTATATCAAATTTCTTCTAATCAATGATAACTTCCAATTCCTCTTGCTTATTGCCTTCAAGCAGTAGCATATAGCAATTGAAAAATATATTCTTTCCACATCTGTTGACCTTGATCACAACGTCCTGAGTTTGTGTTTATGACACACATTCATTCTTATTGTTTCCTTTTTTACTTTTGTGTTAATAGTCTTGTAGTTGCTCTAGCTAATCTCCAGTTGAGAAGATTATCACCTTTTTTTTTCTGTGAGAAGGAAGCTGCAGTATTTATAAATCCAACCAGCTCTTAGGATAAACGTTCAACAAACTGAAACCTGCCCTTTCATACCAGCCATGCAAACAGTGGTCCCCTCTGGTATCTTCTGCCTTTTCAGTATTATTAGAATGACTCTAAGAAGATTATGTCGGCTTTTGTCTTCTGCCTCCCTGCAAGATAACTGAAGCTTCCTAAAGTGCAGAGTTCCACGTGAATGTCATGTAACTAATTTCAATGTGCATCATCTCTTACTGATATCTCATAAGTATCTGGTGGATTCTCTATCCTCTCTTTTCAATGCAGAGTCATCTGTGATGACTGCTTGCCCTCCTGGGGTATCTGAACTCTTTTGTAGCTGCTTGCTTCATGGAAAAAGAATATGAGTCAAAATATTCAACAGGTTTTTGTTCTATTCTTCCAGAAACAAGGGACAAGTTGCTGATCATCTGATGATCTGACACTTGTAGAAGGAGGTAAATGTCCTCTGAAGTAAGGAAGCACACTATGTAGAACATTAGCACCTCCTACATTATAATGCAAATGATAATCATGACTTCAGAAGTGCTATTATTCATGACTGATACATGCATTTTTATAAAAATGTGAAGTAGTTTATTTGTGGAGGAATATAAGATTATAGTTAAAGAATTGCACTGTGGAGTGTTAGGGAGATTAAGGCAACAAAAGTTTATCTGCTGGAGTCATAAGAAAGCATACCTCTTCTAGTATCTTAAACACCACCTAGCTGATCTTTGATTGATAAACATTTATGGCATCATACTAGCTAGAACCTAACAGGGTCAGACTATTATTATTGCAGATTTCCAGCAGACAGACCACACATTTTAAAGGAAACGGTAGTCAAATGTAACAAATTAATGGACAGCCCTCTAGGTCTACCCTGAGTTACCCTGAGTTAGTTTGTAAAGCTTGATGTGGTAACAGCAGAAGGTGGTAAGACTGGAAGTATAGCTTGTTAGGCATAGAAAGTAGTAAACAGAATTCTTAATAATTTATAGGGCATGCTTTCAGCTCTTTTCACCTGTGTAATTCTCAAGTAAGTAATGTATCACACAGTGCCCCTATGCCAGAGCACAAAAGGTAAATTTGGCATCACAGTCTCTGAAGCAGCTTTGTCACCAGTCGCTCATTGCTCTGTGATTAAAATATAAAAAAACATTTGATCAGACAACAGAATAAACAATTAAAAGGAAACTGAGGTGGGGAGCAAATCCAGTAGCCTGATAGATGTGAGGCTGCTGCAGATCTATGCCCTTCAAATCCAGTAGCCTGACAGATGTGAGGCTGCTGCAGATCTATGCCCCCAGGTCCAACCTGCAGCAAGGTTGAGAATATATTCCTAGTACCATGGATACATGGAGCACTCACACAAACAGCAGCAATAGCCTCATCCTGTTCCACTTTCTGGCTGAGCAGGATGAAGGTCTCTTAGTGCAAAACTTCTATATACATCCGTACAACGTGGGTCCCTCCAGCAGCTGGGCTCAGACACTCAATCTGCACGGTAGCTGCCCCCAGATCCATCTCCTCATTTTCTGTCAGCTGGACATCTGAGCCTTCAAGGCCACAGCCCCACTCCAGCTGCTGATGCAGACATTCTCACTCACAGATACACACACAGAGCTGGCTGGAACCCCCCTGGTCCCCAACACCCAGCTCCTCCTTGGTCTCACCCTGAGAGTCATGCTGGGCTCCCCAGCCACTGCACCTACACAGCTCACTCTTCATTAGTGCTCACACATCCACTGGCACCACAGACACATCCATGCGTAACATCCAGCCCCTTACCCAGGAAAGGGTTAGAAAACTGATTTTGATAAGAAGATAGGACAGACTGTGCCGATCAGGCACAGGGCATTGCCAAAGAAGCGTACCAACCTCGTTCACTTGCAATTGGCCGCTTCAATTCCCTTACCCTTCTATTTTCCCATGATTGTTCCTCCCAAAATCACTTAGATTCATCTCCTTTCCTGACTTTTTTCCTTCCCTAAACATCTCACTATAAGTCTCGTGCAATCCCAAAATGCTCTTTCCCCTGCACCACATAGCATGTCCCATACCCCTCTGCAGTGACCCCCCTCCATCTGAAAGATGCTCTGGAGACACATCTTGATGGGTATCACCCTGGCCTGTGGCTGAGGCTCTCCTGGGATGCCCTGGCAGGGGCCTGGTCAGGGTGTCCTCCAATTCTGTGATTCAGGTAGCCCTGCTAGCTGCCATCTCTCTGTGCTCCCTTCTGTGTGTGCAGATAAACTTTGTACCACATAACTTAACAAACGTGAGCCATGCGACAAAAAAGCATCATATCCCTCCGGTCAAACTAAGTATTAACATTTTAAATAAGACCACTCTGTCAAAGGGTCCTTCTGCTCAGTTCACATGACAGTTGTCTCCAATACAAGTAATTGGTTCCCTGAATAGTCCTCAAAAGGGAGATGGGGCACGATGATCGCATCAATAGGATAATCATACTTATTATGTGTGTTAAAGGACACCTGGACAATTCTGATGAATCCTTTATGAGGCACAACGAAATGATCTCAGTAGGAACATCTCAACATATTTTTCAATAGAAGTACTTTAAAAAGTCTTTTGGCTAATACAATTCCCCTGAATAAATACATGAAAAACTGTGGCGTCTGTAACAAAAGACTTACTATTCAAAACTCTATTTACTGATTATTTTATGCCAACCACCCTGAGTCAGAAGTGAGCACACCAGCTTCAGCAATTTACAAAGCATGAGACATTACTCATCTCATACTGGGACAGCTCTGTCCTTTAGTGTCCTCAGGCAGCATTCTTCTAAGTGTCTCCCAACTTCAATCTGTTTTTCCTTTTCATTGACGGTTTCCTTTCCAAATAGGGCAAATGCTGATGTCTGTGTCTGATTAGATATGTTGGAATATTCTCCGGTTATTTTTAAAACAGCTTTTGAAATTATTTGCTTGAAGTCATTCTCCAAGTTAGTGACTAAGCAGGACTTAAAAATTCCTAGCTAGAAATTACTCTTCATGTCTCTGGTACTTCTGCTTTCCTGCTGGTAGGAACAGCTTCCTCCTCCCCTGCAGTACATGTGACATAAATCCCTCTAGCGCTATCCCATCTTGTGTCAGCAGAGCTTTCAATATTCATTTTGGGTTCCTTTAGATGCTTCATAGGCCTCCGAGAAACCTTACATAAAAAAATGCACAACAATAATCTGGATACAACCCCAAATTAGTTTTTAAATAAAAACTTATATAAAATCCTGAGAGTTTCTTTTTTCTTTCTTTGTCTAGATATAGATACACACACACAGAGATATCAGCAGTCTGTGTAAGCAGTGAACTGTTAAGTTACAGCAGATCCTTGACAGTTTCTCACAGCTCCAACCCCTTTCATGTATTCATTTCTGAGACAAACCTTGTGATCAAAATCTAACCTCTTTTTTTTCATGGCTCTATGCTCAGTGACATGAACCCAAATGGCAAATATCTAGCAGCATAGCTGACAACAACCTAGCGCCTGGCATTGAAAAAGATGTTCCACTTTCAGCAGATCTCACAGGGATATCCAGCATCCTGCTGAAAGGCTGTGGGACTTGGAAGAAGGAAGCCAAAAGTGGAGTTGAGATGACATTTGCAACTGTAGCTGACTGAGCGAATTCTATGTCCCAGTTTCAGATTCTGGTGAGAATACTTCTTGCCATTTGATCACTCAAATCTTGCTTTAAAGCATCATTTGTCAGTTAAAATGAGAAAATTATTTTTATGTCTGTGTCTGGCCAGAAGAGCAACCTTTTCTTTCTTGTGAAAATTTTGCTGTTATTCTGAGGTGACTATATGACCACCATCTGGTCTAAGTAAGTATCATCTTCAGACCACATAAACTACAACATAACCACCTTGTGCATGAGAAATACATCATATTGGAAACATAGAGTGCTTGTATTCTGAGATGAATAATACTGAAGATTATATCAGTCGTCTTGGCTTGAAACTAGGAAGTTTCATTGATATAAGGGGGGGGATGTAATGATGTTTTTTCCAGCAAATTTTTTCCAAAACCCAAGTGAATCAATCACTTCTGCTTTCTTCAGCATTATCCAGTCTGTAGAGATATCAATACTTTCTTCGACAAACTACTTTCTTCAGCTGCTATTCTTTGGCAAACTTATTAAAGGAAATATAACTAGTATGAATTATTGCAGTAGTATACTTGAGATGAAGAACCAGTTCTACCACTTTTTGTGCCACCAGGGCATACTGAAGTATGAAGAAACATCAAAGAAGACATAAGATGACAGGTAAGGTCTGCCACCAGGTTCCAAATCTGGCTCGACAGTATTAGCAATCAGTATCAGCCTAAATGGGTATGAAGTGCAGCCTGTTGACCATGATGGTTCAACATTTCAGATCAGTTCACTTCAACACCACACTGAAATTACGTACATAAAATAACTATTTCAATGTGCAGTCCTTCAAAATCACTAACAAAAGAATGAGAAAGAAACAAGAAATAGGACAACATATATATACCTCAGAACAACACAAATTCTTTCTGGTTTCTATTTCTGAGCAGGTGCCATTCCTTACCACACACATAGTTCTTACATTATAAATAATTTAAAAAAATAAATTAACAGATCATGAAACACAGGATCCAGTTCTAGCTTTCTCCCTGGACTTAACTGCTTTTAGTAGTTCTATACTTCATGCCTGCTTACCCCACTGATCATGTCTCTCTGGCAAGATACCAGCATATCAACACTTAGGTAAGTTACAAGTTCTCAAACCTTTGAATATCCCTCACCAAGACTAAAACCTGGCGACAACATGGCTGCTTCAAACATCAACTGTCATTTTCTTATGAAGTTTTACTCTACCCATTAATATAAGTATAAGCTGGGAGAGGAGTGGCTGGAGAGCAGCCCTGAGGAAAGGGATCTGGGGATGCTGGTCAACAGCAGGCTCAACGTGAGTCATCAACGTGCCCTGGCAGCCCAGAGGGCAAACTGCACCGTGAGGTGCACCAAACACAGTATAAACAGCTGGTCAGAAGGGGTGATTATCCCACTGATTACAGAGAGAGTGGTCAAACACTGGAACAGGCTTCCTAGAGAGGTGGTTGGTGCCCCAAGCCTGGCAGTGTCTAAGAGGCATTTGGA
Organism: Tyto alba; assembly: GCF_018691265.1. NCBI lineage: Eukaryota > Metazoa > Chordata > Aves > Strigiformes > Tytonidae > Tyto > Tyto alba. Next base: position 4,947,221 of record NW_024881316.1, read on the forward strand.
CAATGCCCTTAACAACATGCTTTACCTTTTGGTCAGCCCTGAAGTGGTCAGGCAGCTGGACTTAATGATTGTTGCAGGTCTCCTCCAACTGAAATTATTCTATTCTATTCTATTCTATTCTATTCTATTCTATTCTATTCTATTCTATTCTATTCTATTCTAGTCTAGTCTAGTCTAGTCTAGTCTAGTCTAGTCTAGTCTAGTCTAGTCTAGTCTATTCTTTATGCTGTTGTATATGGTGATTTTCGCAAAAGAAGTGTTACTTGTTTGTTTCATGTTTAGAATTAAATGATGTTTCCATTTGTTTTACTTTCTTTTTTTCATTCTCCTTGATAACAAAACTGTCAAATATGTCAATGCAAATTCACGAAACGCAACACGTATTGCAGTCATCCTGAAATTATGCAAGCATGGATCAGACTAGACACATGACCAAGGTACAGAAATACTATAGCTAAAGAAGACCCCTAAATATAATTCTCTAAATCAATACTGGTAAATCTTTTAAAATATTTTTGATGTTTTCTACGTTCAGTCTCCTTGTTGGATATAATAATGCAAATTTTCTATTAGATTATGATGCATTTATTTTAAAAAGTAAATAAAAAGTCAGTTTTCTGAAAGCAAAAAACAAAGGAAAATAATAATGCATCCCTTATTCAGCTGTTACATATGGAAAGTATTCATGATGACATTATTAACTCTATCAGAATTAAAAAATGTAGCAGTGGGGATTACTAGGAAATTTGAAACTCTTTAAACTTAGGCTCAACAGCTGAAGGAAAACTTGTCCACTACCACTCCAGAATGTGATGTTTCTATACTCTTTATGCATACCTGTGAAACAATTAATGCTGTTGCTCTTTTAAATATTTTTTTAAAATTACAGATAATCATAAATGGAGACTAGTAAGAAACATATTTTTCATTCTAGCTACATTGATATTCACCAGCACAGAAGGAACATCACGCTGCTTAATTAACCTGAAAAACTCTGGACAAAATATAAGATTGCTCTGAAAAATCACTATGTTAAAGAAGAGCAACTGAACATTAAACCTAGGTACATTCTTATCCAGTAGAAGATAATATGACTAGATTGAAGTCAGAGAGCGATACAGAAGAACCGGTAATAATGGAGATGATATATCCCCTTTATGTAGCTTGCATTACATTAAAAAAGGCTGAGGTTTCAAAGAACAACTTTGAATTATGAATTTTTATGCAGCAGTGGCTACATGTTTTCTTATGCATATCTTCTTCAGCAGTATTTTCTTATGATACACTGTGTATTAAGTTTCAAGAACTTGCAGACCATTTACGATATCTCTGTGACTGTATTGGGTTTGCACTGCAAGGTTTTGGTAGCGGGCAGGCTACGGGGTGGCTTCTGTGAGAAGGTGCTAGAAGTCTCCTGTGTCTGACAAAGCCAGTGCCAGCCGGCTCCAAGATGGACCAGTCACTTGCCAAGGCCAATCCCATCAGCAAAGGTGGTAGCAGCTCTGGGATAATGTATTTAAGAAGGGGGAAAAGGTTGCTGAGCAACTGCAACTGCAGACAGGAGAGAGGAGTGAGAATATATGAGAGAAACAGCCCTGCAGACACCAAGGTCAGTGCAGAAGGAGGGGAGGAGGTGCTCCAGGCACTGGAGCAGAGATTCCCCTGCAGCCCGTGGGGAAGCCCACGGTGAGGCAGGCTGTGCCCCTGCAGCCCAGGGAGATCCACGGTGGAGCAGATACACACCTGCAGCCCGTGGAGGAACCCACGCCGGAGCAGGGGGATGCCCGAAGGAGGCTGTGACCCCGTGGGAAGCCCACGCTGGAGCAGGTTCCTGGCAGGACCTGTGGAAAGAGGAGCCCAGGCTGGAGCAGGTTTGCTGGCGGGACTTGTGAGCCCGTGGGGAATCCACGCGGGAGCGGTCTGCTCCTGAAGGACTGCACCCCGTGGGAGGGACCCACGCTGGAGCAGTTCGTGAAGAGCTGCAGCCTGTGGGGAGAATTCACACTGAAGTTCGTGGAGGACTGTCTCCCGTGGGAGGGACCCCACAGTGGAGCGGAGGAAGAGTGTGAGGAGTCCTCCCCATGAGGAGGAAGAACAGAGACGTGTGGTGAACTGACTGCAACCCCCTTTCCTTGTCCCCCTGCGCCACTCACAGGGGAGGGAGGAGTGTTTATGGGCAAGAATCAGGGGCAAGGCCACCAAGGCAGATATCATGATGGGCATTTGTTGCAGACCACCCAACCATGACGAAGAGGCAGCTGAAATATTCTATGAGCAGCTGGGGTAAGCCTCACGACTGCTACCCGTTGTTCTCGTGGGGGTCTTCAACTTACCAGATGTCTGCTGGCAATACAATACAGCAGAGAGGAAATGGTCCAGGAGGTTCCCGGAGTGTGTGGAAGATAACTTCTGACACAGCTGGTGAGGGAGCCAACCAAGGAAGGCATCCCGCTGGACATGTTGTTTGCGAACAGAGAAGGACTTGTGCGTGATGTGATGGTTGGAGGCCGTCTTGGGAAGAACAATAATGAAATTACAGTTTTTGATTTTCAGAGAAGGAAGGGGTTCAGCAGAACGGCCACCCTGGACTGCCGGAGCACAGACTTTGGCCTGTTTTGACTGGTTGACAGAGTCCCCTGGGAGGCAGTTCTGATGGGCGAAGGAGTCCAGGAAGGCTGGGCATTCTTCAAGAAGGAAATCTTAAAGACAGAGAAGCAGGATGTCCCCATGTGCTGAAAGATGAGCCAGCAGAGAAGACCAGCCTGACCGAACAGAGAGCTTTGGCTGGAAGTCAGGAAAAAAAGGAGAGTTTATGACCTTTGGAAGAAGGGGCAGGCAACTCAGGAGGACTACAAGAACATCATGAGTTAACATTTGGACCTGATGATCTTAAAGGTCTTTTCCAACCTAAATGACCCTATGATTCAATAATTCTAAAAAGAGAGGGGTGGGGGGGAAGGTTTTTATAAGATTTAGTTTTATTTCTCGTTATCCTACTCTGCTTTGTTTGGTAATTAAACTAATTTCCCCAAGTTGAGTCTGTTTTGCCCATGACAGTAACTGCTGAGTGATCTCCCTGTCCTCATCTCAACCCATGAACCTTTCATTATATTTTCTCCCCTATCCAGTTAAGGAGGTGGAGTGATGGAGTGGCTTTGGTGAGCACTTGGCATCCATCCAGGGTCAACCCACCACAGTGACTTTTAAAGAAAGTATTAAAAGCCATGGGAACGAGATGACTGTCAAGAATTACAGTTCATTTTAATGACAGCATCTTAGACGCACCACCTTTTGCTAGCATTGCAGTTGTGACCATGCACAGTATGATAACTCTGTAATCGTGGGCAGTAGAGATTTTGGATGTTTTCTGAGGAAGCTGCATTATCCTCACATAATACCATTGATTTACAATTCTTCTCCCGGTGCTGGTAACAGTGGCATCTGGAGAGAGCATTTATTTTTGAATGCTTGATACTCTCATCACAGCAGAGATCAACAGCGAGTCAAGGATGTCTGTCAGGTTCATCTTACAACTTCAACAGAGGCCGAATTTTTTGAATTAACACGGTGATTTAATATGTTTTCTGTTGTCAAAGTAAAGACAAGGTCATTCTGATTACTAGTCCATTTCTTTTCTGAATCTGAAGTACGCTTCAAGTAACTGTAAAATTCATGGTTCATATATTAGCATTAGTTTTTAGTTGTTAAAAAGAAACAAGAGTCAGTTCAATAGCCCATAAATTACAATGTATTTGCAGATAATAATTTGCGTTACCAGCTGGTAGTATTCAGTGACCATAAACTACGGATCAGATCTTGTAAGTACCCATTGTTCTCCATGTGAAAACCCCTCGTTTAACTCTGAATGCAACATTGCTTGGTTAAGAAACACAAAGTGAGAAATGCAGTAGTGAATTCACTCAGGTAAATTTGCATGGTATTTCACAGACTTAAAATCAGATACGTTTCTTGCTTCCCAGATTCTGCAATTTTGGGCCTACTTCACTGAAACTTTTTTCTAAAATTAGAATTGGAACTTCTCACATGGCTATGCTGGAAGGATTTGATGCAGAAGACAGATTTTTTTACACCTTTTTATTGGACTGGCAAGAGGCCTAACAGTCAAACAAAGGACATGACATAGAGAACTGCAGATTTAGGTACTAAAGAATATTGAAGTGCTACCAAAGATCTGGTACTATACAAAACAGAATAAACAAAAGATTACTTAAGGCGTGGACATCAAACAAATGATGCAAGAAATGAGTTGGTTTTTTTTTTTTTCCCCCTGTGGAGCAAATACCTTTTAAGTTCATCTCATAATTTACAATTCTGTCCATCTTAGTCCATAAATAGGGTGAAATTCTACTCACCTTGTGTACTTCCCTTTAGCTAACTTTAGATATTACATTAATATATACACATCTACAGCTGAGCTGGTCATTTTGTGCTCCCTTTACCAATAATTGAGAAGTGCTGGCACTCTCACAGTATGACTCATCTGATTTTAGGGTGAGATGGACAGAATGCGTGTGCTTCCACTGATTCTTAAGTAGATGCAGAAGACAAGCACAGACCTAGACTTCTGTATAGCAGGAATGTAAAATTTTTAAGATAAAGTCCTCTCTATAATTCATCACTTTTATACAATGTATGTGTTCCAAAAAAAATTAGTACATACTGAAGAATATCAGAGTATTTCCCAGGGGTACTTAGTAAGTCTATGTTAAGTCATCTGCATTTGATAACATTAATTCCATGCAATGTCTGGCACTTCTGGTCCAACAAAATATATCAGATAACATCTTTATTGTAAAACATTACCTTACACATACATCCAGTATAAATACAACTGAGGACATAGGCTATTTAAAAAACTTGCTTCAAAAATTATTTAAAATTTGGAACAGTAGCAGGTTAGCATGTACAATCATTTGTGCATTTAAGGTCCTTGAAGGCTAGGTCATAGTAAGGCTGAGGTATATTGGGGTATATTCCTAATGTCTGCTCGGAAGTGAATGTCAAGAAAAAACAGAGAGCTACAAAAATGGAAAGCTTCAACATTTTCCAAATGTTTCTACATTTCCAAATGAGGAAACAAATGGAACCCAGTAAATGTGATTTTTTTTTTTTTTTTCCCAATTAGTAGAAGACCTCAGGCTTTGTATTGACCTGACAGTGCAAGGTCTCAGAATTTGTCTGGGCTGGTCTCAGATTGAGTTGGCTTTAGCTTGCTTTAACAGTGGTCTAGTGGTCAAGTGAGTATGGCGTGATGTGTTTTATCTTAACCTTGGTCAATGCCACATATGGCAACAGTCTGACAAACTGAGTCAGTCAGTCTGTACAAAATGACAGCCATTTCTATCAGCTGAGGCTGGGAAGGCTGCAGAGCAACTCTCAGACTTGAGCTGGAAGCCGATGAGAAGGAAGCAGATTGTGTTAAAAAACAAAACAAAACAAAACATATAAACACTATCAGGTTACAAGATGGGAAGAAGAAAGCAGGCATCTCCTCCTGGGAGAAAGAAGAAACCCCGCAGTGGGAACACTATCCTGAGGGAAGACCTCATGATTCTGTCATCTTCTAAGCCCCGCCTGCATTCTCCTTGAGAGGGACAGATAGGTCCCTTAGGATCCAGAGGAACATTTGAAAGGTGACCTTAACACCAAAGAAAAGTGTAGATACTAGCTGCATTTTAAAAGAGAGAATCTTCTCTAGGAGATAACTTGGACTCTTAAGACTGTTAAAACACTAATTGGGCTGACAATCAATTAATCCTGAATGTCTATTAAAAAATCCCCAACACTTCATTATTAAGTATCCCCGTATTGCTGTTTATCCACTAGAAAACATTCAAATTATACTAGTTTTTGTCTTCAAAGGGAAGTATACACATTGTCTCAGTATTGCCTCAGTCTATCCTTTATAAGAAGAAAAGTCTTGGCTTGATTAGGCTGGAAACTTGCTTTTATGTGAAGTACAAGTTTCAAGAAGTCAGGAAGGGTAGAATTGTAGCATTTGTTAAGTGACGCTTTGACTCACAGGTTTGTAATGGAATTTCCTCCTATCTTAAGGAAAGCAATATGTCAATGACTAGTTCTTACTCATCATTAAAAATTTGTGCTTGGAAAGAATATAAAAATGTTCCTTAAAAAGAATATTATAAGAATTCATGAGGACCGTTCTCTTTTTAAATTAAATTTGTCTGACAGATCCATGCATTAGAAATATAAAACACTGTATTTATAAAACATTCATATTTGCTTTGAGAATATGGTTGAAAAATTATGCTACAAAAATTGAAATCCTGAGGTATCTAGCATCGAGTTACAGGAGCTTAATTACAGTACTTAATCTTTGCTAGTGCACTATGAAGATTTTTAATAACGTGACAACTGAATAGAAGTGGCAAAAATTTGGCACTTCCAGTGTTTAGACTAGTCAAACACTTTTAAGGGTAAGTGGTCTAGAAACATTATGATCAGTTCCACATGTCCAGCTACTAACTCAAAGATACACACGCTTTATGATTCCTCTGAACTGCGTATGTTTCCTTCTTTTTAGCATGGGGTGGAGAATGTTACCATTTTCTCTGGTGTGTGTTTTTGAACATCTCCAACTGTACAAATACATACAGAGGCACATACATGCGTGAGCAGTTGCCTTCTTTTGTATGAGCGGAATACTTGCTAGAATTGCAGAGATGAAAGCCGTTCAGTGGTCCGAGAAGCCAGTGCCACTACATGCTTCGCAGGACTGAACACAAAGTGAGAGGACAGAAGCCAGAAATAAATCATCTGAATGAAAAGTTACCCAGTTGGAGGCCTCTTAAGGAGTCCAGGTGCATTTGCATACAGACACCCAAGCACTCTACAGTGAGCATTTCTTTCCTTGCAACTTGGTATTGTCCTAAAATTACCTGACACGGCTCACCCTTCTTCCCCACTCTCTCCGCACAGCTCGCTCTTGACCGCCCTTTGACTAGTTTGGATCAGAAACCTCAGGAACACGCCAGACTGAAGAAGTAAGAGCGGAGGCGCGGGTAGAGCCCACGCTGGGGCACAGACGTGGTTTGGGGAGCGCCGAGCCTGCAGCCACGGACGAGCCGCCCCCCAGCACAGAGGGCCGAAGGCCACGGGAACCCATCGCCGGGAGAGCCGGAGGCCCCGGCGCTGCCGGGAGCTGCCCCCACGCCGTCTTTGACCACGCGGAGTAGAACCGGGGTGGGCCGGCACCGCGGCGAGACGCGTTTGTCCACAGGGAAAAGGCAGCGGGCGGCGCCGGTGCGGGCGGTGAGGGAGGGAGGGAGGACGGCGGAGGAGGAGGAGGCGGAGGTGCGGCCTGCCGCCGGGGTAGGCCTGGGCACAGCGCCGGCTTCCCGCGGCGTAGAGAGGGCAGGGAGGAGGGCGCGGGAGAATCTGGCGGGGCGGGGCCGGGTCACGGCCACGGCCACGCAGGCCCCACGCCGCGTTTCGCCCCGCCTGCTCGCTTTACGGCAGCGTCGTGACCGCGCCGGCTCTTGGCGGCAGCGGAACCGGCGGGCCGGAAGGCAGGTGCGCGGCGGGCGGGGGGCGGCCGGGGCTGCGGCGGCCGGGGGCGGGCGGTGTTCGCCGCTGGTGCGGAGCCGCCGCCTGGTCCCCTCGGTGAGGAGCGGGGCCCGGCTGTTTCGCGGCAGCCAGGCCGCTGGCCGGTGCCAGCCCCGGCCCGTTCCCCGGGCGGGCAGGGTGCCCCGGCCCCAGCGCGCCCCTCGGCGCGGGGTGGCGGGTAAAGGCCGGTCCCGTTCACCTCGTTCTGTCTCTGCTCTGGGCCCCGGTGCGTTCACGGAAAGAGGGATAACGGGAGCATCGCCAAGGGTGGTGGTGGTGGTGGGGGAATGGGCCTGAATGCCCTCAGGAGTTAGTAGTGGTATTAATAAACGTAGCGAACTGGAAGGGCGAAAAGCCGGCGGGTGATCACGTAGTGTTTCTCCCGTTCGAGCGCTACTTGCTTCATTTTGGTGGGTGATGGTAAACCGACAGCTTTGCTTGTAAAGTGCACGACGATCTCTAGCGTCGAAGGCTTACCCTTCACGTGCTTCAGGAAACTGTCGTGTCAGAATTTGAGTAATACCTTTATTTAAAAGCTGTTATGAGTTCCGAATTTAGATTTTGTTGTTTTCAATATACTAACATCTGTGTAGACCCTTTTCAGTCTTCAGGCTTTTTAGAGACTGTGAAACAGTACTATTGAAGTGGAAATGGTAATCCACTGCCGCAGAGCAGAGATCTAATAGTCAAGCTTAATCGTTTTCTTGAGGATAGACTTGACTTGAGCCTAGTCAGTGAGTAGAAAAAACGTTAGAAATTCCAGAGAAGGTGCAGGAAGGGTTATGTATGTCCACATGGTAGGTTGCAGAGATAAATTTTTAGGAGGAAGAATACTAAACCAACTGTCAGTTCAGGTGCAAGCTGGCTTTCATCTGAAGGTCACATTGTATCGGTGAGGTGCTGAGTCTAAGTAAACACACACCGCTTTTCACCGGACAGGGTAAAAAAAATAAATTCCTTTTTATCTGACTTGCTTCTGGCGATGACAGTAAACTTATATCATCCTGGAATTAGGTGCATAGATATTTGGAGGAACTCTTTTGCTATTTATATGGGAACACTGACCAACTCCTGACTAGGGCCTTTTGCATTGTATAAATTAGTTTAAAGGTTAGACCTGCGCAGTTTTCTCTAAAAGCTAGCTTGGCCTTTGGAAGAGGTGAGATCACTAGATCCATTGAAATAGGAGGAAGATGAAAAGTTGTTGAATGACAGTATATGGTTCTGGCAGTTCTGTATTTATGGAACTTTCTTTGAAGCTGAACCTGAAGTGATGCTTGGGCTTTCTGCTTTTAAAATTAAGAGGAGTGCACACTGCTATTTTTCACCCTTTTGTTTTCTTCTTGATCCTTTCTGCAGCTGACACATACGTGTTTCTGAAATACATCAATGTATTTCTCCTCCCAATAACCTATCTAACCCAAGTTTGTTGTATCTTTCCTAGTAGGTAATGTCTTATACGTTGCTGGTCATTTTTGTTATCCTCCACTGCATCCTTCTAAACTGGTATGTGTCTTGCTAGGGGCAGGGTGTGCAACAAAGACAACAGTACTCTAATGGAGTCTTCTGGTACTGACTAGTGGAAGGACAACTTGGTATATTTTAAGGCCTCACCATTGTCTTTAAATATTAATGTTTCCTGTCTTTCCGTGTTTCCAGCATGACAAATTACATGATGATTGTGACTTGCTGTAGTCTGTAGATGTGTTTCTGCAAAACTGCAACTAATGTGTTGTTTCTTGGCACCCTCTCTTTTTGTAGTTCCTTACTCTTGCTTTAATGTAATATGTTTTACTATTCATGTTCTTTCAAGATAATTGTAAATTTTAATTTGGCATCTAAGATAGTTGCAGTCCCTTGCATCTCCAGTATCATTTACAGATTTAGTACGTGTAGTCTTCTGTTGTCAGGAAGAACATTAGAGAGTTGAAGAATCTTTTTTTTTACAGAGTTAATAGAAAATTCATCCTTCGTAAAGTACCAGTGTCTATTTCTGCATGTTCTGGTTAAGTTACAGCTCCATCTCTGAAAAAAGTTATCCTTTATAAATACTGAACTGAGCTCAGGCTGGTCCATGTTCTTCCTGAGTGTTTCATTCCTCTTCTCTTACATAGTCATAGGAGCTGCTGTTGGGTTAGGGAGGTGGTAAGGGGAAGGAAAGGCACATGTCTTTTGCTGGATAGTTAAAATGTAGAGTTTATTTGGAAGATGTTAAATGTGTGATTAATTCTAACTCATATTAGTGTTTTGAGTACTGAACAGGTTTTATTTTTGCCCCTACAAAATTTGCTGGAAGTCCTCATTACTCCAGGTAACAGATTAATGTTTTCCTGGTAAATTGTTTTTAGTAACAATTGTTGAAGCTGGTGTTGAGCGCTTCCCATCCTATGCATTTTTTTAAACTGAATTATGCTTTAATGTTTGGAGAAAGAAGACAAACCAAAATCTACTCTCTAGTTTGGACAAGCTTATCTAATTGAAGGCAGTTTAAAAAGTGACCTATAATGTGTAGTTGGAAGTTTGTTAGAAATATGGTAGCTGATGTCTGAACTAAGAGAAGGAAACAAGGGTTGAACCCACAGAGACATTAGGCTCATTAATACCTAATTGTAATCTCTGAGCTGTTGACTTCAGTAACTACCAAGGTATCTGACTTCCATTCATTCATCTAATTATTTTTTGAGCGTGCTTGCACTTGAAGTTTGTTGGCATCTTGTGACAATGAATTCCCAGATGTAATTACGTTCTACATAGGAAAGGCATTCCATTTGGTATTGTTTTCACCCTAATATTCGGTTTTATCATGTACCTCCTTATTCTTACATTATGAGCAACAGTCAGTCATTCTGTATTTACCTATTCTTGCTTTTTAAACCTCATCACATCGCAGAAATGAGCAATTTTCTATTTATTGCAATCACTCTCCCTATGGGGATCTACAGTGAGGACATTCTTTATGCTCCTCTCTCTGAGGAATTTGATCGCCTCTGTTTGCACAAAGCAGTGCGAGCATGTGCTTGTACTGGGTTTAGGAGTTAACTTTCATCATAGTCATAGTGCTTTAGATTTGTGGCTAAAACAGTGTTGATAACACACCAGTGTTTTGGTTGTTGCTGAGTGGTGTTTGCATAGCATCAAGGCTTTCTTTTTCCCAGCCTGCTGTCCAGTGAGTTGGCTAGGGCAAGAGGTTAGGTGGGAACACAGCTGGGACAGCTGACCTGCATTGGCCAGAGGGATAGTCCATACTGTGTTGTCATGCTCAGAATTAAAAACTGAGGTAGAGGAAGAAGAAAGGGCTTTTTTTGCTTCCAAGGTGTCTGTTGTTTGGAGATTGGTGGGGCACTGGTCACCCTGTGGGATGTGGTGAGCAATTTCCTTCGATTGTTTTTTGTTTGTTTTTGCTTTTGTGTTTTTTTTTTCCTTCCATTACTAAACTGTCTGCATCTCAACCCGTAAGTTTTCTTCCTTTTGTTCTTCCTATTTTCTCCCTTGTCCCACTCTGATGGGGGATGAACAAGCAGCTCTGTGGCTGTTTGGCTGCTGGCCAGGGTCAACCCACCTCAACACTTTGTGCAGACACTGAAAAATGTGATTGAAGGAAGAAGTAGCAGCATGCTTTGGTTCTGTAGTAACAGTGCTCACTGAATTAACCCCTGGTGTGAAAGGTCCCTATGCCCTGTGTTCCCTTAGGTTATTCTAGTCACTTGGTATAGAGTATCCCTCTTGAAGCTGTACGTGACTGTGTGTAGTTTATTGAAAATCCATTAGGCTAGGTAGAAACCAAAACCGACTTAAGCTACAGTGGCTATTCTGGACTGCTTGGGCATTTACCAGTTTGTTTTTGCTGAAAGAACAGTTGGCATTTTCTGTGTTTTCTTCAGTACATCATTCATGTGTGGACAAGAGTTTGGTGGCCAGCCTCTAGCTGAATGCATCTCTCTGAGATGCAAATTAAAACCTGTGTTATTTTTCTGGCTTGTTAAATCTTGTTGTTGCTAGAGAAGAGTATCTTTAAGAGGAGGGTGGAGAATGTTTTACCTAATTGATATTTTAGGGAAGGAAAAGTTGCTAGCTCTCCCCTTTCATTGTATGCTGAGTTTAGGATTGTAGCTTAAGGATATGGACTATACACCTCCATAGACTTTTCCATCATTTGTTCTATGGCATGTATTTACTCTGAGCCATCTGTTTCTCTTGCTTGCCCAAAAGGTATATTGGCATTTTGGCCTGAAAAATAAACAAACTGATATTGCAAGGCTGAAACTTAATCATGGTGGTCATACAGTAAGAATAGATGATCACGGAATGATGAGTTGGTGATTGAAGCATTTATTGGATGATTTGTGGAGTAAATTTCTGTTTTCCTGTTGTAAAATGGATTCTGAAGAAGTTGTGAGAATACGTAGATGAGTTTGTACAATAATGACTTACTTGCACATGTTTCTTAAAACGTATTTCTTAAAACATAGGCAGAAACATTTATATCTATATCAACCACTCCTTTCTTTGAAACTTGTGAAGCTGCTGAACTGAGTTGCTTAGTGAGTCTGTATTTGGAAGCTGGATTCTGATTAATTTGTTCAAGAAATGTGAAGGCATTATTCTTAGCTGCTGCTCTATGGGGGAACAATTTGTTCTCTCCTTGGAAGATTAGGAAAGAGTAAAGAGGGTCGCTGAAAGTACTCTCTTCCATTTCTTTCTGTAAATTTATTATTTGTGGTGAGCTGACCCTGGCCAGCAGCCAAACACCCACCCAGCCTCTCATTCACTCCTTTCTGCTGTGAGATGGGGAGAAAATATGAGATTTGTAACAGTTGTTTGGGAACACAAACACCATAAGCATGGATGTTGTCCCACCTCTTGCTTCTCCTTTCCCTGAGGTTTTTATTGCTGAGCGTGCTATCATATGGTATAGAGCTGTGTTGCATCTGAAGCATGAATATCAATAAAATGCTTGGTTATGTAATTTTCTTGTTAGTGTGGCTTTTTTTTTTTTTTTTTTTTTTTATGGGGAGTCTTTAGAAGTTAATTCTGTACATCTCAACAGTTTGTATATCTGCCATGCTAAATACTCATACTTGTTCAAAGGCTTTTGATGGTTAGGAGAATCTTGACTAATACGTGTGTATTTCTTACCTTACACTGCAATTTTTCTAAAACACATTTTAAGACATTTTACATACGTTCTGACAGAATATGACTACATTTGTAGAAATGTAAGCATTTGAAAAACTGCTCAACTGGAAGAAAATCCTGCTTTACCATTCTCTCATTATTAGAGACGTAATGGGGCTATCCTCCTTTCCAATGTATCAGTCACGAATAGTAGCATGCCTCAATTTTTGTTCTCCTCCCCATTCCCTCATGGAATAAGCATGCATTTCCAACATTTATAAGCTTTGTAAAAAGATGGTTAGGGGTTTCCTCACTGTAGGAAACCATACAGGTGTCTTTCTCAAAGTATCCTCTTGCATGTATTGCCAGTACTACAGGCAGTCATCCCAGGAAGGGTGGGCAGCAGCTGTTAGTTTTGATTCTAGTTTGCACACATTGTAATATTACAGGAAAGCAGCAGTACTTTCTTGTTTTTAAAGTCCTAATTCCAAACTGTAATAATAATAAATTATCAATTAGGAAGCTGTTATTTGCTGGTCATCAAATAGCTGATGTGCTGTTTGAAATGCCTGCGTGGCATGTGAGCTCTGAAGAGACAAGGGACTCTAATAATACTTCTTTGTGGGACTATATGTCTAGTCAATAGTTGAGTGTTGCTTAAATGTATTTTTAATTAACTTTTTTTTTTTTTTCTTGATGGAAGGGCGTACTTTAAAAGGAAGTATGCATGTTTTCAGGCCATAGGGGTACACTTGAAAAGACGTTCTTTGCATTTTTTTTCATAAATTTTTAGGCTGAAATTTTTGCCGTTTTTTTTCCCTACATCCTACCAACGTTAAATAACAGATTAGAGTAGTTTATACTTAAGCCAAATTGAAAGTGGACAGTTGTCTGCTTTAGGACAGCTTCTGGTATGTCTGTTACAACCTTGGCTCTCTTTACAACTCTCTTTGCGTGGGAGGAGGTAGTATTGCCTCCAGGCAGTAAGAAAAAGTTCTGAAAAGGGAGGCACCTCCGAAGGTGCCTGGAAGGCGGGAGTGGTTTGTAGTGTGCTTTCAGCTCTTCAGCTGGAAAAGCTTGTCTTGATGGGTTGATTTTTGGGAATCTATATACATCTTCCCTGCACTTCAGAATTTGACTAGGTTATGTCAAACAGCAGCTCTGTTTTGATTGTGCCTTTCTAATGTTTGCTTTCCTGATAGGAAATACAAACTCACTTTTTTAACCCACGAGCTGGACTGAGCCTTCAGTGTGCTGTGACACGGATCCAATAAGAGAGGGCTGCTAGACAATGAGGGGTTCATTCATGTGGACATACCTTTGGAAAAATATTCAAATAAGCTGACAGACTGTTAGGAGGAATGTTAGAAAGACTGAGGGGTAGCATAGTGCTAACATAAATAGTTGCCTTACGGAAAGATATCTGCGGAGATCGTCTGACTTAGAAGACTAGCTAGAAGTCACTTTGAAAGAGAAGACATCTCAGGATTTCTTGTTAGCTGTTCTATGCAGAAAGCAGGCATAAGCTATCCACTAATCAGTACCCCCCAAAATGCCAGTGTGGTTGGCAAAAAAAAAAAAAAAAAAAAAAAAAAAAATTGGTAGAATTTGCATGTTTTGCATTGTGTAGATCTGTATGTATAGTGTGTGCCTTACAGTTTTGGGATTTGGGAAAAGTTACCTTGGTTATTTTGTGTTCCTAGAGAGTTATGTTAAAAAGCATGAAGTTCTGTGTATTTTTAAATTGGGATGTTTCTCAGGAAATCAGGAGTTACTAGGGACTGAGAGTCTTTGGCAATTTGGTACTGCCACATTGGTGGAGACTTTTAGGAGTAATGTTAGAAAGATTGAGAAATAGCATAGTGCTAAAATCTCCTCAAATTTAGCCAAGTTTAAATATGTGTATTTAGTATATTGATACAGGACTTAAATTCATCAGCCTAGTAACTAATATTCAAGGGCATGCTTACCGGTGACATTTTATTAGAATCATCTTAGTATATTCTGAATTAGAACACTTTTCAGAGAGGTGAATTTTGGAGAAAAGGCACAGCTTTCAGTTCCAAATTGCTGTGTATTATTAGGAAGATATTTACTATATCTTTGCAATGGAGTGTACACATGAGCATAATGTCCTGATGAGCATTTTCACTGATGTTAGTCAGGAGACTTGCCCTACTTAAATAATCTCGATTGTCTTGAGCGGTCATGGATGTTACTAACTAGAGAGTTTTTCTCAAACTCTCTAGTCAGGACTTTCTGACTCTCCCTACTCAAAAGCTATGACAGGTTTCAAACAAGGTACTGAATGGTAGGAAAAGGCTAAGGACATTTTTTTTTAAATATCAGAAACATTAATATGAAAATTAAATGAATGCAATAAACCCAAATGTTGCTAAATATAGCAAACACTTAAAATTGCACAATACACTTGCATTATTTTAACAAAATTGATACATTTGTGTGAATAATGACAACTGGTTATTCTTATTTCTATGTAATTGGTCATTTTCTATGTATTTCTGTATTATTTATTGTAAACACTGATAAAAATGAAGACTCTCACTGAAGTTGCTGGAAATAGGATGATCTTATTTATAGCTGATAGTTTTGGGAACTTTTCAATTAGCAATAGCCAAAGTTGTACAGAACCCTTGTTTCTTTTGAAGGGCAGTTCCATATTTTTAGTACATGACAATTAAATTAGTTTTCTTGTATGCTACTAGAAGCACTGTAGAATCTACAGCTTCTTTCTTAAGTGGTCTAAAACTCCACATATTTCTGTTCTGAAAAATAATTCTGTAGTTTATTTTTAGGTACTTGCAGATTTTTTTTTTTTGTTTCAGATTGCCAGCATTACCTGTATTATTACCAGTTTTATTGATGAAACTGCTGAACGCAAAACAATATTTAATATTTTCTCTAAATGAGAATCCTGCTTCAGTGCTTTCATAGAACAATTGTTCTTTAAGATTAAATGTGAATGTTGGACTAGGTTGTACTGTGCTTGTACAGGTACTGTGCATCATCTACTAGATGTAATGATTTTATTAACTGTAACTAATTACTGAAGAAGTTCTTGTGAAGGACTCTTTGTGTTTGGTAAGACAGTTAATTCAGAACTGACATCCTGTCTTTCCTGGTGACATGAACATTGCCAGTGACTTCTTTGTGAAGAAAAGAGTTCATTTTACACCATGCTGAATAAAGGATGAATTTTGTGATCTGCTTCTAATGAGTTTATGACATCCAGTGTTTCACTTACAAGTCAGTGTAATTCTTGGACATAGTTTTTGATGATGAATTCAGCAGAATATAAAATAATAATGTCATAAAGTACCTGAGATGGTGTTATCTGACCAATTAATGAGTCCTTGATTCTGATTTTGGCAATGCTAGCAGCAACACAATTCATCCAGTTGGTGTTACTGCTTCAAAAAGACATTCGCCCATGGTTAACTTGGCTATTGTCAAGTGGATCTCAAATATACTTTTGAAGTCTATGCAACAACGTGGTTGACTAGAGGTGTTACAGAGTGTTTGCTGCTTTGTGTTCCTAAGGCTACTGGTGCTGCCTCCCTGTTTGTACAGGGGTGCTTTAGCTGCGCGGCCCTATGTCTGGGAGGAAGCTTGGTGCTTCACAGACCCCTGCATTAGATGTCCTGTTTATTGTCTCTTATGAACACAGTAGTCTTAAAAATAATGGCAACTGATACATAGTGAATGGTTATATGCCTCTTAAAAACCGTTTTCTAGACTTTACCATAATCCTTTTTTTATTTTAGCTCTACCCTGTTTCAAAAACTTTCCCAAAGTTATTTCAGGAATCTTACAGGATGGGTAAATGAGAAGAGAGAAATTGTACCTGTATGACCTCGCCTTTGTGACTTGAGTAATAGTGTACAGGCAGGGTTTTCAGGATTGGTGTACCTGGCTTAGTCTTTTGTTTTATTGCATTTGAGAGCCTTCTTAAATGCTAAAATAGGTTATGTTTTTCTCAAAAGGGATGGCTTGTGCTCCCTTCAAAAGCATTTGGGGGAGATGCTCCAGATTCAGAATGATTCGTTTCCAACCTTGAGGCCCATTGAAACCATGTTTTGAAGGAAATCGGAGTTAATTATGAAGGATAATAATGGTATTGAGTGGATAATAAGCATCCAGTTATTTAGAACTGGGAGATAATACAGCATTGGAGGCATTTGTTTAGCTGTCTGTAAATCTGGTGATTCAGGTGCTTGAACACACCCCTGTTGCCAATTTAAAAACCTCAGAGAATTACACCTTGTATCCAGCTACTGTTTCAGATGATACGGATATTTCATAGGATTTGTTACGTCTACTGGTCCATGCAAATGTCTTTGATACTGTAAAGGACCTCAAACACCACTAGACACTGTGATTTAGAGACTAAATCCCACCCACGTGCTTGCCATAAGGGAAGCTTGAATCTTCCTGCATGATTCAGGCACAGGTCTTAAGAAATGTTTTCACACTGTTGGTTTTCTGTCCAAAATCAGAGAGCTGGTTTTGGAGAGAAAAATGTCAGCGCATGTGCCTAAATCCCCTGAAAGAAATGGGCACTACGCTTTGTGTGGTGCTTCTCCATCTATAAGCTCAGTAGTGTCTGCACAAGTGTGTGTTTTAAACATAACCACAGTAGACAGGTGAGGTACTCTCATATTAAATTACATAGGTAGGAGTCCATAGAGTTCCTGGGGGGCAGTATTCAGAATGCAATCTTGCCTCTACAGATTTCCTGATAACATGACTGGGATGCGTGCTGGGGATCAAGATGAGAATAATAGACCTGCTAACAAACAATTTGTCAAATTTATTCTGTAATGGAGCTGAAGACTTGGCTTTGGCTTTCCAGTCTTGTTTGCAGTTGTTTAGGAGTTCAACCTTAGACCTGGCTAAAAGCAAGCTTTTACATTCATTACTTTTTAAGATTAATCTAGGCAAGGTAGGCAGACTTTGGGAGTATATGTAGGGTATGTATCTCCAATTATGCTTGAGGGACCTGTCCTGGTTTGGGCTGGGATAGGGCTAATTTTTTTTCTGTCTCAGTATCTAGGATAGTGGTGTGTTTTGGATTCAGTATGGGATTTGGTATGAGAAGAATGTTGATAAAGCGCTGGTGTTTTTAGTTCTTGCTAAGAAATCAAGGACTTTTCACCTTCCCCTGTCCCAGGTAGTGTGCAGGTACACAAGAAGCTGGGAGGGAGCATAGTCAGTGGAATATTCCGTATCATCTAACGTCATGCTCAGTATATAGATGAGGGTGGAGCAGGAAGCTCACTCTGGCTTCCAGGATTGTGGTTTCAGGATTCTCTCTTCTCTGGGATCACTAGCCGGGAGCATGCTGAGCATCGATCGGTAGGTGGTGAGCAATCTCACTGTGCATTACTTGTTTGTATTTTCTATTATTATCATTATTATTTTGATTTTCTCCTATTTCAATTATTAAATTGTTTTTATCTCAACCTATGAGTGCCTTTACCTAGCCAATTCTCTCCCCCATTCCCTGTGGTGGGGGAGGGTGAGTGAGCGGTTGAGTGGTGTTTGGCTGCCAGCTGGGTTTAAACTGTGACAGGACCAGGATTAGAAACAGGTGGCTCCCCCCACTGCCTCCTCAGGTTCCAGGGCAGGTGTGGGCGCTGAGTTTTTGGGAATAGTTTCTTCCAGCAGGCATGGACTGATGCTGTTGTCACAAGAAGCAGTGCCAAAAAGAAATTCTTCAGTCCTCAGTTTGAAATAGTCAAATGCTCCAGACTATCCCAAGGTGTATTTGTAGGACTGAATATTTTAGTGTTGTAAGAGTCGAGATGGAAGGGAAGGAGCATTAGAGAGGAGAAAAATTAAACATATTCTGTTTGTTGAGCATGGTTTTCAATCAAATTCACTGATAGGGAACAGAAGCCGTATGGTGTCTTTACTATTTCTGTAACATCTGCTGAAGGTTTAGGATTTAATGAAGTTACATTTGACCCTTCTCTTAAGCAAACCCATACTAGTCAAGCTTGATTTGAAATATAAAAAAAATTAGTTATTTCCTTCTATGGAGAATTCCAAAGCAGAATTAGCTAAATTGTGAATAAGATGTACCTACCATGAACAGTATGACTTAGGTATCCTTATTGTGTTAATTGGATCCACAGTTTGCTATTTTGCACTTTCACACATGCATCTGTCAAATAAATGCCTCCTTTTGGCTTTACTCATTTTATGCTGCTGAAGAAGCTGGATAGTGAAGCAGAATTGCTTTCCTTCTGGTAGTCCCATTTCCCTTGAAGAGTCCTTTGGACTTTCTTTTCTTCTACGTGCCAAACACAAGAAACATTTCTCAAGGGAAGATAAAAAGCAAAACCTGATCTTACTTATACACCAAGCTCATGAGCCTTGCATAATTTAACTTGTCTTTTGAAAGCTAATTATTCAGTTTACTTGGTTCCTGAGTTTTGGATATCCCAACAGTAAGCTTCTATAATATGCATTGATTTTTCAGTTAATTAAAGATATTTTGGTTTATTCAAAAGTGAATTTCTTATTGCAGCTTTATTATTAAAAAGTAGAGGTCCGGTTTATTAACTTCAGTGGTATTAATCTGTGTCATTATCTTTTCTGCCCATGGGATGTTACTAGCTAATTGCAAAGAGATGTTTGGATTTTCACTGTATGTCGTAACTGTCTATGCCCAGGCATAGCTGTGTTGTCCGTGAGAGGTGCCTGACTGCATACTGAAGCTGATACTATTCTTGATAATTCTTCATGTTAATCTGCCTTGGTTGCATACAGGTACTTGCGCAGGTTTGTGTAGATCGCATTTAGCAAATATTTCTAGAAGAGGTTTAATGTGATGGCTTTTAGCCCTTGCACAATTAAATTACACTTAAATGCTTCTTATATAATACCATTAGCTATATCTTTGCAGGAATGTTTTTGAATATAGACTCTATGTAATGCAAGCTCACCCTCCCAGCTCAATTTCACTAATATTTTGAAGTGTTATGGGAGACCACCTTCTGATGTTCTGAAAGGGCTAATGTACCTGTAAACTATTCTGGGAGAAGGTGAGTGGGTGGATGACCAAGAAACAGCTCCCCGGCATGGTTTAGAAGTAGTGCTAGAATGGAAAAGCTTATTTTGATAAGCTTTTCTTGTGGCCGCCTTCAGACCTTTTGTGGTCTTTGTTATGGTAATCAACAGTGGAAGTACAGTTAAACCCCGTTGGTGGCAAGATCCTGAGTCTGATCCGGACCAAAAGAGAAGCGTACCAGAGATGGACGAGTGGACCCACTGAGAACTACAAGGGCATTGCTAGGGTATGCAGAGATGCAGTTGGAAAAGCAAAAGATCATCTTGTATTGAAATGGGCAGAGATCTCAAAAACTACAAGGAAGGATTCTTCAGGTACGTAAACAATAAGCAGAAACGGAAGGAGAATTTTGGCCTGCTGTTAAATACGGGAGGTGAATTAGTTGCCAACAATGCTGAAAAGGCAGAGGTTCTCAACACTTTCTTCGCCTCTGTCTTTACCAGCACTGTTGGGCCTCAGGTCTTGGGAACAACAAAAACCAGGTCAATGCAAACACAGACCCACCATCAGCGAAGGAAGGGTTGGTACGCAAACTATTAGAGGAGCTTGACAAATCCATGGGCCCTGACAACATCCACCTGCAGGTGGTAAGAGCTGGCTGATGTCATTGCAAGGCTGCTCTTCATAGTCTTTGACAAGTCGTGGGGATCGGGGGATGTCCCAGAACACTGAAAGAAGGCCAATGTCATCCCCATCTCCAAGAAGGGCTTAAGGGAGGATCCAGGAAACTAGAGGCCCATCAGTCTTACTGCAGTCCCTGGGAAAGTTAGGGGACAGATCCTCCTGGGGGTTATCACAGTCAAATGAAGCACGTGATTGGGAGAAGCCATCAGGCATTCACCGAGGGCAAACTGTGCTTGGCAAAGCCGATTGCCTTCTATGGCAAAGTAACCTGCTTGGTCGATGCAGGGCAAGGCCTGGGTTTCTCCAAGGCTCTTGACATGGTTCCCCACAGCCTCCTCCGAGAGAAATGGACGTGCTACGGCCTGGCCAAGTGGGGTGTGCGGTGGTGGGGAGCTGGCTGCCAGGCCGCACCCAGAGGGTGGGGGGAAATGGCTCCTTTCCAAATCAGCAACCTGACACAAGGGGGGTCCCCCGGGGATTCATATTGGGCCTAATGCTGCTTAATATCTTCATAAGTGATCTGGAGGATGAGATAAAGCGTACCCTGACGAAGTCTGTTGGCAATACCAAACTGAGTGGGGAAGTGAACACTTTGGAAGGGAGAGCCATCCTGTAGGAAGACCTGGGTAGGCTGGAAGAGTGGGCTAACAAGAACCGTATGAAGTCCAACAAGGACAAGCGTAAGGTCTTGCACCTGGGAGGAACGTAACCCAGGAGTGCAGCACCGGCTGGGATCTACCCGGCTGGGGAGCAGCTCTGTGGGAAGGGGCACGGGCGTCCTGGGGGACAACAAGCTCAGTAGGAGTGAACAGTGTGCGGCAGCAGCAAAGCAAAGCCACCAGGATGCTGGGTTGCATCAACAAGGGCATCGCCTGCAGACAGAAAGAAGTCATTCTCCCATTGCACTCGGCGCTTGTCAGGCCACAGCTGGAATACTGTGTTCAGTTTTGGTCCCCGCTAGACAAAAAAGACATGGACAGGCTGGGGAGGGTCCAGTGGAGGGCCACAAAAATGGGAAGCCTGCTATGTGAAGAAAGGCTGAGAGAATTGGGTTTGTTCAGCCTTGAGAAGAGGAGGCTTAGGGGAGACCTCATCACAACGTTCTAGTATTTAAAGCGTGGCTACGGAGAAGCTGAGTCTCTCTTTTTACAAGGAGTGCCGTGGAAAAGATGAGACGCAATGGGGACAAGTTACTCCTGGGGAGGTTCTGGTTGGACACAAGAGGAAAACTTTTCACAATGAGAACGATCAGCCTTTGGAATAATCTCCCCAGGGAAGTGGTAGATTCCCCAACACTGGACACTTACAAGATTCAGCTGGACAGGGTGCTGGGCCATCTTGTCTAGACCGGGCTTTTGCCAGAAAGGTTGGACCAGATGATCCTTGAGGTCCCTTTCGAACTGGTATTCTATGATTGTATGAAGAGGACTTATTCTTACAGATTGTATAATGTTTAAAGCTTTCACTTGATCTGCACAGAATGCTCTTTTTAAAGAATACCACACATAGCACATAAATCCATTTTTTTTTGTCCTGTTTTTGCCTTCCCATTAGAGCCCCAAAGAAAGAGAAAAGCTTTTATTAGTGGTTTTCTGCTACAGTAAGCCTATTATACTTGCTGATTATAGCTTTACAAATTTTCATTCACAGGTAGTCACCCAGTTATACCTCTGTGCAGCAACCTGAAGTTCTGTTAGAATTTTATTGTGAAACTTCAGTAACAGTTGTAAGCAGTTTTTAAGTTCCTGAATCTGAGTTGCAAACAACCTGGCAATGCCTTCTCTGTGACTGGTAGTTCGTATGGAGGCTTTATCCTTGTGTGTGCTTGCAGTTCACTACAGGAATGTGTTATGGACACTTTCTTATTACCATCTGAATAGGTGCTCTAGCATGGCCTCACCACAGCAGTTATACAATTATGTGTTATGTGTGTAACAGCAGTTATTTTTGCTGAATTGCATCCCATGTCCTCTCAGCCATCCTTGGTGAGATGCAACATGTTACTTAGCTGTCGTTGGTTCAAAGGCTTTTTCTTTCTCTCATTTATCTATTGCTTTTCATCCTCTATTTACTTCCTTTGGACACATAAATCCATATTTACCTTCCATATACCTCCTGCTTTTTCTTTAGTGACAAACTTTTCTGGAACGGAGTAAGATGAATGCCCTGGAGTTGTTTTTAACTTCTGTTGATGGCACAGTGAGAGGCACAGAGAGCCCCCTATTATGCCAAAGCAAAAACAAACACCTCCCCCTACCATCCTGTATTTGTGGCTCATGCCTAGTGTTTAAGTGAAAGGCATGTTATGTATGTAGGAGTTGGAGATTCGCATATAGTCCATGTCCACATGGAAGGCAAGTCTTGAAGCCTCTGTTGCTTGGGATGCAATCTGTCTCGTGCTGCAGGGAATGAGAAAGTTAAGGTGGTGGTGTGTAAAAATGCGGGCATTTCTCAGTCTAACAGTTGAACTATGTCTTATGTTCTTGGAAAAGAAAGATGAGTTGTTCTAAAAAAAAGCGTTGTTTTAGATTTTTTTTTTTTTTTTAAAAAAAACAACAGCTATTCTTAGTAATGATCTCAAAGCACATCTAAAATGAACACGTTATTGGTCCAAGCCACATGTTTGGCATCACACCAAAACAGTATTGGGCATCATCACAGGAAACATCTCTCCAGCTGACGCTAGCAGGAGCAGTGTTAGGCAGCTGGTGTTTAATCCCATATACACAGCTAAAATTGTGAGAGAGAGAAAATCTGGAAAGGGTTAATACTCTACTGAATTCATGACTTGCAATTCTATTATTTGTTTTTAGGGCTTTTTTTGGTTTAGTGACTTGTATAATTAAGATCCTGAAGTTGTTTCTTACATGAAGGATGGCACACACAGGCACTGTTATTCGTCCTCATTATGCTAAAGCATTTGTTTGAATTCTGGAGCTCACTGAGATAAATACCATGTATCAGGCAGCCACTATTTCTTCGTGAGTACATTTTCCTTAATCTTGACATCTCCCTTTCGAAGATTGACCTGGGCTTGACTGGAGATCAGCAGTATTCAACCCAGACAACTTGAGAGAATTCCAGTGCTATGTCTGAGCCTTTTGCAGAAAATTAGATGTCTGAAAGTGTACAATTGTTACTGTATCATATAGCACTGCTTATATAAAGGTGGAAAATACTAATATTGTAATATATTGCTTTGGCCTGCTGTTTACGATTAATGTCCCAGACATTACTAATCCACTGTTATCCCAGCCAACTTTGATGCTAGGTGCTGTATTTGTCCTGTTTGCATGAAACATGCTTGGATAAGAAGTTTAAGTGAATCTTAGACAAATGTCCTCATTGTTGTAAAATACTTTTTAAATCGAATGCATTTATTTGTTTAAAGAGACATTGAGCAATACACACCTAATAGAGTGTGGGGTTTTTTCAATATTGAGGCTTACTTCTAAATAAAATACGAAGTTCGCCTTTGTGTTAATGAAGCTGCTGAGGTTAACTGTAGCAATTCTAAAATGTGTTCATGTCACTAAAATTTAATGCTTTGGGATTTATTTATTTTTATTCTTGCACAGTAGAAGTAAAATATTCTGTGTGGATATATTTAAAATGTCTTAATGTGTCCTCATGGCGTTACTGCTTTTGTGTTTGATTTAGATAATCCTGTGCTAACATTTGTTTTAATGTTTTCAAAATATATTTAAAGTGCAGAAGGTTACTGCACTGTCCCTTTATTTTTTGTATTGCCTTATGGCTGGGATATTTTCTGCCTTTTCAGCTTCCTTTTCACCTGAAATGCCATTTTTTCCAAATACTATGTGGTCAGTAGCAACCTGCTATTAATTACCAATGTCTAAAGCTTCTTTTTCTTTATAAGGCACTTTGATTAGATTAGTAGTGCTAACTTCAGGTTTTATAAATGAAAAGTTTACATAGGCAGCAAGAAACTTGTTAATAATTTAAAGAATTATAGGCAATATAGGAAAAACCTGGTAACATGGCTAAATATTCCTTAAATAGTTTAAACGAAATGACTGCTCTGAGGTTTTAAGGGACCTATAACAAGTCAAATACTAGAGGCTACAGAAGCTGGTACTTTAGGATAGTGTAGCTGCAGACTTTACCTGTGATTCTGTTAATGCTGTGTTATTCCACCACTTGTAAGTAAAGATTTGTGCTCAACTTAAAAATTGAGGTACCAGATTTGATCAGTCCCCTTCTCTTAGCCCTACTGGGCAACTGACTTGTTTGTTACAGAGGAAAGGAATTAAGTGAATTTAAAAAGGGCATCTCTTTGACCGTAATCCCTCTAACATTTCAGTCGAGAAGAGACAGTTCTGTTATTTGCTTATAGAAAAAAAAATCTAGGGAGGCCAAGAGTGAGAAGAAAACTTAGGTAGTTGGTGGAAATATGACGTGGAAAACTTCTCTAGTAAAATCTGTTACCTTTGCAATATCACTAGTGTATTTTTTTTAATGTTTCAGTTTAATGAATAAAAACCTCTGAGATTATGGTCCATGTTTACTGTTAGGTTTACTTTCAAACAATAAAGTTTGGATGGTTTCATACCTGAACTGAGTATATTCTGCTTTTATGTTTTACTTTCTCTCATAAAAGGTTTCAACTTTAAAATCACACTTGCTTTTAAAAGTAGTAAAATAGGCTTTAAAAGTTATTACCTCTCATCTTCACAAAGCTTTAGAAACATAGATATTGCTTTTTCTGCTTTACAAACAGAAGCTTGGTGAAAAGTTAAGGGTTTTTTTAAGAGGTATGAAATCGGAGGTAGTTCTAGAAATTGTCAAACTTCAGCTCCTTTTCCAAAAAAATCATTAGCAGAATGGGCCCAAATTGTCCTTACTTGACTGGAGTGAGGTGGGGAAGATATTTTTACCATGGAAAGTTGCACTGATCATAAGGTTAAATTCCCATTCCACTTGACTCTCTACAAACAAGATATAAGATAGTACCTATTCTCACACCTTTTTCTTGAGGGGGAATGGGCAGAAGAATGGCAGATCTTCATCTTGCATCTCTATGTGGGCCCTGGTAAATAGGATTTAATTGTGGCTGCCTTTTAGGTCCTTGTTCTAAATCCAGCAGTTTTTAGCAAGGCCATTTGGTAGGACAGTTGTTTCAGATCAAGCTGTGGGCAAACAGATATATTTCTGTCAAATCAGAAGGAATTACTTACCCTTATGGTGGCTGTGGGAAGACAAGCAGTAGTTGATACGGTCTAAAGGCAGGCAGGTATCTATGTCAGCAGACTGTGTGAAAGCAGGTAACTTTTTGTAACCTTTTTTTTTTTTTTTTTAAACGGCATAAAATGTAAATTTACGCTGCATCTCATAGGGCCACAGCGTGTTTGACCCAGTGTCTAGAGCTGGCTCTACCATGTTGTGGAACAGTGTAAGTTTATAAACTTTACCTTGGTTTTTATGTTAACAGCAGAGTAGTTGCAGCTGTGCTCCTGCTTTCTAGTTGGTGGCTATTTTTGCGTTCTTGTGGTGGCCTGGTGAGGGCGGGCGTCACGGACCAGAAGTGAAGGGCACGTGTGGCGTTTGCCTATAAATGAAGTGCAAAAGCCTTGGGTGTCTGCTCTGCCAAGCCAGCCCCCTCCGGGACCAGCAAGTTCAGAAAGCACGTAGGCACACGTGGAGCGGCAGTTATTAGTATGAGGCCAACTGTAGGGTTTTGGGGCTGGATTTGGCTCTTAGGCCAAGTCCACAGTCAGGGAGGTGTGCCCTTACTTGGCCCCTGGGGTTCCAGGTTTATTTATTTCAGCAAGTATTAATAGCTCAATGAATAAAGGAGGAGGAAACACTCCTTTAAAATTCAACTTCCTAACAAACGGGCCTGCTGGAGGTGCTTTAAAATCTCCTAAAAGCGTGTGTGAAAAGTGAACTTTTTAAGAGAGAGTTTGAACTTTCATAAATTACTGTGCATGTTATTTCAGAAAGGACAAGTAAGATAATAATATGATAATTATGTTGTTATATGTTATTATAAAGGACCATGATTCTATAGAAAAAGGTATTCGGGTGTAGGTATAAAATAAATATGCAAAATGGAATGATCTTTAATAGCTAATAGCCATGCTGTCATTGGAGCAGTATGAGGTTCAAACAAAAAAGGTCAGGTTAGGTTCCCTCAAGTTTTGGACACATTACTTCCCTTCTATAACGGTGATTATAATGTTCACAGGCTGTTTTCACTGGGATCTGTGCTGGTATGAATTATGTGTCATATCTGAACTGAACATTTCAAAAGCTGCAGTGTTCCTTTGCTCTGCCTGCTGCCGGGTTTGAATCTGAACATGTTCTCGCTGTCCCTTTCACACTTAAAGATCTTATATTTCTGCGCTTTGTAGCTTCATTGTTACATTTGTTTCCAAAATATCAGCTGCTGTGATAGCTTTTCTCGAAAAGCATCTTAATGTGAGTTGGGAAAAGAAGCTGACCTGAGAAGTCGGTGACATTTCTCTGACTGAAACACTGCATCTAGATTTTCTCTTGTGCTGTGTTGCAAAGTTGATAGCTAAAATACAGATGCAGTCATTAAATGAAGAAAAAAAATAAGAATAATTGGATTAAATCAGGGAGTTCTGTACAGTGTATGACTCGGGGGAAGGGGGGAGGGGGCAGGAAAGTAATTTTATTAACTCTGTTCTAAGTTAAATTCTAGATGGCCGATGGTCTTCAGGCATGCTAAGAATAATGCAGACCATTAGGTTTATAACGGTATCATTAACTGTTTCAAAAATAATCTAAATCTAAACCTGTATCTATCTGCTACCATCAGAAACCATAGTTGTGCATTAGTTTATTAAACAATTCAGCAGTGGGCACCTTTTGAAACAAAACAACTTTGAGAATAGTTTCAGTAAAAGGCTCGGAATGAGCACAAGTTCAGATGGAGAGCAGCTGTGTTTTGCTGTGTAGATAGATACGAGCTGGTTTCACAGAGGAAATAAGGCTGTGCAGAAATAGGCTGTAGTCTGGGGAGAGCCCCGCACTGTGTAAGTGAGTGTGTGTGTGTGCGCCCTCCCACTTGTGAGATGAAAACCTCCCGAGGCATACTTTTTCTCAGTTGTCCGGCAGCCCTTTTATTCCCTTTATCTCTTACAATAGTTCGGTGCTATGCGTATTACGATCTTTTTTTTCCCTGTCGTAATTCTCTTTGCCTGTTTTGCTGGTTAAAAATGGCGAAGCGGTTGCCAAGAAGGATGCCCCTGCATCAGCGCCGGAGGCTGTTAATGACCTGAGAGCTCCCACTGTGGAGCTTTGAGAGGAAATCTTCCCGCAGGTTGTAATCACTTACTGCTGGTGGAAGCTAAAGTTCAGTTGCAGAGATTTCACTCTCATACTCTTCTGTTAGCTGTGCTAAAGGAATAATTGCTACTTTGCCTCATTGCTGGTAACTTTTCTTTAGGGAGGAGAGAGAAGAAGAACCTGCTGAGTGACCTCTGCATGTTACCGTGTCTTGCCTATGCTCTGTGCCTTTCACCTCCCTTCGACTGAATCTTGATTATCAGCGTTTTGAGAGAGATTTTTTAAACTTAACTGACGCGCCAGCCAAATTCTGCTCGCTCCAAAAAGTCTTTCAAGTTTGTGATGTGAGTTTGTATTTATAGCATTGACAAAGCCGTGTTATTTATTTTGTTCTCATCTAGGTGCTTGAACTGGGATTTGATTTTTCATCCTATGGATCACTGAATGAGTAACAGATGGCCTTGCCTCGTCTTACAGGCGCTTTACGCTCCTTTTCAAATGTCACTAAACATGAGGATTACAGTGAAGAATTAGCTGACTTAACGGTAAAGATTTTTTTTTCTTTTCCAAAGCATAATTGTAAAGTGTTAGTGCGTATATAGTAAGAACTGCTTGCTTTCTTCATTTGCACTGGTATTTTACAAGCGCAGGCAAGCAACACTGGGCAGCGTGTATATAGTTTACTGAGCATTCCTTCATAGTGTCCTCACTCTAAGTCCGATTTGCCGTAGCTTTATGATTTATGCTAGGCCCTTACAATCATGATGTGCTCTATGGATAGGGTTGCTTGACTGTGTTAATACAGCCCTTTTTATTTCATCTTTTGTGAAGTTAAGTTGGGCTGGGCTGGTGTGTTTTTGACTCTGAATTTATGCAGAGCTGGGGAGCCAAACATTTCCTTTTGAATATTGATTTCACCTCAGGCTCTTGTTGGGGGGATGTCTAGAATGAATATAGTGATACTGAATTTAGGTACTCTTTTTTTTTTTTCTTCCCCCCCCCCCAAGAAATAATGCATTAAAGGAATAGATGTGTTGTGGGAACCTGTAATGTGAAATGAATTCAGAGTCGTGGGAGCTGTAAATCTCTTAAAGTTGCAAGACTTTGGCTTTACAGAGAATTCTGCATCAGAAAGAGTAGTGAGAGAGCACATGTGTGCGTGTGTGTATCATTTCTTCTGCTCAGGAAAGACTGTAAAGAACAGGTAATAGGGAAACTACTTGAAGTTATTACTACATACTGACTGAATGCAGTTGGAAGGAGGTGTTTTCATCTGGTGTTTAATTTTAAAGTAATGCCCGTATAGTAATTTGAAATAAATAAGTAAAAAATAAAAACAATATTGCATTTTCAGACTAAGAGATCAAAACTATACGAAGAGTTGCTGAAGTCTGATCTTACTTGGAAGAAAATAATAAAGTTTGTTGATGACAATTTGGACAAAAAAGAACACCAAACTGTAAACAGTGATTTAAAAACTATATTACAAGCTGCAAAACAAATAGGTATGTTTTCATTCTCTAGTAGTCTAATAACACACTGTTTTGTTGGGGAGATAGGGAGTTTCAAGGAGCTTTCTGCCTGCATACTTTGCATTCTGGTACAATTTTAGTTCTACCTTGATGCCAGGCTTGCCCCGAAATATCTTTGAAACTCCTGTTAATCTGATACGTGTATGCACAATTTGGTCTTCCGTTTTATTTTAAAATATGATTCTGTTGTTATGTGAATATTCTTAGTTTTTTGATAGTATCGTGTAGCGTGTGGTATGGTTTGTGATCCATCTTTTGTAGGCAAAAGCAACATCTTCTTTCAGGATGGCAGTTCTCTGAAAGAAGAACAATCTCGGTTTTATCTCCTTTAATTCCAAGTGATTGGTACAATGAAAAATTGGACTGCTACATTAAAATGTAAAAAATGTTTTCTTCTTCAAATGTATGGCGTTGAGAGAAATAAGTAATAAATTCCACTCATCTGGAATTAAGCCTTTAAAACTGAAATACGTTATGGCAAAGAAAGTGTGAAAACTTAGTTTTGATTGGAAACTTAGTTTTTGATCAACAGACTAAAACTAATAAAGCTTGTGCTGTTAGCAGATTTT
Source organism: Tyto alba (assembly GCF_018691265.1). Taxonomy (NCBI): domain Eukaryota; kingdom Metazoa; phylum Chordata; class Aves; order Strigiformes; family Tytonidae; genus Tyto; species Tyto alba. The sequence continues at coordinate 4,977,019 of NW_024881316.1, forward strand.
AACTTCATCAGCTTATAAACTGAGTACGTGGCTCAAGCTCTAGCTGTCACATATTTAAGAATTTTTCATTTAAGTCTAATAGGTATATTTTCTCCTTTTCTGATTGTTTCAAATATCTTGACTAGAACCCTAAGTAAAAAGATGGAGAGAATTAATATATAGAGATATATTTGTCTTTTTTTGGCATTGTAGACCAGAGTTTTTTATCACGATACAAATGATAACCTGCCTCACTTGTGTTTCTGTTTCTTGACAGTTCTTTTGGAAATAAATAGCAAATTGAGAAGGAAACAAATATCTAAACACAGACTTTCAGAAGAGGCTAGATGAGTTATTCGTGTCCAGGATGTAGTAATCAGTTGTGCTGTACAGTTGCACAGATGTCTGTTAAAGCTATTGATGGTTGTAATGGCTATTGCTTTAGTAAGTCATCAGAAGAAAAATTACAAGTATTTCTGAAATCACTGACAAAAATGTTTTAAACTCACCTGATGATACATGTGTTCTAAACTTTGCTTTGTAGTTCATTCCTTCCATGTTAGTGACATAACTGTTATTTTTAAAAATGTGGTCCTAACTTTCTTGAATCCTATTTTTCCTAATGCAAGTAGTAGAGCTTCTGTTGTTGGTAGCCTTTAACCTCATCAGGCCAGAAGTTAAGCATGTGGCTGCCTGTCTTTCCAGGACAGGCCTTTGGGAAGGGCCACCTCTGCCCCAATGCAGGTACCTCTGCTTCAATGCGCAGATTTCAGCTGGCACCTGTGATACGCAAGGTTTGGGGGAAAGTCTTGCAAGATGGGGAGTGAGTTTGCATCAACTGTCAGGGCCTAAAGTTAATATGGAAAGGGTGAAGTCTGTATTGATAATAGATCTGTATTGATTGAGAAGAACTACATAGTTGTTTTAAATATCCACTGGGTATAGTTTAATCACAAGAGGTGCTAGAGTAAAACGTTGGCTAAGTTAAGGCTGACAAATATATCATGAATGTAAAGTTTGCAGTATAAAAAGTAAGATCGTGTGTAGTGTAGCAAGTAGGAAAAAATTTCTGATGATGCGGGGAAAAAGGTTATAAGCAAAATAAGTATTTGCCATTCTTAGCTGCAAATGTTATCTACGAAAATCATTTGTCAGGGTTTTTTTCTATATTAATGTCAGAAATGAGTACTAGCTGTGTGATTTTTTTTTTTTTTTTTTTTTTCTCACTTAGTGCCAAAGATGGCTGTAAAAGCTTTTTTTTTTCTTTTGTTTTCCTCCAAACTTTAATAGCACTGGAGGGTGGATAGAGCAAATTGAAAGACCTGGAAGTAATATTGGTAAATTTTTGTTTGATAGAGTGGAGAGGACAACACAAATGAAATCAAATGCAAGATTATTTAGTTAGAACAACTTAGAAAGAAACCACTGCTGAATAAAGATGGGTGATGTTATGGAGACACAAACCAGAGCGGATTACGGTGACGGAGGCACATACTAAACTGACAGTAGTGTTCCAACCATCATCATCAGAAATGTATAGTAGGGAAAAGGAATTGCTTGTATGCCTTTTTACTTCAATTTGAAGGAAATGAAATCTCAGCCTGGGCAACAGACACTCTAATATTGATTTACTTAACAGGGAAAATGTCACTTACTGAAATGATCTGATTGTCTTAAAAACAAAAAGGAAAGAGTAGCTTCAAGTAGTGCATCTCTTGCCATCTTGGCTGGCTCATTATATTCACAGGGGAGGGGTAGTATTTTCTGAAGAGATGCTTCCATGAATAGGAGATATTGATACTAAAGGAGAAGTGACACATAATAAACCTTAAGAGCCTTTTCTAAAGTCCTTCAGTACAATTGCTTTTTTAGTTTAATAACATGTGCTTCTGTTCTGACACAAGTGACTTTAAATAGTGATGTGTATTTGTATGTTAGGAATATAAGAGTATGAGGTTCACGCAGCCAAACTTAGGTCTGTAAGCTTTTAGATGTTGGTTGCTGTTTTTCCTGTGATTCCTACATAGCTAATGCTTAGGGGGAGGCTAAACCACCTCTTTCCTTTGAGATACACACATATACAATATATATGTAAATATATCTTCATCGCATATCTTCCTTATGTAGTACCTAATTATCCTGTAAAAATTGTTTCCAATCCTCTCCTTGAACTTTCAGCTTTTCAAAGTGCACCACAGGGAAATTCAAGAGAAATACTGAATTTTTAGGTGCTGCCATTTGTATGTTATGTTGCTAGTTACACAGCCTTGTTCCACCTGCTTATGCTGGATAACTTTTGCTCTTTCCTGTTACATTGTGGGTAAAAAAAAAAAAAAAAAAGGCCTTGCTTTTGCTGGGGATAAACTTAACCTGTGTTGAATCAAGTCACAAGTAACAATGTTAGAGGAATTAGGAACCTTCCCACCGATTCCAGTAAGTTTTTTAACAAGCAGAAAACAGGGACATAGTTGAGTAAACTGAGAGGCCCATAACTGAATAGCAGAGGTATGCAGAAGTAGGCAAAAGACAGTTTTGATTACTGAAAAGAGAATAGCCACATTACATCGCCAGAAGTGTCATTTGAGGCATTTAAAAAATGAATAATATTGTTCCTTTTAAAATAAACTGTTTGTTTTAATAGTTCTTTTGAATTAGCCATACCAGGGGTTAATCATGAATCTTATCATTTAAATCAAACTGTTCTCTGCTGGAGTTCTGCTGGCTGATCTTGTTATAACTAAAGAATTGACCAGATAAAGACATCTTGACAGTAGCAGCATGTAAATCTCCTCAGTAAGCTTTTAGGATGCTTTAAAAACTATGCAGTCTTGTAAGAAAGGCTAATTTTACTAAAAACATTAGAGTAACCTACCCAGCTTATTAGAACACTTTTTTTTAAACTTAAAAAAAAATTCTGCATGTTGTCCTCATATAAAACAAACTAAAAAACTCCGTATGCTGTCTGGTTTTGTTTAGTCTATGCTTGACGACTTAAAATTTTGTTTAGTAGTGACATTTTGGTTCATCATATGGTGTTTTTGTTTGTTTTCCTCGAGTACCTTTGTGAATATTCGTGTAAGAGGTAAATTCATGTTTTTCTCTAATACTATTTTTTTAAATTTGCATAATATGATATTTTGTAGATATAAAACTAAATTCATGCATTTATTTGCTTTAATTTCTTTGGGCAATTTTTCTAACACACGTTCTGTAGTAGTTCCACTGGGAATGTAGTAATTCCCAGCTGAGTTCTGTATGTTTACTCTGTTATGAATATTCAGATTAGTCAGTGAATAAACAGTGAGACAAAGTGGAAATTTGTTACGTTTTAAAAAGCTCATAAATATACTATCGTGAGTTTAAGGCCTCAGGCAAGTTTTTCCTCTAACTCAGAAAAATAAGAAAGCATTGGTAATCCTTAATATGAATTTCTTGCTAAGTAGAAGGATAATGAAGACAAATACTTTATTATCCTGTTCCTTTTTATAATTCAGTACCTTGCAACAATTGCTACTTGTTGTTATGGTCTTCATTTCATAACCCTGTTGATGAGACTTGCAGCAAGAAATTGAATACAGTTGTGTTATAGGCAATGAAAGAGAATTAGTTTGAAGTGTATAAAGTTACATTTGTTTTTGGTTTTGTTAACAGTTGGAGCTGAAAATGGACAAGAGGCAATTGAAAGCGGAGCTGTTTTTCTCTTTAAGACATTTCACAGGAAAGAATGTGTTGGCCATGATGAGACAAAGGCGATCAAGCAGATGTTTGGGCCATTTCCATCATCATCTGCTACTGCAGCTTGTAATGCCACATGTCGTATTGCTTCTCACTTCACTGAAGAACAGCTTACATCCCTCATACAGATGGCTGAAGAGGAAAATGGTGATAACAGAGTGTTCTTCGGTAAAAATATAGTGTTTTCATTTGACATGCATGATTTGGATCACTCTGAGGAGCTGCCTGTGAATGGTGAGGTTGATGCACAGAAAATTATAAGCTTAGATTATAACAAATTTCTGAATAACCAGCTGAATCACTTACAGAATTACTGTGATGGGAAATCAGATCTCAAGTCTTTAGAAAAAGTAGATGATTCTTTTTTATGGTGTGAAGTTGGAAAGTATCTGAATGAATCTCAAGGGGGTACCCCCGGAGGGCCAACAACAGAAGACCTCTGCTGCACTTTGTACGAGATGCTTGCTTCTACCAAAAGTGGCGATGAACTTCAAAATGAGGTACAGTAGCATATTAACCATACTGCATGTATTTGTGTGCCACAGAAATATACAATTATTTCATATTGGATTATGCCAATATACTAGATTCAAGTGTCATCTGTGCTTGACTTTTTTTTTTTTTAATGTCTTGAGAAAAATTACATGGCAGCATCTTAATTCACCAGACAGAAAGTGGATGGAGCATGAATTTTATGAGAATAGTCTCCTTTCTCCCATAACAGACAGGCTATATTTTATTTTATTTGGCCATTTGCTCGCCTTCTCCGTACTTTTTAAGCAGTAGCCAACTTAAGCTACCATATAAAAGTGGAATTATGAAGAGAACTTGCAAAACCAAACCAAAATTAACTTTCTTGGGCAGGTTCCATTTCCAGTTTCAGAGCCTTCCTGTTGCTGGAAGGGAAGTTGGAGGACTGCAAAGTGGTGCTACTTTAAAACTTTGTCATATCCCTTTTATTTCTTTTGGAAAGTAAAGCGGGGGGCTGTTTATTATGAGAAGGGCAGAGAAAGCTGGAGGGAGAGAGAACAGTCGCTGGGACGCTGGAGCTGAAGGGGTAAGCGTAGCGGTAGAAAGAGCAGGATTAAAGGCTGCTGAAGAGGCTTTCAAGGCACGTGCAGGAGAGATGATGGTTGGATTAATCTAGGCAAGGGAGAACTGGTTTTGAATGGGGCTGGGAAAGAACTCCTGCAGTTTAACTGCTTCTTCCTGTGCACTTTTCTGTTATGTTTACTTTACTTTTCCTAACTTTCAGTGCTTTCTTCCCCTGAAAGCATACTGTACTTAAATTCTCAAACTGACTTTTCAGAAAGACTTTAAATGTTGAAAAATTGCTACAGAAATACAACTAATGATAGGAATAGGCAATCCTGTGAAAGACAGTACAATGAAAATTTGCTGTAATTTTGCCATTACAGTTGCAGATTTTATTCTTCTTAACAAAAACATTAAGTGTTACAGAAGAGGACCTCTGTTTCATTTTAGGTTTAGATAACTGTGTATTGATATCTGTTACACAGTGATATAGTTGCTGAAGCCATATTCTTGTTTTGTTTGGTAGTCAATAGACCACATTTTAGCTGTCCTTTGAGCTATTTTCTATATATGAATATTTTCTTATAAACTTCTAATTGGAGAAGCTAAATATGAATATGAAGGGAAGCTGATGTAATTTCTACTCCATTAAAATATGTTTGAAAAATAGCACTTTTATGCATATCTGCAAACAGTTTCATATTTTGAGTGTTTGTATTGAGGGAAGACACATGAAAATAGAAGACTGAACAGGTTTTGGAGAAGGAGGTTGGATAAAGAAATTACATGTCAAGTGAAACATAAAAGAAAGATTATCTTCATTTGCCACAGGGACCTGAAATTTATCTATTGTATAGAGATAAATATTTCTTGTTTATTTTTTTCTAGATCAGCAAAAGACTTAAGATACAGTTTTAGGGTATGCATAAATAATTCCATGCTTCTGCATAACGCCTACTTAATGTCAAAGTTTAATTTGTAAAATGTTAAAGGAAATGCTTTAAACATTTCACCTGAAGCAAGAAGAAATAACTTTATTTTTATTTTGCAACTTCATGATCATAATGGTTTGCTAAATCAATTGGCAGAAAGTTCAAGCTATCAGTTTTTATGTAGATCACCAATAAAGACTTCATTTCCTTTGGTTTTTGGAACAAAGGGTTTCTGGCAAAATTTCTGTTTTGATGGCTTTAGAGGAGTTTTAATTTGATAAAATGAAAAAATTGTTTGCCAATGTACACATACCTTTTTGAAGATTATTTAGCAAAAGTAAATTATTTTCTTTGTGTTACTAGAGGGGAGAAATGTTTCTTTTCCATTGAGTGTCTGAAACCTGTATCTTATTTTGGATTTTTAAGAACTCTTCATAATAAATATTTTTTTTCCCCATTCTCCTTATTTTGGCCCCAATTTCGCCTTTCCTTGCAAAAATCTTATTAATTCATTGTTCATTGTGCAATATGGGGGCCAAGGAGGGAGTAAGACTAATTTGAACCTGATCGCCTTTTGTTAAAAACTAACTGGCATTTCTATTCCGCTCCCTAAGGGTAGTCATGACCTGAAAATTTCTTCTGTGCTTTCGATTTTACTATCACTTAGGGATATTGTTTTATTTTTTTATTAGACCAGTTTTGATGGTGGCATCATTAAGAGCAGATGGTACTCTTAAACCTGAAGATAACCCATTTCTAGAACTAGGTCATGGATTTTCTATATGAGATGGTATAACAAGTATGTGATTGATCATACATGCTGGAAGTCTTACATTAATTGGGGTGATGCATACATGCTACAGTCCCTATGCTCTATGAAATTCTTTTTTTTGTAATAAACCAAGAAAAAAACTAAGTATTGATATGAAAGGATAATTCTTCGTAAATAAAAATCCAGATCTGTAAAATACATTTTCATATTTTAAAACAGTGGCCTTGTCTATGCTTCTGTTTAGGTGGATACCACCGCCTGTTTATTATTAAACAACAAAAGAACATGCTGGTGGTGAGGATATTGGCCAGTGGACTTCTGTAAGACAATTGCATTTGATCCTTTAACAAAGTTTATTAAGATTCCAGATCACATTAAGAATATGAGCAATTTTAGATTATTTCAGGGGTGACAGCCAGGGGTTTTTTAGGGTATATATTGGCATACACATGTACGCGATTTATCTTATCTCCTTAATGAACTCTACAAGGATTTGAAACGAGCTTCTTTCTCCAGCACTGTGTAGCTTATGTTTAGAGTGATTGCTGAGGTAGAAGAAATACTTTCTTTGCTTTCACTATTTAGGAATGTTCCACACTTCCTTTGGGACAGTTTGTTTATTAGAGGAAAATTGATTCTTATGCTTGGAGTGATACGGGAGTTATAACTTATTTTCTAAGGGTTTAGGACACGTGCTTTTTGTTGGGGACATAAAGTCTAGTAAAGCTAAATGACAGCTACTGGAGGATACTTCTCACTGTATGTCAGGTTTTGCTGATGAGTATGAAAAGGTAATGATGTGATAACAAGACTATTATTTAAAAGCAGGAAGAAAAAGCTGATGACAAACTATAGGGTTTTGCCCAATAACCATTGTGCTGCTTTATTATTATTTTTTTTTAATTAAAACTTAGTATGCAGTGCATTCCTCAATTTGAGTACTCAGTTTCTAGTGTATGATGCTTTCAGAATGAAGACTTGAGGCATCTGAGAGCATTTTAGCAACTTTACCATGTAACCCCCGCCTCCCAGGATGATTAGGAGAAAGTTGGAGGAGTTTTATCCATCTTTCGTTACACCATGACGTTCTCAGAGGGTGTGTCTCTTTCTTCTGCGAAGTCTTGTCATAGCTTATCTGAAATTATCAGAAAAATAATAATTTTGTTTTGCAGATACTTATCTATATTTTTACACTAATGCAGAGGTGCATTATTCCTTCATCATAACAAACCAGAAATAAATTTCCTATGGAAATAAATACCTAGAGGAAAAAAAGGGAAATTCTATCAGAATTGTGTTAAGATCTAGTTTATACTGCATAGATTATGAAAAATTGTGCCATTTATTCATCTCTGGTCAAGGAAAGAACTTTGCCCAAACAAAATTAAGAAACATTACTGTCATTCAGCATATTAGATTAGACAGTGTTTCCCAAACAAAATCATGTTAAATGCTGTATAAATGACTAGAAGAACGCTAGGCTATGATGTGAAACAGTAGAACAGCTTCAAGAAAATTACACTGTAAGTAGTAGTTTACATACTATGCGAGTAGTACATATGTTTATGTATCTTCATATGTGACACATTTGTTTGCCTATAAAACAAGACACAAGAAATTTACTGCTTAGGCTTCTTTTGTCTGCTTTAGAGTTTTGACTGTCTCCAGCTCTGCATTAAAAGTTAACGTATACACACACTTGAACTATAGCATCCAGGGCTTCCATCAGTTAAATACAATCCAGCTGTACTGCAAAATGTCATAGTGGGAAACAAATAGTCCTTTTTATTTAATTTCTAAGAATAATTCATTATTCATTATCCCTACCAAAAAAAATAAGATATGGCTTCTTCCTTGTTGTCATAAGCACCTGAGAACATTCAGGTAATGAAGACTACAGTAAGAGACCGAAAGGTTAGTAATGTGCAGTTTGAAGGTGCTGAACCCTTCCTTCAAGGCTCAAAACTATTCCTTTCAAATCAAAGTAGACCTGAAATCAGAAAAAGTACAAGTTGTGGAATATAGGTTTTATATGATGGAAAAAAAAGAGGTCAGGAGTTGGGCAGAACCTTATCCTGTATGTATTCCTTACTAGAACTATCCAGTAACATACTCATTATTAGATCCAGAAGTTTACAGCTTTATTACTGAAAATCAGTTCTTTTCATGCTTGTTTCGGAATGGAAATAAATAGATTATTTTGTTGTTTAATGAAGCAGGATTTTTTTTCAGTGTGATGTTTGTGTGTCTCTGAATGCTTGATGTAGCAACAGGCTTTTAGACAGTTTTCCCCAGGCTTTGCTACGGGGAGCCTTGTTGTCTCCCAGGCTTCTGCCTGAGCTGTTCTTTAGCTTCCCTTGTCACTGGTGGCAACATAATGATTCCCTACCCCCATTCCCCAATTTGAGTTAATCTGCATTGTTTCTGTTGCCCTATTCTAATCCCGCCAAAAACGTCTGCTAGTATGCTTTGTTGGGCAAACCTGTAAAAGCTCTTGGGATCAAGAACAAGTGGAACTTAGTAACTTGTCAGTTCAACAAACTGGCAGGAAGCTCCTCTGTGTCTACAACCAGACTTTCAGCAAAGGAAATGAAAAAGGGTAAAGGAAAGCAAAAACCATTTAAACTTTCACAGAGTATGGAAGGGACCTTTTCTATCAGTGATACAATATCTTAAACTAAGGAAGACTCATCAATAGAAGAATGTGAGGAAGTTTGTCCCAACTTCTCACCTGGGGGCTGCTCCAGAGTCTTGTTTCCTGTGTGGTTAAAATGAGCCCTTGTTATCTGCTTTCTGGCTTTATTCAGTGCTTGTTTTATGATCACTGTTACTGTGCTAGAGTTGTCCTCTTTTTTTTTTTTTTTTTTTTAAACCAATTAAAAAAATTAGCATCAAAGAATTGCACTTATAAGTTTTTTTCCAGACAATGGTGTGTCTTTTCAACACTGCCTTTCCTTTCATTTACCCTTTAGGCAGTTCATTGCCACCTTTAAATTCTTCTATTAACGCTTATCTTCACGAATTTAACAGGTCCTCATATGGAAAATTGCAATGTTTAAATGAAGTCCAGATGTGAGACAACTGCTATTTATTAATTTTCTAGATTAATGAAGTGTCAGACCAAGTGATGTATCATTAGCAAGCACATGCTATGTTTATGCCATTTTCCAGTTACCTGCATGTCTCTCTGACTTTTTTCCCAAAATATATCTTTCTAACTCTTCTCCAATCATATTTGTATTTTTCTTATTCATAGTGTTATTGCACTTGTAGATGTGTGCTCCCTGACCTATAATTTCATATGTCAGTTTTTGAAGATTCATGAAAGATGATCTTGCACTCAAGCTGTGAGAACAGGGAGCTCTGAATTTTCTTCCTAGCTTTGATGTGATCATTTTAATATGCATACTCTTTTCTCGTTAACCAGCTTATCATTATATCCAAATATTTTTTTTTTCTTTAACTATAAACAAACTTTAATTTAAAAACTGAAATTAACTAAAGTAACAGGTCAGAAATTAAGACTAATGAAAAGTCAAAATTTCCCTTTCAAAAGGGAAATTTCTGCTACAGTAAGGGACCTAGATATTGAAGTCAGCTGGTCTGTGGAACTCAGAATGGAAAACACAGCTGGGTAGTTTTGAAGCAAAAGACACTAAAATTATTCCCTGATGTAGGGATATGAGCCAATAAATAGAATCATAGAATACCAGGTTGGAAAGGACTTCAAGGATCATCTGGTCCAACCTTTCTGGCAAAAGCCCGGTCTAGACAAGATGGCCCAACCCCCTGTCCAGCTGAATCTTGTAAGTGTCCAATGTTGGGAATCTACCACTTCCCTGGGGAGATTATTCCAAAGGCTGATCGTTCTCATTGTGAAAAGTTTTCCTCTTGTGTCCAACCAGAACCTCCCCAGGAGTAACTTGTCCCCATTGCGTCTCATCTTTTCCACGGCACTCCTTGTAAAAAGAGAGACTCAGCTTCTCTGTAGCCACGCTTTAAATACTAGAACGTTGTGATGAGGTCTCCCCTAAGCCTCCTCTTCTCAAGGCTGAACAAACCCAATTCTCTCCGCCTTTCTTCACATAGCAGGCTTCCCATTTTTGTGGCCCTCCACTGGACCCTCCCCAGCCTGTCCATGTCTTTTTTGTCTAGCGGGGACCAAAACTGAACACAGTAATCCAGCTGTGGCCTGACAAGCGCCGAGTGCAATGGGAGAATGACTTCTTTCTGTCTGCAGGCGATGCCCTTGTTGATGCAACCCAGCATCCTGGTGGCTTTGCTTTGCTGCTGCCGCACACTGTTCACTCCTACTGAGCTTGTTGTCCCCCAGGACCCCCGTGCCCCTTCCCACAGAGCTGCTCCCCAGCCAGGTAGATCCCAGCCGGTGCTGCACTCCTGGATTATGTTCCTCCCAGGTGCAAGACCTTACGCTTGTCCTTGTTGGACTTCATACGGTTCTTGTTAGCCCACTCTTCCAGCCTACCCAGGTCTTCCTACAGGATGGCTCTCCCTTCCAAAGTGTTCACTTCCCCACTCAGTTTGGTATTGCCAACAGACTTCGTCAGGGTACTCTTTATCTCATCCTCCAGATCACTTATGAAGATATTAAGCAGCATTAGGCCCAACATGAATCCCCGGGGGACCCCCCCTTGTGTCAGGTTGCTGATTTGGAAAGGAGCCATTTCCCCCCAGCCTCTGGGTGCGGCCTGGCAGCCAGCTCCCCACCACCGCACACCCCACTTGGCCAGGCCGTAGCACGTCCATTTCTCTAGGAGGAGGCTGTGGGGAACCGTGTCAAGAGCCTTGGAGAAACCCAGGCCTCGCCCTGCATCGACCAAGCAGGTTACTTTGCCATAGAAGGCAATCGGCTTTGCCAAGCACAGTTTGCCCTCGGTGAATGCCTGATGGCTTCTCCCAATCACGTGCTTCATTTGACTGTGATAACCCCCAGGAGGATCTGTCCCCTAACTTTCCCAGGGACTGCAGTAAGACTGATGGGCCTCTAGTTTCCTGGATCCTCCCTTAAGCCCTTCTTGGAGATGGGGATGACATTGGCCTTCTTTCAGTGTTCTGGGACATCCCCTGATCTCCACGACTTGTCAAAGACTATGAAGAGCAGCCTTGCAATGACATCAGCCAGCTCTTACCACCTGCAGGTGGATGTTGTCAGGGCCCATGGATTTGTCAAGCTCCTCTAATAGTTTGCGTACCAACCCTTCCTTCGCTGATGGTGGGTCTGTGTTTGCATTGACTTGGCTTTCGTTCAGCAGTCAAGAGATAATATGTTTTTTTCTCTAGCCCATGTACAGTTCTTTGGGTCTTTTTATCTTCCCCATACCCTTGCCCCGCCACGCACTAGAAAGCTTTTTGTCATGTGTCTCATGGATCCTATGGAAGGATGCATATTTTTTTACACAAAAAGCCTCTGTGTTTGTTTTTCATATTGGCTGCTGGATTGATTTCTGATATGCATATTAATATTGGGTAGTATGTTTGTGCTGGTTTTGGATGGCGTAGAGTTAATTTTCTTCATAGTAGCCAATATGGAGCTGTGTTTTGGATTTGTGCTGAAAACTGTTGATAATATAGGGATGTTTTCGTTATTGCTGAGCAGTGTTTACACAGAGCCAAGGCCTTTTCTGGTTCTCACCCCAGCTCACCAGTGAGTGGGCTGGGGGGTCACAAGAGGTAGGGAGGAGGCACAACTGAGACAGCTGACCCCAACTGGCCAAAGGGATATCCCAGACCATACGACATCATGCTCAGCACCTAAAGCTGGGGGCAAAAGTAGGAAGGGGGGCATTTTCAAACTTATGGTGTTTTGTTTTTCTAAGTAACCATTACACATGATGGTAGCCTTGCTTTCCTGCAGATGGCTGAACACCTGCCTGCCCATGGGAAGTAGTGAATGAATTCCTTCTTTTGCTTTGCTTGTGTATGCAGCTTCTGCTTGACCTATTAGACCATCTTTATCTCAACCCATAAGTTTTCTCACTTTTACTCTTCTGATTCTCTCCCCCATCCCACCAGCGGGGGAGGAGTGACTGAGCAGCTGTGTGGGGCTTAGTTGCCAGCTGGGGTTAAACTCTATGAACTGATGGGTTGATAAAGGAAGTAAGACCCCTTAAATTTTTCTGGATAATGTTCACTGTTGTGTTTGCTGGATTTTTTGAGAGGAAAACTCCACTTGCTGTCTCACAGTGCTGCAAGGGAAAAGTATGTTGTGAGGCTGGGAAAATATCATCTTCATCTGTCATGATTATCTTTCCAAAAGCCCCACAGTTCCTGGATTGCCATCACTTACTTTATCTGATGCTGTCACCTCTTATTTGAACAAAGCTTCCTTTCTTACACACACAACCCCTTGAAGTTGAAAATGCAATCAAAAAATGGTGATGTTGCATTTCACATGATAGTCTGATCATGACAAAAAGTGTGTCTTGACTGTGTTTGATCAGTACTTGCCTTTTATTCTGGAGAATACATGTCGTAATTTCATTTAACTTTATTGTTAATAGTATTTTATTGATAGGTATACTTGTTTTGTTTTGCTTATAAAATGGAGAGGAAGGCAAGCAGCACAGAGCGAAAACTACTTGTAGTCACTACCTAAATGTTAGGCTTTCTTAATTAACATCACACTCACACATTTTATTGCCCTGCTTTGAGCAGTAAGATGAGCACATAAAATCTGACAGGTGTAGGGTGGTGTCCAGTATGGGCATACTGGATGGAGTCCAGCAAAGGGCCAAAGGGATAATGAAGGGTCTGGAGCACCTGACGTGCAAGAAGAGACTGAGGGAGCTGGGATTGTTCAGCGTGGAGAAGGGAAGGCTCAGGGGGAATCCAATCTGATCAGATCTGATGGTGAGGGAGTGAAGAAGATGGAGCCAGACTCATCAGTGATATCCAGTGGCAGGACTAGAGGCAGTGGGCACAAGCTGAAATACAGGATGTTCCATGTAAGCATAAAAATTTTTGTCACTGTGAGGGTAGTTGGACACAGGAGCAGTTTGCTTAAGAGGTTGCGTGGAGTCTTCTAACCCTGGAGACTACGTCATCTCCAGAGGTTTCATCCAACCTCAGCCACTCTGTGATTCTGTCGTTTCAATTGAATAAATAGAAGTAATAGAAGAAAGTTCTTCTGTTATGTTTACTTCTAATTCTGTATTAAATCTTCATTTTTCCTGATGGATTTATTGCAATAAAATAAAGTGTGAACTATCCCTGACCCTAATATGTTCCCTTTTTAAGTTAAAAAACTTCTTGTTTTGTAACAAGATGGAGTGGGTCTTTTAAGTATTTATATTTTTAACCTTATGTGTAACTTAATGAGTTATAGTATACAGGAAATAAATTGTCCTTGTGTTGCAAGTAATCTTAATTAGGTTTTAAAGTGACCTTGATTTCAGATGTGTTAAATTAAGTATCTATAAATAATGGACACTTGTTCAGAGAAATCATTCGGTTTCCTCTATTAAACAGGAATCTGTAATGGTCATTATTCTTTTAAGAGAAAATACATGCAGTCTTAATTTACATGACCAAATTTCTAATACCCTTTAAAAGCCTAGCATTATTTATGTGTACATGTAAATTTTTTCAATGTGTAAGCTAAGACAAACGTAACATTGTGAAATGACATTGTAATACAGTTCAACAAGAAAGAGCGTTTTTTAGAGCTCCTAATGCAAACCTGCTACAAAAGGATTTTTGAACTCCTGCAGACTGCACATGCTTGTTCACCCCTTCAGGTAAACGAATGGATAGAGCATACACAGCATTGCACAATATCACATTATTTCAGAATATCACTAAGCAAGTGTTTCCTACTAGTGATGTAGTGTGCTGCTTGTCAGTAGCACACACTGTAGGCACTGTTCTCTGTATTTACTTATTTTTCGCTCATTGCTTTCAAGAGTAGTCAGAACTTCAGTGTAAGTATTTCACAAATAAAAACTTTATGTTCTAGCTATTAGTATCCAAAAATTTGACCCAAGAAACAGCGCACATTTCTAAACCTGAATTTAGTTTATTAATTCTCAGGTCTTTATTAAAAGTGATTCCCTGAGCATTCTGAATATGTATTTTATATTAAGAGCTCTGAACTCTTCACAGTTCACATTATAATCGTGACTGTGAAAAGTGTTTTGGCATTTAATTTTTTTCAGACTTGTGTGGCTCTCAGGTGCTAGTTTTGAGATCGTTTTTCTGAAATACTATGCAGGCTCCAGCAGAGATGCTTTAGAGAAACCGGCTGCATTATCTGTACATGGTGCAATTGTCTCTGGCTCATTATTTGACTAATACTTCTGCCTGGCTCATAGGGCAAGTGGAGCTTGTTTGCATAAGCTGCGTAGCCATTCCCCTAGTTACAAGCTGACCTTCTCCATCAGAAAAGTGCAGTGTGCACATGTGAATGTAGATGTGTACTTTTCTTAAGCAAAATATGACGTGAAGCGTCATGAATGCCAGATACTGGACTTTGCAAACGCTTAGCTCCTTCAAATATCAAACATAAATATTCCACTGTTGGAAACTCAGTTTTACTTGTCACTAGCTCGGCACATCGGTTTAATTGTGTGTGCTTCATCACTCCCAGAAGGTTCTCTGTTCCCTGTCAAAGACAAACCTTGGCTTTTCTGTATAAGCTGCTGCTCTTCTCTTCAGGCTTAGGACTCCCAGCTGCAGCTTTTCTAACTCGTCTGAAACAGAACCAAAGGTGCTCTGAGAGCCCCAGCACAAGGCTGCTGTTTTCCCTGCGTGGTTTTCGTCAAGTCATTGTTAGGTAGAGAAAGATACCTGTGGTGTCAGAATGCAATCTGGCAGAACTTGAGGCCAGTAGTAGTTTTAGTATGCGATCTTTAGGAAATGTAGTGGGAAACGTTTTTTGAAAGATAATAAATAGTATAATGTACTGAGGCATAAATAAACAGTACAGCTTGTTAGTGAATGCGAAAATTAAATTGACCAGAAACTGAAGTCAGTGGTGAAATGGCTGATGTGCTTGTCCAAAGTGAAAGAAATAGGAAAACTGAATATATTATGAAATAATAATTAAACATGGGTAAGTACAAAGGCAAACCCTCTAGGATAAAATACGAGCATCATTAAAATCAGTTGGAGATTTGTCCTTGATTTCAAAAGGGTTTTGGTTTTGCTACTTCTCTTAGTATGTGCTTATGTTTTTAAAATATTTTACAGAGGTGATTTCTAAATTGTGTGTATGTATAGCTGGTACTTTACATGCACAGCCATCAAAGTAGTACCAGTACAAAATAGGACTGCACTAACATGTATTTCTATGTGGCCTGGGAAATTTTTGCCACTTAGAGCTTCAGTGTTATGGTGCAATTGCATTTTTATGAGACTTTCCCACAGGGGAACTGGGTATCTGGTTATACACTCACTGGTTAACTACTCATTACCGATTTTAACTAGTTTAATCCAACGAGTTTTACATGGTTAATAAAATAGTCTTGCACAATGGATAAAAGTGGATGTAGTAATTACTCAAAAAATTTAGCAAAAACTGAATGCTTATGTGAACAGAGAGTATACTGCATTTTTTTTTGTTTGTTCAAAATGGAAAATAAATTACATTATAGTTTTTTTTTTTTTGTCATAACAACTTGGACTAAACAGCTTGGTTTAGATCATGAACTATTTTTTTATAAGCTATTTTTATTATTTATTGTAAGAGGCAAAAGATTTTGTGAAACAGTTTTCAGAAGTGCATTAATACAGCAGAAATCTTGAGTACTTGATGCCAAAACTGAGTGTCTCAGGAGTATATTTCTGTCACGCTGCAGAAGTTCTCTAGGCCTCTAAGTTTAGCATGTTAATGGCATACTGGAGCTAGGTATGGACTCTGCAGAAAAGCAACAAAAGCTTTCTGTGCTTCAGCATCTTGTGTTACTATATATAATATATAGTATAAATATAGTATATTATATAGGTAGTTATATATTACCATCATGTATTACTCAGCAATTTTTATTGAAGCCTTAGATTTGTGGAGGCTACCTGTAAGAATAGCAAAAGTTGCGGTACTTTCTTTTGTTATGTAGAAGTCATTATTGAAAGTTTTCTTATTAATGTTAAGTTCATTAAAGAACCAAAGCTGTGAAAGTTAGCTGAGTGAAGGAATTTGCAAGTGGAAGTTTGGAATAAGGAGTCTACTGACTCTCCTTACTCAAAGTAATCAAATTAGATGTTAAATATCTTGACATGCTACTTAAACCAGCGTTCTTCAAAAAAATGCAGATACTGAAAACATAAAACTATTCACCCAGGTATGCAGATATGTAAATAAATAAATAAAAAAAAGAGCCACAACCAGAAAATATTATTTTGACTGAAGATATTTCAAAGACGTCAACATCTGTATGTTTATATCCCATTGTAGAGGCCTTAAAGACCTTCATTGTAAGCAATGCCACTTTCGGTGTTACAACTACATTTCATAGTTGATCTTTAGTGGTGAATGTGTTAATATAGACTGCCTACTGATAGGGAAAGCAGTTTCAGAAGATGACTTCATCTTTACTATATATAGGAGGTGCTAAAAAATAATTGGGAAAGGGTTCACAGGAGGTCCATCATATAGAAGGTAGCATGTGAACTAAAGCATGGAAAACTGAGGAAACGAAATATGAAAAAATAATTGCTAGTCTGGCTTGATGTAAAGAAGTAGCAGTAATACAAACATATTTAGTGTGGGAGTAATACATCAACGGACTGTGGCTTGCAGGAAAAGGCACTCAAAGAGAGGGAGGGGATAGCAATAGACTGGCAGCACAAAACAAACATTTTGTAAATATTGGCTGTTGTTCTTAGGGAGGAAAAATCTCACCAAGAGTTTTGATTAACTTTCAGATTCTAGGCAAATTTCTTTCCAGTGCTAGCATAGATTTTTCAGTAACCAAGCAATTTTCTCTGTTAAAAAAAAATGTGCAGCAGCATCAACTCAGAACTGTTACTGAATAATTGCCTACTCCTTGTGAGACGTTCTTCAGGATGCTGTAAGTTACCAAACTGCTCCATTTGGACATGGAAATTCAGTTGCGTGTGAGGGCTTTAAGCAGACGTTGAGAGTTAGAAGTAGATTATTATTATTTCAATAAATAATCAATACCCATATTTATATAGAACATAGCTAGACTACCAGTGCTTTTTAGTAATGCAAATTGTCACAGGTTGTATTGATGCGTCCCTGTACCTGTTACATACTTTCTGCTATTGGTACTGTTTTTTCATTATTACTGAATCACTGTTTGTTTGTTTTTCAGTATTGAATAAAGTCTGAAGTGATCGTTAAAATGTTATCTAAAAGCACTTCTGAAGTTATAAATGGCTTCTTTTCAGTGACAGAAGGAGATGGATGTACTTACCTGATTTCCAGAAATGTTCATCTTTTGTTCCTGGAGAACTCTTCAACCAGCCCTACTAGTTGTTGTTACTTATCTACTAGTGCTTGTAAAGTTAGCTATAAGTTCAGGAAACCTATCTAGGATCCTTGTCTGAAGGTTTACAAATGGTTATGAATTCCAAGCTTCAGTATCACAGTTAAGGGGTTTGTTAGAAAACACTGAAGAGCACTATCTATCTGTTTTTCCAAGTATCTGGGACATAATAAGGAAGAGGAAGTCCTAATAGCCAGACTAATTTTTAAATAGTTCACATTCCACCTATTTTCTATTCTGTTACTATTTGCTTATGTCACCCCTGAAGTCACTCCAAAATTTCATCTACAAACTTCTGTGAATGCATGATGGCTCCTCTTTTGTCTTTGGAAAGTTTAGAAGACTTTTGCTAGGGAACTTTCCTGAGGACAGTCTAAATTTCTATTGCTACTGCATTACTTTCATGTAACTGTTTACTAAAAGTTAATTTGTTGGCCTTGTCTCTTAATAACTGTCACACACAAGTTTACCATGGGAAGTTGTCTGCACAGTAGAAAACAAACAATTCAAGCTGCCCTTAGAAATTAATTCTTTTTTAAAATCAATAAAGAAGTGGGGTAGCTCTTGTTGTGAGGCTCCTCTGAGAAAACAGTTCAAAAAGCTGTGGTTTAACATCCAATTTGGCTGAAAACCAGCTAATTTAAATGGTCATTGCTATGAATATATACCACCACATGAAAACTTTGGATATGATATTACATTAATGTGACTTCATCTGCATTTTTCTTAATGTATCATTAAATTATAATGTTAGCTTTTAGGGTGTTTTGTGTGTGTACCCTTGCATCACGGATATTTTCATGTCAAAGCAACTTGTCTCATAAAACATGTTTGGTTTTAAGTGTCAAAGTGTTCCTTTTGTTCAGTAAAAGGACTTTCTAGCCCTAACAAATTAACATATCACAAAGCTTATTCCCCGTTACC
Organism: Tyto alba; assembly: GCF_018691265.1. NCBI lineage: Eukaryota > Metazoa > Chordata > Aves > Strigiformes > Tytonidae > Tyto > Tyto alba. Next base: position 4,995,864 of record NW_024881316.1, read on the forward strand.
TGGTTCATAAAAGCAGTACCCATTTTGGAAAAGTACAGACATATGTGAATCACCCCTGTGGTGTTTTATCTTTATCTTATCATCAAAGCTTCTAACTTGGCATGAGACTGGCTTTTCAATCTCATATTCTTCTCTTTGTAATTTTGTTAAAATTACCAATAATTTTATATTCAGACAATACAAAGATTGGGTCTTATTATTCTTGACCATGGATCTTATCTGCTCCCCTTACATATAGAGAAAACAATCCAGTTATTTTTGCTGCGGTTTTCTCACTTTTTTAGTTGTGGCCACCTTCTTTTAAATCAGAAGTATACAGCTCTGTTGATGTCCAAAGACTGTTGAAACCCCACGGATGGTAGGAAACTGTCTTTTTGTGAAAACAGAGCCATGCTGTCTCCCTTCATAAGAAACCAAATTGAATGGCGTTTGAGTGCTGGTTTTTGAGCACAGAACTTAAGTGATGAAAGAGCCACAGTGAGAGCCAAGAGATGCTAGGCTTCATCCTGGTGCTAAGAGCTGGTCTCTCTCCTTCCTGTCAACTCTTTTACTTCAGTTTTGTACTGAGAGAAAGCTTGTTGTATCTTTGAGGTGATGTGAGGCTTGATCTATTCATAACAACTTTTGAATCAGCTTCAGTATATCATTAAACTTAATGAGTTCTTTTTCTAGAGCAAGCATTCTGTAGCTGGTAGAACTTTCTCCTTTTTATTTTCTTTGATGCTGAGAAGTTCTTTTCACATCTACATGGAGATACAAGGAACTACAAGTTCTGCAAGAAACGCAGTCAGGTGGCACCTGGAAGTTTAAGGCTCACTCATTAACTAGACACAAAATCACTTTCCTCCAAATCATTTTAATGGAAGGCAGGAAGGGGGGGAAACCCCATAAAAAAAAACCCCAAACCCATAGCTGGTTGAGGCACAGAAGTGACAGGGCCGGGTTTCCTGCAGCTCTTGGTGTTGCATGGTTCCTGTTACCCCACGTAGGCTGCAGCATGAGTGCTGTGGCTTTGCCGTCTGAGGAAGAGCTTGTGCTGGTGCTTCACTGGTGGGCTCGCTGGTGTGTGCTGGTGCCCCTGCGCTCACGCTGCAGCGGCGCAGAGGATAAGAGCCGGAGGCGTAAAGAGCAGTCATCCAGATCAGTCTCCTCTACTGGCCCCGAACAGTTCTGTCTCTCTGTCAAATCTGGAAGTTACTGAAGAGGCTTAAAAATTGTTCTAGTTCACACACGGGTAAGTGAACAGAGCGATTTGGTAGGCGTTGTTTCCTTGGAAAGCTTAATCTTCTCTCTGCTGAAGCCATTTTCTTTTCTACACGCTCCTGAAGTGATACAAAAGGCTATGTTTCAGGCAAAAACTTGCCTTGATTCCTTCTCACCCACTTGGGCACATGGCAACCCAGGGTGTTGGAGTGCACAGCCTGAGGCTGGTTGACATGAGTAAAGGCGTGAGGCCTTTTGCCCTGTTCCCCAGGGAATGTCTGTTGGGCCTGGCAGCCTTTCACAGAGGATATTGAAATGCCAACTTTACTGTCCTAACTGGGATAAAACTAGCTTTCGGTATTAGACTCCCTTGCTACTCTTTATCATCCACCTCTGTTAAGAAACATGAACCAACTCCGTGGCTTGCTGGTGTTTTCTTTCACGCTTTGAATGCACGTTGGGATAGCAGAAGTGTTGGACTGGAGGTGGACGGCTCCGTGCTCAGCCAAGTCTTCCTCCTGAAATGGTCACGTCTGGGAATTGCTCTCCTTTAAGAAAGCCTGCAGGTTTTTCTCTTTTGCAGAAAAGAATTCTATGCCAACCACTGCCATTATAAGTATCTTAAATCCTCAGCCCTAAAAAAAAATATTGTCTGATTCTGATAGAGAAACAAATTCTGTAAACTTTGTTTCCTGCTGGGTAAAGTCAGAATTTCTTACTCCTGCATCTACAGGTGAGAAAAGTGGCAAGTGCAGCAATTAGATAATTTTAGGATTTTTTTTTTTCTTCAAAATTCATTAACAGCTGATCACAGAATACGTCTGAAGATAAACACTAGCATAAGGAGACATGTAAGAGCAAATTTTTTTGTTAAAATTGGTCTTCAGGGCTTCCTTTTTATAAGGCAGATCAGTAGTCTGCTGTTTGTAGCTGCTGTTTGACATTATTTCTATTTGCCAAAGTCTTTAGGCTAGGTAAGCTGGTGGAAGTCACCTTGTAGCTATATGTTTGAAATTTTCAAGATTAGTGCATCTGTGTAAGTTTCTGATTACTCAGTGTTAAAACATTGATGGTGGTGGTGATCTCTCCAGTTTAGTTAATTTCACTTAAAATATTAAAATTTACGAAGGTGCTTTGTGATTTTGTGATTGTCTTGTGGTAAATTGTGGTAGGAAGTTTTAGTACTGATTTGCACAAGAAACTGGAGAGAGCTTTCCAGCAAATGTTTTAGAATTATGTTGTGGCAGATTATGCTATTTTTTTAATATAAAAAGAATACTAAAGAGCTATCTGTAATAAAAACTGATAGGAAATTAAATAGGTAAGATGACTGTTTTAGGCCTATTAAGGAATATTTTCATATACTTTCAATCTGATAAGTCTGTTTTTTGTCCTAAGAACAATAATTATCTTTTTTTTTTTTTTTTTTTTTTTTGGTTTTCCTTTAAGTGCTGAATTTCAGTGTTTTAATTTTAGATTTCAGTTTGATTTAAAAGAAGACTTGCCTGGTACCTGTAGGCTGAGAGTTCTAACAAATTAGTTTTCATGTTTTTAATGCTAATTTTGGAATTATTCTTCCTGTGATTTGTACATTTCCACTAGTGTGTAGTTGAAGTAAAACTCCATCGTGATCTGTGGATACAGAAATACATAGAGGGCAATGCCAATGTGCTGAGCAGAGATGGTATTAAAAAGAATAACTGGCTGTGGTTTTATTTGCACCTTGTACTCCTGGACTAAAAATATGTCCCATGCTGAATACCAGATTTCCAGCATTTCTTGTTGCACTGCAAGTGTAGGAACAAGAAGACCAATCACAAGGTGAATGTTGAGTAAGAATTTGTCATGAGTGCATTATCTTTATGCAAGAATCTTTCCCAAAGACAATATTATATGAAAACTTCTCCATCAGCTTCCTTACTCAGCCTTCTTCTCTCTTCTAAGTAAAACTGAAAGTTTTTTGTTGGGGGAATTCCTAGAATTTTGCTGATTTTCTTTATTCGGCCTGTTTCTAACTTTGTGTTTAGTCCATTATTTTCTTGAGCTTGCCGACTGCAAGTAAAATCCAACAATTCAAGGCTATCTGATTTCACAGACAGAGCTTTAAGGCCTCTCTGATGACAAGTAGTAACTTCTCATTCATCCTCCTGAAGCTGGCACTCGATTCCTTTGGAGGCTGCCCGAGAGCCCGGTGCTCCTTATCCAGTTTGAATGCCTGCCCGTGGGCGCGTGGTTCTGTTGTGCCTGATCCCAGCGGTCCAGGAGGTTGCAATATGAGAGTCCCTCAGCCCCTGTAGCGAGGAACAGCTATCAGAAATGCATTCTGCATACACACAGCTGATCAGCAACTCGCCTTCAAAGTGCTTGGAGTGCCTGGCCACCGATCCTTTGTGAGCCAGGTGTAGTTAAGCTGAGCTTGCTAAGACTCTGCAGGTCTCCTAGGTGGATATGGTTCCTAGGGTTGGAAGATCATTTCTGTATAGACGGACTTAATGTGATGGTCTGTCTATTCAAAAATGCCAGGCTTGAAAGAAGATAAACAGATCTGAGAGCTGAATGACCTTCTCACACACCTAATATCTGCTTTTAATAACAGTGGTAAGAAATTACGCTTTGTCTGCCTTGTCTTATTTTAATCAGCCTGTAAGAAACATGAAAATACAAAACATCTGAGATGTTTTTAAACTAAATGTTCTTCTGTAATCTGTAGATGTTAGAGGTGGAGATAGTCTATTATGTTTCAGCGGAGGAGTAATTAACAATCAGTGTATGTACTATATCCATGAAGTTTGTGTTGAATTTTCTCATGTGAAAAAACCCTCTGTCTTCCAATGTCTTTTTTTTTTTTGTGACTGGATATTTTAAGCAATAACTAATATGAATTCTTCTGTTTGGTACTCTTCGGGTACTATATCCAGACAACCTTTGTAGTGAGTCTGTAACCCAAGAAAAATATCATATTTTCCCTGTAATTTTTGAAGTGAAGCAATCATTTCAGTTACTTAAGAGCTACAAAAACAGAAGGAACTTGAGACTGTGCTATGGAGATGATTCTTGCACAGCTGTTTGAAGACTGTGCCTTGTAAAGTAGTATCATCTGCAAACAAGCCAGTAAGTACAGGCATAGCAATTAGTTGTGTAGGTGGTACTCTGTAACCTAGACCAGCTGTTAGGCTATAAAGGTAGAGAGATACAGAGGACACCTCGTTGGCTGAATTTGGTTTTCTGTTTTATTTATTGCTGCAGAGTAGAAGTTAGTACTAAGGCTCATGCAAGGTACAAGGACTGTTCCTAGTCTATTTTTGTTCACATTTGAAAATCAAAACATTTTCTGAGATTTATAGGATCCCTTCCCACCTCACAGAAGATTCAGAAATCAAGAAAATGCCCTTGTGATGGCAGGCAGTTTATGATGTCAAAGGAATGCTCACAGTTCTGTAACTGTTTTTTGAGGTTATTTGAGGTCACACTAAGGGCTAATTGTACCTTACAGAACTTTTCAGTGAATATTAGCTATTTAATATTCAGAGTAAAATCTTGTTTCAATCTTCAGCTGTGAGTTCAAGAATAAAGATGTACTTTTTATGTCTGAGCCTTACTTTTAAAAAATTACTATATCGTGCATCTCATGGAAGTTCAGCTTCTTTCTTGTTACCTGCTCTGGCAGATAGACTGCTGTCTATCTGCAAGGCTGCTATCTGTGTCCCCTCGTTTCTTCCATATAATTAGCATGTATTCAGTAGAAATCATTAGCATGGAGCCCTTGCATCACCTTTGTAATGCAGTGTGACACATCTTGTCCTTTTTGTTCTTAGATTGATTACTCATTGCGCTTTCTTCCAGATACTAAGGCTATGCACATAAAATGAAATGTAAAAATCATTCAAACAAATATGAGTGACCATATATCACACTCATCTCTGTCTTTATGGTCACTGAGTAGTAGCTGAAGTCATCTGGGACCTTTGTTATTGAAGGCAGGCAGGGTTGCCTTTTGGGCACAATCTGTTACTGACTTCAAGGAACGTAATAGTTTGGCTGGTATTCAGGAAAATGCTGAGTGACACACAGCCTCTCCAACTGTTGCCCACTGTCTAGTTTATCTCATTACAACTTAATAAAAAGGCAGCTATGAACATTCACCTGATTCCTTTGCCTGCTCTCAGGGTCTTGGACGTTGACTTTTCAGGCCAGAATATATAATAATGTATCAAATCTGAAATGCTAGCATGTACACTGAACACAGAATTATGCCTCTGTACCACTTTCTGTGTCAGAACCCTCACCGATTTTTGCAAACAAGGTTGCACAGATATTTTTTTTTACTACCAGGCTGTCCTCAAAACGTCATGATCTGGTTACCTATTGGGCTGAGAACCTGTTTGTTTTTTTTGTGGTTTTTGCCATGATTTAGGCCCAGCCAGCAAGAAAGCACCACGCAGTCGCTTGCTCCCTCCTCCCCACAGTGGGATGGAGAGAAGAATTGGAAGAAAAAAAGGTAAAACCTTGTGGGTTGAGATAACGACAGTTTAATAGAACAACACAAGGAGAGAAGAAAATGGTAACAATGACTTTACTTTTAAAAGACTATATAAAGAGAGTGATCCCCAGTGCAGTTGCTCACCACCCGGTGCCCCACTCTCAGCCCCTTTCCAAGCTATCTCCTGCCCCCAACCCTGGCCAGCTCCTCCAGTTATAGACCGAGCATGACCTCAGCACGGTGTTGAATATCCCCTTGGCTAGTTTGGGTCCCCTGTCCTGGCTGTGCCCCTTCCCAGCTTCTTGGGACAATCAGTTCTATCCTAGCTGAACCCAGGACAGGTTTTTACATTCAATGTTACACATTGTTTAAGGTTTTTCTATCAGTTGTCTGAAGTCATTACCAGCAGTCAAGTGCCAGGAATACGTGTCTGCCATTCAAACCTGCACCATCTTTATTTGAAGCATAAATTTTTCTGTTGTCCCTTTGTTGGAATGAGCACCTGAGATGAGTGGCGAAAGTTCAGTATGTTAGAAATAAGTATGATGCTAAGAAACTGTTGAAAATATATCCAGGAACTACTGGTCCTCTGGTAGTTTCTTCGTTAAAAGCTACTATTACCTGTCATCAACATGGTCCCCAGACTTACAGTCCTTCTAAGATTCATTGCTTCTGGTTGGCATTTCAGTGCTAGAAATTTCATCTGGTGGACTGTTGGATTGGATATGACCCTGCTAACTCCTGGGTTTGATTAATGAAAAGCATTTCAATTGGAGTGAAACATAATAATTACCCTCTTAAAGTATGTAAATTGCTAGGAGTGTATCACAGTTCTTCAATTTACCTTCTTTAGAATGGGAAGCAAAATATTTAGAAGCAAAATGTTGTATACAAAATTATTTTCTCAACAGTGAAGAACCACTGAAGAATTTCTCCTTTTCTGTAGTAAATACTAGGAATTTCTATGCAGCTTACACTAGATACTTGTCCAAAGGAGCAATGCAGCTCATTGGGGGTTTGATCTTCATCACATGGAGAGGCTTAAGAGTAGATAGGTGTGACAGCTTGCCTCATAACTCACCTAGGCTTTCCATTTTACATAAATTATTACTTTGTTTTTCTTTCACTACTGTTTGTGGAGTTTGATTCTTAATGGACATACTCTCTGGAACAGTAGGGCAATCACCTCCAACATCATCATGAGGAAGCCTGTTCTGCACATTAGAGAATGACACAGTCTCCTGTGACAACTACTACATTTCTATTTTGTAAATCAAGATGCAAAGCAACTTTAGTAAGTAGTCACTTCAGCATTGTGCCTCCAGCTGAAAATCCAGGCATGAGACTGAACTGTGGCGGTCATGACTGCATCAGCATTTAGTGGACACTAAAGGGACACTGGAAGGTGGTGTGGATCTTGCTCTTCTACAGCTGGTTCAGCCACTCCAGCCTATGTTGATAACTTATACCATCAAAAAATAAAACTACTATAGGAAAGATATGTCCTGGTAAAAGAAGGCTGCATAATTTCTTGGTCAGATGTTTTCTGTGCTTTGGAGCTTCATTTTTCCTAGTTGGCATAAGGCAGTTCAACACAACTAATTTTCTTTTCCCTGCTCTTCGATTTATACAGTCAGCCCGTCACTGTAAAGTGTAAGTGCTTTCCAGTGTAGCAGTAGTGAGTTTGTTATTTTATACAAACTTTGGCACCTCTTTCTCTTCTGAATAAGATAAACTATGTGGGGATTTAACTCCTGTTTACTCTCCGAATTTTGATGGGGATTATTTGGGTAGTGTGATTATTAAAATTAAAAAGGTAATTCTTACAGTGGAAAGGTTTTTATAAGAAAGCAAATTTTATGCTATTTCTGAAGATGGCAGACTCAGCATTCACTTTACTGAAGTTGAATCCCAACAAGAGGTGTTTTCTCTCCAAATCATACTGGTTTTCATGAGTTACCATAGGGTGCAATTGCTACTTAGAACTTTAATGGTGTCTACCATTACAGAAGTTCTGGTTGTTTAATTTGTTGAATAATTTGAAAATTAGGCTTAAAACTCCAACAAATGTCAAAGTTTTTCTGAAATAGTAGAAGACCTTATGAATGGATCTAGACCTATTTTTGGAAGTCTAAACAAATAGAAGATAAAGAATTGCACTTTGAAACAACAGTATTCTGTGGTAGTTCTTAATACCTTAATTAGGAAGCAGTGGATTACTCCTACACTATGAACAAATCTGATGATTAATAACATATTGGTTTTACACGTCCTTAAGTGTAGTTATTGCAGCTCTTTGCAAACTTTTTCTACCATTTTCACTATTTCTACCATCAGTGGTAGGTGGTGACGGATCTTGCTCTTTAACTTACTCTCCATCTCTCAGCACTTCTAATTCTGTCTTGGCTTATCTCTCAATGGTTGTTTTGCACCCATGATCTCTGGCAGTCTTCTAGTGGGCATGGGAGATGTCAGTAAGAACAGGTCATTGCTTCTGGCCTTCTGTATTCTTTTCCCTCCATCTTGAACAATGAGCTCAGTCTGTTTTAACTGTTTAAAATGTTCTGAAAGCCTCCTTCTTTTTCAGAGAGCAGTAAGATTATCTAGGTGATATAGACCGTTCTCAAACTGCTGGTAGCAAATGAATACCACACTGTCCACTGATAAAAATGGAGTGATTTTTACCACCCGAGCATTGCAGAGTCTGTCGTGTAACACTGCATGAGTTCAATTCTCTTTGGCTGGTAGGCTATCTGGAGAGTAGGATGCACAGTTTCATCTTGGTATTTTTCTTTTGAGCCTCTAGCTCACTGGGGATGGAGTAAGTGCTACTGGTTTTACTTCATGACCTCTGGCCATGAGGTAGAATGCATCGTGTCACATTGCTACTGCTTTGAATGGCCCTGCTGTTCTAATTGGTTTAAATACTTTTGATACAGATGTTTTTTGTTTCAGAATATATTGGGGAACTAGGAGTCAAAAAATATCTTCCTGTTCCAAAAAAAACCCGGTGTCATCTATTTCCCCGGCAAAAAACATTTTTTCTGATTGATGCTTTTCTAGGTTGTTCTTAACAGCTTCCAGTGATCGAGATGCTTTGGAGTCCTGGGCAGACCTGAAGGTCTACATTGGGTATTTTAGGACTAATGTATTGTTTGCCTTCTGGGGGTGATGGGGTGGAGGTGTGTGTTTGTTTTGGTTTGGGGGGGGCAACATGGTAAGTCAGAATATGCTTACATTGTGTGTACTGCCTTGATGAAAAGCTAGTGTGAAAGCCCAGATCTGATTGAATTGAAAGCATTTCATTTCCCTGTCTTGCTGGTATTCCACAGTCAACAGGACATTAGCGAAGTTGAGATAAGCTTGTATTCAGTTCTTTATACAATTAAGCTATTTCAAATATACTTCTTTTCTTGTTGCTCCTGTATTTTTCCTTCCTGCCTTAAACATTTACCTTTGGAAAACACCTACTCCTCAAATTTACCATAACTAATTTTCTACTTTCTTTTGAAATATAAAAGTAAGGTCATCTTATATCTTTAGATAATATTGGCTAAAATGTGGCAGTAAAGTGACAAGTGAACAGCTATGCAAAAGACAAGAATTAATGATTATTGTTAGTGAGGGCTGGATAAGAAGAAATCCATCATAGCTTGAGATCCTTGACAGCACAACTGACATCTAGCCAGCAGTTCTTTGTCCTGTGTTTTTGTAATTTGTTCCTTCTATCTGAGTATAGAATTTTCTATTAGTTCACATTTATTGCATACTTTTTTTTTTTTTTGGCAGACTGCTTCTCCAGTTTGCCATCATTGGTTACTACAATGAAAGGAATACAAGACTTTATACATGTTGGAGCTGTTATTTCATGGTCTCTGCAAACTCTGTCATTGCTATACTAGTTTGCACAAACCTTATGTTTTTCATAGAAACCCTGAGGGCCAGGAGTAACACTTTTTGGTATTTATTATTTTTTTATTTTTATATGACATCTTATATCATGAAGTAGAGATTGGCCTGAAAAAAAAAGAGATCGTTGATCTGATGCCCTTGATACTGTTCAAATTTTTGTAAATATGTGAAGGGACAGCATGAAGTTATTTGAAGGTGTTCCCAGAGAGCAGTAGTCACAGACAACCACAGAAAAACTCTCTGTCAAGGAGCTGGCAAATTAAATAGAGAACAGTAAGAAACCTCTCTCTCCTTTTTATAGTTAGAACAGAAATACTTGAATCCTACAGTGCTGTAGTCTTACTCTTTTATAGAACATCACATCAAAGTGTATAATTACTTCTATTCTTACATGATTCTTGAAGGTATATGAATAATATTAGCAGCAAAGTTAAAGAGCACTAAGGAGAAACTGCCCTGTTTTCTTTTTTTTTTTTTTTTAATTTAAAAAAAGGGAGAAAAATTGTTTTAAGCAGCATTAGAAAGCAAGAATGGGTTCTGACTAACTTACTGCTCTACTATGATGCTTTGATTTTTGACAAAATAGATAAGATGGACAGGGAAGTGCTTTTAGTGATTTGGGTGGGGGGTTCTTCCATTAAAGTACAGTATAATGTAGAAAAGGGAACCTTAAATAGGGAATTGTGTTTATCTAACCTGCTACAAGAGAATCATTTGAATAAGAGAACCTTTGGGCCAAAATAGTGCTTATTCATGTGAAAATCTGTTCCACTGTACATCACCTACATCGTATGTTTGAATAGCACATGCTCACACATTATATGTGCAAGTAGTATAGACTGAAGTCAATACTAGTGCTGTCTTAATTGTTTCTTCAAATTCATGCTGTACTCCACTTCTGTTTTTTTTTTTTCCTTTTTTGTAGAACATGACTATGAAAATGCAGTAGGCTATATCTCTTGTTCACTGTAATGGAAATTACTTCCTATTTATCTGACTTTTATGAAAAAGCATTGGTTCTCTTGATTTATCTGCTTAGATTGTGGAGGAATAAATTTGCAGCATAGTTTATGTAAATAAGCATAAGGACAGACACATAAAGTTTAGTCTTGAAGAGAGTTAAATTTTATCCAAGAATCTCTAAGAGAAATGAAGTTTTACTTAATAGAAAAAATTCCCAGATATTATGTATTTCCAGCTGAGAACTTTCTGTAATTTTCCCTTTTTGTAATAGAGAATCTGGTTGAATATGAGCAGTAATACCTTACAGGTTGAATTACTTGGAGTTGAAGTTTATTAATTTGTTTAAATTCATTGTCAACAGATACACTGTTGCCAGGGATGGAAGTATTGCAGTCCTAATTATAAACTATATTAATTTGGATAATGACTTATGACTTTGTTCTCTTTGTAGTTATTTGAACTGCTAGGCCCAGAAGGTTTTGAACTCATAGAGAAACTCCTACAGAACAGATCTCTCATTCTGGAAAGATCTTTGACTTGTCCAAATGATAACAGGTTCCAGATTCTGCAAGGTAAGTGACCAGATAAAAAGTAGTTTTCTGACTGTTCAGTTATATATCAAACAACAGTACTGCCTATGTGTATTTAATAAGGAAGCCCCCCAAAAATAGGGATGGGGTGGACTGTGGTCTGGTTAGAGAGCGGAAACAAATACATATTGCATATATTTACTTTTCAACTGATTAAGGGCTTGTGTAATTTTAAAATGTATTTACTGTTGCACTTTGTCTATTTTAATGAATTACTCTGGAAATAAATTGATTTTGAGTTATTCCTCATCTGCTTTCCTACTTACTCTCTACTTCAGTAGTATCATCAAATATAGGTCTTGGGGAGGAAAAGCACAGTATCAACTTTTGAAGAAAATAAAGTCAAGTTTAAGGATGGATAAATGAGAGGAAAAATAAGGGGGTCAGGTTTTATACTGTGATTTTTGTTTTTATAAGATAAATTATCTTCACAGAGTAATTCTAAAATCTGTTTTACAAATTGCTGTTTAAAAACAAGCCTCGCTTTGTCCTCTGACAAAAGTAAATCTGATTGTGAATAGGTTGTGACTTGGGATAAATCTTACATGGACATAGCACCATGCAGTCTAATGCATGTTCACAGTGTATGGAGTTAGAAAAATGTGAATAAAACTGATAATGGTGGACTTATGTATGCTCACGATAATTTTAAAATGCAAGTAACCCCTTTTTAATAGGTTTATCTTAAATGTTATATAAGCAAGTGTTTTGAAGTTCACCTCTTATTGTGCTGATGGTTAGTCTAAACTCACCATAATAACTATTAGTTTTGTCTGTTCGTGATTTCAAAGAGGGATGTCTTGCTATCAACATAACAAGGTTTTGTGTCTTGATATTTTTTCCTTCTCAAATAACCAAATAATAAAAAATTAACATTACATTCGGTAGAAACTGAACTATTATAGTTTTTCCTGTATGTGCAGATTTTAGTTTCACAAGCATCTTCTTTTTGCTTAGCAGAAGCAGTATTTTGGAAGCTTTTATGAATTTATTCTTCATTATGCCATCAGTAAAATCTCTTACAGTAATTTCTGCTAGAATGCAGAGGAATAATATTTTCAATGTTGTGCTTTTGAGACAATAGGAAGGCGTTACTAACTGTGTTTTTTTCACTGACGAGACAACCCTTCTTTCACTGTGGTAAAGTCATCAATGACATTTGAGTATCTTCTTCTCTGAGATTGAAGATTCTCTGCCCCAAGTTCAGTTTATTAATTTTAATAAGGATTTTTTCTTTTAAGTTGATCAGAAAGGTTTTTCTGATGGGGATTGAAGTTTTATCTTTCCAGAATTTAGGAAGGGAATAATTTGTGTCTGCAGGAATTTAGTCAACTCTGAGTAATTTGTGTCTTGAGAAAATAAACACAAGTCAAGGAACTGTACGTATGCTGCATTTTTGTAGCATGCCATACTGTTTGACTATTTCTTACGTAATTTACTTCCAGGGCAGTAAAGGTGATTGTTGTGCTTATCAGACAAATCAAGTAACAGTTGTTTGGTCTGGTGTGTTCATTCTGAATTATATTTAGTCAGGAAATTGCATTAATTGTTGCTCCTTTTTAATACAAGAGAGAGAAAGAGTTAAAGCTATGCACGTGATGGTATTACTGTGGACATTTTGACAGTTTATTAGAATTTTTTCAATGCTATTTAACAAGTTATAGTCACCTAATCAAGTATGCATGGTATGAGATGTAGGAGTTTTACTGTTATTGTAGGTTAAAACTAAGCAGCACAAATTGTTCAGAGCATCAGTCAAGTGAATTTCTTTGATAAAAATAAGTTTTCAGGTTTTCAGCTTCAGAGTTTGACTGCAAAAGTACATATGAAACATAACTGAATTACCTACATAAACTAATAATCTGTTTGCAGAATTTTGAAAATAGATGTTTAGAAGCACTGATATAGTTAAAAACAAAACAAATCTCTCCATCCCACTGCATATAAGAGACCTGGTTGTGTCTTTGGTTTTGGCCAGTAATGGCCTCAAAAGGGCAAATATGACTGGGCATTTTTGGGTTCCCTGCTCCCCTAGATTTATTGTTTATTGTAATTGTTCTGTGTTCTGATTCTTCTTGATTCAATCCTGCTGCTTATCCACATAAAGGGAAGGAGTCCATGTGGTTGTAGAGAATAGTCTGTCTTTCTCAGTTGTTTAGGGAAATTACATTGTGAGTATGCTTTCAATACAATCATGTTATCTAGTAAATATACACTAATTGTTATGTGAAGAGGCTGTTTAAAAAAACAGCCTGCTTAATCCGCTTTCACACCTTTATGCTCATCAGTGTGTTTATGTAAGAGGAGAGATAAGGGATTTCCACTGTTGATGAAGTTATAAATACAGAAAAATAAAAAAGCCTTTCCTTTTGCTGCTAGCCTGTCCTCTTGCTTTGGAATGAAGAAATTTTGCTTCGTTAACAGTGGTAACTTTAAATATCCTACCTTTGGGACATGAACTTGTACTTCTTTTAGATTTCTTGAGGCCAACTGCTTCATGGTCATCTACATAAAGCTAAACTATCTTTAAACACACATCACTCCCCCCCCCAAAAAAAAAAAATTAAACTTCAAAAACCCTTAAGAAGACAGTTGGGGAAAACAAAGATGGAATCCCGTAATTATTGAGATGCATACCTGTTACCATATTACAGAACAGTGCAAGAAGTTTATAGGAGAAAATGCTAAGCCGAATTATGGTTGTCAAGTTACAATTCAATCTGAACAAGAAAAGCTGTTAATGAAACAATATCGTCGTGAAGAAAAGCGAAATGCCAGAAAAGAAAAACAAGCTGGGGAAGATGGAGAAGTTTCTGGAGAGGGACTAATGTGCTTTGATCCCAGAGAGCTCCGGATGCAAAGGTAATAAATACCAAAAGATGAGAATGCTTCTGTTGTAATTGCTACTTCAATATATCATTTTATTTTCTCTTAGTTTGCTTTGGTGATTAGGTGATTCTGACTGCAAGTCACGTTTCATTAAAAGTGTAGAATTTTTTTAATATGAAAATCTAATTTTCAGGGAAAGAAAGCAGTGATCTGCTTAATGAGAATCTTCTTGATCTCCTCTGTGTGGGCTGGAGATGCAGATTAGAGGGGTAGTCTATCTTTCTTAGTTCCTGTACGCACACCACTTGCTTAAGATTTATGAAGTCTGTACTAAATCTATCAGAACTATCTTTCTTTTTTCCTTTCAAGATTAATGGGTACTATTTTCTATGTTGTGAACTAAACATAGTGGGAGTAGTAGGGGAGGGAGAGGATAAGGAGCAAATAAGCTGTTGTATTTTGTATTCAGAAAAATATAGTGGGGCTGGTACCTAACTGTAAATGCATGTTGCTGTACTGCTTAAAAAGAGGCAAAACTGCATTTAGGAATGCCTTGCACTTACTGGATTGCACTTCTGATTTTTATCTAAATAGCATGTTGTAAGGACTTGGTTTAACTGATGCCAGAGAATAGCACTGTAAAATTCCTTTGTTGATTATGTTATGCAATGTTTTTTTCCTTAAATTTCCACAACTCTCGTCCTGACTTTAATATACGACATTCAGTTTTTGTGTTGCCTAAAATGGGCAGAATTATTGCAGTTCTTTTTCTGATCACAGAGAACTAGCACTTTTGAATGCTCGAAGTATGCCAGTCCTAGGTAGACAGAGAGAGATGGACTTCGAAAAAACTCATTATCCACATGTTTATGATTCCCGAGCTGAAGCTATGAAAACATCAGCATTCATTGGGGGTGCAAAGGTACGTGTTTGTGCATGGTCCTTCTTGAACAGTCCGTCTTTCCCAGTGAATAATGTGCAGCAGGGTTCCCTTTGTTCCATTAGGAGATTCTCCTCCTTATCAGAGGCCAATGTATGAAGCAGTGCTTCTTCGCAGACGGTTTTAAACACTTTAATGTTTTCTGATTTTATTTTGACTCTAGAAGAAATAATCTCATTCTCAGCTAATGTAATTGTTTTTATTTCTAGGGTCACTTAAATCATTAAAATACTATTTTTCTCCTCCTATCTTTTGGAGACCATTGAATTGACTTTAACAAAGGGAATCCTTTATGAAATTCTAGACTTAATGGCTTTTGAAATTTAATAAAATGGAGTTACCTTTTTTGTCTTTTGGGGACTATTTTCTGAGTAGTAAAAGTAATTATTTTCCATTTTAGGGGTCCAGTACTATCTATAAAATGAATCAGTGAGAATTGCTTTTATTTTTGATTCCTTTTTTGAAGAAAAGTGACAAACCATTGTTCGAATTGGATTATACATAATCATACTTTCTGTTTTCATACTTCCAATTAATTTTCCTCTAATACTGTTTTAGGTGTTCTTACCAGAGGCAGTTCAGAGAGAAAACAATAAAATGTATGAAGAGGTGAAGATCCCCCATAGTGAACCAATGCCTATTGGTATTGAAGAGAAAATTGTTTATATTAAAGATTTAGATGAGGTGAGTAAACCATTTCAAAGGTATTAGATTAGTTTTTGCTTTGTATTACAAAAATTTAACTGGAGAAGATTACAAACTAATACTGTGATATGTGATGTGTAAATGCAGCCAGTTAATTCCTTCGCTGCTGTTTTGGAGGGTATTTGTTGGGGGATGTAGTTCAGTGATATAATCCCTTTCATGATGATTCAGATTCAAGAAATTCCTGCTCTAAAATTCTTGCTCATGAGTTCCAGTTCTCAATTCCTTTGGCATTACCTATTCAGCTATTTATGGTTTTGAGCTGTGATCTTGTATCACTAAAATGAAGAGATTATGGCGATTCTGTTCTCTTTCTGGAGACCACATGAAGAAGTGAACCCAGACTTGTGTATCTTGACGCGTACAGGAGGTTGACTTGTGACTGCACAGTGCTGTTCTGCAGTCTATCGGACTAGTCTTATAGTAGCATGCAGTTGTGGGGGTATTGAGTTATGGTGTTATAGACTGCACGGGGTGTAAAACCTTTTGGAATAGTGCTTCTTTAAGCAGAAGGTGGAAAATCAGTATTAGCAAAACTTGGATAATAGACAGTAGAGAGCAGAGAGGAAAAATGCAAGTAAAACATTAACATTTTAACTTTTACTGGTTTAAAATGGTGAAAAAGATGAGGTAAGGGAACTAAATTTGTTGTTAGTATTTACAGTCTAGAAATTGCAGTGCTGTTACCTTACTCGTTGTATATGTCAAATCTGTTGATGAATGAAAAGTTTGCTATTGATTTGAACAGGGACATAAAGAACAAGCTATATATACATACAGAAAAGGTTTTATGTTTCTTAGTTGTTCAGCAGCATACAACACAGAAGAATGTTTCCCACTTTTTTCCCTGTGGGAAAACAGGAAATGAGAATATAAATCTAATACAGTTACCCAGAGCACGTTATTGGGGTTCTGAGCAAAGATTACGTCTTACATAAAGATTTAACTCTTTTAAAACAGAAGACAGTTTAATTTCAGAATCTGAATCTGTTCTTTTCTGCTTGGGTGACAGTACCTAATGTCATGTTTACAAAGTGAGTGACAGCTTAACTAGATAGAAAAGTTGAGCCACTGCAGCTATAAAAGGTGACGTTTTATATGACAATTTTCAGCATGACAGCTTTTTGCGATGAAATGTCTTTCTCCTAAGCCGAATACTACCTACCAATCTGTAAACTTTTTGCAATAAGTACCAATATTTCAATAGACATAACTTGTTTCAGAATAAATATAGTGCAGACGGAAACATAAATATCTAAAAGAAATGGTTTGCAGATTTTTATACATATAATGTTTAAAATAAATGTTACAAAATGCATGTTATTTAAATTTCACAAGTAATTTGTCTCCTTTATAGATTGTGTGTCATCAGAAGGCATAGTTTTCAGTTTTACAGTGAAATTCTGAAACAGAAACAATCTTCTTCAGAACTTTACTCTTCCATATATTTTTCTATTACAGGAGATCATACAGGAGTGTCAATAGCAAGTACAATTTTGAATGTTTGAACACCTATGTATTTAATTCCTGCCTTCAACTTTCATATCAGTTTGCAACAAAAATGACAAATTTATGAATAGTTCGTCCAACTGCAGGACTTGTCAGATTCCTGTTTCTATTAGTGAAGCTCATAGATTTGAATCTTGTTGAATAGTACCCTTTTCTCTATGAAGTGAAGAGGCTGAAATTGCCAGTGTGTGCATTGTTTGAGATAAGATATAAGTATCTTGGTTAGGGCAAAAGATATAAGTATCTGGTCAAGATATAAGTATCTTGGTTAGGGCAAAATTTCTTTTTTTCTTTCTCAGTATGGCTGTTTTAGATCTCGAAGCTCATAAAATCTTGGTTGGTACTTAAAATTTTTGCCAATTAACTCAAGTTAATTTAGAGGGCAAGAAGTTTTTCTGTCAATATGTTTTACTCTTTTTGATGAACTAGTGTAAGCAAAAGCAGCAAAATGAATTTTTTTAGCTTTCTTCCTATCATACATGTCTATTATAAGATAGCTCTCATATCTCTCTATAAATATGTTTGCAGGGTTATCTGAAATATAAACAGATGGGCAAGAGGAGAGGTGACAGTAAACATAACTGTAGATAGTTAATTACAACATCTAAAGGCACATGAGAAAGGTGAAAGTTTTGCTAGTATTGACTATTATGAGACGCCATTAGTGGTAGGGTTGTGATGTAAGACCTTGAGTTCATCAGAACATACAGATTAAGGAACTCATTCTGTTTAATGAGTCAGTACACATGCAACCCGTAATAATAAAGATCCCTGGGAAGAAAAAGCACAGAACAGCCACACTGTCTGTTGTTGCTATTACAAGGGTATTTATCAAAGCTCTCCAAGCGCTTGCTATTTTATGGAGAAATCCTGATGGTTTTAAAAATTACAAATAGTCTTCTTCCTTTTAGTTCATTAGTTTAGTTCTCATCTGTTCTCTATTTCACCAGTCCCATTTCTTTTACACTTTGGTGAGTTTCTTGCTTTGTCAAGAGTCAACTCTGGCTGCGTTTCGCTGCATCAGGTACTAACATTTGTTAGTTTCAGTATTCAAAGAAATAAATACTTCGGGGTTTTCTAAAGTGTTTCTTCTTGTAAACTTACCTTTTTATATCTCGGAAATAGACCACTTTTCTACTTTCCAAGAACAGTTTTACGGAGTTACTTTCAGGCTTCAGCTCTTAAGTTCTCATTTGGCACAGAGCCACGGGAGGAGGAGGTGGGGTAGGTCAGCGCCCCAGGTGCTCAGCACAGAGGGGACGGGAGTCCTTCCTCAGCCCCTAAAGCTGTAGGGTGTCAGCCTGCTGGGGAGAGGCCAGCTTTTAGAAACTGCTGGTAACCTCTCCAGAGCTACTTTGCCTGCACAATGACAATAAAAGACGGTGATCCTCTTTGCGATGCACTTTTTTGGTAATAACCGGGCTCTGCTCTGTAAGGTCCCGCTTTCTTTTGCTTGCTATGAGAAGCTGTGACTAGATGGCAGAAGTTAAAAGCGGGTTTGCACTACAGAAAATTTTGACCTTTTCATCTAAACACATGCCCTCTTTGAAACTTGCGGGACAGCTGTGGGACAAACAGGTCGTTGCTTCAGGTACAGAGTACAGCAGTTTTTGTACAATTAGAAAATTTCCTAAGCTGCCTCCTGGACTCTTCTTCGCTTCTCTGGACTCTTCTCCACATTTGCCCGAGTGTTGAGAGGGTAGGTGGTCAGAGGAGGTACTATACAGCTGACATTCCAGTTTCTTGTTTTGTAGAGGGAAGTGTGCTTCTACATAGCTTTGATTTATGAAAGTTTTCTAATGGCTGGTGTAGATACCTTTTTAAGGGAAATAAATTTATATGCCATGGATAATATAAGGAATCCTACATCTTGATTTGAAAATTTCCAGTGGTACTTCTGCTCATTTGAGGTCAAAAACTTGAACTGCAACCATTTTCCCAAAGGACTGAAAGGAAGTAAACCTCATTATGAGGTGTGACCGATAAGCGCATAAGAAGAATACTGGCAATACAATATAAAGTTAGTTCTTCAATCATGATTTGCATTGGTTATGTTGACAAGTGTGGGTCTGAGAATGTACAAAGACAGACTGAGAAGCTGTGCTGTACAGCTAAGTGAGTGCATTTCACAGACCAAGTACGTTTAGAAAATGGAGCTGGTGGTAGCATAAGTATTCAAATGGGCAAAAGAGGTGGCAGTCAGTGGTAGTGGAGAGATTGAAGAAAAAAAGTCTTCATTATTCAACTTAATATTCACATTACCTAGCAGGTGAAAGTTCTGTTATTCAGCTGCTAGTTTGCTTTTGTGTCACCTCTGTCTTTTAACAGACAAAGGAGCTTTACAAGAGAATCTGTGAGGTATAGACATAACATAATACTGCTAATGGAACTAAATTGCCAAAAAGTTTAATTTATCTTTAATTTTCCTTTTAAAAGAGGGAAGGTAAGAATTAGTCAAAAATGGGCTAGTTTGTATTCTTTCAAGAAATGTTTCATTTTCAACTGAATATTAGTGTGAGAATTTTTGAAGTATCATAGGAGCTTCTTTTCTTTTTAGTCTGTACATTTTCACTTGCACAAATCTAATTTTAAGGACTATTTCTCATGAGTTATGCTATTTTGAGCACATTGTCAGCTGTTTGGGTGGAGTATTAGACCATATAAAATGCGTGTTGTGGAATACACTATTAAATTTAATCTTCAAAGATCTTAAGGTTAGAATTGAGTTCATGATAAGGAGTTCATATATATTTTGAACTGTTAACCAAAAGTTAAACCTCTGGATCATGTAAGCTGAAGTAACCTTTCATTTTAAGTGTTGTAAAGTATTAATTCAGATTATTTACATTTTTCTCATTTCCTTAAATTGATGTAAACAGAGATTGAGAAGACAAAAATGTATTCCTCTAGATGTTAATTCTAATGAACCACATTTTAAACATGAATAGACTCATTTTTTAATTTGTTTCTTTTGTATAAATAGAAGTTTTGTCATTTTGCCTTATAGGAACCAGCACTGAAGGGAGCAGCAATGCCTTAAACTAGCACAGACATTAGCAGAATGTTCTTAGTTATAGAATTGACAGTGGAGTCAGGATTTATCTCCCACTGCACTTTGGAATGAAGCAATAACACATTTTAGCCAGGTTTGGCACTATATTATCTGAAATCTTACAGCTAGTATTTTCAAAGTATTTAGTTTAGCTAGAACCTCCTTGCAAAGTGTCGGAGGTTTTCTGAAGAGTTTAACTTCATGATTACTTCAATTACTGTTTTTCTAAAGTGTTATGGAATCAGTGCCTGGCAGAATACAGATGAGAGGATGAAACTCATCATACAAACTGACGAAGATCCCAATTTTTGTAGCTAGCATTCCTCCCTAATCCCACTATTCACTGCAAATGCAGGGTCAGGAGGGGCCAACCCCTCACAGTTCAGCAGCCATAAAAGCATGCCGGATCATCTGTGGCAAAGCTGCTGGTGTTCGTGCTCTCCTAGAATCTGTGGTGTCCCTTTGTCTGCTTGGTCACCTCAACCTTTCCGCGCTGTGGTCTGAACTGCCGCACTTCCTGCCACAGGCCAGCTTCGCCTTTGTCATCTCGTATTCTTTATTGCCTACCCCTGCAGGGCTGGGAGCAGGAGTTAGCGGCCTGCGTGGAGGGTGCTGTCCTGCTGCTCGGGAACATCTCCGGCCTTCAGTGGCAGGAGGGTGCACTGCTTCCCACGGAAGGGATTCCCAGAGGGGAAGGATTCGCGCCTTACTGCAAGGCAGCAAATCCCACCCCCAACTCGGTCTGTAGATAATTAGTCTTCCTGGCATTTATTATTGTTTGGAGAGCTGTGTTTTCAGCACAGTGCAAGCACACGTCGGCTTCTAAGTGGATGGTTGGTCACACCAGTTTAGTCTGAAGCATTATGGTACTACTACTTGTGAAGGAGTAGCTAGCTAGGTTGTTTCGATAACGAAACTTTTCAAAATGCAGTAGGCACAAGCTTAGATTTATTAGCTTTGGCTGCTTGACATGCAGGTTGACCATTAGTGAAATATATTTTTTGTACTTACTATAAAGGTGGTTTTGTGCCAGCCTTTTTGCCAAATAAATGTACCTTTAAAGTCATAAACTCAGGTCAGGGAAAGTTCCTCTTCAAGGCTGTGAAAACAGGTTTTATCTAACAAATTGCTGCTGGTGAAAAATGACTTCAGCTTTTTACCTAAAGTGGGTGTTCAGGGTAGGATTTATTTCTTTTGTTTCATGTTATTTCAATTTCCTTTTACTAGCACTACTTAATGGTCTAATTTTTTTTTTTTCTTCCCTGCATTATGTGAAGGAATGATTACAAAATCAATATTCCTTTTTTTCCTGTAGTGTTTTTTTTTGTTTTTAGAATTGCACGAGGTGAGTTTACTGAACAGAAGTATAGGTGTTTTTGCATAAATTATATTTTTCACATCCAGAATGTTGGACCACTTATTCCAAAGTTAATCTTAGTGTATATTTCAGTTGCATATTTTCCAAACAGCAATTGACAGTTATTGGATTGGATCAAATAGCTTCTTAAAATATTTTTAATTTTACTGAAATTTTGCCATTTATCCAATGAAGTTTACTAGAAAATTGCTCTGAGGAAAGTTTACAAGTTCTGTGATGATTCGGAAAAAAATGATATAGGTCAAGTACAATGTTTTTAATAGCTGGTAACGTATATTTGGAATCCTGTCTTCCTATTTCATCAGTGGGGGGCAAAAAAAGGTAGAATGTGTTCAGTAAGAGGTTAACAAGAATACTGGAGTTAAGATTCTACATTGATGTTAATCTTAAAGCCTATGAGCTCTGGCTTATTTTTCTTCAGTATGTGAGTTAATGAGTATTTTATCATTACTTCAGAATTCCACGTGCAATATTTACAATTTCTGCATCAAATTGTTTGAATATCTACCTTAGTCTCAGCTGAGGCTTTTATGCATTGTTTTGTTTAAATTGTCTGAATACTGTTGTTTTGACTGAAAACACATAAAAAGATGTGCTTTATGCCAAACCAGCAGGTTATTACCTGTCTTGTGAAAAATTACAATCTTTTCCATTAAGAGAATCCTATTTCTTATTAGAAATAGTTTATTAACTCTTCATCAAAAAGATCTGTTGCTATGATGCACAACTTGTAAAGTGGTATTCTGGTGTTAATATTTACCTGTAATCTGATGTTGATGAAATGCAAACATGTGCTCTGTTGCTGGGTACTAATTCACTGTTGGAAGATACTTGTTGTACTTGATTATAACTCAATGAATGTATTATTTTTAAAATATGTGCCTCACTTGACTATGGCTTTCCCATTTTTAGATATCACTATATGATTTCCTGAATGCTAAATAGGTCTGTTCCTTCCAGCAGTAGAAAACATCTTCCTATTGTGATAAATCTCTGAGGAATATTTTGAAAAATATTCATACCTTATTGATATAGCCTTTAATATTACATATGATACCACAGCATTTTCCTGGATTCATAAAACCTCTCTATTAGTTTAAATACTGATATTTTTTGGCCAGTAAGATGTTCTTTATTTTGTTAAACAGAATCACTGATTTTATTGCACACCAGATTACCAACCTGATTTCTTTTGGGTAACACCTTTATAACAAAATATCTAAATAATTTAAAGAGAGAAAGAGACTTGATATGGTAATACCAAATAGACTTGATAGGGTAATTGAAATATGGGTACACTGCAGTGATAGCATAGCTTTATGAATGTTGCAGTACAACTCTGAATTAATTCCAGAATGAAGTGTGAAAATCTGAATTCCTTGATTTAAGATGGCACATGGATGTCCCAGCTACAGCGAGGCAGAGTTCTTAGGAGCAAACCTTGGGAGTATCAGGGATTACAACTACCCTCCAATAGCCATGAGTTTGAGAAGTTGAAAACTAACACCAAAAGGGAAGATTAGGAATGAAGTAGGTAAATAATAAAAGAATAAATATGTAATCAAGAAATACTTTACAGATGGATAATTTTGTCTGATAATCTGAGATTATTGTTCTAAACATGGTTCCACCCATATCTACTTTGTCCTGAAATGAGAGTATTTTTACATCTCTGAAATATGTATCAAAATATGTGAACTAGGTTTCTTAGAACATCAGCATAAGAGTTTATGCTAGTGCTGAAATGAGAGATAAAATAATTAACAATCTCAGAAGAGGTGTATTGAGGATAAAGATTTTCTTTTTTAAAAAGTAATTATATTAAAACGCAAAAAGGAAGGGAAGTGTCATCAGGGATAGGGATATCAAGGTGGTTCTAAGAATAAGAAAGCAAGAAATAGATTGATATTTTGTTTTTTTACTAAACCTATATACAACTTTTTTTTTTTCCTGAAATACACATCCCAGGTGTGTGCTAGCTCTTAAGAGCTGAACACGGCATTGGATATCTTCATCTCTTAGCCATTTCATGGGATTCCTTCAGAGGATTTTATTTTGTAACTTGTACAGTTATTTTAAAATAACATTCTGAAATGCAGTGGTACCTGGCAGTAAGGACTGTGGTATACCCTTAGCATTTGAAAACTGTGATTTTTGACTCAGCAAAAAGATGTGTTTGACACTATTATAGTCTTTGAGAGGACCTGTCTCTTAATACAGGATAAGAAATTGAAACTATTTTCTCTGAAACATTTCTGCATTAGGCAGGTGTGACATGGCAGCAGTCTTTGCCTTATTCTATGATGCTTCTTCCATTCTCAGTCCAAGATTATCACAGACAGAAAAAAGACAGTAATACATACATTTTATGTATTTTAAACGTACATTTAAAAAATATATTTCTGAAATCTATTTTATATATATACACAACACACGTATGCAACATATATATGGGGGGGTGTATGTGTGTGTGTATATATATATATATATGTTTCCTATCAATGCAAAGTTGATTTTTAAAGTAACAGAAGTTTTTTAACTGACCCATCACCACTGTTTCATATATCCACCTCTTTGCTTCCATCAGCTCATCAGGTTTTTACTTTTTTATTTTTAACTAGAAAAAAAAGCTATGCAAAAAAAAATATTGTCAAGCCGATCTATGTCCCTTATACAGAGGATGCAAAAATAAGCAGAAGATGGTGAATAATTATAGAGATACAAGAACTGAAGTATGATCATATGTCAGATTTTCTGAAGGGTAAAAAGCAGCTTTCACTGAGCAGCAGCCCATACATACTGAAACAATCTGTCAATCCACTGTTGTGGAAGTAATGCCATAGTTCATCTCTTTTGGGATGAGGAGGAGTGCAGGTAAAGGAAGCAAATACGTCATGCCACTCATGAGTTTCAGAGCTAGGCATTATATAACTGATTACATCTAAGCCTGTATTTGCTCAAACTGCATCCTCCTTAGCCTATTCATGTGATGTGGCTTTTATTTTTGATACTAGGTTGTGGATCAAATCACTGTAATGGGATCATTTAAAAGCAGATTATTTTTATAGAAATCGGAAAAAGCATTCACCAGAGAAATGTAATGCAAACAGGCTTTTATTATTGTCCCATAAGAATGGGGAAGTGATGCAGACACTTTCTTAAAAATTTGGGTTACAGGGATTACTGGAGAAATTCATAGATAACCACTCGCACCCACATTTTCAGATTGTACGATGTTTTCCTGATGTAAAAAAATGACCAACACAACAACCTGCAACGGAACCTTTTTCTTACTCCAAAACAGTGTTCGCTTTTTACCTCTGCCATAAACCTGTCTTTTAGTAGGCTCACAGCAGGTTTATTTGCTTTGGTTTGACACTGGGCAAGTCTAATTCTTTTAGAATCAGGCTGAACTAAGGTCTCCTTTGCAATCTGTGCTGTTTTAGCTCATCTGCATAAATTTTTCAGATAACTTTTCAAAAAGGTGAAAAGTTATCTTTTTCTCTTTGCTAATCAGCTTCTCCTTGCTATTCAGCTATAACCTAATGCCTCTCCCTGTTTTATAGTGTCTTAAAATTTACTCCTTAAAATATGATCAGATTATTTGTTTTTTAAGTTGCCTTTGTCCTAGTGTCATGTGCAGTTTAGTTGAAGGCTTTTTGTAGTCTTGTGCTTTTATTCTTTTTAAGATTATCAAGG
The DNA here is from genome assembly GCF_018691265.1 of Tyto alba. NCBI lineage: Eukaryota > Metazoa > Chordata > Aves > Strigiformes > Tytonidae > Tyto > Tyto alba. The sequence continues at coordinate 5,021,124 of NW_024881316.1, forward strand.
CTTTTGTCTTCTTTAAACATTAGTTTCTAAACACTATTAGAATAGTATATTGCCTAATACACTATAGCTTTATTCATTTTTGGTCTTGTCTTATCTCTTTACATACTCATATAAGAGCCTTTTAAAATCTTAGAAGTTTGACAGTTTTGTTACGTGAACAAGCCATATTTAAGACACTGGAGATGGTGAGGGTGGCAAGGATGCTATACAAAACTGATAAATATACTCTGTTGTGTCAGTCTGGGTTGTGTTTTTACACACATTTTTCTTTTCAAAGGCTTGATATTAACGAAAACATATGCAAATAACACTAATAAATGTAGATACAACAAGAAAAAAATCACTGTGAATATAAAACAGTATTTTCAAATGTCCTTTCATTAGTGAGGTTGTAATTAAAGCTTAAACAGATCTTCTTATTTGTAGATACTCCGCTTATTCTAAGTAGTAGTAATGTACAAATTTTTTATTGAAAAGACCTCTGTAAAATCTGAGTTATCTCTTCCTGGGCAGTATAAGTTTGAAGACAAGAACAATTAATTGACAATAGGGGTCAAAGCCTAATAATAAGAATATCTGTACCGGTGAATATAGAGAACTTAATTTCTTTTAGTCCGTCCTTTAAACCAGCAAGGCTGCGTGTGATACACTGAGCAAAAATTGCTGCATAATATTTAGTGGATACTGTCATGTGACTTGCATATTCTTACAGTTTTGGGGGATTTTGGTCACTCCTTTTCATGCAAAGAGTAAAAATGAATGGGGAACTGCATTTTTTAATATTAACATGAGGTAAAATCGACTGCATCTGATTTGAATAAAACGTTAAGCCTGTTTCATTTTCTGCACAGGTGCCAAGTGTGTGTATATTGTGTAGTGCTGCCTCTGAAATGGTTGAAAATCTGATGGGAACACTTACAAAGGCAAACCAGCAAAGGGCACCAGCTGCTGAAAAGCCCCTGCTGAGCCACTGTGGGAGTACATGCATCTGCCTGTAGCTAGAAGGAATCTAACACAGTACCTACTTTTACCTGTCAGGATTTTAATTTGTGTAAAGATTGAACCAATGAAACTAATTCTGAATGCTTAAAGAAAAGAAAAAAAAAAAATATGTGGTGGTTTTTTGCGCAAAAGAGCACCACTTGGGAGCAGGAGGAGTCTGTGGAAGTGTCTCATTCTTTTAACTATTTTATATTTTTGTTTTAATAAAAACAAACCCAGATATGGCAGCTAAAAGTCTCAGCTACACTGTGCATAGTGTCTTACTAAAGGATGCAGTCAGTGTGGAAGGGATTATGCTACCGAGGAGCAGGTTTCCAGTTTTTGTTTGACTTACTTTGAGAGATATCTCGGGGGGTTTCGTGAGAGTACATGTTTCTTTTTTCACTGCAGTATCACACACAAAAGTATGCTTTACAGTCAGAAATCATTAGATATATTTTCCAACTTTTTTTTTAAAGCTGTTGTACTTTTTGTCTTTTGATACTTGAACTTTTGATACTTGCTGTTTCCACACATTGGTAACCTTACCACACAAGTTCATCATCCCTCACCTACCTTTTATTTTCCTATGGTAGATCAGGTAGAAAAACTTCTGTGAATGCTGCTGGTTTAGCTGAGATTTGGGAGAACAAATAGCTGTGTTATTGTAGAAAAAACTGATTGTGCTTGTTGCCTTCCCTTGTAGAATTTAGGAAAAAGTCATTTAACATCTGCATTGTAAAACAGTACTGCCCTCTTGGTTAGCAGTAGTGTGAAATTAACTGAAATAGAGAAGAAAATTGAGTTGTAGAAAGATTCTGACAGCAATAGATATTCCTCTGGGAATATTATTGTTTGCCATCCTTTCATTTTTACTTGATGTGTTAAAATTATTATTAGTTTCAACTACAGTTACCCTTCGGAGCACTCTTAGTTTTTCTGGTTCTTGTTAGGTATTATAAAGAAGAAATGGTTTATGTCATATGTTAAGGGCAAGCTAAATTAAATAGTTTGAAAAGATTATCCTGAAGTGGCTTCTATGTTAACTGTTCATGTAGAAATGAATATTTAAATTGTTATAACTGATGCCTTTGTGTGCCTAAAATAGTATTGAATTAATTAGGGTTTATTTTAAAATAAAAGTACTGAAAGTTATCTATACTTTAAAAGTATATAATATGAAGTGCTCTTACCCTGCACTTGAAGACAGGTTTAAATGTACTTTCAAAGAAAGTCAATATTTAGGCTCCAAATTGTGATGTTCAACTGACTGTAAATTGAGTGACTTTTATGTATGTATTAAATTTTGTAGAGTAAAACCAATGATCAATAAAAATCCAAGAAGCGTTTCAGGTAGACATGTTCTGCCACAGTGCAGCTGCATGTGGCTCAAAGAAATCCAGCTTTCTTGTTCACAGCATTTTTTTTCCTCTTGTACTTAATCACTGTAATATTTGAAATCCAGTTATATCTACCTGGTGACTTTGCAGCTGTTACGTTTGTTGATCTCTTTAAATGAACATTATAAGTGAAATATTTAAATTGAGAAAGCTGCTTGTTAAATGTTAATTTTTCATTCTTTAGAGAGGTATATTTGTGTCATTGACTGAATATAGAGACTTTTTGGAATAAAGCACATGCAGAGATCTGTAAAGTTTTTAATGAAAACAACTCAAAAGTAGTTGTAGACATTTTGATAGTAAGACTGGAGAGTAAATAATGTGCCCCTGCTGCATCCTGTTTCGGGGATGGCCATTTCTCAGTGGAATTCCATAGTACAAGTGTAGAAAAATAATGCAGTAGTCTGCTTTACCTTCATAGCATACCTGAAGGCAAGCTTTCATTCTTAGGAGTAATTGGTCTTCAATTTAAAGAGAAATGCAGAATACTGTTTTAAATTCCAATTAAAATATACTCAAGACCAAAATTGTTTTTTATTTTTAATAAATGTAATACTAAAGTGGAAATTTTCAAAGATGAGGGAAGTGCATGCTAATTCTGATATGCTATAACATTTAAAAGATTAACTCAACTCCCTCTGAAAATATTTTATGCAAAATATAGTTTGTCTGATTTTAATGTTTGTCTTTAATTAGCACAAGTTTCAGTACTCCTCTTGACACATGAATATTTTACCTAGGATAAGAATGTCCCGGGTCTTTCAGTAATAGAAATGGGACTGACATAATCCATCAAGGGATTCAGTTAGAAATCACCAAATAGTTTCAAATGTTTTTAAATGGTTTTGGGATAGAGGAGCTAGATGACTTAAAGACTGACTTTATATCTGATAGGCGATTCATCTCAGACTTGCAGTTTCCATTAACTTCAAGATCACACAGTAACTGCTAATACAGTAGAAGTGGTAAAATTTTCAGAGTGGTAGTTGAATCTGCAGAACGGCAGGAAGCAACAAGTAATGTGAAGCCTTTTAAAGTGGGAAACAGATTTTTGTGTGTGTGTGTGTGTTTTGTATCATATACTAACAAAATACTTTTACTGATTTCTAATTGCAAAATTGGAATTATCCTACCACTTAATCTTTCAGTTAGAATATTGGAACTGAACACGTCAGATAAGAGTGGAGTTATTTTTTCTTTTCATGTGAATAAATAGGTGTGCTTTGTATAATAATACTAATAATAGCAACAATAATAGTAGAAGCTATTTCTTTCTTCTGTAATATGTTGGAAATTAATATGGAGAAGAGAAATAGGAACTTTTCATTTGCAGGAAACAAAATACAGAGAAAGATGAGGTTTTTTAGCCATTCATAGGAATTACTTATCACTGAATGTAGTATAATGAAGGAGACTTCTTTGCAAATATTCCTCCTTCTCTGCTTTATTTCCCTGAATCTGGAAAGGATGGAGATTTTTTCTGAGTCATCTGAGACTATGTATCTTCCTCACAGTCACGATTTTTCAGGTTTGGCCAAAAACTATCTGCTGTTTTCTGTCAGTGCAATCCATCCCTACCAGGTTTTCCAATTATCTGCCTAGGTTAGTTGCAGTAGCCACACCTTTTTTGAGATTAATGCATGTCCTCATCAACAAAATTTACTGCTTAAAAATATATATATTTTTTTATCTTACTAGTGACGTATTCTTTCAAAACTGTAACAAAAATATGGAAGGAAAATAATAAATTAGGTCTCTCTTGATATGATGCAATTGTTTCAAAAAGTTGTTTCAAAATAATTCAGCTTTCAAAAAGTAGTCTGTGTATACTTTAATATCGTGTCATAATCTCTTTATTTGGGAAAAGTTAGCTAAAACAGTTTTTGGTTGCATAAAAGGGCTTCAGTTTTTATGCTGAGTTAGTAAAGTAACTTTTTTCTCACCATTGGGAAGAATTTATGTAATTCCTTTCATGATGCCTTCCTTATCTTTCCTTCTTACTCCTTGCATTTCTCCCTTTGTCTTGCAGTGTCTGTATTCCAGCAAGCAGTTTTCTGTATTAACTCTTCAACTGCAGTTACTTTTGAGACAGTGTGCCTCTAACAGTGATTTTTTTTTTCCTCTTTCCTTTTAAAGAGATGCCCTGGGTTTTCCCGGGGGAATAAATTAAGAGAACAATACACTATCAGCAGAGCTAGAAGTCTGTTTTAGTTGCGTACAAGTGTAAAAAATTGTGAGAGTGTTCTCTGAATTGAAAAACAAAACAAATCAAAACCCATAGAATAGTCTGTGGCATATAAACATAATTTTCCCCATTGTTCCATCTAGAAAAGTCAGTGAGTTGGTGGTAGTCAATATAGAACAGTCCAGGAGGAACCTTGCTGTTAAGCGTAACAACATTTTAAATGTTTTAAACTTCATAGATATTTTTGTATTTCACTCTTCCATCCTGTTAGCTTTGTATAGCATTAAGTTATTTTTAAATCTTAAAGGAAAGAAACCCTCTTTATTTGATACTGTTAAGATGGGTGAAATGGGAGCAAATTAAACTCAAATCCTTCCATCCTCATAAAAATTTAATTTCTGATGTTGTTATTAGGAAATGACACAACTGTCGCCATTTTTCCTTTTGATATTTTCCCTATTAGCTACATTACTTCAAGGTAATTTTTGTGTGTAATTCACAAATGGCATCAGAAAGCTCTAAAAGGAGTCTGTGTTCCGATCTCCATTTCATTGCTATAATCTGGAATAATTCTCTTGACATCAGATACTTTTGAGTTTACAATAGTGTCACTGAAATCAGAATCTCGCCCATGGGTCTGTTTGGATGCCAAAATATATGTAAGTTTGCTGTGCTGTAGAAATCATTGCTTTTATAGAAAAATCTTTCTGAAACAATTTGTTATCCGTTTTCTCAAATCAAATCACCAGAGGGTATAATCATTCTGTCTATAATCTTCTGTCGTATTATCGCTAGGCTGAGGAACACAATTCTCCCAGTGAGGGGAGGAGATTCCTGAAGCTGTTTCAGTGTTTTAAGTCAGAGCGTGATGCTCTCCCATCATTTCCATCAAACTGATTTTGGGTACACACATGCAGAAGTCTTTGGTTTTAATCTAGACATTGAACCAAAGAATATTTCTTAATACTGTATTTTTAATATAACTATAAGTGGCTAAATAATTCAGAAATCTATAGAGAAGGTATGACTGCTGCAGTTGTTTGTATAGTGTAGCTTGTCAAGAGAATAGTTAAGGTAATGTTGGTGGCAATGTATCTGTAGACTTAAAGGAATTTTGTTGAAATTACTTCAGGCATGTTAGCTCTTAGCAGCCATATATGAAGTTAAATATTTTCCCTAAAAATGCTTGCTTTTGAATAGATCTCTCTTCTCTTTTCAAGAGAGCAATTGGTAGGACTGATGATTTAAAAAAAAAAAAAAAATCAGACATAGAGTTTTTTCATTCTTTTTTTTTTTCTTTTTTTCATTGGCTGGGTTTTTTTCAAGGATTTCCTATGTTACCATAGTTAGTAGGAGACTAATATACTACTAGATTTCACTGTGATTTGTTTTTTAATGGAACTATTCTGGACTCCCTCTGGGTGGAGGCTGGTTCTTCTCTAATGAAAGTTTGTCTGTTGAAGAGCACTTGATGTTACAAGCTGTCCAGACTTTTCACGTTTCTGAGAACCGAATAACTGTCAGAAAACTAACAGTTTCAGTATCTTGACAAACCTGAAGTCTCAGAGGCTGGAGGGGAAGTGTTTAATCAGGATTTAAAAGCACCTTTCCAAGTAAAGTAAAGCTGAAATAATTTTCATAGTTCGTGAGCTATGATAGCTCTAAGCAGAGGTAATCCTTTCATATATAATAAACTTTTTTTAATTTACTTTTTTTTTCCCCCTCAGGATACTTTTTTATTCTTGTGAACACTCTGTCAGAATCTAGGAAAATTTTGCAGTGTTTGCTTTGAGTTTAATTGCACTAATATAACTTCAAAGTATGAAAATTTCCCTGGCTTTTGATGGCTACTGCTACTTAAATACCTATTGCATTAACCAGTGAAAGTGGTGATAATTTTAAAAATTAAGATTCCATAGTTTTCTAAAAGATGTTGTTTAATTCAAATTAAAAAAATGTTCAGGAGATTCTGTGTTCTATAGGATGTCAGAGTATAATTTTACCCTTATGGTTCATTATCTGTCATTTCCAGCAATTTCTTCTGGCTTCTTGATCTAATTAAGGGACTGGATCATTTTTCATGTGAGGAGAGGCTGAGAGAGCTGAAGAAGAGGAGGCTCAGGGGGAATCTTACAAGTGTAGCTAAATACCTGATGTGAGAAGGATTAACAAAGTGGGAGTCAGAACTTCCTCAGTGGTGCCCAGTGACAGCACCAGAGGCAATAGGTGCAAATTAAAACACGTGAAATTTCATCTGAACACAGGAAAGTCATTTTTTACTGTGAGGTGGTTGAAGACTGGTACACATTGCCCAGAGAGGTTGTGGAGTCTCCATCCTTGGAGATATTTAGAAGCCAACTGCACAGTTGTGGGTCACCTGATGTAGGTGATCCTGTTCTGAGCAGGGGGTTGGACTAGATGATCTCCAGCCTAAATGACTCTGTGATTACCACCAATACTGACATGGGTAGCCATATCATGCAAGAATGGCTTTTAGTTCTAGTCTAGTCACTTGTAGCATGTACATCTTTGAAACCTGCTGCTGATTCTCTTGTGCCTTTTGTTACTTGCATCTGTCTAATGTGTTCTACTCCAATCTTCCTTTATAGCACATAACTCTTCAGGTACTACAGTTTGAATGAGACATAATTTGTACTTACTTCAAGAAATTGTAACGGTGATTATGGCCCAAAGCCAATCCTAAACTCTATTTAGTACGCTTGTATAATTTTCATATCTTTGTGTATGCTACTTGCTCCTGCAAAAATTGTCCCCCTAAGTCCAATGAAATCTCACTGATATGATTTGGTGCTAAATGGAGCAGATCCAAACATCATGCAGTTTTTCTTCTATGTGTTACGAGCCTTTGCTTAAAAGGTATATACGCATTTTGAGAGCCAACATTTCAGTCTTTGTGACAGGTAGGAAATGATATTATCAGCTAGTGCTCCTAAGATACTATAGAATTATTTTTACCTTTATGGTATTTATATAGTTATATTATTTATTATTGTTCCTAAATCTCATGAGCTACCACCTCCATGAAAGTAGCAGAATATGGAAAGCATCATCAGGAGAGGGATGCTGTGGAAATCCTCAGGTATAACATCTATTTTTGTTTCTAAGTGTACCTTCAATAATCAGATAGGATTTACACTGGCACAGAAGTGCTTTAAGTGTATACACACATAATTAGAAAGCAGGAGGACTACTAAATGTTCATAATTTGGAGGGATAGTAGGAATGTATTTATTAAAATGTGTATGTGTATACACATATAAATACAAATATGTATAGATTTGTGTTTTAACCAACAACATTTCAAAGTACAAGGGGAAAGATGCCCTAGAGACTATTTATATGTCAGGACAAGGGACATCTGAACTTCATTTCCTGAATTTCATGGATTTTCTGTAAATTAATGAATTAGTCGTGATATTACCAGTTAGATCTATTATCTTTTTAATTGAAAGTGCAGTAGAACAACTGACTGCAGAATGGGATTTGTTGCACCTGAATTATGTAAGGTACTTTGATTAAAATATATCTACTGTAAAATTAAGCCAATGAATAGGGAAAACGCTGAAAGTTTAAACTTGGTTTATGAGCGTAATGGATTATCTTTATGATACATGAGTAGTAATATTATTTTGTTATTGTACAACAGAAGAAGTCGTAATTATAGAACATTTATTTAGGTGGTTTTATGCGATGGAAATTAGTACAGATGACTAACATTTCTTTATTTCAGACCATGAGAAAATTTGTCTAGTATTACGTGAAAACTGAAAAAATGAATGCGGACAAGACAAAAATCTCTTTTACAATGAGGAATATAAAGAAAATGTCCTGTATGTAAATCAATAAAATATTATAATTCTAAGGGAGATAACACCCAAACTACTTCCTGGATAAATTGCTAAGAATTAAATACAGTTATATTTTTTTTCTAGTGTTGCTCTGGATAGATTAGGTAAGACATCTTATGCTATGTCTATGCATGCCAATACTGAATTTAGAAGTTGCTACTAAAATGCTGGCATTCTACACTGAAGTTGACTTAAGAGCACATTGGGCCACCAAGTGAAAATTTGTGATACTGGGGTTAATTGCATCTGACAAGCTGTTTCTGTCACCTAGTGTTAATGCATAAAGTGACACAGTGAGTGAAAGATCTCAGCTTTTAATGGAACTTGCAGTTAGCACCCTTTTGTTCTCGGTGAGGGAGAGTGCTATAGACCACAGATAGACCACAGCAGGTTTCACAGATGTGCCTTGGGAAAAAAAGTGTCTTCTGCTTCATATTTATTAAACTCTGGAGAACTACAAGGTCTGGCTAACGAATTGCATGAGTAAAACTCAGTCTAAAGTGCTGATGGCCTGTGCTATTTAGAGCAGATGCTGTTACTACCGTGTTGCTAAAGCAGTTGTGTTTAAGCTGTTGCTTGCCTGCAGACTGAATTGTATGGACTCATTCATAAATATTACTTTAATGGCTTTAACAGTTTTATCCTATTTTTAAATTGCTGTTAGAGTACCAACACACAAATACCTTTTTAATGAAATGACTAATTTAGAATACCTTAATTAACTGTAATCTCATATACTTGTAAATGCGTTAGTTGTACTAGTAAATTCCTTGGGAAAGAATTGGAAAGCTTACTGAAGTAAATATAAATGTTTTATACATTCACATCAGAGATGCCTTGAATATCATCTGGTTTGTGCAAAGAGTTGCTTCTCAGTGGTCTTTCACATTGATTCATGCTTATGTAAAAATGACACCATTTTAGGCATGAAACTGTGTTTGTTGAGAATGGCACTCAGACTGTATTCTGCTTAAACTTCGTTTGGTTTGTGTAGAATTCTAGGGATAAATCAGTTGTGGAGTAGAAGGCTGAAGAACGTTGCATCTCATTCACCTTCAATAAAAAACAGATTCTGCCATCCAGTGGCTACCAGTCCCTTAAGCAAGAAGGGATTTCACTAGTTTGTCTGAAAAACTTTTGGTCTGTGGAATTCTTGACTGATGTTCATATGCCAGAGGGAAGAAAATTGTTTTCAGCTTTGAAACTAGGTAGTCTGTGCAAATGCCAAATTAAAAAAGCAAATCTTCTAGTACGTTTGTCAAACTGTGGACTTCTGTGCACACTGTTGAATTTCTGTCTGCTGTCCATTTTTTTTCTTACTGATTTTTAAGGGCAGAACTACTGGTTTTGGATTATGCATATGTATTTCCACTTGTTTGGAATAAAATGAAGTTTTGGGGAAGGATAACCTGTAATATTCTTTGAATCAAATGGGAAGTTGTTTTGAAGTCTTAAGATATCTTAAGAAACTTAAGATGTTCCTGCAGAGTCACCTGTCAAAGAACATTACACATTGACTGTGTATTGTGATTGTGATTTGTCAGTGCCTGCATTTTTCTTTTGAGTTGCTTGAAAATTGATTACTGTGTTGAATGAAAGTCTAGATTCTGGTCAGAATACCATTATTTTTAAAAAAAAATACTTCTAGTTCTTAACCAGACTTTTAAGGTTTTATTTTTTATCAATCTTTATTCCACTCTTAATATTCATGTTTCAGTAGGCTTAGCATCTTTCCAGAAAACAAGCTGAGGTTCATTTTTCTAACGCGTTACACAGCTTTCTCTGGTGCCTTACCAAGTCAGCCTTAATCCATGGTGTTACTACTTTCCAACAGGAAAAAAGATAGGAAATTATTTTTATTTATCTAAATATTTGTTTATTTTTGATAACAGTTCCATGTCTTGGGGCTATAGTATATTTAATTTCTTCCAAATTTAGCATGTCTTACACTGCCCATTTAAAGATTAGGAGAAACTGGGGCAATATATTCCTACGGGCAGTAGTTTAAGAAAACACTTAAAGACATACTTTATTTAAGGTTATTAACAATCACACAGCTATAAGAAAACCTGTATGTGTAAAGCCAAACATTTTCAGCTGTGTGGCTGTGAAAAATTCCTGTTAGTCTTTTCTGAATATGCTTACACCAGACTTTATTTAGACAAGTATGTTTCTGCTTTTGTTTAAAAACTGCTTCTTTAAATAATATATATATTGTGTAGTGTAGTGTTTTGTTTGTTCAATTCTGTAATCACCGGTTGTGTTTGTGAGTTTCTGTCCATCGATCTTTTGTTATAAACACTGTAAGTATTGTTTATCGGTGTGAACTTTACAGTGTTTGTAATAGCTTCTAAACCCAATTAGATAGAATGGAAGGTAAAAGAGAAGATAGACCATTTTCAAAGACTTGTCAAGAAATCTCAAAATGGAGCGATAGGCAAATTAGAAACCTAAAATGACTAAGGAGGCCATAACAATGGTTGATTGAACCCCTAGGAAATCCATTAACACTTTCTAATAATCTCATTCATGGAGATTAAATTAATTTTGAAGACAATACACCACGTAAACATTAGGTATACAAAACTTGGTGCAAAACAAATAAGATTTCCCCCTGCACTTTTGCATGCAGAATAAACTGTGAAAGAATATTAATAGTGAAAACTGTTGTAATCCTGAAATTCAGCCACTTAAAAAATTGAAGAAACTTGATGAAAAGCACTGGAAGTACTTGCACTAGATCCATTTATTTTTTTTCTTCACCAAAGACACTTAACAGTTTAGAACATATTTGAATATATATTTGAGACGTGTCAATCCTACAAATACAAATGCAATACATTATTTGAATGGAACTTGTTTTTTCAGTGTTGCACAAGAAGTTTCCAACCTGAAAGCTTTCCAAAGACAAAGGTACTGCTAAACTGAAAAGCACATTTTTCAGAAGGAAATAGTGTATTGATTACATAGTATTTTCATTGGCTTTTATATCAACGAATGTTGTTTTTCAATACATAAAGTCCTCTAGAATAAAACTACAGTTAGCCAGTCATTAGGTATGCCATTCCTCTACATTTAAGGGTAGAGCATTGTCATGTATTGTGAAAATGGTGTATTACCCTAAATTTGTAATTTGCATTTCAGGCTCTCACATGAGGTTACTACGAAGAAGCTTCAGGAAAAATAATACTCAATGCTGTTTGTTGCAGAGTTAATTAAAATAGTTGATTTGAATAACCAAAGAAGCCCTCATTCCTGAGCTGGCATTACTTGGGTTAGTAATAAATTGAGTCCTGCTCAAATAATTTGCTTAGTATTGGAAAGAATTAGAAAGAATGTCACTAGTATTGGAGAGGCTATTACCACAGAAAATGACTGTAAATTAACTGAAGCCCCCAGAATAATAGAAATGGAGATCTTCAGAAGGTGCTTTCAGGACTGTTCTTTATAGTGAATTTGTACTGTTGTGGTTTCCTACAATTAAAATAAAAATTATAATCATCAAAAATATCAGTAAGATACTTTTCATGATTATTAGTAGAAGCAGTGCAGGTAATTAAATTTGTAGAAAGGAAATAATTCTGTGTTCTGCAATCTCTTTTAAGTGTCTGTGAAAAGTAAGAACAAGCAAGTTTATTAGAAGACTAATTTTATATTTTAAGGGTCTGTTACTCAGTTGCAAAAGTTTCAGAATCTTCAAATACAGAAATTGTAACTTTCTACAGCAGTTCTTTCTTAGTGAAAATCTAATTTTTCAGAGAAACCAAGAGGAAAAAAGTATTTTCTACTTGATCATTTGTACTTTATAAGACTTAAACATGCATTAAACTATAATAACTATAATTGCCTGTATTAACTATATAATTTAATTTTTTAAAACCTTCACAAAGATTATTTGAGGCTACACATACAAGTTTTATGTTACTTTTGGAGGCTGCAGTTTGTTGGGAGCATTGTTGAAGAAAGATCTGAAAATTAACTGCAAGATGGAGATTAACTCTGAAGGAAAGAGAAGGCTGTTAGTGAAAATGTGTGTGCGTGTTTGCATAATTAAACTTTATTGTGCAAAATTAATCATAAATATTTTTTTTTAATCTTATGTTTCTTCAGCAGGTTCCTGTGTATTGCTGCTGCTTCTTCCATTAGAGTTGTAGTTTGTCGTCTTAGATTTAAAGATGCATATTCATCTAATCTGACTATTGCTGTTTTCCTGATGTTTACTTATTAGTAGGTCGTTATTTCACTGTGTATTAGTTTTGGTCACACTCGATTAAAAACAAATTAAATGCTGAAATAACATGTGGCTAAAGGTTTTGATTAATTTTAACAGATGTTATCCTGCTATATTTTGTTTTCCTTATGGATTTAGGGTTTGAGGGTTGGATGGGAGTGGTAGCCTCAGAATAAAAACCTTGGAATAACAAATATATTTAAACAGGTATCCTAAGTTTTTTTTTTTTACCAGATGTCCTTTTTCTTATGATTAATATATTTATAGACACACACAAACACTCACACACATATATAGATCCAAAATATACGTGTTGTTTGTTTTAACAGATTGGACAACTTGCTTTCAAAGGCATGAAAAGACTAAACCGAATCCAGTCTATAGTTTTTGAAACTGCCTACAACACAAATGAGAACATGCTAATCTGTGCCCCCACTGGAGCTGGGAAGACTAACATTGCCATGCTGACAGTCCTTCATGAAATTCGCCAGCATGTCCAGCACGGTGTTATCAAAAAGGATGAGTTTAAGGTAGGAGTTTAATGAACCACGTAACAGCTTTTCAGCTTGTAAGGTAAAACCCATTATATGTTATACATGGGATATGAAACCAGGAAGTTTTCAAGGGTATTACACTTTTCCAAGTCAAAGATAAGGCCAGTTTTGATTTACTTCATTATTGTTAAAGCTATTCTTATTTATGTTCTAAAAATCTTATTATGCGAGTAAAAAGCTATGAAAATGCATTTGGCTTTGATGCAGAACCAATTTTCAAAGTGATGAGGCTGTGTAAACAAAATCCATTGTCCTTTAAACAGCTGCACACTTATCCAACAAAGATAACTACTTTTCATATATCACTATTAAGATTTTTCACTGTAAGCGCCTGGTATCATATTTCACAATAAATTGTGATTTGCAATGGTTGCCATGAAACAAACAACATTGTGGGGTTTGCTCATTTATCAAGTGAATGTCCTTTTGGTGCAGATTGTGTATGTTGCTCCTATGAAGGCTTTGGCAGCTGAAATGACAAATTACTTCAGCAAGCGTCTGGAACCACTGGGCATTACTGTGAAAGAGTTGACTGGTGATATGCAACTGTCAAAAGGTGAAATTCTGCGAACACAGGTATGCTTAGTATTTTAAAATACTGTTCTGTGTGTTTATTCACACTTCTTCATAAGTACGCTGGTCTTTTCTTCAAACACCTTGTAAAAGTATTAGTAAAGCAGCTGATTATTACTGAGTCTGTAATTACACTGGTTATGTTCCAAAACGTGACTTTCAATTCAAAGTGATTAGAACACTAATACATCTGAAATATCTTAAGCAATGGGCTCATTAAGCTTTTTCGGTTTCTCTCATTTAGACTTACTGCGGTGCCCCACTTCCACGTAACCTTTGTATAAAATCTTCTCTGATTTCAAGCTTGAGAGCCTTAGTGGGTTGTGCCCCTACCCTTTCAGGATTATAAATCAGCTGTTGTGTGTATGTGTTTGCGAGAACCTAACATTCATAATTGTGGATCTGGCATTCTTTGATAATAGCCATCTTTGAAAAGTTGAAGGTCTGGACTGTAAATGGTAAATTCTACATAAATTTGAAGTGCCGTAACATTGTTGCAAATATGTCAAAATAATACTTGGCTTCTTTCTTATTAAAAAAAAAAGTTAATAAAGCTGTAGGTTCCTGTTAATGGCTGATCTTTTCCTTTTTTAAAAACAAATGAGTATATGACATTGCTAGGTTAAACATTTGAACGTTCACAGAAATGAATAAAATTTGCTTTTTTAGCCTCATAAATAGTATTGTGTAGATGGAGACTTTTCTGTTTTAGCAGATACTTCTTGTCACATTTATTTCAGGCAAATGCTACTTGTGTCAGTGAAATATCATTTTCTCCCAAATATTGATACACTTTTATATCTATTCTTACATAAAATTCCATGTAATTACCCTTCCTCCTCCTGCCTGGTCCAAGAGACAGAATAAGAGTTGGTTGTATTGGCAATATGAACATTTATAAATGTAACTTATAGTAATTATTGATTCATATGAGTTACATTTTCCCAGTCCTAACTTTGCTGTATTTTACATTTTTTATGCTAAGACTAGAGAAGACTCCTCAGATGACAAGAAAAAAAAAATTTATATGTAAATAATAATAAAGAGGACCACTGCAATAATCTATAATGAAGTCCTGGATAACAATCTTCTTTATTAGAAGACATATATGCATACGTATTGATGCCTACAGTCACAGTGCTGTGGTAACCAATAAATAACAAACCAGTATCAATGAGTAAAAGCAATATCACTGGTACTTTATCAAAATTACTTTGTAACACCATCTGCCTAAAATTTGGTTTTACAAAATAAAAAACTTTTCAACAGGGACTTTTAATAATTGAAATTACTTACATACACCAAATTATCATTTAAAATTTCTTCCTGTCTTCACAATACTTTTCAGCTAGGACACGTAATCGAGTAGGTTAGAGTTTTAATAATGAGAGAGCACGTGTAATCACTGCCAAAACTGAAGTGATGGTGGAAAAGCCTGCTCTGAATGTAACTACAAAGTTTGATGAACAGAATGAAAATAGAATGGAAAAGTGCTATTTTCTCTTGCTCTCGTAGTTTGCAATGTAATTCATGAAATCTCACCTCATTACTAAAACTCTGCTTACATCCAGTAAAGAAGTAAGGAAAGAAAAAAAATCTCCACAGAAATTTCAGGTATTATTAAAAGATGTGAATGGAAATAGTTTACAAATTTTACTACTCTAGTCATGGGAAATTATTAATATATGCAAAATATTAATTTAGAGCAACATAGTAACTTAAGTGTAGAAAGACTGTATGCTTCATCATGCTCTTCTATTTCAGTCCAAAATACCAGTAGTAGCACAATTCTTCTTTTTCTTTTGGGGAAGAGGCTAAAGTAGATTTATGTATAAAAATCAAGAATAGAGGTCAAGGGCAGGACCTAGGTAAATTTTTTTTCCTGCCATGGACTCATTTCATTGCTTTGAATTTATTTTTCTTATCTGAAACTTACTCATTTTCAGAGGATTTTTAGCTTCTTATGTACTTCATTGGACAGAAACACTGATCTGAAGTGTAGTGTATTTGTAGTTGCTAAAGTTTGTGGGGGAGTGGAGGTGGAAGAAAAATGGTCTCCAGCAGAGGAAAAGTTTGGAAACCGTTATGTTATTCATGACCCAAAATTTATTTCCTAGGTTTTCAAATGAACTGTAATTAAAGCATTGATTAATTTCAGTTTTGCTTTTGCATCAATAATAGGTTTGCTTCTTTGCTCTTCAAAACATTGGAAAAGTTAAAAAGACATATATTAAGTCAGTTCATAAATACTGGGACTGTGAAATACTAGTTTTTTCTTTTATTTTGTTTGTTGTAGCTAGTCAGTCTTTCCTTATGATTAATCAGAACTGTAGGAGGTGCAGAGGAGAGAAAACACCAATCTGAGAGTTACCGATGGAGTTGCTGCTGCTGTTCTGGCAGACTCCAGAGCCCAGCAGTGGGCTTTGATATCAGAGCGCACAGAAAATGTGTAGCTGTACTATAAACTGAGGAAAGGGCACGCACTTGGGCTGGGTGTTGCTCGTTGCTCTTTGCATATATTGTTTCCTATGAAAACTCATGAGCTTTCTTTCATCAACTGTGCACTGAAACCACCTTGTCCAAGCGGGTTTCTTTCACTGGTTTTTACCCTATATTAAATTGATTCTTGCTTTAAAATTTTATTTGTCAGCTTCTCTAACGTATACATTTCTAAGCCAGGAGTACTCTGATATGTGTTTTTGCTTTATTTGTAATTTCAAAGTTGCTTTGCTAAGCATTACTCTGCTTTCTAGCCTTCACTAGTGTAATAGATGAAGTGCCTGTGTTTAGCAGTAAAGCAGTTTTTCCTGTAAGAATTAATGTTATAGCAGGTGGATGCACGCCGACAATTTAAATACGCAGGGACAGTACATATAGTATGGGAGATAAAAGGCAGGAGTAGGATCATCCACTGAAGCAGATGCACGCATTTAAGGTGGGATCACTGCTTCAGAAGATCTCAGGCGCTTCTAGGAATCTGAAGGCCTGATATAAATCTTCTGTGACAGTTGTCTTCTGCCTCTTTTCTGAGCAGTTACATTTTCACCATTTTCATCCTCAGATGAATCAGTCACAATGAAAGGTATAAAAATGAGGTGATTGTCAGGTATTAAAAGTAGCACTTCAGTGACAATCCTGGTAATTTTCTCCTTCCTTGCTATCCCGCCTGCTCCATCCTTCATACTTTGCCTGTGTGTGTTTAAATATGTGTATTTTCTAAGTCATTACATGCATCTGTTATGCTTATTCTGATGAGGAAATATTACTTTATCTGACAAATTGCTAACAATCTCACTTCTCAGGAATCCACCCTTAATGTAGTGGGATCTGCCTTTATTACTTCTTCTACAAATATTTTTAGAAGAGGAAAATGCTAGCCAAAAAAAAGTAATGAGTAATTTAAATTTTTATTCCTTTTATGATGGAATGAAATCTTTTAAATGTTTTTGAAAGATATGCCCATTAAAAAGACCTGTAGCACAATTTTTCAGCCATAACCTTGTGCTTTCCATGCTGTCATTTAATATTAATCCAGAAGGCATCCATGTCTCTTGCTGCTCCCTAATTTTATGGTATTCTACATCAGGTGATTTTACTTCCCTGTTATTCCATTCCATACCATACTTTGAGTATTCATTAACAGTACTATGGTTCCAATGTGTACTTCAGAAGCCAAGCTTTTCAAAAAGTTATTTCCAATTTTATGAATAATTAAATTGCCTTAAAAACAAAAATCAAAATAAGTGTTTTATTGACACTTCATCAGTCTTCTAACCTGCTCCCCACATCTTTGGCAGTGAAAGCCACAGCTACTACTTATTTAAGTTAAAGATACGGGTTGTGTGTTAAAACTGTAAGACACAATTTCCCTTCATGGTTTTGTGAAAAAGAGTAAGTGTAAATATTTAGCATGTTGCTTTAATGTTTCAGACAGAATAGATCCAGGGTCCACTACCAAATAATTTGTAGGTGAATAAGTGCTTCGCTGAACCCAGGAACAGAAGAAAATAAACTTGTTACAAAATAAGTAACACTAGGTATTGTACTAGTTCTTATAGACAGTTTGTCTTACATTATTGAAGCTTTTTTCATAGTCTAAAGATACATTAACTTTTCAATTTCTTTCCTCATTAAAAAACAGTCTAAGGAAGTTTATTTCCCTACAGTTGATATTTTTCTTATTGGCTCTATTCTAAGCATGTTTGTATTCTGACCTACTGTTACCTAAGCATGTTTGCATTCTGACATACTGTTATCTAGGAAACTCTGATACTTAGACATCACTTAAACCACAGTGATGATATTAAGCATACTTTAGCCATAACCTATTATTTGGTAAGTTGATTTTGGTATGTTAATGTTTAAATGGAAAATATGAATAAGTAGTAAATTTTGTATTTTGCTGGGTAGCATTCAAAATAACATGAAGCATTTTGTTTGAAGGCAATGGATTATTTGGGTGATTGTCCTTACGGGCTTTTTTGAATGTGCATATATATAGTTACTCAGTCTTTGCTTTATACAGCCTAGAAAATTGTATAGCACAACTTCAAAATCAGCTTGTGGGCTAGCAGATCAGCTATCGTTGACCTTGTGTTTCCAACAAATATAGTTATAATAGTTATCTTTTGAAATTTTGGAGAATACAACTGGGATTGGAGCAGTATAGATTTGTAATGTAATCACCAGTCTGAAGGCACTGCCCTGCACTGAGCACAGTGTGTTGTAAGCTGATGGAGTAGCATGATGGCTTCTGGCCTTAACAATTAGTAACTTTTAAAGGTAGTGGGCATCAAAAAATATGTAGGAGATAATTTCTTTTTAACGTTTTATACATACGTAGCGTGAAACGATATTAAGATCCTTAGCATACCACAGTGAAAATTTATCAAAATTTCTTCCACCTGTATAAACTTTAAAAATAATTTTTAAAAATCATCTTGTTAAAGTTATTTTATTTTCTTTTTTTAATTAAAGTTATTGTATTGTTCTATTGCATCTTCAGTTATTGTGAATATTCCTTGTCTTTAAACTAGTACCTCAGTAGTTTTGTATAGGATGTTTTACATTTCAATCCTTGTCAACAGCTAGCATCCTAATTCAAACAAGTACATATAAGTGAGACTGACATTTTAAAGTTGAAATAAATTTTCTATCATGTTTCTGCTTTATTTTGTGCCTCAGACCTGCACATATAAGCCAGACTTCTTTTATTGATCTTGTGTCTCTGGCTTCGCCTTGAAGACTGACAGACTGTCATGAGCCTTGCTCGCTACAGATATGTCTTGGTGTTAAGGCCAGATTATCAGTGCTTTCTGTGTTGCTAAATTTATGTAGTAGTTGAAAACAAATCTGATCAAATTTTGGAAGCAGGCTAATTTCCCCCCACCTATAAACCTCTATATATCTCTGTTCCTTCCTTCTCATATTCTTGGAGTTAAAGGGATTCAGAGAGCAGGAGAAAGAAATTCATTGTCTTTTAAATAAATATTATGGGAAAATGAATCAAACTGTTATTTTGCGAATAGTCCTGATTCTGCCACTTCTGAACTATTGAATACTTTTTTTTGTAACTCTCTTGGAATATAGGTTTATTTTTTTCAATAGAAGATAAATATTTTGTTTTTTGTTACTGTTTCTATTGACCAAGATACTGATTATAGAGAAAGCAGGGTTACTAATTTAAAATATAATACTGGGTTTTCTGGACTGTTTACATAGTACTAAAATACTTTAAGGCCCACAAAAAAAAAATATTTATTTATGCATTTACTGAACTGCAAGGCTGTGCCTGTCAACGTGGGCCTGCCAGCCTTCACAGAAACAGACATTTCTAAAACTTTTAGGTTTCTGTAGGCCTCCTCATAGATCTGTCATTTTTTCTGCCACAGATTAGATAAAAATTAATTGCATGTCTGATCAGTGAAAAGGATATTGGAAGCAAATTGTGTATCTGACCTCAGTCTGCTTTCAACCTAAAGTGCTTCTGAACATTTCTCCTGAATACAGATAGAAAGTGGGAAACCTAGAACAGAATTCACCCATTTAAAAAACAAACAAACAAACAAACAACAAACTGCCTTCTTCATAAACTTTTGTAATTTCACAACTCTGAAAAATTCCAAGCCAAATTCAAAGCTTAAATTTGTTTGCTGTAGTGTTGTGCGTCAATGAAATATGCAGAGGCAGGAAGAGACTTTTTATCCATACAGCTCAACTTAAACAAAAAAAAGAGGATGGTGGTGAAGAAAGTCTTGCTAAACCTGACTTGGCTTGTCAGTTAGAAAATGGGCAGCTAGCTGTCATATTTGTTCTCTGCTCATTAGCCTGTGTAAGCTAAAACCACGTTGCTTTCAGAGTTGATTCTTAATGTTTCCCACAGTTTATATAAAAACTATCTTAACATTCCTTCATAAACTATCTTAACATTCCTTCATAAACTATCTTAGCGATCCTTCAAAGCTTTAGATTTGAGAAGTGATATCACTTTCATTTGCTAACTGGTGAACACGTTGAGCTGCTTAAAAACGCGAATGATTTCCAAGACCTCAATTAAGGAAAAAAAACAAACCACAAATAACTACACAGAGTGTCTTTTCATCACCTTAGAAGCACATTGTGCTCGTTTTTGGCATGTCCGTGGCCAGGTGTTGGCAGCGGGGGGCTGCAGGTGCAGACGGGGCCCGTTCCAGCCAGCTCCAACAGGCCCACGCCAGGCCCACGCAGGGCACGGCTGAGCCCCTCGGCTTGGCTGGTGGTGCCTCTGCAAGGGTGTATTTAAGAAAGGGCAAACCCGCTGTGCAGTAGTTGAGAGAGAGAGAGGGTATTACTGAGGAAAAAAAGTGTGTAAAGCAGCCCTGCAGACACCCAGGTCAGTGCAGAAGGAGGGGCGGGAGGTGCTCCAGGCGCGGGAGCAGAGATTCCCCTGCAGCCCGTGGAAGAGGCCTCGGTGGAGCTGATGCTCCCAGCGCGGCCCTGGGAGGACCCCCCAGCGCAGCGGGTGGTGCATGCCTCAAAGGAAGCTGTGGCCTGTGGGAAGGACCCATGTCGGGGCAGTTGTGAAGGAGTGTCTTGTGGCAGGGACCCCGCGTTTGAGCCGGGGAAAAGCGTGAGGAACAGCAGAGACAAAGGGTTATGGACTCGTTGCAACCCCCGTCCCTCGGGACGTAGAATAGTTGGGAGCAAAGCAATGAAGTTGAGCCTGGGAAGAAGGGGAACTAGGAGTAAGGGGGTTTTAGGTTTTGTCCTTGTTTCCTCGCTATTGTACTCTAAATTTGCAATACATCAGTTTTCCCCAAGTAAGTCTGTTTTGCCTGTGACAGTAATTGGTAAATGACCTCCCAGTCTTCATCTCAACCCGTGAGCTTTTCCATCTTTCTCCCCCTCTCCAGATGAGGAGTTGAAGTGAGAGAGTGTCTGGGTGGGCATCTGGCAGCCGCCAAGGTCAACGTACCACAGCTATTTTTTGTTCTGGATTTTTTTTTAAATACAGTTACTGCTTTCACTGAAATTTTACTTTTGGTATTTTAAATCCAAGAGAAATGTTTTGTTAGCTTATTGCATTTTTTATTACGTAGTTTGTTGATGGTTTTTTAACTTTAGCTAGCTATTTATACTGGAAATAAGAGTAGTTTGGAACAACAGGGTGATTCTTGTCGAAGAACACGAGTAATGCAACAGTACCGATAGTGTGTTTGAAAACACCAGTGTTGCAAATGAAAAGAGCATTTGTGTAAGATGCATTTGCATTGGCAAATACATTTGTCTGATTACTGAACAGAATGCTTTTCTTGAGGAGAGGAAATAGCCTGAAGGACTGAATGTAGTTTGACATCTTGAAGATTAGCTGATTAATTGTACTTGTGATGGCAAGGCAGAAGTGAGAAGTGAAGCAGAGACCACAGAGCTGAATAGGGCAAACAGTTCTGAGAATGGCAAACGGCATCAGGACCTTTGAGTAATATGAATGATCACTCTGATAGATTCTGTCAGCTGATAGACTCTGATATTAAGTCATGAAGGCTTTATTCCCTATTGGAATCTGATACTAATAAAATGGAATAATGCTTTTTTCTTAAGTTCTTATCTGCAATATAAAACTAATCAAGTCTGAAACTATTTGAAGGCAAAGAGGGCTATAAACTTGAGATGCCTTCTGTTTCATCTACAGCTTTCTTTTTCTGATACACTATTTCTCATTTCCTGCTCTTTAATAAGGTGTAGAGATGCTTCTAGGTAAAAGCAAACAATGAACTTGACTCCTGCGCTACTTTTCTTTCCCTATGGAAATAAATAAATTTTGTTAATTTTTAGTGCATTATATTCTATCATATTCTGCTATATGTGCTTCCCATTTCATGCATATGCAAAGCCCATTGTTAAAAACTGAATATGCATATAGAGTAATTTATCTTATACATATACTAAGTACATGAGATAGTGATTCTTTACAGTAGTTACCCATTTACATACTAATTTTAAATAAACATTACCCACCCATTGCATGCACTTTCATGTTTATGTGAAACCAGAAATTAGAACATCTTTACATTAGGAAAAGGGAATGAGAGAGTATTTGAAATCAAATGGGGGGTTTTCTGCACTCAGGAATTGGCAAAAAAATTAATGATGACAGAATTACCACTACACCATGTTAGACATAAAGGGTTTCTTTTTGCCTGCCAGACCTATCAAACTCTGAAGCCATGTAAGTAGATTGAATCGTGATAAATACCATAAATCTATGTAAGCAGTACTTTCAATGTCCAGTTCTTCTAATAAAAAGGATTTTTGTATGATAGAAAAATCTTGAAAAGCAGGATTTCGTGGTGTGAATTTATTTTTTACCACTTCTTTTGTTGACATTCTCTCTGTCCATTTCATAGGTTTTGTTAGGAATTAATGAGTTCTGTAGAGGTGGTCTTTCAGGGAGCAGTTACAAAGAAACACTGCTAACTATTGCTGCTATGAAATGTTATTAACTAATGTGCTAAAAAGACCTCCTAGCCTGGCTTAATACAGGTGAACATACTGGAAACTGACTACTGAATCTGTATATGAAAAACGTAGTAAAACAAATACATGGCTAAGAATTTGACAGATGTATATGATCAGCACAGGCAAAAATAATTTACTAGTTCACGTTTCAGTTACCCCCAAACCAGAGAAGAATTTAAAAGACTCCATGATTTTGTAGGCTTTGAAGCATGCCCTTAATTGCAAGTAGGTTGGCCTTTTGGTTGCATGTATAATGATGTCTGAAATTACATTACATTGTGAAATTAAAACATGGAAAAGTACTGCATTTCTTATTCCTCCTAAAGCTTTATTTTCCACAAATATGTTTCTGTTTCTAAACTGTGTTGATAAAGTAGCCTTCAAAATTTCTTGATTAGTAAGGTATCTATCAAACAGAATCTATAGGAACTTTATTTCTCACTTTCCTTTCTGGAGCGCAGGGATGTCATCTTACCATGCACATCGCCATACTCACACAAAAGTGTTTCAATAAAATGACCAAGAAGTATGATTTTTTTTTAAATTCAGAATAGTAACAGCTCTTCTTCCTTAATAGCAACTCTCAGACTATAGTATTGTATTGCATTTTAACAGAAATTAAACATAGGAGAACAGTTTTTTTTTTTTAAATTCACATTTTCAATTGTTACCCCATTCATGTTACAATACCATTTTGTGAAAACTATATGAAGTGCTTACACTGAAAAATTACATAGAATATGCAATCTAAAGTGCCTTTGAAGCAACACAGTACTATTTTATTTTCCTATCTCTTGGTGTTTTATCACTGTCTAATCTCTTTCTCCTTCTCCAGTATATTTTGTCCTGTGTGCACTTACTCTGATATTAGTTTTCTGTAAGTGGCACTCATCTCCAATTACATGACACTTGTTTTTAACTTGCACTTGTTGAAAACACCTGTATTACTGCTGACTTCAGATGCCAGTCTGTTTCCTTCCATGAGTGGGGTGGTTCTTTGCTCGAGAAAATTAGGATGCATTGGATGCAGTAAAATCTGCAGATACTTTTTTGGTATGAGAAGATAAACTGTCATGAAATGGCCATCAGAAGTGATCCAGAGATTACAAAGCTCACAGATACAGAAAAGCCCTCCTTTTTCCAAGTTGTTAATTTCAAAAGAAGAGTTGAACCTGGTTAATATTCCTTCTTCCAGTATGCCTGGAATGAGAAGTAATTCTGAATTCTATGTACAGACATGGCTTCAGGAGCAGAATATCCTCTTTTGATCAGCATTTGGACTGGGAGGTATAATGTATCTAGAAGACATCAAAATATAATACAAAAAAGGAAGAGGAAGGGGCGTGCCTCCGTCTTTCTGAGAAAACTTCCAGAGCATTTCTCAGTAGTACAACCTTGAAAGAAAAAGTATTTCTTCAGAATTTTCAGTTATGCACTATTTAAAATGAGAGTGTTTCTTCCTTTAAATGAGGTAAAAACCTTACCTTTCAAATGAAAGAAATATACTAAAATCTTCAGAACAGAAACGGTTGCTAAACTATATGGCTGAGTCAAGAAAGACCACAGTCTCTTTATACAGTAGGATTTCTGTATCTCAAAGTTATCTCCATTTCACAGTGTCATCTCCAAAAGGATTTCCTTCATTTCAGAAGTCTTCACAGTCTGAAAAATAAAATCTTGCTCCCTGCTTCATTGTCCATGCTATCTTTAGGGCAAATCATGTTTAAAAAAACACGATCCAGGATCTCTTTTAAGGCAGTGAAGCTTGATGGGACTTCACAGACTGTTACATGTCTTTTTCTGTCTTACTTCTTGAACTTTTTTTTCTATAAATCTTGTGTATTTCTGAATTAGTGTTTAGTTCTGAAAGGAAGACTACAAAAATAAAATCAGAAGGGATGTGTCTTTGTACACATGCAAATACCTACTGTATTGTGTTTAAGGATTTGAAGTACTGTTTTTTCAGGTTCTGATCTTGTCAGTCTCTTCACCAGTAGGCAGTGTACACTCCCAGTTGATAGCAGTCTGGTGACCAGTAACACCCAGGTCCTCAGCTGGGCTGAATTCATTCTCCTCGGCTTTTGGAAAGAGAAAGTGGAATCCTGAAAACATTTTGATGGATGAGCAAAAGGACAAAAAGCTACTCATTTTTCTAAGAGTATCCTCTTCATGGATCCAAAATAGGGAATTAGAGAGTAAAAATAGGGGAAATGAAGACATAATCTGGATTAGGTGAACCTGAGTTGACTAGAATCTGAAACTGGAGAAAATACTTGGAACCCTCTCCTTTCCAAGTTGGGTGCATTTCTGTAATCACTACACCCATCCAGTTCACCTCAGGAACACGTTTTCAATTTGTTAGCATTGTAGTGTAGTGCTATTTCTTGACCCTTTAAAGACAAGGAAGGAGTTTTTCCATGTGTGCAGTTTTTATGAAGTATATGGTTTTTCCACAGCTTGCTTCCTTCCTTACACCAACTTGGGGAAATAGTAAAGCAGGTGAAAAAAAAATGACATTAACCAGCAGAGAGGAAACTTGGGGCCTATAATGTTAATTCTTTGACTGAATTTTTTAACCCTTAGAAGTAAAGGCAGTAAGATCTGTGGCTTTACCTCTAGGACTCCTGGTTGTTTCTGATGATGAAAATGAGTAAGGGACAAATGAAGTTTTGCTTGTATAAGAGATTTCTGGATAACGTTTCAGTGGGTTCAGTTAATAAGCTTGTTGCTTAGTTGAATTGTTGTCTGCATTCTTTCTGTTGTTTTTGTTGCTGGGACAATTACATTGCTTTTCAGGCTGATGTTATCGATTTGTGCCTTCAGCATTGTACTTCCTTTTTTTGGCATCAGTCTTCCAATACCCTAGTGGGATTGTTGGAAGCCCTTCTGATTTACTGCTCTTCCATTAATATATGTGCCTATGACAGCTAAGATTTTGCCAGGGGAGGGGGGGAGAAATACTTAAATATCATCAAACAGTAGCAGTTTGAATAAAAAACAGTAGTTCTTTATAAGGAACTGGAGTTGCTGCCTGTGACCTAAATTAATTTCTAGATTTATGACAGAATCCATTCTGATTTTACTAAAATCAGGCTTCCATTCTTCAGAAATTAAAATTGCTACTCTAAGGCATTCATTTACATTTTATTTGAAATTTATTTTTAAAATAGACAGCTGTGGTGGTTTATTATACTATGTGGCTGCTTACTTGCTGGTATTGCATAATCTGTAGAATTTTAGTACAGCCTTTATGTTTAATTATCAAATGCCACATACTCTGATAAAATGTGTAATTGACTGACATCCTTTGGTATGACTCTCCTAACTAGAATCTCTATTTAGTTTGGGTTAGAAGTGGGGAGTTAATTTTTGTTTTAGCAGTAAAATCTAGTTGAAATGATGCTAGATAAAAGTACAGTAATTTTGACCAACAGGAAAATATGTGTTCTACCTGTTCTGTAGTTAAATTATATAGTTTGGGGTTTTTTTTTTTCAATTGCATTCTTGGTTGTGTGTTTCCTTTCATTGGAAGTAATTATGATCGTGCCTGACTTAGCTCCATTTCCTACAAGTTTTCTAAACTGTTTTGAAACCAAAGTTCTTGGTGTTTTTATCTTTCCCACCCCTTTTTTTTTTTAAAAAAAAAATGAATTTATGTAACTTGGTATTGTACTTCAGCACTTATAAGAAAATATACAAATATTCAATTTGGATGAAGAGCCCTTGCTATAAGTATATGCTCTTTTTTTATTTTTTCCCCTCCAGTGTGCACATTTTTTCATTTGCTTTAAGCTTTAACAGAATAAATTCAGTTTTAATATATCTGTACTTGAAGCACTTGCATTAATCACTGTCTCTGCAGGGTTTGATATTACATTGGAACTTTAAAAGTACTAGTGTACAAATATAAGAAAAATAATTGTGTTTTGGATACACCATTGATCCAGTCTGCAACTGAATATATCTAGAGGAATGCTGTTGCTCTTTGGTTGTATGGCTAAGACCAACAGTGTCACCTGCAGGTGAATCAAGTAGATTTCTTACATTTTCAAGTGGAAATTTCAGACACACAAGTTACTTATTGAAAATGGGAAGGTCTGGCTTAATAAGTTTACAGTGAATATCTTAAATCAATTTTGCTGCTTATTCTTGTTATGAAATTAACTGAAAATACATCATTCAAAATATTTTTTTAAAGTGCTTGCTAAAAATTTTTTTAAATCATTTTTTAATGTGTATAAAAGATGTTTCTTGGGAATATTCTGCCCATTTGCTATTTAAAATCAAATTACACTGAAAATGTGTGTGGTTAATGACATTAAAATTTGTTCACTGTGTATGTTTTTATAGAGGTGAAAATTCATTGTTTATCGATGATTCATCTCAGTTCATTGTGGTAGAATATTGCAGAAGTGAATGTGAAGTAAAAAGTCGAAATTATTGCATTTGGATTAAAAAAAAAACAAATTAATAAACACGTTTAATTTTTAAAAGATGGTTCTTAGATTATTGCATCTGTTACTTCAATACAACAGATACTAGTGATGCCAGCGTTTTTATGAAAGTAGAATAGCATACCAATCTAATTCATGTTAAGAGAGAGGACTGCTGTTCTTCAGTTATTTTTTGAGGCTTCAGCATCTTTCTTTCCCTGTTGCCAGGTTTGTGATTAAATAAACAAAATTTAAAACACACTTATTTCTTCACTTCGCGTGACTGGGACTGGCTGAATCAAATTCTGCCTTGACCTTTACATGAAGGATTTTTAGTTGTATTATTACAATGATGCAGTCATCCAGTGGCTAATGAATCCCATGCGAGTTGCAAAGTACTTGTAATCTTTTAAACTACATTGTGAATACTAGTGGCGTTGCCAGAGAGGGTGCTGTGCAATACAGATGCATGATTGTGGGATGAAGCAAGCCTGGTTGGAGCTGCCAGGTTGCTCTCCCATTTCTGCCGTAGGGTGCTGAAGCTCCCATGGGGAAGCTGCCTCTGAGCCTTCTATTCCTTTTACATCACTCAGGCGGGAGATAGATATATAGATATAGATAGATAGATAGATAGATAGATAGATAGATAGATAGATAGATAGATAGATAGATAGATAGATAGATAGATAGATAGATAGATAGATAGATAGATAGATAGATAGATAGATAGATAGATAGATATACACACATAAGTATATACCAGTCTTGTGGGTTCTGAGCATAGAAAGATTTGGATAGCTTTGTGTAGACTATCATGTGTTGGCTAGTCAGCTGTAGTGTTTGGAGACCTCAGTGGTAAGTGGTTACCTTACATAAGATTCAGCAGGTCTTCACAGACACCAGTTTTGGTTTGTGCTGGTTTTAGAGTGGTTTTGCCACTTAAGAAAATACTTCAGTCAATGGCATCCAAAACAAAATGTTACTTCTCCATGTCAAAGGCATAGGGCTAAGCACAAGATTTCTTTGCTGCTCCTTCCACCTATTTGATCTTGCTTTACTGTGTTTCAGACAGTCCATCTTATTTAGCTGAATACTTGCCAAGTTGTGTTCACTGCTATGTCTCTTAAAACAGATGTTACACTGATTTGGTAACCTTTGTATTGGGGCAGGGGGGAGAGAGGAGAGTTCCTAGTGTAGTAGAAAGTTTCAAAGACTTAATTCAGTTGTGTGCTAATATGCAAATATTGTAGAACCAGTATTATAGCTGTAATAAGTTCAGTTAGCTTAATGCGCTTATATCATGCAGCATGATTCTTGAGTTTTAATCTTTTATGCAGAAGTTTGAGTCTTCACTTAATGCACTTCAGAAAGCATTGTGTGTCAGGGTTTTATATGTAGGATTATTAAACAAAGTGGTCTGGTGTTGAAAACTGATCAGATGGCATATTACTGCAGTATTTCCACACTTCTTTTTAAATCACGTAATGAGGATATGATACTAATGAGTTCAGTAAGCTACTTCCATATTTTTTAATCTAGATGGAAAACTCAACAGGCTTTATGACTTCAGGAGTCTTTAGTCATCCTGTATACTTGTTATTCCTAGTTGATGCTTCCAAGCTCATGGGTGGTTTATCCTGATGAGCAGGAAGTCAGTCAAGTCAGGAAGGCAGGAGGCCTGCAGGATGAAAAGCAAACATAAAAAGGAAGTATCAAGAGGTGGGTGCAGGAACAGGTGACCTGGAAGGATTGTAGTTGCTCTTTGAGCACGAAGGGACAGGGTTAGGTTAGCCAAAGGCCAGGAGTGTATGTGAAGGGCAACATGAAACTTCTATGGGTTTATAGCAAAAGGAAGACTGGGAAAAGCCACTGCTAAATGGGGCAGTGGGCTTGATGACAAAGGACATGTAAAAGACTGAGGTACTTAATGCCTTCTTTGCTTCAGCCTTTGTTGTTCGGACTGGCTTTCAGCAATCCCAGGCCCCTGCGACAAATGGGAAAGTCCAAAGAAGGAAAACTTAACACTTGGTGGAAGAAAGTCAGGTTAGAGAACATGCAGTCCAACTGAGCATAATACAACTCAATACAAGTCCTGAGGGAGCTGGTCAAAGTCATCATGAGGTCATTCTCGATTACCTTTGAAAAGTCATGGTGATCCTCTGTCATGGGACAGATTGCACCCTCAGCAAGTTATCAGGTGGTACAAAACTGGGATGAGTGGTTAACAGATCGGGTGGTTGTACGGTCATTCAGAGGGACCTTGACAGGCTGGAGAAATGGGCCAACAGAGATCTTGTGAAGTTCCAGGGTTAAATGCCGTGCCCTGCACAGGTGTGGTGGAGTAATCGCCTGCACCAGTCCAGGCTGGGGGCCGATCAACTGGAAAGCAGCTTCCCATAAAAGATATGGATGCTCTGGTGGAAAACAAATTGAACATGAGCCATCCATGTCCACTTCAGTCTGGGCTGCGTTCAGGAGAGTGTTGCCAGCAGTTCAAAGGAGGCGATCCTTCCCCTCTGCTCAGCCCTGGTGAGACACGTCGGGGATGCTGGGTCCAGTTCTGGGCTCCCTGTTGGGAGAGAAACGGGGACATACTAGAGCAAGTCTGGCAGAGAGCCATGAAGGTGCTTAAGGGATAGGCATATCTGACACCGGAGGTGAGGCAAAGCAAGCTGGGGTCATTCAGCCTGGGTATGAGAAGGCTGATAGATGTGACCAGTGTGTGTGAGTATGCTGTGCCAGACCTCAGCAGTGTCCAGTGAGAGGGCAAGAGGCAATGGACACAAACTGCAATAAAGGAAATTCTCAGTGAACATAAGATTTTTTTTATTTTTTTTTTTTCCTGTGAGGATGGTCAGACACTGGAAGTTTGTCTAGAGAAGTTGTGTAGTCTTCACCTTAGAGATACTCAAAACCTGACTAGACATGGTGTTGAGCAGACTCCTCTAGGTGGGTTGGACTGGCAAATCTCCAAAGGTGCCTCCCAACCTTATCCATTCCGTGATTCTGTGAAAATCAAGATTAGTCTATTTTGATGGAACTGCCTATGTGATACTTACTGCATGTATCAGTAAAAGATGAGTGAGGAACCATTTTACACCATTTTGCCTGTTGCACTGTTCCTGTATAACAATTAAAGATGCCGTTTTGTCAAAAAAATTTCAGATTTTCTTTTCCAGTGATGGAATGCTAATAAGCAGTAAGTTTTTCCTATTTTCATACGTAAAGATAAGACTAAAAATCCTTAAAATACATTGTCTGAATGTTAAATTCTGAAGTACAATGAGAATGCCTCAACTGAAGTTGTTAAATTAATAGCAAAGAATCTGAAATTGAAGTACTTCATGGTATGAACTAACTGCTCATCTGCGTGTGAATAATTAATTTAGTAAAAACACCAAATAAAATATTATTATAGGGGTTTGTCTCTGAGGCTATTTTTGTCACTGGGGATGTAATCTTCAGTAAAACTTGTAGGAATGTAATTTGCAACAGTGTCTGTTATCATTAATATTTTATCTATTAAGAACTTTGAAGAATGATTTACTTTTGTTGGTTTTAATGGTCTTTTATAGCTAAAAAGGTTGTGTGCAAGAGCAATCCACGTGTCTATAAAATTACCGAGTAACTGTTTTGCACTTCCAAATACTTTTTTAAGCAGAGTAAATTTTACAGGATAAAAAAGCAGTCTTTTATAGTTAATGCAAATGATGCATTAAGTTAGACCCTTCTCCCAGAGTACAATTTAAAGGTACTCAGAAGTCCAATTATCTTTGATTTAGATGTAAAAATTGTAGAATAACAGCTGTGCCTGCTGAGTGAACATTCTTCTGCAAAAAGATAGCTTATTTGAGTAGAATTGAGGACAGGTTGCTCAGGGAATGTTTGCCTCTTTTGGCTCTTTTTCAAATTTAACTACTTCTGGTCAGTTGAAAATGCAAGTAAATTATAAAATAACATTAGAGCAATTTAGAATTTATATCATCTAAGTTATCATTTTGCATGTTACAGAATATTTTAGTTTGTTTACCATTTATTGTGACTATTTGTGGAACAAAAAAACTACATATTTGAAATTAATATTTACAAATATTGCAGATATTCTTGCTAAATTTGACTGCATTTAAAAACACGTCTTTTTCTATGCTCCATTACAAAATTTTTTTAAAGAATATTTGATACTTAATCACTGTTCATGCAATAACTATATTGAAATATACTCTAATTTACAATAGAATTAGAGTATATATAACATTAGTATAAAGTATTACTAACATAAAATTTTTTATTAGCATAAAGTGTATAATAGTATATATTATATAGTATTAGCAGATTATATATTAGTTGCATATTAAATTATTAATATAGAAAATAATTAGAACATATTCTTTAGGATATATGTTATATATATTTGTTTAGAATTGAAATCTGAAACGTGTTTATTAATTGAAGTTTTGCGGATGTTTACCTTGGTGTGAGTGCAACATTAATGCAGTTATGTACACTAAACTGACCTTAAAGCTACAAAATAATATGAGAGTTAATCTAATCCTTATGCAAAAGCAGATGTAATACATATATTCTGCTATTGATAAATACTGGTTTAGTTTGATTTTATGACCCCTGGATCATGAAGCTTTCCTAAACTTCCTGGTAAATCTCCTTCAGGGGTTATCTGTCTTCACTGTTAAAAGATTAGTAGTAGTAGTAGTAACTATTATTATTTATTATTAGTATTATTGTTGTTGTTGCTGTTGTTTTGTTGTAGTAGTAGTAGTAGTAGTAACTATTATTTATTATTATTATTATTATTATTATTATTATTATTATTATTATTATTATTGTTGTTGTTGTTGTTGTTGTTGTTGTTGTTGTTGTTATTATCATTGTTATTATTATTATTAACAGAAACCATTTTCAACATAAATCCTTCTCAAATTTTAGTACCACTTTCCTTATCTGAACGACTGTCTTCCCCAGCCACTACTGTTTGCTTTTTGAAGACTCTTGTAGTTATCTCTGTTCGGTCACATTTATTTAGCCTAAGCATCAATTCATTTAAACTTTTCGTAAAGGTCATGCTTCATTTATTTTTAGTCATTCTCATTTTTCACTTCTGGACTCTCAGTTGGTTTGCACTTCTCGAATTAAGTTGCCCAAAACATAATGTATTGCCCCAAGGTCATACTGCTGCTGAGCAGACTGGAAGGTTTATTTAGTATGTCCAAATAACAGCATTTCTTTTCCAAGGTTTCATTTTTTGCAACAGTGCAGCATTTTTGCTACACTGTTCGTGTACAGCCTGATCTGCTCTTTCTCTTTGCCATGTCCAACTACTGCCTTTCCAGTTGTTTTGCATCCTGTATTTGTTGAGATAATTATTCCTAAGGGTCACATGAATCTATTTTGGCTTTATCCATGTAAAAGTTAAGCATCTAATCTAAACTGGTTGCACAGACTTGTAGAGAAACCACTGTAGAGAAAAGAATTCTGAGGCTGATTCCTACAAAGGCGGATGAAGTGAACCAGCTAGAGGGAACCCAGGCAACGAGTTTAGGTGATGAATTTCTAAATTAACAGGTGAGATAGGCAAGATGAATCTCATCCTTGGTGTAGAATCTTGCAATTGTATTACTGACTTTCATCCATTAATGCATCTGTTCAACTTTTTAAGGCATTTTAAAATTCTTATTCCATCCTCCAATGTGTTTACAGCTCTGAGTGGCATAATATCAATTGAAAGTTTTGTGAGTATAATCTTTAGTCTATCATTAGGCTTACTCATGAAAATACGCAATGGTATTGAGGTAGATGGACTCCTGTGGAACTCCATTTCATTTGATCCTTTCATTACAACAGCAAACTGTTGGCATTTCCTCTGAGTGCTTAAAGGATCCTGCTGCAATCCAAAGGGTATGCTAGTTCTTAGTTAATAAAAACGGAGAATATAAGTCTGAGAATCCTACTGTAGGTCTGTTGCAATTGCCTTCAACACTGGTTATCATTAATATTAGCATACATCATTTTCTCTGGAGTGTAGACTTGAAAGCAAATTTCGTTAAAACACATTTACATGAAAGTAAATGAATTGGTGTTTGGGTTGTCATTTTCTGAACAGATGTCACAAAATTGGCTTTTACTGCAGTGTATGTTTAACATCAGCATCTCAGCTGGACCAGGAAAGCTTTCCTCATCTTACACCTAGTATGACCCTGAGTCAGTGATTTGCATTGATTCTCAAAAAAAATTGGTTTGAGACAAAAAAATGACTCGCTTCCTCTCACATACAAATCTGTGAAAGAAAATAAAACTGTTAAGTAAAGATGTGTTAAAAAGGATATTTGGAACAAAATGTCACTGTTGCAATCTGTTGGGGGTTTTTTTTGTTTTTTTTTTTTTTTCACATAATAGTGGGTTAATCTGTGTCTTGAGGTGATGCTTTACAGGAGCAGAACAGAGGGTAAAAAAAAGAATGATCAAGAACAACTTCATCTTGAAGAACAGGTCCCCACTCTTAGAGTAAAAATTATCTCTGTGTTCCAGAGTATAGGTATTTGATCACTGATTTTTTTTTTCCAAGTACTAGTAAAAGGAACACAGACTATGTCCCCTTACTCTGGCTAATCTTAAAATACAATTTTATTAATATATTTATTTTTATAATTATGCCAACAAAAGTTATTCTGAATTTCTTATATTTACAGTTAATGAGATATTCAGGACCATTGTGATGAGCCTTTATAAATGTGCCAGTATAAATATGTTGGAAAAACTTGTAGCTGAGGTAGTCTTTTATCTTTGTCTCCTGAAGTTGAGCAACCCAAGCCTAAAGTTTCCCTGTTGAATAGCAGAGAGATGACTTTGAAACCCTTTTCCACACATCTTTGAGAGAAAAAAAAAAAAAAAAAAAAAAGGAAAAAACAAGCAAAAAAACCACTGCCAACCAAGCAACAATATTACATTTATTAGAAATGTCAGTGTATTTCCAAAAAGTATTCTTGTGCTTTTTCTTTGTAAATTCTTATCCAGTAAACAAACTTTCAACTTTAGCCCAAATATTGCTATACTGATGTTTAAAAACATACACAAATACACTCTCCACTCACGTTTTGTTGTTATTCTACAATACATCTACTGTATCTCTGTTCTGTGTGAAAAGGGGGCTGGGAGGGAGGAAAATTCAGAATAACACTGGGAAGACTTGGAAACAAGCAGGCTGGATGCAGTGTCTCAAGAGGCAGGCGCTTGCTGGAAGTTGTCAGATCTGATTAGGGGAGCTATTGGCATCAATCAGACCTGACAGTAGTATATCAGAGGTTAGTATAACTATAATTAGCAAACTGATTAACAGGCAAGAGGAAAAGAGGGTAATGTTTTGGATCAAACTCCTTTAAAACTCTTAGGTGATTATTTAAACTTGAAGGCTAAGTGGCTAATTGCATAGTTTACAATATGAGAACTAAATTTCCAAAGCACGTGAGCTGTTCTTCCTCGCTGTGGTTGTCACAGTGTTTGTACTGACTCTACAGAGAGCAGGTGCTCTTACCCTACTACTTCTCAGAACAGCTATTGTGATCCTAGTGTATGTTGTTTTCCATAGTTTCTCTTCAGATTAAGGTAACTACTCCACATGTAAAGCCTTAAATTCTTTTAGTAAGGATATATAAAATTTCAGTGCTTTCACAGCAGCAACAGAAAGGAATTATTCTATCCAATTCATCAGCCTGACTGGTTCTACTGGGTTTGATTCCTCTTTATGGTGACTCTGTCAGACAGAGTCCATTTTATTGAGGTTAAAAAATAGTGCTGGAACTTACAAATTAATTTTGTAATGGCTGGGACATCCAGGACTGTGCTGAAAGCCTAACATCTTAAATCTTAATGTACAAACTTAAATCTATTAATCATAACTGTGAAGCTGAGTATACAACAAATCTAACAATATTGAAAAAAATCATTCAACAGGACATGTTAGATGTGTCATAAGTATCTTGTTCTGCTAAGGCGGTGTGCTGATACATCATGAATCAGTTGCCTTTTCATTAGGTGGACGAGCTGGATTTATAAAGAAACTAAATCATCATGAGTTCCTAGGATTAAGTTATAGAATAAAATGTTACTTTTCCTTATTTTAAAAATCATTTGCCATTTGAATGAGTTCTGAGTGACAGCTGTTACATTTTTTGTTGTTCCCTTGTTGGTTTCTAGATCTATTGTTGATTGATTTTTTGGTGTTATCTTTGGTGGCTTACTAATTGCTGCTAATGTGCATCAATACAATGCACCTCTGTTAAGTCTTTCTAACATGAGAAACTCAATCTTTTATGTGGATACCTTTCGTAAGTATAATCTTACTATTGAATGTTTCTAAGATGCTTTTATATATATATATGTGTGTGTGTGTGTGTGATCCGGTACTGCCATTACTTTAGACCACAAATACATGTTAAAATTTGATTTAAGATCATCTGTTCACCCAAATGGGCATAATGCACATCTGCATATCTTTGTATTGTAAGGAATCTGCTTTACTGGAGACATAAATCCATTTTAACTGCGTAAACCAGTATCAGGTGGTTGTCTCTGATCTATGAAAAACAAAATATTTGTATTCATTGTTTATTACTTCTTACCTTCCTACCTCAAATTCTAGTTTTGAATTGCTGCCCTCTGTTTTATATGCTTATTCCACTCCCTGACTGAGCTCCAGCTCACATGAGGTTTTATGAAATGCTTGAATAAATTATACCAAGTAAGAGTGCAATAAAAAGAGGAATAAAACCAGCGTTATGAAAGTGACTTGCAGGCTGCTGCTCTCATCACATGTTTTGATGAAGTTTTACCTCAGAGAGTGCCAAAGTGCTAACGTGTCTCTCATGGGGTGTGATATCAGGTATCTGATATGAAAATTAGTAAGATGTTCCAAAGCATCACTGATTTGAAGGGAAATATTTCCAAGTTGTACGCAGCCCCAGCATCGCAGCTCTCCCTATAGAACTGCAGAATATGCTCCATTCTAATGAGAGGCTGCTCTGCGTGGTTGTGTGTAGTTGTGTGCAGTTTTCTGTGTCTCCACTCCTGCACAAGTAAAGCTCTTGCAGTGCACTTGCTGCCAAAACAATAGTTACGACATGAATAGAGTAAACTGTGTAGGTTGCCCATGCCCCTTTGCCAAAAAGCTGTCAGAAGAGGAGGA
Organism: Tyto alba; assembly: GCF_018691265.1. Taxonomy (NCBI): domain Eukaryota; kingdom Metazoa; phylum Chordata; class Aves; order Strigiformes; family Tytonidae; genus Tyto; species Tyto alba. The sequence goes on from NW_024881316.1 coordinate 5,057,543, forward strand.
GTGCTGGCCGTGACTGAGCAAAGCTTCCTCTAGGATCAGCCACATATTCTTAAATGCTGTTTCCAAGTGTGGTAAGAGAAAATTATAGATGTGTGTAAAGGAGTAGGAGAAGAAGAGAGAAGACCAGTAACAAGGTGAAAACAATAAAGGCGAGGAAGTTGTATTAATTGAAATACACAGAAGTAGATCTTTGAGAGAGTGTCTTTGAATGTTGACAAGAAAGTAGCAACGGCTGGACCAGAATTCTTTATTGCTGACCATCCATGATGAATCACTGTGGTGGAGATAAACTTAATCCAGGCACTACCATAGGAAGAGGCTGATTCCATGCTTTCCAAGCCTTTTAGATCCTTAGTGCTTGTGTTTCGTACATGAACTATGGGGGTTTTTTAACTGTATGTACAAATGAGATAGGCTTTAAAATTGTTTCTTCTCCAACATCGCCAGAGCACTTCAGAAAATACTACTTTTTCTAAGTTTACTGAATTTCCATATCTGGAATGATGCTTTATTTCATCTCATTTAGTTTCAGTAAAAAACTATTTTTAATCTGCAAAGAATGAAATAATTTCTAGTCATATCTAATCATTGTTTTATGTTGTTAAAAGGTAAATTTCTGAAATGCCTAACATGCACTTTCCAATGGAGAACATATATTTCAGTTATTTCCAGGCTGTATTTTAGCTGTTTCAGTCTCTTTACTTCTCCTTAGTTTTGGCTGTGGTATCTTCAGTCAGACCATTTTATGCTAACAACCAATCTTTTCTACCTTTTTTGTTACAGAAAGCTACGTAACCACGTATTAAAATACTGTGTGCTCATGCACAGGGCATGGGGGTGAACAGAAGATAGAGAATATTAATATAATCCTTTACTAGAAAGGAGCTGCACACTGCATTTATCAGTGCAGTGTAAGAACCTGTGTAGTAAGGTTCTTATAGAGCTACAGGATGATGATTTTATGGAATCTATGGTGAACTTACAGGTGTTGGAGAAAAATGTTGTGAACCATAGCAGAGTACTTAATCTGTTCCTGCCTAGATGAGAATGAAGTCTGTTGCTCTCATGGGTTTTTTTAAGTAATGGTCATGACTATATGTTAAAGTTGACCACTCTTGATCGTGGTTGTTATTCTTGATGACAAGTATTTGTTGCTTCTTTGAAAAATTCCCCAAAAGATGTTTTCCCCACCTTCTATGAAAACTTGTACATGTAGTTCAACACCAGCTTGCCATCTCTAACAGTTCTTAGCCTAATGTTTGGATGAACCTACTAAAAAAAGATTTTAAAAATCAAACATTTTAAATCACCGTGATTCTGGGAAACACTCCACATAAAGAATTACTGCTCATAACTCATTTGTGAACACAGTAGTGGGAAAATTAAAACATGGAAGTGAGGAGTGAAGTGTTTGAGACGTGGAGCAACTGCTCTATTTGTGCAGTTGTAAGAGATCTCAAAAGATTTTGTTTCGTGCATCCTCTGTTTTGGTCCCTCAGAATTTTGTACACCTTTTGCCATCTTTGTTACTTTTCTATTCAGAGCTTTTATTTCATCAATTTAATTCGGGTTAGTCCTCTGGGATTGTTTTGCTGGCTAATTCTAGTGCCTGTAAGATTGGCAGTTCTTTATTTGGACTTAAAATCTAATGATTGATACCGATTTTGTAGTTCCACAAAAGCCTTTACTCATATTAATTTTGTAAAAATTATTTTATTGATATAATAATCAGTGCAGCTCACTGGCAGAAAGACTAACTTTCTGAATGAGGCTAATTACAGTAGACTAGTTTTCAATCTTCTGTTCCTGCTGTTTGTTGGGAAAGTTTCATTTTTATTCTCAGGAATGTCATAAAATGTCTGGTATAAGAAATTTAGCAATGTCTTTCCTTTGTAATCATTTCATCAGTTCATTAAGAAGTCTTGTATTTAAATAATAGTTGAATTCAGTTTTTCATGTGCACCAGGAATAAAAGCTTACAAAAATCTGCTTGAAGAGAAATTGCCAAAGGAAAGGTGTTTACTTAGTCACAATATGCAAGCATATATAAACCCATTGTCAGTCCCAAAATTTAGACTGTTATCAGGTCTGATACAGCGAAAACCTGAATTGAGAACACGTTTAAATTTGCCATGTGTGCCTACTTTACTAATGATGCCTTACCTTCCAGAAAGGTTTGAACAGATGTAAGGTACACTATATTGAGAATCCACTTTTAAGATAACAGGGCAGGGAGAATTTAATTTACTAACCTGATGATTCTCAACCAACTGTTCTCCCTGATTTTTGTAATCAGAATGGTATGTTGTCTAAAACAAAAAGGAACACCAGTCCCTTTCTCCTATCGTCCTAGTTGATGTTTAACCTGAGATTTGAGTCAAGCAGTCCTTTATGCATTTTGGTTTGACAATGTCTGGCAGGTAGGAAGAATGAACCTAGGTCTTTTCTAATCATTTTATGGAAATCATAGTAATTAGGAAGTTATATGTGGGTTTTTCCCCTGAGTTTTGGTTTACTGTAGTATGTATGTGTCGTGGTTTGGGCCTGGTCGGCAACCAACCAGGACAGTATGAAAGGGACAAAAGGTCAGATAAGTGGCAGACATACTTGGAGGCTGAAGTGACTAAAGAGAGGAAAACTGTTCTCAAAAATGGTCTCGAAGAACCTAAAAGCAGTGAATTTTGTAGTATTGGACATTATAACCAACTATTTTGTGTAGTTGTTCTGAAATATTTTCATATCTGTATTGGACCTGTGGGAGTGTGAATTTCAGAGGATTACCATAGTTTCAGTAGCCTCATAGTGTGTGCACAAAGTAGTCAAGCAGAAATCAGATACTAGTCATGTGTAAGATGTATTTGGCAAAACTTAAAGCAGCAAAAAAAAAATAAAAGGATTGCAAGTGAACTATTGAAAAGGTAAACCTGCAGGCTGTGCCAGCTGCTAGAAATTAATGTTGGACTCTAAGAAATTAATGGAAGATCATTTGATTTCAGTGAGGCTGTAAGCCTTTTCAGACTAAGAAAAACCCCAAACAACAAAACCTAGCATTTTTCAACATGTTGATCTTCTGAAACTATGGTGAAAATGCACCTTCCTCTTACTGTGAAGTTTATCTTCTAAAGGGACTGAAGAGAAGTAGTTAGCTAGTTAGTAGTTAGCAAATCATGCAATTATAAAAAAAATGCATTTTCACAGTCACTCAAAATTTTCTCAGTTGATGTTGAAATTATCAGCTGGTGTCGTCCCTTTTGACATCATTTTTCAAAGTGAACTAATGAGACTTTTTTTGTTTGAGTTCTTATGTGACCATTATGTAATATGAGGATATGTTAAATAACCCCAAAGCTAAATGAAATCATTTGGGGTTGAAAGATTATTTTTTATTATTTTTTTTAAACTCTTTTCTGATATAAAAGTGAACTTGAGCAGCAGGCCTCGCCTAAGACAAAACACTTTGTGATAAGCCCATGTTTTCCCTTGTAGAAAAAGTCGATGTAGAATAGTTACTAATGATAATCCAAAAAACATTGGAAAATGAGAACTGTATGTACAGAGAGAAGTTTAAACTGACAGTAAAAATATTGACAGTTAACCCATTTCTATTCAGCCATACCCTAATACAAAAAACAGATTGAAATGTCTTGCATGAGTTGCAGTTCATTAAGCAAATGTGACACTTTATTTTCCAGCTATTTCAATACTGAAAGAGGTGAAGTGGTGAAATAGCAATATAAATGAACGTGCTTCTCAGTGGGCTGATAACTGAAGTCAAAGTACAAAAAAAAAATATTAAAAAGACGTTTCAAGACCGGGTTACTGTGTCCTTCCCTTGCCCCCAAACAGAAAGCAGAATTCTTTTGCTGAATCTGAGTTTCACGTTCTATAACTGTGTGAATAAAATATGTTGTCTCTGAAAATTAATTATAAAAAGAAATGCCACTACCACATTTAAAATTAATTATGAGATGGATCATAATGCTGCTTTGTTTATTATTTTAATTGAAAAAATAACCTGTAGCTTTCTTAACATTTGCTGATAGCCAACATTTTCCTTCAGTTGATATTTTTAATTAGTGCTTTATATATTTGAATCCATTTTATGGTTTGAGCCTACAAAACTGTTTTGTTTGGGTTTTTTTTTGAAGAATTTTTTTCTCAGCTGTAATTTCTATCTGCAAAATAAATATAAGAACCAATCATATTTTCTGGCAAGACATTCTCTAGAGATCTCTGGTCTTATAAAATAAGACAGTATATCAAGTATAGATTTTAATTCAGGTCATTACTTTGAGTAACATTGCTGTTTTAAAATAAGATCAAAGCAAAACACCATTATAATGAGTCATTACTCAGAAACAGAGGAATTAATGATACCATTTTAAATATATACCCTGATAACATGACTGAGATAAAAAAGAAAACCTGCATTCTGAACATTGCCAATTTAGATTTAGCAAATTAACTAAGTAGCTTGCATTTGTAGTATTTCACACCTTAAATTCTTAATATGCATTGCTAAATGTATTTCCTCACTGTTTGCTAATTAATGTTCTGTGGAAGTACAGCTGCTAATATTTTTGTGGTTGACATGGCTCATTTTAAAGTGATAACAGTTGCATCTGTAGTAGTGTTACAATTCAGTTCATAAATTATGGCCATACATTTTTACACCTACTATTTTGTAGGAGTACAAGCATTTGAAAAAACTGTATTTGCTAATAAAATCCACCTGGTAATATTTTAACAAAACATAGAAATACCCCCCAGACACCACCACACTATCAGTGATATTAATGACTCAGTGAGTCTTTCATGTGTTAAGTTTTAAATATTGCAGGACAGGAACATCTTATCCTGTAATATCACAAGGTCTTTTCAGGACTAATTATTGGTAATTAAAAAGACTGATATATTCTGATGGTAAAATAATTGGACTGGAACAATATTGTGAGGCAGTGCAGGGAAAAATATTTCTCTGAGGAAAATAAATAAATATTATCAGGATATATCTGGTGCAGATCAATTGAAGAAAAAGTATTCATAAATGCATGTGTTTTGTAAGATACATTTTTTTTTTCTTCTTATATTTTGAAAGAAACACAGCGGGATGTAAGAAATCCAGGAGGTTCCTGGAGTGCACTGATGAGAACTTCCTCCTCCAGATGATAGAGGAGCCAATGAGGAGAGGTGCTCTGCTGTACCTCAGACTCACCAACAAGGAGGGGCTTCTGGGGAATGTGAAGATCAATGGCAGGCTTGACTGCAGTGACCATGAGATGATGGGGTTCAAGATCCTGAGGGAAAGGAACAGGGCAAAGAGCAAGCTCACAACCCTGGACTTCACGAGAGCAGACGTTGGCCTCCTCAGAGATCTGTTTGGAAGGAGTCCCATGAGATAAGGCCCTGGAGGGAAGAGAGGTCCAAGAAAGCTTGTTAATATTCAAGGATCGCCTCTTCCAAGCTCAAGAATGTTCCATCCCAGTGAATAGGAATTCAGGCAAAATTACCAGGAGGCCTGCATGGATGAACAAGTTGCTCCTGGTCATAAACACAAAAAAGAGGCATACAGAGGGTGGAATCAAGGATACATAACCTATGAGGAATACAGAGGCATTGTCTGGGCAGCCAGGGATGAAGTTAGGAAAGCTGAAGTCCAAATGGAATTGAATCTAGTAATCCTTCCCCTTTGCTCATCCCTACTGAGGCCACAGCTGACATACTGTGTCCAGTTCTCGGCTCCCCAATAGAAGAGAGATATGGGCATACTGGAGAGAGTCCAGTGAAGGGCCACAAAGATCGTGAAGGGACTGGAGCATTTCTCATATGGAGAAAGGCTGAGAGCTGGAATTGTTTAGCCTGCAGAAGAGAAGATTTAGGGAGATCTTACCAGTGTATAGAAATACCTGAAGGGAGGGTGCAAAAAGGACAGAGCCAGGCTCTTTTCAGTGGTGCCCAGTGACCGGAGCAGAGGCAAATAGGCACAAACTAAAACACAGGAGGTCATGTCTGGATATCAGGAGATACTTTTTTTACTGTAAGGGTGGTTGACCACTGGCACAGGTTGACCAGGGAGGTTGTGCAGTCTTCAACCATGGAGATACTCCAAAGCTTTCTCAATATGTCTCTGAGCAACTAAATGTATGTGGCACTACTTGAACACGGGTGTTGGACAAGATGACCTCCAGAGGTCCCATCCAACCTCAGCCATTGTTTAATTCTGTAACACTGAAGTCAGACAAGCTGGGTTTCCAAAGCTGTCAACATTAGTCTGATGGTACTTGAGGTAATTGAATGTAGAGAAATACTGTTGTTCAAATTTAGACTAGCAATTTTCATAAAGGTTATATAAGCCTCTGCTAGTTTTCTGTGTCTGCTTTTCTTTGTCAGGGCCTTGAAGCATTATTCATAATTGCCCAGTGGTCTTACTGCTTCAGTTGTATAACTTCTGTGATAAGAAACTGGTTTTGGTACTAACATTAATGCTTACAATTTGTATACCTCCCAGCACCACATTTGAAGGCCACCTAATATGTCACGATGTTTTCTTTTTTTTGTCAGTCTGGGATCTAGTGCAGCAATCTTAATTTTTCTTATTTGTACGTTGTGTTATCACAGTTTATGTTTGTGAAGAAGATGTCATGAATCAGGTAGTCCGTTGGGTTTGCATTATCTGGTCAAATTTGAGATCGGGTGCTGATAGCATCTGGTCAATTCTTTCTGGTTTTTTTTAGTATTTACATTGGCTGCTTAGAATATAGCAAATGCTGACTAGATGAAAACAATTGTTGCATGTGTAAGCTTTTGTAGGAACTAACTAGCATTATATTTGCTGTAGAAGCATTATCGTCTATAAGGTTGAATTATGTGTCATTGTAGTGTTTTATTTCTGAACATCTAATGTTAAGAGAAAGCTCAATCATAAAACATGTTTATTATGAAAGAACTGATAGGAATCAGATGCACGTTTTCCTGTCTGTAGACTCAATTGTTATTTGTGATGTGGGGCATGGGTTCATCAAGTACTACATGTTAAAATTTATTTATTGCTCTTTGTTCTTTTTTTTCTTCAAGTAGAATTACAGAAAAATAATTATTGAGAGGAATAATATGGATGTGATATTGCTTTAAGCGTCAAAGGCCTTGATACTATAATATGTATCAAAATAACCTTGGAATGAAAATCTGTGTAGAAGAAACTAATCCACATGTTTGGGGGGAAAAAGTTGGCAATTTAGATAAAATACTTTGTTAAATAAAGTTATGCTGACAGAAGCAGGAACTTCTTGAAATTTAGAATTCCTATTTTAAAAACTCTATCGTAAACCTAGTTTGGTTATCTATCTAACATTTGTTATATCTGTCCTCTTACAGGATAAGGTAATTTGAGATTGTTTACTGGAAATGCCAGTAGAATTTTAGAAAACAAGTGTCCTCTTCTATAGATCCTGTCACAAGTTGATAAGTTTATATATAAACACAAACCACTTACAGGTTAACAGTCACTGAACTGTTTTCTTTTAGCACCATGCCTATTTATCAAAGCTGTTAGAAGTTTCCCCGTTTTGCCAATTTTATTATCTTTCAATGATTGGTAGTTGAATATTTTTAAAGTTTTATTTCTGTCAGGATAATCAAACAATCACTGTCTTCTTTTACTCATTAAAGCATTCATTTTGTTCAAGATAGCTGATGAACAAGATTTGCACAATTTCTAAACTTTATACTGGGGCCTATGAAACAACACAATCTTAATTTTCCTTTTTATTTTCTGAGTGATTTTCAACTGCAAAGTTACAGAGTAACCTTTATTTTAATAGAACTCAGATCTTTTTTTTTTTTTGTGATGTGAGACTGTAAGGTAAGCTTTGAGCCTGTCCCAGACACCTCAAGCTTTGATAGACAGTGATTCATTAGATTTGTTATGAACAGGCAATAAATAATTGCCCTTAAATCATAATCATAACTTGCAGGCAAGTTACTACTGAATTTCATTGGATAAGATTCGGTTCTATGGGGCTTTTGTTCATAGCAGCTGGCACTTAAATAGAAATTATTTTTGAGTATAGTATATGAGAAATTTGCATTTCTATTTCTATTCAAAACAGCTGTCGAGAATTTTGGGAGGGAAGCAGTGAGATGCTTTCTTTAGTGTGACCGCTTTATGTCTGATTTTAAATTTAAAAATGCTACTTTCTTGGATTCTTGTGGTAAGGTCACATGAAGTGACTGCTGAGTATGTTGTCATTGTGGGAAATGGAGAGTATTAAAATTGTTTGGCAATTGGCGATTGAATCTACCTCAGTTTTATCTGTTTGGCAGTCTGTTACTTAGGGACTTATACAAAAAGGGAAGCCATTGCAAGAGCATGCAAGAAATGGCACCATAATAGAGTTTTACCACAGATGTATCTACATGAAACAATTTGGAAATTACCTTGTCCAGGACTGGTTGAAGTTGTTCAATCTGTTTTGCCAGTGCAAGGATCAAGATATCAAAATGTACAACTTGAAAGTATGCTTTAGGGAGAAAGAGTTTCATAGGGAACTGGGAACTATCAGCCCAAGCTTAAGTATGAGGCGTTTACTGTGCTGTGATGAAGGTTAGAAATATTTTATCACAGATAATTTTTAGTGGTACATATGAATGAATCTCACGATTATATAAGGAGTTGATTCTGGATAGCTGGTTAATTGTTCTAATGTAGAAAATATATACAAATGATGCACAGTAGCTTGAAGGTATTAGTTGATACTTCCATATGGTATTCCATACTCAATCTTACTAATGGCCGTCCAACATGTACAGATGCAGCAAACTGTGTCCTCCTCATATATAAGTAGTTAAAACTTAAGATAGCTTTGTTAAGCTCTACACTGCATTTACTCTGCTGTATATTAAAGTACTGGGGTTTTGTAAATTTGAATCTGGATTTTTCTTTGTAAATACCTAATGTTTCTTTTTTTTCTCTACTAGATGCTTGTGACTACTCCAGAGAAATGGGATGTAGTGACAAGAAAAAGTGTTGGTGATGTAGCCCTCTCTCAGCTGGTAAAACTCTTGATTCTCGATGAAGTTCATCTATTGCATGAAGACAGAGGACCAGTACTTGAAAGTATAGTAGCACGTACTTTACGTCAGGTAAGAACTAAAAATCCTCAAAATAATTTTAATTTGGTCAAGAATAAATAGGTTTCAGTATTAAAGGAAAAATGCTTAGACAATTAAATCAAAATGCTTAGGTAGCTTACAATTATAGCTGTTCTGTACTAAGAATGAAGAAGAATTTTTGTCTTCTAACTTTGTATTATATCAATTATCAGATTCATAGGATTCATAATTAATTACAGATCTATTTTTCTACTTATGATTTCTTAACATTAATGTACTTACTGTACAGGTAGCAGCAAAATTAAACATATTTAAACAAATAATAATCAGGTTAATGTTTTAATGTAACCAAAATTGAAAGTATTTTCTTACCAGGAATGATGATTTTTAATTAGTAATTTTCCTAGGAGAAAATTTTATTTTAATTAAAAGTAGTGTCTTAAATCTAGGTAAAACTATCAGCACTGCTAGAAAAATGCTACGTAATTTTTACTTTAGCATAATTGGTCCTGGCTTTCTTCTCCATGCTTTAGTTGTACGTTTTAAATACCAAGATTTGACAAAGGAGAAAAGGATGAATGTGTAGGTTTTTCTCTTAAATCTTGTACGAAAGAAGGATTCAGAGTTAGGCAATAAATAAAATTGGTCTCAGTTATGAGCTGTGCACTTAGAATAAAAATATGGAATGTAGGCATGAATAAAAAGGATCGAATTAGGGTAAATAATGGTAAGAAGAGGATAGAGTGCCTTTTTTTTTTTTGTCATGCAGAACAAAAGTATGTCAATACAAATAATCTGTAACAGACTAAAAATAAACACAACTGGTATTGGTTTTGCTCTATTTGTAGCATATTAAATGTTTAAAACCTTTCAGCTTTCAAGATGCTTTTTTCTTGGTAAGGCTACACTAACCTTGTAAAGACTGTCTAAATCACATGATTCCAGTTCCTCTAAGAGAATAAATGGATATTTGCTGTAATCCAGTACTGAAAGTGTAAAGTACCTGCATAAAGAAGAACAGTAATAATTGAGTAATGATTCCTTAGAAGAACCTATACTGAAAAGATTATTTTTTTAATGGAGAGCAGGGCTTTGTAAAGTTTAGGCTAGTTCAAGGGCACAGAAGCTTCACCTATTCGATGTTGTGTTTGCTTTCTTAAATGGTTTTGATAACCTTGTTTTCCTTAGGTGTCTTTAAAGGACAGCATCTCAGCTTTTTGCAGTGACCATGATGGTCACTGTCTTCATGTCGGATTGCAAGACTCATTCATTTTTTAATGCCAAGTTTTATGAGACTTGTCAGGTAGGCTTCAGCTGTCCAGAAAGACATCTAGAGCCATTTTATCTGCCCTACATTATTCAGCTGGGCATCTGGTCTCTGCTTCGTTTGGACACAAATCTCCCATAGTTCTTTCCTTTTGTGTCTGTCAAGCCTGTACAGGTAACTCAAGGAATATAAAATCTGAGGCAATTATGTCTTGGGTACTGAATCTTACCCTTAGTGTATTTGTTGTAACATAGCAGTACTTTGCTTCAATGCTCATTTAAAAAATAGCTTTCAAGGGTACTTTAATCTTCTAAGATTTCAAGGTTTGTTTTACGTAACAAGTTGGAATTTAATTCATCTGGAATTCAAGCTACTCATTTGTAACCATTCCTTACTTGAAACAGTTGGGAAGAAAAGCAAAACACAAATCTTGAAATTAACTATCTCGTGACCTTTCTGAAGACTTTATTCTAAGTTGATAAGAAAGGGAGTAATGGAGACCACTATTCATCTTTACAAGAAGGTAGTTGAAGAGAGGGAAAATTTACAGTGTGAAAGTACACTAAAAAAACCCCACAGTTAAACAGAAAACAAAACTACTTGTAGAAATATTTATAATTAGGCAGTAAAACACAATTCCAGACAAAAATATTTTGAATTGCAACCCTCCCGGAGAGGGACAAAGAAACAGGAGATGTTTTGTACAACTTTTTTACCTTTTTAATATGGAAACAAATAACAAGAGGGTTAGTTTTAAAAATTACACTGAAATGTTATACTGCAGCATCTGAGCCTGCAAGCATAGCTCTGTGAAGTTTGCAGTATGCATCCATAACTAATTATGAAATTACTGGAACTTTTATTTGAATGACTAAAAAAGATAACCATGCATTTTCTGATTTCAGAAATATTTCATTGGAGTTTAGTGAAAATACTATTACAGATGTTCTAAATTTAAACATATCACATCTAATTTTTTAATGATATTTTGAAAAGAATAAAATATTGGGTTACGTTTCTTCAGTTCTGTTCCCTGCTCATCGTTCTGTTTTTTGCATTTTGATGCAAATTCAAAAATGACCCCAGAGCAGGAACTAAACCCAGGATATTCAGCCAATCCTGAAGAATGTCCTTCTGACTTCGATGATTCCATATGGAACATTAAGCTCCTCTCCAGCTCTTCTGAAAGTAGTTCTGTAATATATTTTCATTGATATCTATAGAAACATCATGCTTATTCAATACTCGTGAACACAAGAGTGAAGAATAATTGTTCAGTTCTTTAAAAACAAATGAAAAACAAAACAAAAAACATTGACATCAATCTAAAATATCATTCTGTCAATTACACCACTGCAGCAATTGCTGAAATCACTTTACTTGATTTGTATACTGGTTTAAGACATCAGAAATATTGACTGCTTTTTTCTAATTTGTAGCGGAGGGATTCAGAAAGTGATTAGGAAAATAATTCAAAGAAAAATCCATTGCAGATTAATAATCACTAGATCAGACTGGAGGCTGTAGTAATTGGGGGCTATGCTGGCAAATATCACTGATATTTTCCCAGTTTCTGTACCCTCCCTTTTGGCCCCTGTGGGAGACAGTGTATCGAAGCAGTTGGATTTTTGATTTGACCTGGAACAGTCATTTCTTGTATCACTTCTAGGACAGAACTGTGATAAATTCCTTTGAATGCGACTTCAGCCTTTTCAATAAATCACTAATAGCTACTCTAATAATGGTGTGTGCCTCTAATTTTATCTGGATCATACTTCCCTATCTTGTATATGAGACTGTCTTACAAGACAATGTCATGACTCCTGTTCAGGTCAGGATGTATAATGTAGTGCCTTTTACATTTTGCAGGACTTGTTATCCTGTCTTACAGCAGAAGCATCTCTCCTGTTTTGCTGGAGTGTGGGAGGGTTGTTTTGCTTAGATAGGATAATAGAAAGACAATGGATTTGAATTTTTTTTTTCTTTTTAAGAGTTAGTGTCCAGCTAGCTACTTGGGCCTGCAACTATGCCAGAAAATAATGTTTTGAGATATGTATTCATATGCTATACAAATACATTCTCAAAACGGGAATATCCTGATGCATTAGCAGGTCTGTCCTAATTTGTATGTCAAAATACGTGAATTATTGTTGTACTTTTCCCCCAGATGAACACTGAGTCACACCACTTACTGTAAGACTTTAACATGTTCATTTTAACTTATGGCATTTTTTAGAATCAGATTTTTTTCAAACCTGGAAGCAGCGTATATATTGGAATTGCTGACAGTTTTACTCATAGCAGAATGAACAGCATATTCGTGCGTGTTTGCACTTTTCAAATTTTAGAGAATGTTTTTGCAAGTGATTTAAATTGACTTTGCTAAACATTTTGGTGGGAAAATTGCTTTAAGCTCTGTTATGTACTGTAGGTATAACATCAAACAACTTCTTTGAATCCAATTTATAGCTTTGATGTTTAAAGTTTTAGTCTAGAGCATAATGCAGATGTAAAACTGAAATGCTTAAACTTTTTAATCAAACTTTCAACACTTCTGTAATATCTACTAAGCTTATTAGCTTGAAAGAAAAAAATTGACTGCTTTTAAAGGACACTGAATTATTTTGTCATAATTATTCAGCGACTTTGATGACTTTGCTGCTTATGGTATTTTTTCACAAAAAGCATACTGAATATTATATTTGAGTGATACGTGAGTTTTGATACCTTCTCTCAACTATGTGAATGATAAATTAAATAAAAGAAAATCCATAGTAAAGGATTTCTCAGATTTTGGAGTACTAAAGCTCCCATCTTAGCCATGCAAATATTGTTCCCATCACAGTCTCATTCTTCAAATTTAAGTTTCAGTTGCTTTATGTTTTTGTATTAGACCAAGAAAGTTGCTAGATAAATAATAGGTGGGACAACACAGCAGGACAAGCAATCCAGGAGACTCCCAGAGTGCACTGATGAGAACTTCCTCCTCCAGGCCAGCGAGGAGAGGTGCTCCGCTGTACCTCGGACTCACCGACAAGGGAGGGACTCGCTGGGGATGAGAGGATCAAAGGCAGCCTTGGCTGCAGTGACCATGAACTGGCTCACGTTTCCGTTCTGAGCTTTCTTTCCTCATGAAACCTTGATTAAGAAACGTTCCCTCTCAGCCATCATGTAGTTTTCCTTGCTCTGGATGCATTTTCAATATCTAGTTCCTTATTATCTCCTCTACCTCTTTCTTTCTGTCCCTTTGGTTCCCTCTTTCACCTTCTTACTAGAAATCAGAACCAAACAAGTTCAGAGGTTTCTCACCCAAAGCCAAATTCCTATTTGTTATCAAATTAGGAATTTTTATATGCTTGGAATCCCATTCTTGATTAAGAAAATTTGAGCAGTTAAAAAAAAAAAAGGCAAGGCTGATAGTTAATGACCTAAACCCAGATGATTAGATCTATGTATCTTGTGTCTAATGGTAGCCCACTGTAGTTCCTGTATGTGTCTTTTGGCACTAGAATGGCATTGACATTTCAGCTGGTTCTTCATTTCTTGTCTTGAGTGACTGCTGTTAGTCTTTTGTCTCTCGGATGTTGCTTATATAGACTAACCAAGTTTCTCAGCGTCGTCATTTTTAATACATGTCAACAATACTGTGTATAGAATTTTGTGTTAGTTTAGGTTGTGGCATACACAGAGGTAGTGTTTTCCTCCTATTACTCTGTTCTGTCCATTTTATATCTCTAAGAATTTCATGTACTTAATTTGCTAACACATCATCTTTGGAGCTTGCATGCAGATCCTTGATCATTAAGTCCTCAGACAAACCTCTTTATAGTTGCTTCAGGATTCACTTGTTGCTATAAGAATGTTTCCTGAGAATTTTGCAGCTGTGGCCTGTTTTAGAATGATCTAAATTAAAAGAAATGTAGTTTGAAAGGGACCATCAACCTAGATTTATCTGTATGGCTGATGCACACATCAGTTACATTAATTCTGCCATCACCTGCTCTTCTTGTCACCAGTTATTTTTTATTTACTGCATATCATGGATAAAATTACTGAATAGAGTTCAGCTTACAAGGCAATTAGAGGCATCCCTTTTTAATTACTGTTTTTCAATTATGCATTCTCTTTAAAATCTGTCAGTTCATCAGCTTGTGATAAATTTAATACATGTTTTCTTGCTATTCCATGATGTTATTTTTAAACAGTATGTTGTGCAGCTGTATGTGTAATGCCTTACATGACTGTAGAGCTATCTTGTTATCTTTTCTGGCAAGCTTGTAGTTGTGTAAAAATTACTTTTTTAAAACAAAATACTTTTTTAAAACAAAACTTAATCTCCATTTGTTTGGAATATGTTATGTATCAGATATTTTAATTAATCTTCAGAAGCTTTATTACTTCGGATGGAAGTGATGTCAGGAAGTCATTCTGCGGGTCATTTTTTATTATTGATATGTGAGCATTTTTCCATTTTCATGTTATATTCATGGAGTTTAAAAGGTAATAGTGATTGTCATATGTTTTATGTTCTTTCATAATATGGTAAAGCAGTTAAACTGGTCTGTAGAAGGGTTCATATTTCTTTTTGCTTCTTAGTTTGGGAACAAAACAGTAAGCATAGCATGAAAATGCATTCTGCCATTCAAGAAAAACTGACATGGCGTTGTGCAGGACATAGAAATCTCTTATTAGGTATATTCAAAATGTCATTTCTTAATGCAAAGTATTGCATACTTAATATTTAGCTGAGGGAAAATAATATGTCTTCTAGTACTTTCTGCATGGTTACATTTTTTCAGTACTTCTAGATTTTTAAATATGTTCTAAATGGAGGACTGAGATCACAGTATTTTCAGGGTTCATTGGAAGCAGAGTAAAACTCATTTATAAAATTACTTAACTAGATGGTTGCTTAGTAACAAATGCATACAGTGCAGAGTGTTTGAGTTGTAGATAACATCCTATGTAGAATCTTTAAAACAGTATTAATAATTGCATTTTTACTATGTGCTTTTGATTTTGCAATATTACTGGGTTTTCCATTTTTTGTTCCTATGAAATCACCTAGGAAATTACCACCTATATGGACTGATAGATAACTTATTTCTTTCATTAGACAGCAAACGATATCAATAAACAAGTAAACACTGGTGAAACATTCTAACAAACTTCCTTCTTAGTCATTTTGAAACACCTTTAATTTTTGTTTTTATGTTTTAGGAATTCCTCCTTTTTTTTCCTTTCTTTTTCTCCTTTTTTTGGGATAACGGGAAAAACACAGATCTTGTGAGAGACTGAGACTTAGACCCATTCTGTGTGTAGGGTGGTGTCTAACATAACTAATGTGAATCCCCATATGCAGTACTTCATTATTACCACTGTTGAGCTGGGAACTCAGGAACCTAAGTTAAGAATTAATCTTCTTGCACATCTGGACTAAAAATTAAGAAATGCTTATGTCTAATTTTCCATGTATCTTGTCTTTACTGTACATCTGAAGGGCATACAATCTGACTCTAGAGGGTGTGTAGAAGTGATCCTGGGTCATCTGAATATCAGATTAATTTCTAGCCAGTGGACAGTTCTTCAAAGATTAGAATACATAAACTTGTCTGCTTCACTTAGTTCTGTGCTTAAGTTGAACAATCAGGGATAGGCTTTCCAGCTTGATTATAATTCATTCTGTGAATGTGATTTTTTAATACATGAAAATGGGAAGACTGCCAAGATCACAAAGTTCAGGAAGAACTTTAGAAGTCAGATAAAAGAGTATCTTTATGCATACTCTGAATTCTCTCAAGTGGCGGCTGTAATGTAATGAGATGATATGCAAATCTTAAAACCTATTAGGAAGAAAATGATCCTGCTGTGATCAATTTACAATCCAGAGAGGCACTTCCCGTACCTGATCCTTTATCATTTACAGTGTAAACGCAGATGATGCTTGAGTGTGAAATCAGTGCTAGAAATCTATATTCTGTTTATTTTTTCAGTATACAGAGAATTTCATGGTGTGATAATTGTGTTATATGAATGTGTATGGTGAACATGCTGTCAATTCTCAACGTGCCATTGTGAATGCTTCTGAGTTAGATATACTAATTAGCTATGTCAATTAAATGTAATGATGGCAATTTAATTTATTACTTCCAGTGTAACATCAAATAAATAAAATATTGTAAAGCTTTTGAAGAATATGATATGTAAATACTGTGATAGTTCAGTTTTCTAAAGAAAGCCTTGTAAGTTCCAAATGGTGCTTATATTTTTACTGAGATAATTAAACACATATGAAGATTAAAATGTTTGGGGTTGTGTGCCAGTAGTGAAGAAAATGTACACAGCAGCATACCACCAGCCAGTGATAGGGAATGTAAACAGAAAACTTTGTCATCCAGAATGTCTTTTCAGTATTTTTTACTTCAATTTCAGGAAAAGACTATGTGTTCGTAGTTTCTTGTATATGAAAGCATAATCTCTGATTGGGATTCCTAGGACCAAATAATAAGTGAACCAGCACATGAAAAATATTAATGTTTGAATGGACTGTATTTACAAAGGGCATCTGCACACTTTCAAAACTTACTTTTCTCTAGAAGCTTCTGAGAGCAAAATGCATTAATGCTTGCTCTTCAAGGGAAAGTCAGAAAAGTGGTTGAAAATTGTATGCAAAGATCTCTATTCTAAAAATGTATTAGAATTCTAAAAGCCATTATGAAAAATAAAATCTCTGTAGTGCTTGGATAGATGAATAATAGATAAATAATTTAAACTGAATTATAATCACAGAGAAAATGCAAAGATAAATCATGTGTGTTATGGTTGCATATTCAGGTAATTTTGTTTTTCTAGCTTCAAGCACCATTTTAGTCACTGCTGTTTGTATATTGCCAGATATGATTACAAGAATAAACCAAACTCATTCTGTATATATATGTGATCATGTGCAGGCACATAGCATTTTACAGTTTGAATTTGATGTGACCATAAAATAATTGGGAGAATTGTCATGATACATTTGGGTTTTTAGGGTAAATGTACCTCTTTTTTCTTCATGTTTATTTTTTAAAATATATTCATTATTGATATTTTGTGTTGCTAAGTGGATATAAAAGTAGATGGTAAAAAATAAATTTTTTTTTGTTTGGATGGCCTAGAAAAAAGTTAAAGAAATTGATAGAATGATTTAGAGTCTTAGTAGTCTTTATTTAATTATGAAGACTAACAAAATGGTACTATAGAGCAAAAGACATTATTACCCATTTTTTTTATAGCACTCTGACTTGATTTTTGTGGCTTGATATAAATAGGAAACTAATTGTCCAAATAATTTGTAAATTTTAGATTTATAAATTGAAAAAATAATGTAAGCATGATATACATACACACAAATATATGTTAAATATAATATAAAATATGAAAAAATACATTTTGTTTTTAAATGTGCTATGCATATTAGTAATTTTAATTATTTGCTTGTGTTGACTCTCTGCTGCGGTTCTCGTGCAGTTGTAATTCAGGGTTTTCAATCAGCTCCTTAACTCCAGGGCCAACTGCCAGATAAGTGAAGTTAAGTGGCTTCTTTTTACAAAGGATTTGAAAATGGCAAGTGTCAGTAAACTGTAACTGTTCTCTAGGCATTGTTTAAATTTTGAAAGAAACTGAACCAACAGCTTACAGTTAATAGCTGAAAAATTCATACTTCACAGTTATCAAGCAGAGATCTTGTTAATTGTTTAAATACTTGAAATGCTTTCCTACCTTCAGATGGAACTGAGCACATATTCAGACTAGTACTATCAGGATCTTAGATTTAAAAAAAAAATGATTACTGAATTTGGCAAAATCAAGTAATGTTTCCCAGATTGGAGCTCAGTTATACTTTCTAATAGTTGTACTTGTTATCAGGCGATTGTGAACAAAATACAGGATAAATATATCAGCAAGTGGTTACTGTTCTTACAGATTCAAGTTTAATTAGAGATGGGGGGGGGGGGAAAAAAGTGTATGAGCATGAAGTAAATTAAACTTTTGTACTGGGTGCAGGTGCCCAGGCACTGGCAGTGGGAGAGGCTGCAGGGCGGCCTGTGTGAGGGGAGGCCGGGGCCGCGCCGTGCTGAACATGTCCGGTTCCAGCTGGCTCCAGTGGGCCCACCGCAGGGCACGGCCGGGCCCAGCAGCCAAGATGGTGGTGCCTCTGGGAAAGCGTATTTAAGAAAGGGTAAAAACACTGCATAGCAGTTGAGAGAGAGAAGAGGGAAGAAAAAAGTGTGAGAAACAGCCCTACAGACACCAAGGTCAGTGCAGAAGGAGGTGGTGCTCCAGGGGACGGAGCCAAAGCCAAAAAACAAAAACAAAAAAACAAACAAACAAACAAAAAAAACCCACAACAACAACAACAAAACAAAAAAAAAAAAAAAAAAAAACAAACACATCCACTTCCCTGCTCCTCCCCCCTCCATGCCCCCCACTCTCCCCCCCCGCCCCCCCAAAAAAGGACAAAAACCAAAACCAGACCTCAAACACCTCAAAGCTGTGTTGTTGAGGTTGACTGTAGCCCTTAGGTCATCACATAATCCAGCTATAGAAAGTTGTGTAAGAAATTATAATGGTGCTTTTGTTCCCTGAAGATGGAAGACTTGTGAAAATGAAACCTCGCATTTGTCCCAGCCATCTCAGAATTTGCATTTACATATAAGATTTTCTTTTATATAGGCTTTCCTTTGCAAAAGTACTCTTTATATAAGTGCAGAAGTGTCAATCAGCAGGTTTTTTCTGTCATTTAGTTGGTTGCATCCACAGTTTAAGCATCCGGATTTTTTGCCATGGGACGTGTCCATTACCAGGCAGTGTAGTGGTTTACTTTATCTGCTCGATGTCTGTGGAGTTGTGGGGGCTGGTGGTTTCTTTTGGGATTTGGTTTATTACATTGGTGTGCTTGTCATTTGCCAGGTCTGTGTTATGATATAGTGTATTTTATCTTCCTTGAAAATGCTCCCCATACACTTTTTAATCATCTTTTTTGAAAACTTTTAATTCAACTGTTTTAATTACATGCCGTTTCCTTTAACTCAAATACCTGAGTGATTCAAAATCTCTATTCTAAGTAAAACCATATATTGTTTTGAATAGGACTTAGCCAGGTAGAAGTTACCAGCCTTATCATCAGACATTCACACATTTGAAACAAGTTGAGAACTTGTATGTGGCTTCAGTTATAGTGTCTAAAGAGCCTTTTGATTAAAATTATCGTGAACTTTGCTTCTGAATAATTATACTAGTAAGAAAGCTGCAGGCCAGCCTTCATGGCTTTTAATATACCTGGAGGAAGTGGGAAAATTCTTTCATACCTTCCTCATTCAAATCTTTTGGCTGGTTTTATTCTTTTTGAAAATTATCTGGAAATACATATAACATGCACGCTTCTATATGGGACAGAGTATTTCATTGTAAAGCACCATTTCTGTTCCTTATCAAATGGGAAGGCATGTAATGCAAACATTTGGGGAATTAAAAAAAAAAAAAAAAAACACATAGGAAAAAATGTCGGTTACAAAGAACTAGAACAGATTGTCTAAGAGTTGTAGAAAGGTCTAAGCAAAAGTCAAGAATGACACAAATTACATTCTTTTTTTTTCTTTTTTTGTTATTCAGAACTGTGGTGTGATTTGGAATAAGGAAGAAATGATACCTAATTATCTGTCCTAGTTTTGCTTATAAATTGAAATATCCCTTCTTAACAAAACCAGTCTTACAGCTATTGTTCCTGCATGTTAGTTAATGACTGCTAACCTTTTGGAGGGCAAAAGTACAATAAAATAGAAGGATGAATGAGCAAGATTTGATGGAATTGCAGAATGTTCTGGTTTCTTCAATATAGAATAATCACTAACATCTTGTTCACCTTCTGTAAAAAGTATTAACTGCTGCTTTCACATTACCATTGTATAAGGGGTGTTGTAAAACTCTGTGCTTGATTTCTTGGCTTATAACACTTGGTTCACTTACAGGTTTTCCGTTTTTTAATAGGTTGAATCTACACAAAGTATGATTAGGATTTTGGGCCTGTCAGCTACATTACCCAATTATCTTGATGTTGCTACATTTCTACATGTCAATCCCGTCATTGGACTATTCTACTTTGATGGCCGTTTCCGACCTGTACCGCTGGGACAAACCTTTATCGGAATTAAGACAACCAATAAGGTAAAGAATTATGACTGCCAAAGAAAGGGCTGCTGTTTGTTTTGATCATGTTTCATGTATGTATGTGTAGGGTGTACAGGTTTGTTATGCTACAGGTGTTCTGTGAAGTCTATTTTCTTCTGTATAAAGATACACATAATTGAAATGTGCTTTAAGAATCATATTTCCTCAGTTTACAATATTTGCAAATAGGCCTTGTTGCAGTTGGTTACAGTTAGCTTTGCATTGCCTCCACTTCGCTAATAAATTTTGCTTCATGAAGGAGAAATCATCACGCTCAACTGCAGAGTCACTGTAGCAGGTGATTATTCTGCCTTTCTCATTTCAGTTTTTCATTTTGCTAGAAACAGTGGTGCTTCTTGTTTGGCTGTAGGGATCCATGAGGAATGTTATAAGAATATTCATTTATGAAACCTGAAGATAGATAGACAGATAGATAGACAGATAGATAGATAGATAGATAGATAGATAGATAGATAGATAGATAGATAGATAGATAGATAGATAGATAGATAGATAGATAGATAGATAGATAGATAGATAGATAGATGGATAAACACAACACACATTAATACCAGTTGGACATAAATTATTGATGAAAACCTTAGCATGCTAATCCATTAACTATCATATGTGCACTTTTGATAGAAAACACGTTAAAGTAGTCCCTAAATAAGCTTCTTCACTCTTTGTGCTCCTGCTCATTTTGGGAAGCATTAAGGCCATGTTCAGTGTAATATTCCTATTAAGAATCGTAAGTGCAGTGCCACTTGACATGTAAGTTATAGTTCTTTAAATACAGGACACTTTTCCATAAAATTTCCCATGCGTCTCACTAGCTGATAATTAAAGTTTATATAGCTTAACTTTTAGAAGAGCGTATTCTGTTATGATTTGAATTAATAGAAATCGAAACATTTTCAATTAAAAGTTAATTTCATAGTTTAATAATAGCATTTTTTTTCTTTTTTGTAAAAATGGACATTGACTTTCTTACTAGGATATTTAAGTAGTTCGTTCCATCTGCAGTGCAGGAAAGAAACTTATTTCACAACTGTAGGGAGCCATTTCAAGTTTATACACACAAGAGTAGTTTACCATATGGTGCTTACCATGATTTGCATTTTTTAACCTTCATTAATTGTTTCAAGTACTTTCACTGTTATTTGCTGTTGCTTTTCTTTAATCTTTTCCTGATACTTGATTTGAATATTTAGTTTATTTCCACTGTATGGTAAGAAAAAAGGAAAGACTCCATTTCTTCATACTCAATTTAGAATGCATTTGTGATTTAAAAATCAAAGAAATATACAATTAATCCTGTAAAATTTTAAATCTTTACAAACCCAGTAAGTTTTCTAAGAAAACATGAAGAGATTAGGAAATATTAGGAGGTAGTAGTTATTCTGAAATGTGAATACCTGGCAGACTGTTTTGGTAATACCACAACCGGGAGTTTTTCTTTTTGCTGTTCAGAAGAATGTCATTACAGATTTCATTGAGTAAAATATATTTTGCAATCAATATACTTTATAGCAAACTAAAAGTATTAAGCCACTTTGAAAAAGGATTCTATTCAGAATAATACTAAAGCTACCAGATTATTGCTAATATCAACATCCTTCTGGTCTACATGAGAGCAGGAGAGCAATGTAAGAACCCACAGAATCAAAAGCAGTTCTGGCCGAACATCAGCAAGTGCAATCAATGCTATGTCTGTATCCACACTGATGAGTTGCAAGGACATAGAAGACTATTAGTAACTTTAGGTCGATGCTTTGCCAGAACTTCCTGACATCCTTCATCCCTGAAACCTTCCCAAAAAATTGGAACTGATTAGTGATTTGTGGAATCATGTGCAGACTGTAGGAAAGCTTTCAAAGGCAAGAACAGCTGTATTTATTGTGTACAAAAGTTAGCCAGGAAAGCTCTTAAAATGCTGAACATTGAAACTCTTAGAGCATATGGGACCAAGGCTGAAGTTTGACTTCTTCAGTTGGTGGTATGTTAATGTCAGTTATTTTTCTTTATGCATGTTCATGCTTTCCTCTTTAGGTATAAATGAAAAGAATACATAAAGTTATATTTGTATGTATGTGTGTGTATATATGTCCTCATGTGTATTTGTGCACTGCCCGTATATGTTTTTCCTTAATGATTTTCACTTGCTATTATTTGAAAAAATAATTAATTAAAACACTAACCTATCATTTTCAGAATAATTAGACTGGCTACTTGTGTCTTGCACATACGTCTGTATTATCTTATCTTCTTATTACTCTACTTGTATGATTCCAAATATGAGTTTTCTTCTTCCCTCTAAAGCTGTGATTTTCAACTTGCAGCTATTCTAGATAACTCCAAGTACTAAATTTCCATTTTTGATTTTTAAATGCTTTGCTCTTGTAAAACATTTCTTTGTGCCAAAAAAAAAATTGGTTATAGAACATGAGTGGCCAAATTAAGAATGGAGTGATTGCTCTGATTTTGAACTTAATCTATTTATTTTGACTTGTTACAACTGAAATACTGAGGTGCATTCAAGTAGATACATGTGATTTATATTGTGATGCATTAAAGAAATAGAAAAAAAGAAATCTTTATAACAGCTTGAAGAATACTTTTTATTTCAACTGAACTCTTTATTTTGGAACCTTCCTGGAACATTTTATTTATCCATAACTGGAAACTGTACATGGTACGCCCCACTGTTCCCATGCATGACCCAACTACAAAGAAATTTCTGTTCTCTACTGCAAAAAAGCCGCCAATCAGTAATTTCTTAGATACGTATATCTATATCTGCAATGTGAGAACTATTTTTATATTACCAAGTAGAAGGTCTTAATGTTGGGTAGGATAACGTATTAAATAGATATCTCATCCATATCCTGTAGAAGTAAGATTCCTTAATATGAAACAGATAAAAACTAGAACTGGTTTATGTCTGTTTGGTCATTAATAAAGTAAACAAAGTCATGTAATAAATTTTCTATCCACTGCCATTACTCATACTTTGTTTACTTATTTGCATGTTCTATTTGAGAATTTAAGAATACCAAAATGATATTGTGAGGAATGGGAACCAGGATATTGTAAATTTATCTGCATAATCACATTTTGCTTTCATGGATCACTGTAAATTGCTTGAAATGTAGTAGAAAATACATAAAGATAGAAATGCTTTTAGTATGAAGCATGATGTTTGTTTTTTCAGGTGCAGCAGCTGAATCATATGGATGAAGTATGTTATGAAAATGTGCTGAAGCAAATAATGGCTGGACACCAGGTATTTATTTTTCACTTTGGTTTGCATTCAGAACATACATTAGTTAGTTTTGATCATCTTAACTATGTATTAAGAAATGTTTTTATAATTATTATTTTGAGATATGTCGCTTTAGCAGTCATCTCTAATCTTGAAAACACTTCATAGAAGCAGCATGCAACAAAATCTGAACAGGCTAAATAATGTTAGCTTCTAGCTAAGGTGAAAATTCCTGTTACTTTATGTATTCATTAAAGTAATTAATGTGTATTTATGTAACTTTTTTAAATTACAAGACAAAGTCGGTCAGTGCTTCAGAGACCTTACATTTATGTACATTTAATGATTAAAAAAAGAAAAAATACAGCACTCTAGCTATTATTCTTAGCCTTTCCCATGTCTTTCAAATGTTAGTGTCTCCTGTTAGAGATGAGGGATGAGAATTATGCAGAGTGTTCAAAACATGGTTGCACAAGGGCTCAGCATCTGTCATCTGAAATATCCTGAGGTTTGTGTTTTGTTTTCTTTTTAAAGGCAGTAGTCCTTCATTTTGCTTTACAAGAGAGGCTTCTGCAGTGAATTTTCAAGTCTGTTATTCCTCTCCACTAAGACTGTGGGCTTAACTCATTTGCCTGAATAGTTTATCATTCTGTTATTGTTGTGCTCCTGAATCACCTACACACGGTGTCTCATTTTTGTTAGAACTTTACATATACAGCAGGTATGGCACCTGTTCGGAGCAGGAACAAATGCTAGTGCACTATGATCCTTGAAGAGGCTTTTCACTAAATAACTTGTCTATAAAAGAGGGAAACTCTTTCCCACACAGTCACACTAAGAATTGTATGTTTTCCCCTTTTCACATAAAATTCAGGTTGTGGTGTTTTTTAAAAGATGAACAGTTGGTTTATTACTTGGGTGGAAAAAATACTTCAGCAACAGCTTCTTAGTCCTCCTGCTCCCCCTGCTTTAACACCATTCTTCCACTTATCTTCTCCTGTTGTTATCAGTTACGGTTGTTACATTCAGAAAACTTCCATGAAGATTACATATAGAAATGCTGATATTTTCCTGAGGGAAGACTCTTAACAAAATTTGTTGGTAGCACCAAGGAAACTTTGTATTTTCTCCTCATTGTCAATTATGTACATACCTTACCAAATTCCTAACACTGAGGTACATTTAATTTCTTATCTTTCATTTCTTGTTATGATTTCATGTGTTTTCACTTGCTGTAAATAAACCTACAAGTAGCAGATTCTTTAAATCAGTGTATCTAAATCCTAATAAGTAACATATCTTGGATTCCTGGCAGGAAGTTGCGTGCTGTTCTGGCATATTTATTACACCTTTCTTTTCTTCACACTAAGGACAAAACTGTCTACAGTAAAAATGTCTACATGTAAAAATTCAAGTGCAATAAGTTGTTTAATTCTAGCAGGAGATGTTGTAGCTTTTCTTGCGAATAATTTTAGTTCCTGTACTAGCAGCTGACTGCGTGAGCGTTTTGTTTTAAGGCATGAGCTACACCTGAAAGGGGTCAAGTGAAGAACTGTAGTCTGTTTAATCTTACAGTTTCAGCAGTGGACACTATCGCTGATCTCAATTTCTGAAAATTGTATTTCAAGCCAACAACCAAATAAGGAGAGTATTTTCAGACAAAGCAGTGGTTTTCAGACAAAGCAGTGGCAGACAAAGTGTGGTTTCCCATGCTATATAAATGTTGATTTGATTTCAGAACACTTTGGTTGATTTGATTTGATTGTAAATGTTAAGCATTTTTCTTTGCTTGAAAATGGTTGTTCTGCTATGTTGCAGAACTCTCTTAAATGCACACCTAAATACAAACCAGTTACACTGGGCTTTTCTTCAGAGTATTTAAAACATATTGATCTTGATACTTATGAAACAAAAATTCATATTGTGAAACGAATGATATACAAACACTGGCACACAGTCTTTGTCAATGCAGAATCAAGCATATCAGCTCACTGTATAATGCAGTAATTATAGCATGTATTATTGTGCCACGTGTTAAGAATTAGGGACTTTTCCTTTTAATGAGTAGTCCATGACAAATAATCTGTCTAGTCATTAAACAAACAGGAGAGGTTAAAAGAGGTGCAAAAAACAAAAGGTCACATAGATATATCTGCATTGAAATGCCTGCGCCATAGTAGAAGATAAATATTATGATTGAATATGATGCATATTACTCTAGGAAGGTTTTCTTTAGTGTCTTTTCACAATTTTGAGAATAGCTTTTGATCTTCTAAAGTTATCACTTTCTTCTGATTTTCTTAGTTTTTAGAAATCCATGACCTTCTGTCCACATTCACCATAGCCTTTACCATCATGCTCTGTTACCTTTCTTAGCTTGTGTTAGCCTTGAAACTTGTGTTTATTTACATTCTATGTGTGCAAAGTTTGTTTGCTTTTTAATAAAGCTGTGGTTATTTATAAATATGCTTCTTAGAAAGATGTATTCACGTCTTCCCCCCCAATAATTTAGAAAAAATTTCCACAGCAGTTGTGTATCTGTATGGAATTCAGGACATGGTTGAAATTTTATAACTATTTGGGCAGTAATGTGTGACAGACACATATCTCATTAGCAGTGCTCCAGAGAGCCAAAAACATACCTGTTCTCTTTTATACTGGAGCACAAGAAAGAAATAACAGAATCAGAGAAAAATACCTTCTTTCTTCTAAAGTTCTGTGAGTTAATGTACATCCTCCTGTGGCCATCAAACTTGCACAGTGTTGTCTCTCTTAAGATTCTTTACCAGAATCTTTGTTGAATCTTAATAAATAAAATTCAACATTGTTTATCTACTGTTCTGCTAACTAATTTTCAAAGAATTTTATCGTGCCAGAAGCAAATATTTGACTCTTATGGTAGTCACGCTTATGTGTCCCTGTCATGTTATAGGTTACAGTGTGATGCTTGACTGAAGTTGTATGTTCATGTGTTTTAATAGATGTACGCGTGTTTTCGTTTTCTAAGACTAAGGCTGGTGGGAGGTAGTTGCATTCTACAGGCATGTGTTTTGACAGATGGAGAGAAGCTTTTTATGTTGATTTTTCAACAGTCATCCTCTGCAAGACTTCAAGCTCTTTCTGGCTACTGGGAAATTAAGAGTTGGTGATTCAGCCTTTAATTTTGATCCATCTGCTCAAACTAATGAGATATCTCATTTGTAGGCTTCACTTTGAATTACCAAATGCATCTGAAACTATAACGTTTGTTGTATAGCACAGTTATCCTCTTGTTTAACTTGAGGACAGATACAATGGTAGATGGCTCAGCCTACTGAGTTTTCTAGGGTTTTTGTTATAGAAACTTTTTATCGTGACTGAAGAAGATCAGAAAATGTCCCAAAGGTTTCCAGGTGCTTTTTAAGTCAGTGTGCTCTTTTTGTAGAATTACTAACAATGTAGATCTTCATTAGAACGTTTCTCTGTCAGATCCTACCTCTTAAGACTGCTTTAAGTGAGAACCTGTAGTGCTGTTAAGTCTGCTTTCCTGGGACTGTCCTTCTGTGCTCAATGTTAGCTGGGGAATATTTGTTTTCATGTCATACTTTGAATTTACTATGTTCTGATATTATCTGAAAAGATGTTAGATCCTCTTGGACTCGTTTGCACTTTTGGAGTTTTATTTCTACCAAAGATTCTTTAAACAAAGAAAGAAAAAAAAAAAAAAAAAACCAACCTGAAGTTACATGTCGTTTATCAGAGAATATGACTCCACGCTCAGTTGCAGGTAGAGTATTTTTGCCAGCATTTATCTTCAGGGATACTGTTCCCTTTAAGACTGAGTGAAGGCTCAGTCACTGAAAATTATCAGTCCCTCAAAGTGATTACATCTTTCTCTTGTCAGGCTGTCACCAGTAGTGGGCCACGTGCATTAACAACATGAATTCAGCTACAGAGCTGAAAAAGTTTCTTCATATTTTACAACCCTGTGAGAAGGGCATCCAGTGATGATGAGCTCTGGGGAGTAGGTAGCACCTTTCTGAGGCAGCCTGTAGAGAACCTGGTGAGATCAGCAAAGACAGAGTGACTGAAGACCATACTTATCAACATCATTTTTACAATAAATTGGAACATTGCTTTACTAGCCAGTTTAGGACAATGCATATCATACTGTCTTTATCTTCACAATGTATGAGGGGGAAAACACTCTTGTAATGTTATGCTTTGATAAATAACATAGTATTTTTAGGTGTTTTGAGAAATAGCATACTATTTTTAAGGTTGAGTTGTTTGTTTTTTTTTGCCTTTGAAACATATCATATGTAAATTTTAACTTTATGTTAAATTCCTTTATCTAAAAAAGATGGAGCTGTTGCTCTTTGCCAAAGTTCAGTAGCTTAAGTTAGTACCCTAGGGAATTAACTCTTTGACTCTGACCCTTACTGCTGTTGTATAGGTTCACATCCATTATATCTCCTGCTCTTGCTGACCTTTTGCTGTCTTATCCTACTACCTTGGTTACTGAAAGAAGATCATATCTTTCTCTCATTGTCCCCACAACCTCATAAATACTTTTACTGTTACGAATTTGTCAGAGCCTTACTGTTTCCTATCTTTATTCTCTTTTTCCTCTCCTCTCCTCTCCTCTCCTCTCCTCTCCTCTCCTCTCCTCTCCTCTCCTCTCCTCTCCTCTCCTCTCCTCTCCTCTCCTCTCCTCTCCTCTCCTCTCCTCTCCTCTCCTCTCCTCTCCTCTCCTCTCCTCTCCTCTCCTCTCCTCTCCTCTCCTCTCCTCTCCTCTCCTCTCCTCCTTTTTCTCTTCTCTCTTCTCTTTTCTCTTCAAGGTGGTCTGAACATTCTCTCTTGATCAAAAAAAAAGTAAAAACATGAAATTGCATTAGATTTCTTGGGATCCTGTTAATTTCTTGTGTTATGAATTAGAAGGGGAGTTGCTGAAGTTCTTTGAAAGCTTTCAGACAAGGGACTTCCTCAAACAGCACTCATAAATCTCTCTTGTTTTTGCCACTTTCCCCAGACTGCTCATCTCTTCTGTTTCTGTAACCTTTCCTTTTTTTTTTTTTTTCCCTTCATAGCTGGTTCTCTTTGATATTACTTAAATCTTCAAAAGAAGTCATGTGTTCTCTTTGCCCTTGGTGTTGTTTCAGCACTTCTATACTTACTCTCTGCACCTTACTTTTCTGTATGTCTTTTTTTCTGACCCTCAGTACTCTGTTACTCTCCATGTCTTCAGCCACAGATATCCAAGTTTCAGTCCTTGTTCCTTACCAAGTGTGCTTTGCTTGTTTGCCTTTTTGGTTGTTTATTAGAGTTTTTAACTTGGAGTGTTTTTGGCATTCTCCTGTCTTCTGAAGCCTCTTTTCCTTTTTAAGACAATGTATGTCTGTTTTCTTACTGCTTTTGAGAGTTTTCTGTGTGACTCTGAGATGACAGATTGTCTGTTTTAACTTTTCTTCCACTAACTCTGGTACTTGATGAAAAGTTCATTCTCTCACTGAGCTTGGTATTTTCAGTTCATACCAAAAACTGACTGTTCGTGGAAGTTCTGACATCTTTCTGGGACTCTCATTGTCCTTGCTGTCTGTGCAGGCATGGAGACTC
This sequence comes from Tyto alba, assembly GCF_018691265.1. Taxonomy (NCBI): domain Eukaryota; kingdom Metazoa; phylum Chordata; class Aves; order Strigiformes; family Tytonidae; genus Tyto; species Tyto alba. The sequence continues at coordinate 5,086,990 of NW_024881316.1, forward strand.
AAGGTATCGGTACATAAGTACTGAGGATACATCAGTGCTTTACAGGAAGTGGTTTCAATATGTGAGGAAGAGCTTTTCTGGTGGCCAAAGATGCCAGGCAGTCTGCTGCAAAGGACCTGGATTTTTGAAACAGTAAATAGCTATTGAAAGCCTCACCATGTGTCCTGGGTTGAGTGAGTGGTGGGGTTTTTTGGTGGCAGGGGAGGGGGCTATCGGAGTGTCCCCCTGTGAGAAGCTTCTCGAAGCTCCCCCAGCTCCAAGCCAGCTCCACTTCTGTTTGGAAAATTGAGCCAATCAGCTGTGCCTCTGCGATAACGTATTTAAGAAGGGACGTGGTGACGGGCAGTGGGACTTGTGAGGAGGAGTTGCTGCAGCTGCATGAACACCAAGGTCAGTGGAGGAACGGAGGAAGAAAGGAGGGGGGAGGTATGCCAGAGCAGAGACCCCTTTGTGTCCTGTGGTGAGACGGCAGGGCGGCCCCCCCTGCCACCCATGGAGATCTACAGTGGAGCAGACATTGATTTATGGCCTGTGGCTTCTGCTCAGATAATCAAGGTTCTGTGCCCGAAGAAGGCCGGGGTCTCATGGGAAAAGGCAGCCCCGCTGCTGTAATTCAGTGCTGGGAGGATTGCAGCATGCGGGGGTGTCCCACACCGGAGCAGCTCGGTAAGGGCTGTAGCCGTGGGAGGGACTCCAGTTGGAGAAAGATGGTGACCCATGACGGAGCAGTGTGGGGAATGCTGCAGCCCATGGGAGGAATTCAAGTCAGAGAAAGTTTGTGGAGGACTGTCTGCTGTGAGAGGGGGACCACGATGGAGCAGGGGGGAACAAATTTTGGACACTCCCCTCACCAAACATGAAGGAAGTGGCAGCGCTGACTGCACCCCCCATTCCCTGCCCCTGCGCCACTGGGGGAGGAGGTAGAGATATCGGGAGCAGAGCTGAGCCCGGGAAGAAGGGAGGGGTGGGGGGAAGGTGTTCTCAACATGTGGCAATACTTCTCACTGTCCTACTCTGTTATGTGTTGTTAGTGTCTGTAATAAATGTATGTTCTTTTTTTTCTTCCCCTAACGAGTCTGCCTTTTGCTTGTGACCATAAAGGGGAATTTTCTCTCCATCCCAGTCCTATCTCGAACCCCAAACCTGGCTCTCTGTCCCTTCTCATTGCGGGAGGGGAAGGGAGAGAGAGGTGCTGCATTGTGGTTGGCTGCCAACCAGGCCCAAACCACGACACCATGACATCCAAAAGCGAATGCAGTAGTAGTATTCATACATATTTAGCAACAAATCCAGTCAACTTGAGTGGAGCAGGCTTCAGAAGCTGTAAACCGGTGGAGCTACGGCAACCTTGTTAGAATTAGCAAACTAATAATCTTACTACTGGGAGTAAAAATGTAGAGGAAAACTAAACAATGAACCGCCTTACACAAACCATCCGTTCTCGATGATGCGCTGTGAGTGGTGATTTCAGACTGCCCATTTTGTGCTTTTTTCAGTTCAGTTTTCTTAACCTCTTGAAGAAAAATGGCTTTTCAAGTACCTTGTTAGTTTCTGAGCTTTTGCTTCTCTGGTTTGAACTAGTTTTAGGTTTAGCTGACTGCTTGTGTCTCACCATTTTGCTTTTGCAGTATTGTCTCAACCACATCTGATGTAGCTATGACAAGCTTTACTTTTTTTTCTTTTAAAATTAAATTGGGATTTTTTTTTTAATGCACAAAATATAGCCATGTGTACTTGTTAAATTTTTAATTAGTGCATGCATTGGGTGGTTAATATGCAGTTTTCTGGTGATCAAGCTTGCTTTATTAATTAGAATTTATGTACTTAATTAAAAAGTTGTTCTATACAACTGTTCTGCATTTAGTTCATTACAAGTAATATTGAGATGCTATATATTTATTTTGTAATCTTAGAATACTATCTAAGTATCACCTTGCACAGATTTTTAATACTTCACCCTTTCAAATCAGGATTTTTGATGTCACAAATCAGAAGCTGATTACACTTGAATTTACGTAGTCAAAGCTGGTTCTTTGCTATATGTTGCACATAAAGCATTCACTTCGTAATTGCTCTCTATTTACAATAATTGACTTGAACTTTGCAGCACTAAGAAATGTCATCTTGTTTTTCTTACAATGCTATCTTAAACCAAAAAAAGAAACACTGAGTAGTTATTTAAACCTATTTTATTAAATTGTCAGAAGTTAATTTGACAGGTATTAATTTCATCTGTAAAAATGATGGATTAAATTTCTTTATTATCAGTTTCCCAGCTGTTATTTGGTTGCAGAAGCCGTGTGAAGATAAAAGTTTAATAAGCTTAGTTACTGCAACTGTTGACAACGCTTTTATAGCTGTGTCATAAGATAAGATTTAATAAAACAGTATTTTCTTCAGAAGTCTCTCTGGAACTTAGTACCTTGAGAATTAAGCTTGTCCTAGTATTTTTCCTGGCTGAAATAGTGTTTATAGCACACTTCGGAAGAGTAACTCTGAAAAGTTACTGGATTTGTTAAAATGTATGCTTTATCGATATTGGGTATTTTTCTAGACTTCCATCTTACAGCCTAAAGAGTTTATTTCAGTCTGAGTTTTTGTAATTCTCTGTCTATACAGATTGCTTCTACTTCATCACCCGGTGAAGCTTATTTGCATATATATGTGTATATATTGTTTCTATATTTATATATGCACACATGTATGTAAGTATATTAAAATAGGCAAATACAGAAGGTAAAATGGTCTGGCAGGATAGCTGAATTATGACTGATCGTTCTAGATACTATTTCTCTGTCAGCTGATTCAGTGAGGACTTGAATTCTTTGGATAGTTTTCTGTAGAATTTCTTTTGCAGTTTTTGCACAATTAGGGCCCATTTGTATGTATGGTTTCTTTAACGAAATCACAGACAAACTAATTCAGTCATGGTGCACTATTTTTATGTTGTGCATCTTCATAATTTATTTATGCACTACTTTTCCATAATAGCTGCCTTTTTCAATTTTAAGGATATAATAGTTAATATAATCTTACGCCTGAATAAATGAAACTTTATATCTTACTTTAATTAAAATGCTATATTGATGTGCTGTGTAGAAGATACTCTTCAAAAAATGTTATATACCAGATGTTTCATGTTATTGTCAAATGCATGTACTATTTTCCTTTCTATTTGGCTTTAAAAATTTAACACCTTGTCAGCTGCCTATATGAACAGCTGAGGAAATTGCTGGAAATGGAGGCCATAACAAGTTGCACATATAATAATCTATTATTCTTCAGTTACATAGCCTTCTAAATGTTCATGTGCTATATTTCTGTGCCTTATGTCAATTTTTCCATATATGTTTGTATTTACATAGTAGCTCATCTGTATATGTGTACTCAGGTGTTCATGATGAATTTATGTAGACCAGAAGCATCAATTTAATATCCTTCATTAATTATGAGTTCACGAGGTCTTCAGTTTGTGTCTGTAGTCTTGCATAGCTACACAATAATGTTGGTATTGGTAATACAACTGTTTAAAGTAGCAAGTGTTACTGTTTAGAATTATTATTATTATTATGATATTATGAATGTGCATTGAATCATTAAAAGAAAAAAAATCAAATTTAATTCCAAATGAGTAAATTCTCATAGCCTAAAATTATATTTAAATGAAATAAGAAATAGTTACATCTTGATCCAGTTGGCCTTTTATGGATGACCTAAGCATTAAGTTACAGATGTATGGCTGACAAGTGTGGTGAAGGCAGCTTGACCAGTCTTGCAGCCTAATGCAATGAATTTTACTAACTCTATGTAAAAAGCTGTTTTTCAAACATGGGACTGCAGACCATTAGTGGTCTAGAAGATTGTGGGAAGTTAAGTCTTGTGGATCCCTCTCAGCTTCATACTGTTCTTTGGTAAGAATTTAATGGCAGGAATAAATGGTACTCCAGAAGACATGTTGAGGATTGTCAGTGGTCCAAAGCTTTTGAAAATTCTTGCTCTATAGCCCAGAAAGAAATGGTTTTATATGCTTAGTTTAACATAATAGATAGTATCAACTAATAAACTTCCTATTATTGTCAAAACTTCTGTAAATTTTTCAAAATGTGACAAGATAACTACTGTCCACCAAAATCTTATGCCTGTCACAGACTTCTTAACAGATGTTACCAGAGAATCCAGTAGTAATGTCATTAGTAGGTTTTAATCTGAAATACAGAGTAATATAGGATGCTATAGGAAATAAGTTATTTTGAGTAATCCATGAGGATGGGAAATAAATATTCTTTATTAAGACACTAAGATGCATCAGGAAATTCCTTTTGACTTTACTTCAATTCATTTTCCAGAGTATGACATCTCTCACATATGTAGTGCAGTGTTGTTCATAGTTTTCTTTGTGGTTATTGAAGAGATGACTCCAGAATATGTTACCTTTGTATATTCTAATGTATTTAACCATGAGGTGTTTATGATGTTCTTATTTAGAAGAGGATATCTTGAGAAGGACTGTGTATATAGGTTATGGGTTTACAAAGGACATTCTAATTGTTCTAGCACAGTTTACTATCATTTGAAAACTATTGCATCATTTAAATTCTTTATAACTTTATTAAGTTTTATATTTTTAAAATTGCTTGTACTTGAGGGCAGTTCTTCACTTTTCTGATGATGTAGAAAACCTGTTGATTAGAAAAAGCAAAAAAGCTTCTGGATAAAGGTCTGTGTTTTTAAATCAGTACTGATAAGAAATAGGCTAGAAAACATGACTGTTCTGGTTTTTTATTGTTTAGTAGGTTTATTATGTTACTGGATCTTACAAAACCAGAAGATACAGAGGTTGACATCACAATTTTCTTAATCTTTTTACTTAAGTAAAAGGAATGGTAATAAATATGAAGATTTCTGCAGTATCCCCTATGTTCCTTTCCTTTAGTAAAGCTGAATAGAATCTGCTTATCAATACTGGCTCCTGGGTTATTTTTCCATATTTTGGATGGTATACATATAAGTATAAATATTTTTGGAAACATGAAAAGAGATATGGTAGACATGACTGCTTATTCTGGAGTGATATTTGTCAAAAATATAATTTATGATAATGTAGAATCATATTTTATTTTACAAAGTCAAAATAGTTAATGTCAGAACAGGACAAAGGGAAATGCTTGAAGCCAATTATTTCATGATCTTGTTTTTCTAAAAAAAAGATGCAGTGAAAAGCTGCTTATAATTTTTAATAATAACTGTCGTTCAAGTCCATTGGCATCTGAAAAAATGCAATTGTTAACTGCCTAATGACATATATTTGCATAGTAATAGACTAACTATTCTTGCTTAATTTTCTATGCAAGAATAGATATTGCTATTTCTATTTCTTTCCTGTCAATTAAAATTCAGAATAATTTCTACTACCTGTAGGAGTCAGTAAAGTATTGGTTTTTAGTCTTAGTGAATAATTTACCCTCTACTTTAATTTTCATTCTATTCATTTTCCCTCTGCATTTTGTCATATATTTAGCTAATGTTACAAATTGAAGATAGCATAGATCCCATTATACTGTTCTGAAGCAGGTTTTCTTTAGTGTCCAGAGTCCATATTTAAGCATTTATTCCAAAACTGAGCAATTATTTTATAGGCTATCTAATAGAATTCAAAATATAACATAACAGGATCATAAACACAAGTGCTTGCAATTTTAAAATTAATAATGTAGAACTTCGTAATGTAAATTAAATCAGACAAACCAGTCAGCACACATTAATGGGAAAAGTGTATAACTGTTCTATAGGTATAAAGGAAGACTCATGAATTTTCATATGGGCAAGTACTTTTTACTCAGGAGCATCCTCCTGGTAGTGCTGCTGCATACACACTGACTGTTCTTCAGTGTAAAGGTTTGATATAATCGAAGTCTCCTATTTTAATGCTGGAGGCTTGATGTCAGACTTAGCTGTCCAGAAATGTTTTATCCGTAGCTTTGAATGGAAATGACACCAAACCCCTATCATTTTTATGTAGTGGCAGAAGACACAATGTTATGTTTCACATGAGCGTAACCGAGTCCCTCCCTGGAATGCCTGTGCACTACTATACGGGGCCTATGGAAATAAAAGGAGAAATTAGGGGTCTGCATCCAGTTGCTGAGCTAAGATCATATTGAGATCAGAGATGTGATGTGATAGCTCACGTGGCTGAGTGCTGCAGTGGATGGAAACAGGCTCTTGAGCAAAGTCAGGCCAGGACGGCAAGAAACTTGCTTGAATGTGAGAGCACAGCGGGGATACCTGGAGCTCTGCGTAGGGGAGGATGATAAGTCATCTGAGGGTTTAGGAGGAGGATTAGACAGCATACAGGCATGAGCAACTATGTTGTGGGAGTTTGCTACAGAGCCAGTGATCAGGAATAAAGTAGATGAGGTCTTCTTCAGACAAGTGGAACAAGCTTCATGCTCACTGTCCATGGTCTTCCTGGGGGACTTTACCACCCCGATATCTGCTGGAGGGACAATATAGCAGGGCAAAAGCAATCCATGAAGTTTCTGGAGTTCATTGATGACAGCTTCCTAGCACAGATGATTGAGGAGCTGGTGAGGATTGATGCTGTGCTGGACCTTGAACTTACACAAAGGGAAGGACAGGTTGGGGATGTGAATTCTGGGAGAAGCCTTGGCTGCAGTGACCATGAGATGATGGAGTTCAGGATTCTGATGGAAGGAACAAGGCAAAAAGCTAGACCACAGCCCTGGGCTTCAAGAAAGCACTTTGACCTCTTCAGGGATCTGATGGAAAAATCCTATGGCAGGTGTGGTCCAGAAGAGCTGGTTGATTTTCAGGGATCACATCTGCCAAGCTCAAGAATGGTCCAGCCTGATGTGCAGAAAATCAAGCAAGGGTGTCCTAAGGCCAGCATGGATGACAAAGAAACTCCTGACAAAGCTCAAACGTGAAAAGGAAGCATACGGGAGGGCTAAGCAGGGACAGGAGATCCAGGAGGAATGTAAAGTTACTGCCCAATCATGCAGAAGTAGGATTAGGAAAGCTAAACCCCATCTGGAGGTGAATCTGGAAAGGGGTGTAAAAGGCAACAAGGACTTCTTTCTACAAGTACAGCAGCAGCAAGAAGACTAGGGAAAATGATGGCTCTTTGCTGAATGGGGCAGGAAAGCTGGTGACAAAGGACATGCAGAAGATTAAGCTACTCAATGGCCTCTTCACCGTGGTCTTTGCTGGCAAGATTTGCCTACCAGGAACCCCGAAGTCCCTGATACAAATGGAAAAGATCAAAGACCTATCCTTACACTTATCCTTACAGAAATCCATGCAACCTGATGGCGACACCCAGACATGCTGAAGTAGCTGGCCGGTGTCATTGCAGAGCCGCTTACGATAATCCCTGAAAGACCACTGAGAACTGAAAGACAGCACGTCACCCCTATCTTCAAAAAGGACAGGAAAATCATGTCTGTAACCTGACTAGCAGGAGCTCAATTGACGTTATAATGTTAAAATGAAGGGAAAAAAAGTCAAAGCGAGGAAGAAAATTTATCAGCTTCTAGTTAAAGAAAAATTCCTTGGTCGTCCCAGACTAAAATGTCTTATTAGATATAATCCTAAAAGGCCAATTTAATAGCTAACTGTAGTAAGGCCATTTTTTTGTGGTGCAATCTACCTTTCATGGGGGATTCTGCACACCTTTTAAATCATCTTCTGCCACTTGGAAATCAGTGAGACAGTAAGCTTTCAGAATGCCTATAGATTATATAGAATCAAGGAAAAGATATGTCAATATAAATGTGTATGGTGGTTGTTGGAACTACTTGGGACTATTCCACACGTATTTCTTTTGCACCAAAGAGAGATTTTACATACTTTGACATCTGTAAAAATTTTTTTCAGTGGTAATAGTTCATAAGATCTGTGTTTAAAAGTCTATGGTTAAGTGGGAAGATCTTTTGCTAGAGATGATACAACAAAGATAGAGGAAAGATAAGGAAAAATGAATTAAATAAAACCAGGAGCAACTTAAGTTTATATTGAGAATTAGAGTTATAACAATAAAGATTGTAACAGGTCAGAGAAGACAGAGCAGGAGCTTCATCAAGAAGGAAACTGAGAGAAATTAAAATAAAGAATAAGAAAGATGGTGGTATTCCAGAATCTGTGTGATAGTAGAGCCTTTTTTACAGATTTAGAACAAAAAACGCTAAATGGAAGAAGGGCAGATAGGAAGAAAATTAAGGAAGCAGTTCCAATGTAATGTCCTTACCACAGCTTTTTACATAGAATTTCATGAACAATAATTAAAATGAGGTGGGACTATATTGTACGATATTCATTAAGGTAAGCACTTCTTAAGTAAAAAATACATTTCAATATTAAAAGAAACATCAAAATTGAGATGATAGGACAGATGTCTTTAAAAAGTAGTATTGTTACAGATAAATAAATGAGCAAATGCACACTACAGTAGTAAAAATATCTGTAAGCTAAATAGGAGTTACTACCCTTAAAAGCTGGTATATCTAAGTAGAAAGATACTTGATAAATAGCTATGTTAAACAAATCCTTTTTTTAATTAGATTCTGTAGAGGTTTTTTCAAAAATCCTAGTTTTTGATTAAACAAGGATGATCAGAAGTAATTTATTTGAGTGAATAATTAAATCAAAATTTAGCAGAGACAGCAACTAATGGTAATCTATCAAAAGTTCAAAATATATCACATTACAGCACTGATTAGCTGATGTGACATTACAGATTTCATTGTTGTTGTTATTAGTTAATATATTCTGTTAAATATTGTCTGGCATTGTGTTGCTTTGTTCCTCAGCAGTTTGCTGAATGTTTCTCTTGAATTTACAGATGTTTTAATGGTGACTCGTACTGAATTTTTTAGGCATTTTTGACCCTTCAAGCCTGAATGAAAATTTCTGTGTTTTGATGCGAACATTGAATTTTATACGATGAGTAAATGCAATCTGCTTTTAACTTGTGAAGAATTTTCTATACAAAAGGAAGGATGTATAAAATGTCTCATTAGAACGAATTTCTAGGCAGCTGAGTAATCCTTCAATTTTCTGTAGTGTAGAAGATCATCTTAATACACATGCAGATTATATCAGTATTTCTTTTAAATACAAGATGTACTCACATGAATTAAAATAATTAGAAAGTAAATTCAAATTCTCTTCTTGCCTTGGGAAGTGTCACAGCCTGTTCAGCTTTTTCCATTCCTGTGGTGTTGTTTAATATGTAAAAAGACTTCAATATGCAAAATACAAAAATCTGCTAAAATAAAGGCAAGATTTTCTACATTAAACTTTTTAAACTTTAGTATCCGTCATCTTATAAAAATTCTTATTACATATACTTTATTGCTGTTCTTTTAATTACTAGTTCTGGATAGTGATCTTAATAAGTTACTGTGACATTAGTGAGGAAGGGGAGGTCACTTTTATACACTGTCATGCTATCATTTATATCTGATAATCGAGGCATTCTGATTTTGCAGTGAGTTTGATCAGGAGCTATTAGTGAGCCGCTTGTGTTGTTTTCATTTATATTTTCATGGAATATACAATGTTAGGCACTGGGATTTTGAACTGTATCTTGGCAGTTGGAGAGAAATCACAACACAAGAGAGAAACAATTTTATTATTCCTTAAAAGGAAGCTAGACATTAGTGAGTTGTACTTAGTCTGGGAGATGGTTTTATTTAATGAGGTGCAAAGGATGATGGTTTTAACATAAATAGGTGCAGTCACTGCTCCTTGGGGAGAAGTATTGGAACCTCATCTGGTATTGAATTTTGTAAAATACTTGGAGGAGGTTTCATGCTCACTTAAAGGAAGAAAATGGTTGGATAGGTTGATCTGTTGATCCATATACCCTAACTGTTCTTTTTCAATAGAAGTAATACCCAGGTCAAGAACTGGATAACACATAAAAGAATATGTTATAAGGATTTAGCTGGGTTGAAGCCAAACAATGTCTTGAAGCCAAAATAAAGTGTATATATATATACTTGTCTCCAAACTGCATAATTAGTATCAATATTGCATTATTTAAATTCATTCTTTCATCTTAGCTTCCTTGAAAGATGTGATGCAAAGTGGGTGGCAAAGCATAGGCCTTCTGTCCTCGAGGAAAGGTGTTAAGTAAAACAGAGATGCCAAACTCAAGCGTTCTAGTGATCATCACTCTAATAACAAGATGGAAAGATACCTGAAAGAGTCAGTGTGCTTCCCCAGAAAGATGGAGGCACCATTTTGGTGTTATAGAGATTGTTAATTTAAAAGACACGTTTTCCAGTAGCAAAAGCTTACCACTAGCATCTTTACTGTCGAAGGCAGAAGAATGGTGTTTCAAGGGATTTCAAGTACCTGATTCTAAATTTTCATGAATGATTTTAGACACTTTTGTTATGCATATATGTGGTCTGTTTTTTCTTTCTCTTCTAAGTGAGAATATAAGTCCTACTGGCATCTAGTTACATGTCTCTGACGACAGAAACGTACTAGTTCTTGTAGATATTTTGAATAATACCACGCTTTTCAGGGCTTTGGTGATGCACTAACACATTTCAGAAAGATTACAGCCTGGAATATGCAGCACTTGGGGAATGCAGGCACTTCTTGTTGTAAATTTTAAACAAAGTCTTTGGCGAAAACATTTTATTTGTTTCATACTTTAAGAAAATTCTGGGGAGGTAACCTAGCTAGATAAATTTGCTTTCTATTTTCTTGTATATTTTTTATTATGTAAAAGCTTTGGTTTCAGGAGAGCAGCAGCAGACGCTTTCAGCACTAGGGCTATATACACCAGAGCTAGCTTTGAACTGCAGAGTACAGATCTAATTACACAGCTTGTAGCTGTGGAACGACTTCTCTGTATTCTAAATGACTTTTCCTAACTTATTTGCATAATTTAATGCACAGAGATTTTTCCACTGAAATATAATATTCTCTGACACAGTTAGGACAGGCTAAATTAACCCTCTTAAGACTATATTGCTGTCTCACAACGTATTTCGTAAATACCAACTTCATTAGGGGAAAAACATTCAACAAGGTGTTATATATCAATTTTTAAATACAGCTGGTTCTTTACAAACATATTTGGTGATGTACAGAGATTACAAGTAAACAATAACCATAAGATTGGGCACCTCTAATCGGCTAATAGAGCGATCTGTTTTTTTTAATCAGACTTGGTGTCTGTCTACCTCTCACTGAGAAGGTCTTCTTATTGTCAGCAATTTGTGCAATCATTTTAAATTTAAAAATTTTATCAGGTGTTGACGTGAAATGTTGATGAAATGAACATGTTATCATGTTGATCATGAAATACATAAAAGTCAATGAATTCAAGTATGCATTATTATTTTAAAAACAGTGGGAGTTAAATTCCATAACGAAAACATGCTACATATCTGAAAATTAGGTTTCTTTCGTTAAGAACTGTAGAAAGGCATATGGGTAGAAGACAGTTATACAAGGCTTGTTTCTTAGTTATTGTTTGCATAATACGGTCTTATGTTTTTCTGAATTAATGATTGCTGTATTGTCAGACACTGTCATACAATGATTCTGGAAGAAGAAGAAGATGACAACATAAAAAAAGTGTTAAGAGAATATCAAATGTGTTCTTTGACCAGTGAATATTCTGAGGGGATTTTATGCATTAGACCTTTATTTCTTTTAGTTCATTTAGTGCAAGAGATTTGATATGTTAAAGAAGTAGTCCTGGTTTAGGACAGATCTTCATTCCAGAAAATTAAAATCATGTGATAGATACAACAAAGAATAATAGAAAAAGAAGAGATGGTCTGCTATGTAGGGCAAAGAACGCTTCACTGAAAATTTAGATTTTTTCCCTGCCTCTGACAGTTTATGTCTGATAATACACAAGCTGAAGCTGCTGAAATTAAAATCTTTAGAAGTATGTGCTAATCAGGACATTTAAATTTTGAGAATTATGACATAGGAAGCATTGATCTGATGATTAAAAGTGTTGGGTGCTCTTGGCTTCAGTGGAGTTAATAAGAGCTCTGATTTATCAAATCATATATAGCGAGCAGTATGGTCTGACATCTTAAGTTTCACACTCAGAGAATACACTTAACCTTAGTTTCACTTGCAAAATTAGAATACGAGGAATAAATGTTGTATACATTTTTTCTTGTTGTTATATAATCCTGACTTCTTGTAATGATTAAACTCACAGCAAACCCCGTTATGGAATTGTTAATTCTTGAGAGCAGGGTTTGATCAGACTATGCTAGATAAAACAAGGTTAAAAACTAGATCTTAATTCATTAATTGAGCGCTGTCTGTTTCACACGCTGAATGCGGCAGGTTATGTATTGATGTAAGAAGATTAAATACACACTGTGTTAAAGACTGGCTTCCCAATTTAGCACCATCCTGTTTTCTACATATTTTTCATGGTAGCCCAGCCAGCTCTTTCAGGTCAGGGTTGGCAATTCCAGGTGTTTTTTTTTAATTTCTCTTGCATAGCTACTATTCCTAGTGATGCACTTGAAATATCTTCCTGTCCCTAGCCCCCTGATAGAGAAATAGGCTGCTTGGTTTTCACTTACTGTGGAAAACCCAGCATAGAATTGCACTTGTCCTGTTTAGTTTCAGCTGCATGTAAACAGAAGCTTTAGAAATCATAACTGAAGTTTTATCAAGTCTGTACCAAGACTCTGCTAACTGAAAGGAAAAATATATGCTCCCTAAATATTAACCCCTCAATTCACTGGGTAGATGGAGTAAGAAAGAATGTCAATGCTTTTTATGGCTACAGTTTATTTCTATACATAGTATTGGATATCAGAAGTAACTTTTCAATATTATTAATTTATTGACATTTATAGCATATAATGGTTAAAATAAAAGATAAAGGGACCTTGGAGCATAAAGTGCAATGTGGTCCTAATCCAGCTGTCTTCTAGTTCTTGAAGCAGCTAAACTGAGTGCCTCCAAGTATCAAATTCCTGAAGCTCCTAGGATTGTTTCTGAACATATACTATGGCAGGCAGTGATGAGAAAGGAACATTTTAGTTGTTTTTATGTAAAAGTCTCCAGCTCTTTTTCCAGCACTGCTGACATTCTCAGCAGCATGAAAAAAAATGTGAAAATGTTTCTCATAAACATTTTGTTTATTGCTTTTATGGATATTGAATATCGTATCAGCAATCCTGCCGTTGCAGTGGTAATATTCTTGTGGGCTTTTAACTATGAGCACTGTGCAGGAGTTCTCTTTTCCATTTTTTTTTTTTTTCTTTCTTCAATTTCCTGTCCAGTACCCTGGACTGTATAATTTTATTTCTGCTAAGAATTCCATTTTTCTATGAAAATTCAATTTCATTTATTTTATGATTTTATTTTTTTAAGGCATTTTGGTCTTTTCTAGTACCTCTCATAGCTGTACTTTTAATATCGGCATTTCTTGAGCACATATGTATCTTATCTAGTATCTCAAGTATATGACTGCAGGTGTGCCCCATTCTGTACAACTATTACATTGGTAAATCTTCCATAATGAAAAATAATGGGTTTTTTTGTCATTTTTTAGATTAATCCTCAGGTTTGTCATCATTTCAAATAAAATCAAGGCAACAGACTTTAAAAAAGGGTTCAGATTCTTTCCTACTGAGACAAAATGATTATTGAGTGAGGTGTTTTAAAGTATGTTAATTGAAGGGAAAGTATTGCAGAAGTAATGCTATCTAGTCATTTTAGAAATGTTCAATGGTCAAGTTTAAGTTATACAATATATTTGTATTTTGTATGTTTGTTTTATATTCTATAGCAAAGTGTCAGTTTATTTTCCTACAGAAATTTACGTTGAGTTTCTAATATTTCATAGAACTGTAGAATGGTTTGGGTTGGAAGGGACCTGAAAGATCATCTAGATCCAACCCCCCAGCCATGGGCAGGGCCCCCTTCCCCAGCCCAGGGGCTCCCAGCCCCGTCCAACCTGGCCTTGAACCCTTCCAGGGAGGGGGCAGCCACAGCTGCTCTGGGCACCCTGTGCCAGTGTCTCACCACCCTCACAGGGAAGAATTTCTTCCTTATATCTAAATTAAATCTACTGTCTTTCAATTTAAAACCATTACCCCTCGTCCAATCACTCCACTCCTTGATAAAGAGTCCCTCCCCATCTTTCCTGTAGCCCCTTTTAGGTACTGGAAGGCTGCTATAAGGTGTCCTTGGAGCCTTCTCTTCTTCAGACTGAACAACCCCATCTCTCTCTACCCATCCTCATAAGGGAGGTGCTCCAGCCCCCCGAGCATCTTTGTGGTCCTCCTCTGGACTTGCTCGATCAGGTCCATGTCCTTCTTATGTTAAGGGCCCCCGAGCTGGACCCATCACTGCAGGTGGGGTCTCCCGAGAGCAGAGCAGAGGGGCAGAATCCCCTCCCTCGCCCCGCTGGCCACCCTGCTCTTGATGCAGCCCAGGACACGGGTGGCTTTCTGGGCTGCGAGCGCACATGGCTGGCTCACTCGGTTTTCCATCCACTAGTGCCCCCAAGTCCTTCTCCGCAGGGCGCTCTCAATCCACTCATGGCCCAGCCTGTATTTGTGCTTGGGATTGCCCCACGTGCAGGATCTTGCACTTGGCCTTGTTGAACTTCATGAGATTTGCATGGACCCACCTCAAGCCTGTCCAGGTCCCTCTGGATGGCATCCCGTGCCTCAGCATGTCAACGGCACCACACAGCTTGGTGTCGTCGGAAACTCAGCTCAGGGTGCCCTCAGTCCCACTGTCCACGTCGCCAACAAAGATGTGAAACAGCACTGGTCCCAGTACCAACCCCTGAGAAACGTCACTCGTCACTGCTCTCCACTTGGACATCGAGCCATTGACAACAACTCTTTGAGTGTGACCGTCGAGCCAATTCCTTATCCACCGAGTGGTCCATCCATCAAATCCGTGTCTCCAATTTAGAGACAAGGATGTCGTGCAGGACGGTGTCAGATGCATTGCACAGGCCCAGGTAGATGACTTCAGTTGCTCTTCCCTTATCCACCGAATGCTGTAACCCCATTGTAGAAGGCCACCAGATTTGTCAGGCACGATTATCCCTAGTGAAGCCATGCTGGCTGTCATCAGCCACCTCCTTATTCCCACATGCCCTAGTATATTTTCCAGGAGGATCTGCTCCATGATCTTGCCAGGCAGAGAGGTGAGACTAACTAGGCTGTAGTTCCCCAGGTCTTCTTTTTTTTCCCTTTTTATACATGGGAGTTATGATTCCCTTTTCCAGTCAGTTGGAACTTCACTGGACTGCCATGACTTGTCAAATATGGTATATAGTGGCTTAGCCACTTCATCTGCCAGTTCCCTCAGGAACTGCAGATGCATGTCATCAGGTCCCATGGACTTGTGCACCTTCAGATTCTGTATGTATTTCTGTATGACTAGTAAAAATTAGATATGAATGTTACTGCTTCATCCACCCACCAGTGTACTACTTTTAGCACCGTTTCATCCAAGAAAGAGGTTGGATCACATCTACTCTCAAGGTGAGGTAGAGTTAAAGGCAGGGAAGAAACCTAAAAAAAAACAACAAATTTTCTTCTAAGTCTTCAAAATAATATTTCCTTATCTTTTTGGTGTTGCCTATCATTGTCTTAGGAGGACCCAGGACATCGTAGTTACAGTTGACTTCAGAGTATCAGTTCCTAAAGGCTCTGCCTGCTTATGACTGGAACCAAGAGTGATTTTTGTCACAATTACATTTTCTGCAATGGGCTCCATACAAGTTGCTGTTCATTTATATAATAATTGAAAGGAAGATTCTTCAACTAAGGGCCTATTTTCTACTGTCTTCTGTGACTAGTAGTCTGTGCTCTGCTTTGTGTAACTGTAGTGAATTACAGTTTTACCTGTCCTCATTTCCCAGTACAGTTTTTTTACCTCTTCGTTTTTTTAAATAGGTGTAGGCCACCAAAATGTTACACCTATATTTTTTTTATTGCAGCTTATTTAGTTTTAAGTTGCCACCTAATATTATTCTTTCTTCCTATCTTGTTTAAACAAACCCTAAATAATTAAAACCTGGATAATGAAGAGGTTTACTGGATATAGCTACACACTTGTGTGCAGATTTACTTGCTATTTATTTGACTGGGTTTTTTTAGTTTTTTCAAACTGTAAAAGCATTCCTGCTTGCAGCTGCTCTTTTAGTTTTGTCCTTCTAGCCATGTAACTCCTACCCACTTCAGAAAATTGACTCAGGCCACACTTCATTTGGTCTTTGATTAGGAATTTTAAAAAGGTCAGGAGAACCAGTAAGATATTTATCAATATTATGTCAAAGCATGCAGAAATATATTAGTCTAATATATTTGAACTTAATTAATATTAATGCTGTGTAAACACCATTCTCAAAGTTGCCATTTTAGATTTAAGATGTAAGTAGTGATTTCAAAATTAATGCAAGACTGAAATAAAATAGAATCGAAAAGATTAAAATACAGTGAAAAACAATCAACAAACCTATTTTGTTGTTAAATCATAAAACCCCTTAGTGTGTTTTCTTTTTTTTTTTTTTTATATAATGGATATAATGGAATCAAGATGTCAAATGTTTTTACACTTTCTAACTCAGGAGTTTCAAAATTACCTGGATAATAAAAAAAAAAAAATCCTATTTCACCTTGATGCCCGATATTGTATTTCTTCAGTTTCTCAACTTTCAAAATTTATCTATTTTCACAAGATTAATTTTAAATTTATTCAGCAAAGAATCAAATGTTAATATGACTCCATTTAAAAAAAGAAACAAATTAGTAAACTATAAAATTAAGTGGATTTTAAAAGCAAGGGGATTTTTTTCAGTGAAACCTGTTGACATGCTGTTTATAACAAATAAGAATTCACTGAAGAAGATGTAGTGGATCTGTTAATAAAAGGAAGTGGCTGACTTGCATAGTTATGTATGTTTATTCAGGCTTTCAATACAAAAAATTACAAAAAGGTGAATAGACAAGTAATCCTTAAACAATTAATGATGACAGAAGGGACGTACACTGTCCTTTTGTTATGTTGGGGTTCTCTTAATTTCTGCAGACATTTTAAAAAGATTTTGCCAGTGTGTCGTTTTTGAAGTGGGAGAAAATTGGTATGTTGCTAACTGACAGTATCAGAATATTTCTACTCAGCTGAAAGTTAATAATTGTAAGAGTCACAGTGTTACTGAATTGATGATGGAAAGATGTATCAGCTAAGCTAAAACAGGTATAGAGTAATTGCTCCCAGTGAGCAAATATTTATGCACACATTGTTTCTCTTTTGGTCTCTTCTCTGTAGTTGCCTGAATTAATTTGCTTGGTTTTAATTGTAAATTTAGAATTTAGATAAATTCACAACTATTATGTCTGCTTATATATAAAATTATATTTACATTATACATTTATAATTACATTATGAATTTCCAGAGGCAGTAACTTGTTTAATTATACCCTAAATACTTCTATTTTCTTAATAGTGTTTCATTTTAAATTAATTCAATTATACACTGCAGGTTGATACAAGCATGATTGTGCCAAAAGGTCAAAATTAACCTCTGATTCTCTGGAATTTGACATAGCAATCTTAAAAAGCAACTGAAACTATCTTAAAACAGAACTGTGAAGCCATGGTTATATTTTTAATTAAAACTAGATGGACTTGCAAGACAGTGTTTGCCATTTACATAAGAGCCAGGCACTCAAACTTTTCCATATGTTAGTTTTAAGAACACAGAAATTGTCATATTGCTCAAACGAAAGAGTTGTCAGACGAAGTATGTGGGGTCAATTTAAGCAAACCCTGGGCAATACAAGGTGCTTAGGGGGACAGTATAGAACATTTTCCTCAGTGTACATTTCCCAGCAGTATGTGGTTAACAGGCATTCAGAACTGGAATTAAGTGGTATTTAAATACTTTTCCCCTTCTACACCAGTCGGGGGGTTTAACTGCCATGATTCGTCTTAAATGTGCCTTGCAGTGAATCTTAATTTAATGTCAGTTTAAATTGCTTCATATACATATCTAAAGGAATAAGTATTAACATCTCATTGCTGTCTCTTGGTTCAGATACCATGTGATGGTAATAAGCATAATAAAGTGAGAGTGGGGTTGATTGAATGATACTCAACTGTATTTCCAAATCCTACTGCAGATATGGGTACAAATAATTTTTGATTACCACTCAACTTTATTTGATATTTTCAGGGAAGTGTCCTCAGTGTTCCTAAAGTATCTTACTGAGTGATAGTATGGGGTTTAAAATGCATAATCATATCTCTTACTTTAAAATCTGTATCCCCATTATATATTTTGCATTTGTTGGTGCTTTATTTCATTCTCCTCTTTGGTTGTCCAGTGGTTTAGGACTGCAGTATCACTCTGAGGTTCTTCATAGTCAATTTTTGTTTCCACTGTCTCGCATAGTCAGGTTGTACCACCAGGAAACTTATCACCTCACTGTTTGCTTTCCAGATCATTTAGGATGTGTCAAATAACATAACTCCTTAAATCAATTATAATCTCCCTACTCTGTGAAAATGAACTATTTTGCTGACAAATGTTCCCTATCTTTTAAAGACTAAAGAATTAAAAGAGAAGCTTCTCAAAAGCTACATGAAAATATTAGATACAATATAAGCCAGATCACCATTTAATTTCCCCAAAGTAACATTAATTTTCATTAGTATGTCATGTATCAACTTTTTTTTGTTGTTCCTCTAGGGAATATTTTGCAATTAAAGTGTTTTCATTAGTTGATTAAGACTTTTGCTATTTCTCATCAGCCCTGTTTCTTTCTATCTTAAGGTGATGGTGTTTGTTCATGCTAGAAATGCCACAGTCCGAACTGCTATGGGTCTTCGCGAAAAAGCAAAAAACAATGGTCATATTTGTCACTTTTTGTCACCCAAGGATCAGATTATGGGCAAGCTGAAAAACAGGTGAGTAATTTACGTTAGTACTCTTTACAGTCCTAGAATTGATGTTTTTACAAGACAGTCCAATATAGGAATAGATGAAGCATTTTTGAGCTTCTGGGAAGATACATTTTGCTCTGAAGGGGCATGTGAAATTGATGAATTGAATAGAGGAAAGGAAAGAGTAAAGGTGAAGGAAGAGAAAATTGCTGTTGCTTTTAGTTTTTTAAACAAAAGCTGATAAAGATTGCGTTTTATGCAACCTGTACTACTTGACAGTAGTCTTCATGTAAACTGCAGTTTAGGAAGTCGCTAAACCACCGGTTGCTGCAATCTGGGGCAGTACCTGTCTCCCGCTTTTTGCACTGTTTTCCTAAGCATCTGCTACTGTCCACTTTTAAGACAGAAAACTGTCTTAAATTATTACTCTGACCCAGCCTGTAAATTTAGCACTTTCCAAATCCATCTGGCTTTCCTCACGAATCAACTAATGGTGGGCGATCAATAAGTAATCTATTTGAGAGTTGAAACTGGGAAAGACATTTGAATCTCACAAGGGTTTAGCCCCCCTTAATCTGATCTTGTTTAAAATATGTATATGGGTCATAAATTACTGGCATTTTGAGCAGCGGCCAAATACTAGCCAGCTGAAACTGTGTACATTTTTATGCATTCTAACAGTTCCGTCTTTGCATGAATTGTGTTAACCTTCCAAATTTTTTTCTAATGTATAACAGAGAAGTAATGTAGTTTGCAACTTCTTTTCATCTATTCAAGCAATATACCAGTATTTCTGCTGAGATAATATTTCCAAAACAATTCTTAATTCGATGTTATATGTGACATTTATATTTGGTGATACTAATTGAGGTCTAAAGATTAACATTAACATTAATCTTGTTAATATTTCTTGAAAAATACCCCAACTAAATAGCAGAACATAGAGGAGATATTTATTCATTGTAGAAAGTTTAATGTATGTATAGGATACCTTCTCTTCATCGCAAAGGTATTAATAAACTTCAATATTTTGGGCCTCCGAGAATTAGGAATTTTTTGAGCATTTTAGATTCTATGTCCATCTTTAGATTACTTTATACCTCTGAAGATAATGCGAAAAGTTTAATTCAGAGTTACTAATTATGAGTGGAAGATAGATGTTACGGTTGGTAAATTCAAATTTCTGAAATGTAGAGAAAATTCCATTTTAAAGAAGTTTTTTTTTAAGTCAGGATCAAGTATGTTCTTTCTGTTGAGATGTTTCTGAGAGCTATAATAAATATTTTAAAAACAATGCTAAGTTATAAATTGATGTCCTTCTATTTCACAAAATAGCATATAAAAAAGCCCCTCTTTCTAGTGGATGTAATGTCTTCTGTGTTATAAAAAGAACATCAAACCTGAACCTGGAGATGCCATGTTTCTACTGTAAAACTGATAATTAACACTGAACTTTTTCTCATTAGATTTCTTAGAACAAAATCTGAAATTCTTATTTTATTAAAAATAATATTAGGGGGTTTTATGGTAATACAGAAAAAAAATATTTTAAGCTGTTGGAAGTACCACTGCTTATTTAGACACTGAAAATTACTGATAAAGAAGCTAGGAAAAATCATATGCTTATTTCAGTAGTGCATGTTACGTGAGGAATCTGCCAAAGAAGTATTTGTCCAACTTACTCTGTATTTCAGTGAAAACTACTGCTGTATGTTGAGTTCTCATCATCCTGGCATTAAATTAATTAGGAAGATATTCTTATGTTAATGGGAACCACAAGAATGTCACAGAGAAAAGTTCTGTACCTATTTGGAATACAGGTTATTGCTACCTGTGCTTGAATAGTGATTTAAGGTAGCATTTGCAGTACAAATTAAGAGTGGTAGAATAAGATTAACACGGCCTATAGGCTGATTGACCACATATCTGGAAAAACTTCTTTTCTAAGGGTATTTATGCATCACACTGAAATCTACGGGATACCAAGTAAAACAGCAATTTTCCCTGCTCTTTTTCTGTCCCCTACATCCCCCCCAGCACACATATATTTGTGATGAATCCCAGCATCTGTTCTAAATCAAATTTTGAATTGTTTGAGGATTGTAGTTCCAAATGTTGATCTGTGTGAAAGATTGTAGAAAAGCTGACTATGCTTTAGAAGAACTTCCAGAAGTTTTTTAACTTCTGTAATAAAGCAAACTGGCCTTCATTGTAATTAAAAGCAAATTAATTCTTCTCTTATGTTTTATGGTAATCTTAGATCCTTTTGACTACTTTCTGCATTATTACAATAGCAAAAATGCTTCTTTTGCCCAGAAGGCTTAGGGAGTTGTGTGTTATAAAATGTAATTGAAGAAGCATGCGTGGTATTGTGAAGATCCATTTCACATACTATAATACAGTCAGAGACTATACTTCTCCTTATATTACCTCAGAATCTTAGGTAAACCAATAAATAATAATTAAAATAATTTAAAGATTCACAACAAAATTCCACTAAATTAAGCGGTTATTTTGATGCTCAATAATTTCACTACACTGGGAATTCCCTGAAACATTTACAAACTGTTACCACAAGAAGTGTAGTCATTGTGTGAAAGATATGATTATTCTCCATTGGAAATGCCTGAATCTTTTATTTCAGTATTCTATTTTATTTTTAAATGTAATGTGTAGACATTATGACAAGAAATCTTTAAACATAGAATAATATGAAGCATGTAGCAGTGTTGGCTGCTTTTTTTTTTATGAAGATGTCAGTGTCTTTTACATTGATTAATACCAGATTTGTGACACTAGTTAGGAGAGTTCTCTTTTGATTTATTTCTTATTATGAAAAGCACATTTGAAATCAGGGCATTTTTTTTAATCAACTGT